>NC_041753.1:66699681-67352195 GCF_004115215.2 Ornithorhynchus anatinus
CTGTGAGATTGTTCAACTCGATTTGCTTGTATCCACCCTAGCGCTTAGTACAGTGCCTGGCACATAGTAAGTAATTAATACCACAATTATTATTATTACTATATTTCTCCATCCTGTGAGCCCTTTTCTCATCTTCTCCCCACCCTCTCACACTGTTCCACTGCACATATTACAACACAAATAGACACAGCGGTAGGAAAAATGATATCTGACCTCCTTCTGTGTGCCAATCACATAAAATGTCTTCCCTTCAAACTTCAATTTGCAGACATCAGACCTAGGAAGAGAAAAATCTCTTAGGTAAGGAGGAAACCAAATTCGGTTATCACGGGCAACTTGCCTTCCGTCAGGACCCTGGCTGACTCCCAAATGTCAAGCACGCTGCAACGAAACAAGATATCATCTTATCATCAGTGAAGACCTGATGGGTGGTGAAAAACCCATAAGCAAATTATACAGAATTTTCCTCCTGTAAGAATACAAAGGAGGCTCAGAATTACTTATTAAGTTCATTTTTACACCTCTGTTGCATCTTTCTTCCAAGCAGGCCTTCCAGTCATTAGTGGTCATTTAGTTGGATGTACTTTTCTAGCAGCCATTGTGTGCAGAAAAGTAAACATTAATTTTCTCACCAATCTGGGAAGATAAGTCATGCTGCAACAGTAATGACAGTAACGATTGTGGTATTTGGTAAGTGCTTAATATGTGCCAAACAGCATGGCCTAGTGGAGAGAGCATGGGCCTGGGAGTCAGAGGATCTGGGTTCTAATCCTGGTTCTTCCAGTTGCTTGCTGTGTGAACTTGGATAAGACACTTTACTTCTCTGAGCCTCAGTTGCCTCATCTGTAAAATGGGGATTCAATACCTGTTCTCCCTTCCCCTTCAACTGTTAGCCCCATGTGGGACAAGCCCTGTGTCCAACCTGATTAACTTGTATCTACCCCAACACTTAGAAGAGTGCTTGACACATAGTAAGTGCTTAATAAATATAATAATAATGAAATGATAACAATAATAATAACTCCACTAAGCTCTAAGGCAGGTATGAGATAAGCAGTGTGGCTAGCTGGAGAGAGCATGGGCCTAGGAGTCAGAAGGACCTAGGTTTTAATCCCTGCTCCACTACATGTCTGCTGTGTGACTTTGGGCAAGTCATTTAACTTCTCTGTGCCTCAGTTACCTCATCTGCAAAATGGGGCTTTAGCGTCTGAGCCCCATGTCCAACCTGATTAACTTGTATCTACCTCAGTGCTTAGAACAGTGCTTGACACATAGTAAGTGATTAATGAGTACCAATATTATTTATTATTATTATTACAAGCAGGTTGGCCTAAGTCCCTATCCCAACTGGGGCTTGCATTCTAAGTGAGAGGGAAGCACACTCTAATACTCTAGCCTAAATCAACCTAAAATACATCCCTCACCTTCCATTTTCTCCAGGGGATCTTTTACCCCATAAGAAACACGGTCAGAGTTGAGCCTGCTAAGGCTCATTTCACAGGGGATCTCAGTGAAGAGAGATTTGGGCCAGGAGGGGGTGGGTGGCAGTGTGAGATGTCGACAAATGAAAGGTTTGATGCCTAGGAGCGGGAGTGGTCTAGTTCTGATCTTCTCTCATAATAATAATTTTGGTATTTCTTCAGCACATACTATGCCCTAAGGATTGTACTGAGCCCCGGGGTAGATGCAAGATAATCAGGTTGGACATCGTTCCTCTCTCACAAGGGGCTCACAGTCATGTCAGGCAAACCTGAACTGAGGAGTTCTTTGGAGAAATGACCACAGGGAGTGAATGAAGCCCAAATAAAACATACTGTCTTCCTCATTAGGTGGGTGTTTATGGATTTGAAGAACACCTCCATGTGGATGCCTGACCGGCACCTTAAACTCAATCTGTCTAAAACTGAACTCATCATCTCCCCTCCTAAACCCACTCCTCCTCCTAACTTTCCAGTTACAGTCAACACCACCACCACCCTCCTTGTCCCAGAAGTTCACAACCTTGGAGTCATCTTTGACTCTTCCTTGTCTTTAACTCTCATTTGCTCTCAATCCATCAATCAATGGTATTTATTGAGCACCTGCTGTATGCAAAGCACTGAACTAAGAGCTTGGGAGAGTACAATACAACAGTTAGTAGAAATGTTCCCTTCCAACAGGGAGCTTACAATGTAGAGGGGGAGATAGGCAGTAATATAAATAATAAACAAATAGTAATATAAATAAATAAATGATGGGTGTGGATATGCTGTGGGGCTGAGGGAGGGGTGCAAAAATGGAGCAAAATATCACTACATCCTCCTGTTTTCTCCACTGAATTTCCCAGATCTGCCCCTTCCTCGCCCCACAAAAAAGACACCATCCTGGTATAAGCTCTCACTTCCCAATTTGAGAACTGCATCAGCTTCCTCTGATATTGCCTGCCTCTAACTTCTCCCTCTAAAGTACTTTCTGCTGCCCAGATACATTTTCTAAAATGTTTCTTGGCATATATCTCTCCATTCTTCAAACCCAGGACTACCCATTTCTGTCCTACATCAAGCAGGGACTCTTGATAGTGGACTTCAAGGTTTCCACTAAAGTCTCATATATCTGCTTTGATCACCTGCTACCCTCCATTGTGTGCTTTAAGTTTCTCTTCTTAAAAGTTCCTTCCTCTTTCCTCTTGCACCACTGACCACTTGCTGGAACCATGTGCCAGGGACTCTGTCTGATGTGATTATCCTGCATTTACCTCAGAGCTTAGCGCAGTGCTTGGCACACAGTAAGCGCTTAACAAATATCATGATTATTATAAGTATTAAATCCACCAGACCACAGCTCTCCCGAGCTTCAGTGCCCTTCTGAAATCCCACCTCCTCCAGGAAGCCATCCCCGATTAATGCCCACCTCCCCAGGTCCTGCCATAATAATTATATTATTTGTTAAGCATTTACCGTGTCTCAAGCACTGTTCTAAGCGCTGGGCAGATACAACTTAATCAGATCAGTCACTGTCCCTCTCCCACAGAGGACTCACAGTCTAGACTGTAAGCTCACTGTGGGCAGGGTATGTGTCTGTTACATTGTTATATTGACTCTCCCAAGCACTTAGTACAGTGCTCTGCACACATTAAGCACTCAATAAATACAACTGACTGACTGATTGATTAAGGGGAAGGGAGACAAGGTATTGAATCCCCATTTTACAGATGAGGAAAGTGAGGCACAGAGAAGTTAAGTGATTTGCCCAAGGTCAAACAGCAGGTAAGAGGCAGAGCAAGCTTTGGAACCCAGGTCCTCTGACTCTCAAGCCTGTGCTCTTTCTACTAGGTCTCATCATCATCCCAATCATGACCCTTTATTCATCCCTCTCCCAGTCCCACAGCACTTATGTACAAAACAGCAATTTATTTAATGTCTGTCTCCCCATCTAGCCTGTCAACTCGTTGTGGACAGGGAATGTATATATCTTTCAAATATGCACTCAGTATATATTTTTCAAATTTAGCACCAACTCAACTTACTTATAAACTTGTTTATTCATCTTTCCATACTCCTGCCATTATCAGTTGTATCTTTGTTTTCCATCTTGCTCCCTCTAATTGGAAATAATTTGTGAGTACTTGTCTCCCCCACTAGATTGTAAACTCCTTAAAGGCAAGGCGCTGGTCTTTTACTTCTCTCATCCTCTCCCAAGCATTCAGTACAATGCTCTGCACACAGTAATGTCCATATCCATAATTCATGTTAATGTCTGTCTCCCCCTCTAGACTGTAAGGTCCTTGTGGGCAGGGAATGTGTCTACCAACTCTGCTTTATTGTTCTCTCCCAAGCGCCTAGTACAGTGCTCTGCACATAGTGAGTGCTCAAATGATACCATTGATTGACTGAATGATTGGATCAGGTACAATAATTATCATTAACGTATGGGTGCTGGTAGGATCCGTTGACTGTCTAAGTTGCAGGTGGTGTTCCAACAGGGACAAGGCCCGGCCAGACTCCACTGAAGGATCTGCAGCAGCAAAGAACTGGCTTTTCTTGCAGATTTGTCCAACTCAGTTTGGACAATCCACAAATGTAGGCCGGGCCAGGTAAAGTGGTCCATCTTTGAGGTAGTCAAATTGTATTTATTGAGCGCTTATTGTGTGCAGAACACTGTATTAAGCACTTGGGAGAGTGCACATTCCCTGTTCACAAGGGAACATAAGTGCTGTGGGACTGGGAGGGGGATGAATAAAGGGAGCAAGTCAGGGCAACACAGAAGGGAGTGAGAGAAGAGGAAAAGTGGACTTAGGAAAGACCTCTTGGAGTAAATGTGCCTTCAAGAGCCTTTGAAGGGGGAGAGAGTAATTGTCAGATATGAGGAGGGAGGGTATTCCAGGCCAGAGACAGGACATGGGCATGAGGTCAGTGGCGAGATAGATGAGATAGAGGTACAGTGAGAAGGTTGGCATTAGGGGAGTGGCATGTGTGGGCTGGGTTGTAGTAGGAGAGTACCAAGGTGAGGTAGGAGGGGGCCAAGAGACTGATTGCTTTAAAATCACTCATGAGGAGTTTCTGTTTGATGTGGAAGTGGATGGGCTATGACTGGAGACACAACCACTTTGAGGCAACAGATCAGGTTTGGAGAAATTGCCCATGGAGGTTGATTGGGTACAGATGGAAATACAGCACCTGTGCAGGTCTCTGCTCTATTTTTATGCCAGTCTCTCCTGTTAGAATATAAGCTCCCTGTGGGCAGAGAACATGCCACTCTTTGCTTTGGCACTTCTCAACCATAATTGCTCTAGTGGGTGCTCAATAAATCCTATTTCAGGGAGGCCTAAAATAAGACAACAGCTTTGGTTTTCAGTTTGGATCTAAAATCTCTATCTTGGAGCAGTAAGGCAAAAAAATGGATGTCTGTTACGCTTCCTGAAGTATCTTAAACACAAATAAAAGATGAACAAGAGAAAGGAGGAATGTTGTGGGTTCAATCAATCACTAGTATTGAGTGTCTCCTGGATGAAGAATTTGGGAGTTTACATTAGAATTAGTAGATATGACCCCTGCCCTTAAATACTTATCATTTCAATGGGGGAGACAGACTGTAAAGTAAATTATAGTTGGAAGGAAGTAATAGAGAATAGAAGAAATGCTATGAGTTTTTTTAACGGTATTTGTTAAGCACTTACTATACGTTATGCACTGTACTAAGCGCTGGGGTAGGTACAAGATAACCAGGTTGGACACAGTCCATGTACCACATGGGGCTCCCAGTCATCATCCCCATTTTCCAGATGAGGTAACTGAGGCACACAGAAGTTGAGTGATTCACCCAAGGTCACACAGCAGAAAAGTGGTGGAGCCGGGATTAGGACCCAGGTCCTTCTGACTCCCAGGCCTGTGCTCTATTCACTCGGCCACACTGCTTCTCAGTTGTGAGCACTTAAGTGTCTAGGTGGCATGGAAGCATTCGTGTGGAAGTGCTGATGGGGGAGTACAAGGTGGGGAGATTAGAAATGAATTGGGGACGACCTCCTGGAGGAGATGTGATTTCATTAGGGCTTTGAGGATGGGGAGATATGTCAGATATGAAGTGAGAGGGTGTTCCAGGCAGGAGTGGGAGGAGGTGAGCAACAGATCGGCTGTGGGATAGATGAGAGTGAAGCACAATATGCATGTTGGCTTGAGGGGAATGAAGAGTGCAAACTGGGGTAGAGTGGGAGAAGAGAGTGAATAAGTAGCAGGGAGAGAGCTGATTGGGTGCCCTAAAACCAAATGTCAAGTGTTTTTGCTTGATGTAGAGAGGAATGGGCAGCTATTGGAGGATTTTGAGGAGTGAGGAGTTTAGCATACAAAATGTCATTTTAGAAAAATGATCTGGGTGGCGGAATGAAGTATTGACTGGAGAGGGGAGAGACTAAGAGGCATGAAGGTCAGCAAGGAAGCTGATGAAGAAGTCAAGGTGGGATAGGATAAGTATTTGTTTCAGCATGGTACCAGTTTGGATGGAGAGGAAAGGGCCAATTACATGCAAGCCACATTGAGGACAAGGACCGTATCTACAAACTCCATTGTACTCTCCCCAAGTGCTCAGTACAGTGCTCTGCACACATTAAACACTCAATAAACACCATCTATTAAATGATTGATTAAGGAAAATTGAGGTCAACGAGGAGCCCAATGCTGTATCAAACCCAGAGACAACAATTATCTGGACCACTGTGATGGCAATTTTGTGTGGAGAGAGACTGATGGGTTCTGGAGATATTTTGGAGGAAGAACTAACAGGATTTGATAACTGACAATGTGAGGGTTGAAAGAGAGTAGGGTGTCAAGGATAGCACCGAGATGATAGGCTTGAGAGATGGGAAGGATGATGGGGTTGTCAACCAAGATGGGAAATTTAGATGGAGGAGAAGAATTTGGAGGGAAGGTGAGGAGTTCAGATTTGGGTATGCTGAGCTTGAAATGCCTTTAGGACATCTGTGAAGAGATGTCCTAGAGGCAGGAAGAAATGTGAAATTGCACAGAATCAGAGTGGTCAGGGATAGGGAGCAAGATTTGAGGGTTGTAAATTCATTTCCATGGCTCTAAGGAGGCACTCACCATTTTAACAAGTGTATCCTTTTATTTCCCTGGAATACCACAAAGCCTGTAGCAGTAAATCCTAAAAATGTTGTAGTTCCTGTTGAATCCTGAAACAAAAATCAATAATAATTCCACATATCAAGAAAAAAACTGTGCATCACTTTCAGCCCCTACTACTGCAGTTCCTTTTCAGGTGACACGGTTCTTAGAGTCTAGTGTTAATATGAAAGATTATTCATGGACTTCATTGGAGACTGAGAATGTCATAGGTATTTGTGTTTTACCTGAGATTACATCTTCCTAAATCACATTTATTTTTGCAGCCCCCCTTTTTTCTAACCAAGCTAGGTTTTATCACTGAAACTAAAATAAGATTTTTTGGAGATCTCTATATAAAAATAAGAAAAACAGTATAACTCTTCCACTGCCTGAGTAGATTTTTGCCAAACTGCTAACCCAACAATTTGGAGCTGACACAAAACTGGAACAAGAGTTTGGGTTTGAGAACCCAACTAGAAAAAACAAATTTAATTTGGGCTCTCATATGATCAGCACTTAGTACAATGCTTGGCACATAGTAAGCACTTAACAAATACAATTATTATTATTATTGTTATGATCAACAGTCTTGCCAGATTTTCTAATGGCAAGACACATTACAACATAAAGGCTCTGAATTTCAAAGTTGAATCTAGGTTTGGATATCTACACACAATATCAGTTGTAATTTTATTCAAACAAGTATGCCCATCCCTGTTTGCCACATAGCATAACAGTCATTCTTTCTCAGACACTACTAAAGTCCACCAGTGTGGGGACTGTTGTTTCTTCTGCTTTTTAGTAGCAATAGTAGTAATAGTATTTATTAAGTGCTCACTGTGTACAGAGCACTGTACTAAGCACTGGGAAAGATACACTGGTGGGAATTAGACATGGTTGTGTTTGTTGTTTGCAGCACCTTGTGCTGTTTTCTCTTTCTCCTCATAGCTCCAGAAACAGAACCCTGCAAGTCTCTAAGTTATAATACAAGCAGAGAGGGTCCAGTATTATAGATAATAATTATTTCAGATCCACATAATAGGGGTTTTTGAAAGGCATAATAGCATATGATCTGACATCTGTATTCACATGCACACACAGTCTGAAGTGACTGCGCTGATAGAACAAGCATTTATGTATGTCAAAAGGAACTGCTGATTTCCCATGCACAATTACCTTGTAAAAATACCTTACAGGTCTAACTCAGAGGCTGATTTCTAAAGAAAAAACTAACTGAAATTCTATATTTTGTTTGCAAGGTTGGATACTGAGAACATGTTTTCATGGATCATTACTGAAAATTTGCAAACATCATCTTCTGCAATACTCCATTATAAAGATTAGGTGGTTTACGAAGAGAAAAATAGATTATTTTTTACATAAGCCAATTTCCCCGGCACCTCAGCATTTCTTTTAATCCTCCCTGACTCCTTCCCAATCTCCTCCCCATCTCCTTCCCTCCTTTTCAAGGCCCGTGAATGATCACCACAGACTTGTTTCTAAGCAAATTTCTCAGGTTCTTTGGAGAAGTGCCCTATATGAAGTGCTTTATGAGTAAATGACTTTTGGTTGACTACAACAACCCAAACCAATTAGATCCCACCTGATGACATTAAAATGAAAACATAGCCCCCAAATTGGAAATCCCTGTTACCTGGCTGCAAAATCCAAAGATTTGCATCCCCACTCTACTGGGGATGGTTAACAGAGCTGAAGAATGGTCACCTCTAAAAAGCAGTCCTCTGTGGGCCTGAAAAAGTCCCAAATTTGTGACAGTCTGGATAGACTGTCATGTTTCAGACTAATTCCAGGGGTCTGGCAGATCAAATCCTTACGTGTTAATACCAACACCTCCCCCCGACCCCGGCGTCGAGGAGCCATTACCTTACAGGGGTGGGGATCCACGCCATATGTTTCCAAAGTATGTGCTTTCAGTAGTAAATTAAATTCAGCCACCGCTGGGTTCTGACCTCTGAAATAACACAAGGAAGGCTTAGCAGTTTAATTGGGAGAAAGCCCGACAGAAACATCTTTCACCTCCATCCGACTGGCTGCCACGGTCAGGACCAGGAAGGGAGGGAAAAATCCACCCCCAAAGACTAATGTCTTGGACCAAATTCCATTTGTTACAAAAATATATTAGTAGTAGTAGTAATACTGCTAGTATTTGTAGTACAAATTAATATTACATTTGTTAAGGGCTTACTACGCGCCAGGCACTGTACTAAGCTCTGGGGCATTCAATAGTATTTATTTATTTATTTATTGAGCGCTTACTATGTGCAGAGCACTGTACTAAGCGCTTGGGATGAACAAGTCGGCAACAGATAGAGACAGTCCCTGCCGTTTGATGGGTTTACAGTCTAATCGGGGGAGACGGACAGACAAGAACAATGGCAATAAAGAGTCAAGGGGAAGAACATCTCGTAAAAACAATGGCAACTAAAATGGCACAGTGGGTTGGACATGGTCCCTATCCCCCATAGGGCTCACAGTCTTAATCCCCATTTTACAGATGAGGTAAATAAGGCACAAAGAAGAGAAGTGACTTGCATGAGGTCACACAGTGGACAGGCGGAGCAGCTGGGATTAGAACCCAGGTCCTTCTGACTCCCAGGCCTGTGCTCTAACTAGGCCACGCTGCTTCCTCCTGTAGTGTTCTAGGCATGGTCTTCTCATGCTAAGTCAAACTGTTTTTCCTAGGCCCTCATTGTCTCTATCTTCCCAACAAGACTGCAAACTCCTTGAGAGCAGTGATCATGTTTACCAACTCTTATACTGTACTCTCCCAAGCACTTAGTACAGTGCTATGCACACAGTAAGTACTCAATAAATACCACAGATTGACTGATTGATTGAGAGGGCTCCATTGACTTGTTCCAACCAAAGCACTTAGAAGGCTTGTGCAGAATAAGAGATATCGCTTCCAACTCGGGTTACTTCATCCACCATGACATAGACCTAAACATAACTTGGCATGTAGCACTGTAAAATAGATACCTGTCAGCACTTCCTTTTTTGAATTTTATAAGGTGAGAGATTTACTAGTCTTTGAAGCCGGGGACTCAGGTTTGGAGGAAGTGTTTGCCGCTGTTTACAGTAACCATTTCGTTGTTTGCAGCTCACCTTGAGTATGTATGGTAGGGGAAATGGCTTTGAAACATTGGTAGCATTTCCACCAACGGGCAGTGTTTTCAACAGAACGAACCAGGCATGTGAAGGCCACTCTGCTTGGCAACCCCAAGGCAGCCATTACCGCTGATGATAAATCATGACAAGTTTTCCTGAGGACACAGAGTTCTAAAGACAAAGGGCTTTCTGCCACTCTTACTTGCTCTCATTACTCCCTCCCAACCTTGCTTGGGGCAAATGTCATTTCGAGCTGTGCCCTGTTATATTGTACTCTCCCAAGTGCTTAGTACAGTGCTCTGCACACAGTAAGTGCTCAATATATACCATTGGCTGATTGACTGATTTCCCCAGAAAATGGAGAACATCACACAAATACAAATACTGACTTCTTGCCCCCTGAATTAGGAATTCTAGATAGCAAAACAAATTATTCCAATTTAGGAAGTGTGCATGGACACCCACACACACACAAATACATGTAAGCTATTAATCTGAAACTCGATACTTTCTACGCAGTCTCATATAGACAGAGCATCTGTTTCAACATAGCCAGCTGCTCTCTCTGAAAGAGCATCATCACAAGCCAAGGTGTCATTTGGAGAAGGAAAATTTGTCTCTTCCAGTACAAATAATAAGGAAAACACATTTTTGATTGCTTCGGAGGGTCCACCAGTTAAGTTCAGCAAAGCACTAATGACTGAGTGTTTAGATAGAGGAATGTCCAGTGGGACTAGATGAATTTGCATGTTCTAACAAACCTAGAGAAGCAGTGTGGCCTATTGGAAAGCACCTGGGGCTGGGAGTTAGAGGACCCGGGTTCTAATCCTGTATCCCCCATTTGTCTGTTGAGTGACTTTGGGCAAGTCGTTTCACCTCTCTGTGCTTCAGATCCCCCATCTGTAACATGGGGATTAAGACTGTGAGCCCCAGGTGGGACAGGGACTGTGTTCAACCTGATAATCCTGTATCTACCCCAGCACTTAGTACAGTGACTGGGACAGAGTAAGCGCTTAACAAATAGTATTAAGCTCCCTCTGGACTGTAACCTCATTATGGGCAGGGAATGTGTCCGCTAATTCTTTTGTATTTTACTCTCCCAAGCCCTTAGTATAGTGGTCTGCATGTAGTAAGCACTCAATAAATACCATTGATTAATTAAAAAAAAAACATCTTGAAAGCTCCCACTCAAAACTTCAAGGAAAACATCCTCTGCGGAGTCACCGAGTGCCCCAACATCAGATATATTCAAAGATGGCCTGTTGCATTTCAACTAAGGAGAAATATCCCCTTGGATAATTTGGCAGCAATTCTGACAATTCTCCTGGAAACCTGCCTGTCCTCGACTTGTGTCGCTTATGGACTTGGGTCTGTACCACTTAAGCACTTTTATATTCTCCCCTCCCCCAGACCCCCAGCACTTATATCCACACCCATCTGAAATTTATTTTAATGTCTGTCTCTCCCTCTTTTCTGTAAGTTCCTTGTGGCCCTGTCGGCTGTTGCATTGTAGTCTCCCAAGTGCTTAGTACTTAGTGCTTAGTAAGGGCCAATAAATACCAAGAGCAGGGGTCACCATTCACTTTAAAAAAATCATCATCCTCATTCCCGCTCCACTGGCAAAGTTTAGGCATGGGCTGACTGCAAGAGGCAGACTGAAGGCTGCAAGGAGAGCCCGCTGAGTTCTTGGGAAGATGCTATATTAATCCTTGGCATGAGACGACACCCTTCTAGAATGACAGTTATTTGCTGTTGGGCTGTTACAGACCAAGCCTAATGCCACTTCTGCATCCAACCAATAGTTCATGCGGCGGCTCTTCCTTATTTTAAGTGCCGTACCTCTTCCTCAGTCCACTGTCTACCCACATATAGCATATGAAATGTATTCAATGGCCCACCGGCCTGCTCTACATCCTGAACTATCTCTCTAGTCACCACTGCACCCCCTTACCACCCCTTGCTCTTTCCCTCTTGCTCTCCTCCACTCTGCTTAGGAAGTGCAATAGCTTCGTAGAGAAACGTGTGGCTAGGGGACAGAACACGGGCCTGGGAGTCAGAAGGACCTGGGTTCTAATCCAGGCTCTGCCATGTGTCTGCTGGGTGACCTTGGGCAAATCACTTCACTTAGCTGTGCCTCAGCTACCTCATCTGTAAATGGGGATAAGAGTGTGAGCCCCATGTGGGTCAGGGACTGTGTCCAACCTGATTAACTCGTATCTACTCCAGCACTTAGAACAGTGCTTGGCACAAAGTAAGTTCTAACAAGTACCATAATTATTATTAGTATTAGATGAGAGGCTAACCTTAGGATTGTAAAAGAAAGGAAAAATAGTGATCTTCCCGCAGTTCTGACTTGCACAGGTGATTCCTGGGGGATCCTAACTCTGTCCCTCAGAAGATCAAAGCCCACTGAAAGCAGAGCCCCCAAAGGTCTTGACCTGTGCAGTTAAAAACAGTGGACCCCCAACAGTTTCTGCACTGAGACCTAGCTCCAAATAGGCTGGATGACTAAAGGGGAGTAGCCCTAAAATATGATCTGTAGCTGGTTACCTAGAAGGATGGTTCAATAGCATCAGCTTCCTCACAGACTTCCCTGCTCTCAGTCTCTCCCCACTCCAGTCCATGCTGAAGTGTGTGGCCTAGTGGTTGGAGCACAGGACTGGGAGTCAGAAGGACCCGGGTTCTAATCCCAGCTCTGCCACATGTCTGCTGTGTGACCTTGGACAAGCTGCTTCACTTCTCTGTGCCTCAGTTACCTCAGCTGTAAAATGGGGATTAAGATTTTGAGCCCCTTGTGGGGGATGGAGACTGTATCCAACCCAATTTGCTTGTATCCACCCCAGCGCTTAGTACAGTGCCTGGCACATAGTAAGTACTGAACAAATGGTACTATTATATTATTAAGTCTGCTGCCCAAATCAGAAGCAGCGTGGCTCAGTGGAAAGAGCACGGGCTTTGGAGTCAGGGCTCATGAGTTCGAATCCCAGCTCTGCCACTTGTCGGCTGTGTGACTGTGGGCAAGTCACTTAACTTCTCTGTGCCTCAGTTCCCTCATCTGTAAAATGGGGATTAAGACTGTGAGCCCCACGTGGGACAACCTGATTCCCCTATGTCTACCTCAGCGCTTAGAACAGTGCTCGGCACATAGTAAGCGCTTAACAAATACCAACATTATTAAATCATTTTCCTAAAACATTATCTTGCTCGCATCTCCCCACTCCTCAAAAATCTCCAGTGGCTGCTAATTCCTCTCTGCATCAAGCAGAAACTCCTGACCACTGGCTTTAAGGAACTCAATCAGCTAACTCTCTCTCCTCTATATCCGCTACTCCCCAGCTAGCTCACACACTTAGCTCCTCTCAAACCAACCTACTCACTCTGCCTCGTTCTCTGCTCTCTGGCCACTGACCTCTTGCTCATGCCTTCCCTTCTCCTCCCTTTTCCTCACATTTGGGAGACCGCAGCTCCCCCATCTTTTTTTAATGGTATTTGTGAAGGCCAGGCACTGTACCACAGTACCACTGTACCACAGTCCCACTGTACCACTGTCCCACAGTCCCGGCTAGACTACTGTGTCAGCCTTCTCTCTGACCTCCCTTCCTCCTCTCTCGCCCCACTCCGGTCTATTCTTCACTCCGCTGCCCGGCTCATCTTCCTGCAGAAACGATCTGGGCATGTCACTCCCCTTCTTAAACAACTCCAGTGGTTGCCTATCGACCTCCGCTCCAAACAAAAACTCCTCACTCTAGGCTTCAAGGCTCTCCATCACCTTGCCCCTTCCTACCTCTCCTCCCTTCTCTCTTTCTACCGCCCACCCCGCACGCTCCGCTCCTCTGCCGCCCACCTCCTCGCCGTCCCTCGGTCTCGCCTATCCCGCCGTCGACCCCTGGGTCACGTCCTCCCGCGGTCCTGGAACGTCCTCCCTCCTCACCTCCGCCAAACTGATTCTCTTTCCCTCTTCAAAACCTTACTTAAAAATCACCTCCTCCAAGAGGCCTTCCCAGACTGAGCTCCTCTTCCCCCTCTACTCCCTCTGCCATCCCCCCTTTACCTCTCCGCAGCTAAAGCCTCATTTTCCCCTTTTCCCTCTGCTCCTCCACCTCTCCCTTCCCATCCCCACAGCACTGTACTCGTCCGCTCAACTGTATATATTTTCGTTACCCTATTTATTTTGTTAATGAATTGTACATCGCCTTGATTCTATTTAGTTGCCATTGTTTTTACGAGATGTTCTTCCCCTTGACACTGTTTAGTGCCATTGTTCTTGTCTGTCCGTCTCCCCCGATTAGACTGTAAGCCCGTCAAACGGCAGGGACTGTCTCTATCTGTTGCCGACTTGTTCATCCCAAGCGCTTAGTACAGTGCTCTGCACATAGTAAGCGCTCAATAAATACTATTGAATGAATGAATGAATACCAAGCACTGGATCGATACAACCTAGTCAAGCTGGACAGCGCCCATGTCCCACATGGGGCTCACAGTCTTAATTCCCGTTTTATAAATGAGGGAACTGAGGCACAGAGAAGTTAAGTGATCTGCCCAAGGTTACATAGCAGACAAGTGGCGGGGCCGGGAACAGAACCCAGGTCCTCAAGGGCCTTCTGAAATCTTCCGATGTCACTTCCGAGAGGCCTTCCCTGGTGAATCTCTCACCTCCCTGTGCTACTCCCCGCCACCAGCCCGGCACACACTGCAGCTGCAGTTCATTTTTTTGTCTGTTTCCCCCTCTAAATTCATTCATTCATTCATTCATTCAATAGTATGTATTGAGCGCTTACTATGTGCAGAGCACTGTACTAAGCGCTTGGGATGAACAAGTCGGCAACAGATAGAGACAGTCCCTGCCATTTGACGGGCTTACAGTCTAATCGGGGGAGATGGACAGACAAGAACGATGGCAATAAATAGAGTCAAGGGGAAGAACATCTCGTAAAAACGATGGCAACTAAATAGAATCAAGGCGATGTACAATTCATTAACAAAATAAATAGGGTAACGAAAATATATACAGTTGAGCGGATGAGTACAGTGCTGTGGGGATGGGAAGGGAGAGGTGGAGGAGCAGAGGGAAAAGGGGAAAAAGAGGGTTTAGCTGCGGAGAGGTAAAGGGGGGGGTGGCAGAGGGAGTAGAGGGAGAAGAGGAGCTCAGTCTGGGAAGGCCTCTTGGAGGAGGTGAGTTTTAAGTAGGGTAAATTCTAAGATCCATAATAACACTATATTAGTGATCGTATTTTCAAAGGGGCTGCTATGTGCCAGGCACTGTGCTGAGAGCTAGGGTAGATAAAGAATAATCAGATCGGACACGGTCCCTGCCTCACACGAGGCTCGCCGTCACGGCAGGGATCATGTCTACTAACTCTATTCGACTCTCCCAAGCACTCAGTACAGTGCGGTGCATATTGTAGACTGTAAGCTTCTTGAGGGCAAGGATCGTGCCTGCTAACCGTATTGTCCTCTCCCAAGCGCTCAGTTCAGTCCTCTCACACAGTAGAACATAAGCTCCTTGAGAAAAGGGATCAATGGCTCAAGTCTATTATACTCTCCCACGTGCTTAGTACAGGGCACTGCAGAAAGCAAGCACTCATTAAATACTATTGATTCATTGACTGAAACAGAACTTAACCCCTTCGATGTCTGAGGGTGGGTGATCTACACTCCCTCCCACCTCCCTGTCCTCCAGGAGGTGGAATTCAAAGGTTACTAGTGCACAAAATCATTTCTTTGTGTTTAGATTTATACAGACACACCTATACACCCCCACACATGCACACAATGTGTGCATATATTTGTGTAGCTATAGATGTGTCCATAGATGCAAGTGAAACTGGAAAGACTGTAAGCCTGGTTATCTCCATCACAGATCCCACCGAGCACAAGCAAAGACTGCTCCTGTTGTGCTGACATGTTTGCTGTTTACTGTGCCTGGTGCTATTTTCAGTTTTGTCTCAGTCTCCCCGATCCTCTTGGAGCTTCTGTTCAGAAAGTGCTGCTCCTTTCTACATTGCTACACAGCAGGCTGCAGTGTTCTCGCGCTCTCAGCTGTGATGTCAGACTGTCTGAAGCGGGGCTGTACCAATATCCTTAAAGCGTTTTCACAGTATCCTCTGCTGTGCTCATCCCCCATATACGGCAGCTGCTTGGGTATCCTACCTTCACCCATTCTCCTCACATGTAATAATAATAATAATTATTATTATTATGGTACTTGCTAAGCGCTTTACTATGTGTCAAGCACTGTTCTAAGCACTGGGGTAGATATAAGTTAATCACACAGTCCCTATCCCACAGGGGGCTCACATTCTTGATCCCCATTTTCCAGATGAGGTAACTGAGGCCCAGAGAAGTGAAGAGACTTGCCCAAGGTCACACAGCAGATATGTGGCAGAGCCGGAACTAGAACCCAGAACCTTCTGACTCCCAGGCCCAGGCTCTATCCACTAAGCCACACTGCTTCTACCCACCCAGCAAGGCTATACTGCAGAGAGCAATGCTACAATGTTATGAGACTGGTTTCACTACCGAACTTCACTGTTTGTGACCCTGTCTTGCCACCCAGCCTTCAATGATACAGAACTCCTACTTAGACTGCGAGCCTCACAGCTCACAGCTAAACCCAGCCCTGCCAATTGTTTGCTATGTGAATTTGGGCAAGCAGCTGAACTTCCCTATCCCTCAGTTTCCTCAACTTTAAGATGGGGATTAAATACCTGTTCTCCCTCCTGTTTAGACTGTGAGCCCCATGTGGGACAGGGACTGTATCCGACCTAAGAAACTTGCACCTACCCCAGCTTTTAGAACAGTGTTTGACACAGAGTAAGCACTTAACAAATATCATGAAACAAAACTTGCTTTCCTCCATACCTGGAACCCTCTCTGTCTTTGTATCAGACAGACTGCAGCTCTCCCCTTCTTCAAAGCCCTCCTGAAATTACATCTTCCCCAGGCGGTTTTCCCTTATTAATATTTGTTCTCTACAACTTATTTCCTCCCCCACTGCCACTCCAGCAGTGAGCACATGGTTACTCACCTCCCCCCACTCCCCTCTAGCATTTATAAGGACATATCTATATATTCTACTGTTTCGCCATTCCCTCTATTAGTGGTTGTCTCCCCGACTAGATTATAAACTCCTTGAGGGGGGGATCATGTAAATGAATCCTACTGTGCTCTCCCAAGCACTTAATACAGGGCTGTGCCCACAGAAGTGCTCAATGGGTCAATCAACTAAGCAATCATATTTACTGCACCCTTACAGTGTGCAGAGCACTTTAAAAGCACTTGGCAGAGTACAAATACAACAGGGTTTGTAGACATGTTTCCACTGATTGACTGATTGAACTAACTTGTTGGCCCATAAGGTGACTGGGATTGGAAGAATGCATCACCTAACCATCCAGCAGTATAAGTTCAAAAGGACAATCAATCAATCCATCAATGAAGGCTATTTATTGAGTGCTTATTATGCACAGTGCAGTGTACTATTAAGCGCTTGGAAGAATATAATACAACAGAGTTGGGAGACATGATCCATGCCCTCAAGGAGTTTACAATCTGGAAAGTGCCATCACACTATCCTGAAATAATGCTACTTTCCCTCACCCCCCAAATCAAAACTTAAGGCTTGATTTCTTCTTTAAAACTCTTATGGCGAGAGCTTCTTTTTTATTATTTTATTGGTTGGGATGAAGTGGTTTATTTTTCTGTCTTTCTAAGCCAAGGATGGCTCTTTCAAGCTTAGTTAACCTTTACCCTCCATAGCTGCATAGCTGGCCATAAAAATAAACAAAAATGTTCACTGAAGTCCAGAGGTTATTATTTTTATATTATCAAACATAAATTGAGTTAAACTGAACTTAACCTTAAGAAAGTGGAGGATGAATAAACATATCTTGTTAGCCCATATTACTTGATTGGTTATTATGGTTTTTTTTTCATTAAATAAGCAAATAGAGACCTTCACAAAAGATCTAAGTGGTGGCACTGCATCTCATGGAGTTGCTATAGCAACTTTAACTCACTGGCTGAAAGATTTAAATTATTTGGTATGTGAACTAAAGAAAAATTACCACCTGGCAACAGTAGACCTGGCAGAATGCTATACTTGAGCACTTTTCTTTTGAAAGGAAGGAAATATGAGAAACTTCAATTTAATCCTAAACAAGACGTAGCTATTGAAATTTAGTGTTCCTGGCCTTATGTCATGCATTGGAAATCAAGATCACAAAAATAGCCTGTCATGTCAAGCATGGCAAGGCTCAACATGCCTTTCATGCACTTAGAAACAAATCCGAGGGTATGATTTGATCTCATGATTCAGGGAAACCCACATTTTCCAGGAATTGAGAAGTTCAGAAACTTCAATCTGGGCACAAATCAATCAATTAATCAATGGTATTTGTTGAGCGCTTATTCTGTGCAGAGCACTATACTAAGAGCTTGGGAAGGTACAACAGAGTTAGTAGACACGCTCCCTGCCAACAACAAGCTTATAGTCTCAAGAGGGAGACTGGCCTTAATATAAATACATAAGGAATGGATGTAATAAACAATTTACAGATATAATAAATAATTCAGGGTATACTTTTTTTTGTTGTTCGTATTTATTAAGCACTATGTGCAGGGCACTGTTCTAAGCGCTGGGGCATACAGGGTAATTAGGTTGTCCCACATGGGGCTCACACTTTTAATCCCCATTTTACAGATGAGGTAACGGAGGCACAGAGAAGTGAAGTGACTTGCCCACAGTCACACAGCTGACAAGTGGCAGAGCCGGCAATCGAACCCATGACCTCTGACTCCCAATCCCGTGCTCTTTCCACTGAGCCACGCTGCTTCTCTAAATGTATGTAATTTGTAAATGTATGTTGTAAATCATTTACAACAAATGTTGTAGGGAGGTTAAAGGACTTTGGGGCAATCATACCCCAGGCACCATGGCCACATCTAACTCACTGCAGGCCTAAATAATCATAATAATAATAACTATGGTATGTGTTAAGTACTTACTATGTGGCAAACACTGTACTAAGCACTGGGGTAGATATAAGATAATCAGGTCCCGTATGGGGCTCGTGGGCTAAGGAGGAAGGAGAACAGGCATTAAAATCCCATTTTGCAGATGAGGGATCTGAGGCACAGAGAAGCGAAGTGACTTGCCCAAGGTCACACAGCAGTCAAATGGCGGGTCCAGGATTAGAACCCAGGTCCTCCGATTCCAGGTCTGGGCTCTTTTCACTAGGCCATGCTGCTTCTCTGAATTAAGGTGAATGAGGGTGTTGGGTACCATCTCAGAGTTGCCTTGGGCAACGACAAGGCAGAAAACCTTAGAATTCAGGGAGAACAAGCCTGCCAGACCAACCCCAAACAAATCTCACTTTGAGTTAAATGTGCTGACATGCAAGTTCTTCCGTTCCTCGATTGCATCCTAGCCTGACATTGGATCTGTTTACAGGGAGACAAGGGCACGACCAGACTGACTGCCAGGAAGTAATACAAAGTAACGGAAAAATCCAAAGAAACAACACATGGCAGGACTCATTTCAGCTTTCTTTACCTGCCAAACTGGTATTTGCTTCCTTGCTAAAAGAGTAAATTACCAAGGCCAGGATTGCTATGCGCTGGTAAATACGATGCTGTAGAAAATGCTATTTATTTAAAGCAATGGATCTTCCTGAACTGTATGATTCCCTCTTTATGACTGTGCCTGCAAACCTCACTTGGGATCAGGGGACATATTTCTGGAGCTTGGAACCTGGAAAAGCATTCGTGGGTCAGTACATACAGCCACACAGCAAAACAGAGGGTTGAAAATCAAGAGAAGATAAACAAAGAGCCATAGGGTAGATAAGTCGAGAAAGCACAAATATCGACATACCCTAAAAAATGGACACTCACTCAAGATAGACAGTGATTATGTTTTGGGACAATGTGAACAAAACTCCATTACAAGGGGATGTGTTTTTTTGGTTTCTGGCAGAAAGCTATGGTTTGCTAATGGAAAATAATGATTTTCTATCTTTTATATCCTGCATTAGGAACTGTATCACTAAGATTAATGGTGTCTTTAATGAGATACTTAGTAGTAAAGACAACCGTTTAGCTGATATTTTCTTGTAAGAGCTGCAGATTTCCCCAGTTGGTGGTTTCATCACAAGTAGCTTGTCAATAATAATTTTGGAGAGTCAGTAATGATGCATCAGTTTTCAGAACTCGCTTATCTTCATTTTGAATATTTTAATAGTTTTATTTTATCTCCGCATCAGAAACTCCTTACCACTGGCTTTAAGGCACTCAATCAGCTCTCCCCCACCTACCTCCCCTCACTAATCTCCCACTCCAGCCCGCACACTTCCCTCCTCTAACACCAACCTACTCAGTGTACCTCAATCTCATCTCTTTCAGAAACCCTTTCTCACACACTCCCTCTGGCCTGAAACTCTCTTCCCCTTCGTATCTGACAGATCACCATTCTTCCCATTTTCAAAGTCCCACTAAAACCATATCTCCTCTAAGAAGCTTCCCTGAGTAACTTTTCATTTCCCCATCTTATTTGCCCTCCCCTGTGCATCATCTATGCACCTTGGTCTGTAAGCACTTTTATACTCACCCCACCCAAGTCCCACAACACTGATAAATGTATCCTTATACTCTTCTGCTTCTCCTATTTTCAGCAGGAGCAGCGTGGCTTAGCGGAAAGAGCACGGGCTTGGGAGTCAGAGGTCATGAGTTCTAATCCCAGCTCTCCCACTTAACTGTGTGACTTTGGGCAAGTCACTTAACTTCTCTGTGCCTCAGTTCCCTCATCTGTAAAATGGGAATTAAGACCGTGAGCCCCACGTGGGACAATCTGATTACCTTGTATCTACCCGAGTGTTTACAACAGTGCATGGCACATAGTAAGTGCTTAACAAATACCATCATCATCGTCATCATCATGTCCATTCCCCCCAACTCCCCGCACTATACTGTAAGCTCCTTTAGGGCAGGGATCGTGACTACCAACTCTACTGTACTCCCCCAAGCACTTCATACAGTACTCTGAACACAATAAGCCCTCCACAAATACCGCTGATTGATCGATCGACTGACTGATTGATTATACCTCTCTCTTTCCATGCACCGAAGTACCAATCAAATCAGTCGTATTTATTAAGCACTGACTGGGTGCAGAGCACTGAACTAAGCACTTGGGAGAGACCAGTACAAAGAATGGGTAGACAAGTTCCCTGCTACAAGGAATTTACAGTCTAGAGGAGGAAACAGACATTAAAATCAATTACAAATATGTACATAAGCTCTGCATACAGTAAGAGCTCAATATATGAGACCGATAGATTGCTTAACAAATACCATTATTAGAGCTCTCTGGAAATGTTCAAACCAACGGAACCAGGCTCTTTTCTCGATGTTAATAACTTTATATCACAAGAACTACTACATCTATTGAACTCAAGGAAGTCAATCAATCAGTGGAATTTATTGAGCATTTAGTGTATGCAGAGCACAGTACAACAGAGTAGGGAGACACATTCCCTGGTCACAAGCTGAAAGTCTAGAGGGGGAGAGAGACATTCAAAGAAATTACAGATATGTACATAATTTTCTTGGGGCTGAGGATGGGGGGATTATCAAGTGCTTTAAAGGGCATAGATCCAAGTTCATAGGCTATGCAGCCAGATAGGTGAAATTGAGGCACAGTGAGTAGGTTGCTGTAGTAGGAAACCAGCAAGGCAAGTTGGAGGGGGAGAGCTGATTGAATGCTTTAAAGCTAAAAAGACCAATGAATAATTAGAGTGAGCTGGTTTTCTGTGACTATATTTGGTTGTGGAAAAATCACACCTCTTTCTTATGTCTCCGTTTTGCTTATTTTTGTTCACATAGTATTAGCACCTCTATGCTTCGGGGACACAAAGACAATTGCCTTATGAACACTGTATAGTTGCAACCAAGTCCTATTGGCTCAGCAAAATCGCAACCCTTAGGTATTTGGTCAGGCATCCATAAGGACAATGCATGCTGTAGTGGAAAGAGCATGGGCCTGAGGGTCAGAGGACCCAGGTTCTAATCCTGGCCCTGCCACTTGCCTGCCATATTACTACGACAGTGATCCTTGAACCTGGGGCCTCTTCGATCAATCAACCGAAAGCATTTAATCAACGCCTCGTGTGCAGTCATTTAACTTCTCGGTGCCTCAGTTTCCTCATCTGTTAAAGAAGGATAAGATACCTGTTCTCCCTGCCTCTTAGACTGAGCCCAGTGTGGGAGAGGGGTACGGTCCATTCCGATTATCTTCTATCACAGTGTTTGCATTGGAGTATGTGCTTAATAAATACTATCATTCATATCATTTGTATCGATGATAATAATGAAAATACATAGGAGGCATCACCGCCAATGTCCCTCGTCCCCTTGTCTCAGTTTCCCAAACAATTTAACCCTTTATGGAACCCTCCACTGTTTGATTGCTTGCTCTGATTGAAATCTGGTGACAATAGCAGAGTGGAGAGACAGCTTGGATTCTAGCTCCGGCTTAGCTCCTGACCTGTGAACTCATACAATTCACAACCTCTCTGGGCCTCAATTCTCTCTTCTTTTTAGTGAGGCTAAATCAGAAAACCTACAGGATGCATTTTCAGCCATCAGGAAAAAATGATGCTACCTAGCTATAAAGCAGCATGGCTTAATGGAAAGAGTCCGGGCCTGGAAGTGAAAGGACCCGAGTTCTCATCCCGGCTCTACCATTTGTCTGCTGTGTGACCTTGGGCAAGTTGCTTCACTTCTCTGTATCTCAGTTTCCTCAACTGTATACATGGAGATTCAATACCTATTCTCCCTCCCCTTTAGACTGTGAAATCTCATGTGATCCAGGGACTGCGTCTGACCTGATTGTCTTATGCACAGCAGCACTCAGTGCTGTGCTTGCTACAAAGTAAGTGCTTAACACATATCACAATTTTTATGATTTCTGATTATCGTCCCCTAAACTCTATCTTAATCTGCTAGTGGAGAAAAAAACTAGACCCTCAAAGCCATGTGATAAATCAACTTGTTGCTCTGCAATAGTTCTCTGGTGAAATCAACATCCCTTAGGAGAATCCCTCACAAGCAGCCTCATCAACACTCCAACAGGCTCCAAGTTCAAGAAGGCAGATGGCAGGAATTCTGTTGCCAAGGAGTTAGGATGTTGACTCATTTGCAAGCATTTCTCCATATGCAAAACAAATTCACTCCAGAAGGTGTGTAAAAATCAAAATTCTGAATCTCTAACCCCATTTTCCCACAGGCTTCCATTATATATCTGGAAATAGGTGATTCCAATAAAGATTCCAGACTAAAGACATGGAAAAAATCACATGGAATCATGAGGAGCAGCATGGTCTAATAGAAGGAGCCCAGGCCTGTGAGTCAGAAGACCTTTCATTCAATTCAATAGTATTTATTGAGCGCTTACTATGTGCAGAGCACTGTACTAAGCGCTTGGGATGAACAAGTCGGCAACAGATAGAGACAGTCCCTGCCGTTTGACGGGCTTACAGTCTAATCGGGGGAGACGGACAGACAAGAACAATGGCACTAAACAGCGTCAAGGGGAAGAACATCTCGTAAAAACAATGGCAACTAAATAGAATCAAGGCGATGTACAATTCATTAACAAAATAAATAGGGTAACGAAAATATATACAGTTGAGCGGACGAGTACAGTGCTGTGGGGATGGGAAGGGAGAGGTGGAGGAGCAGAGGGAAAAGGGGAAAATGAGGCTTTAGCTGCGGAGAGGTAAAGGGGGGATGGCAGAGGGAGTAGAGGGGGAAGAGGAGCTCAGTCTGGGAACGCCTCTTGGAGGAGGTGATTTTTAAGTAAGGTTTTGAAGAGGGAAAGAGAATCAGTTTGGCGGAGGTGAGGAGGGAGGGCGTTCCAGGACCGCGGGAGGACGTGACCCAGGGGTCGACGGCGGGATAGGCGAGACCGAGGGACGGCGAGGAGGTGGGTGGCAGAGGAGCGGAGCGTGCGGGTGGGCGGTAGAAAGAGAGAAGGGAGGAGAGGTAGGAAGGGGCAAGGTGATGGAGAGCCTTGAAGCCTAGAGTGAGGAGTTTTTGTTTGGAGCGGAGGTCGATAGGCAACCACTGGAGTTGTTTAAGAAGGGGAGTGACATGCCCAGATCGTTTCTGCAGGAAGATGAGCCGGGCAGCGGAGTGAAGAATAGACCGGAGCGGGGCGAGAGAGGAGGAAGGGAGGTCAGAGAGAAGGCTGACACAGTAGTCTAGCCGGGATATAACGAGAGCCCGTAATAGTAAGGTAGCCGTTTGGGTGGAGAGGAAAGGGCAGATCTTGGCGATATTGTAGAGGTGAAACCGGCAGGTCTTGGTAACGGATAGGATGTGTGGGGTGAACGAGAGGGACGAGTCAAGGATGACACCGAGATTGCCGGCCTGCGGGACCTGAGTTCTAATCCCAGCTCTGCCACTTGCCTGCTGAGTGACCTTGGGCAAATCACTTCACTTCTCTGTGCTTTGGTTTCCTCATCTGTAAAATGGGGATTCAATACCTGTTCTCCCTTCTACCTAGACACTGTGCCCCATGTGGGGCAGGGACTGAGTCCAGCCTGAAAGACTTGTATCTACCCCACAGCTTAGAACAATGCTTCTGGACTGTAAGCCCGTTGTGGGCAGGGATTGTCTCTATTGCTGAATTGTACTTTCCAAGCACTTAGTACAGTGCTCTGCAAGCAGTAAACACTCAAAAAATACGATTGAATGAATGAATGAGTGCTTGACATATAGTAAGCCCTTAACCAATATCATAATAATTATGTAAGAGGTTCTTTTCCTCGCTCAGCCTTGTCCTTGGCCATGCATGGCCCCAGAGATGTCTTCTTCCCCAGGTTGTCTCACATAATAGACAACTATGAGAAGCAGCATGGCATAGTGGACAGAGCATAGGCCTGGGAGTCAGAAGGTCATGGGTTCTCATCCCCACTCTGCTACTTGTCTGCTGTGTGACCTTGGGCAAGTCACTTCACTTCTCTGGGCCTCAGTTATCTCATCTGTTAAATGGGGATTGAGACTATGAGCCCTGCATGGGATGGGGACTGTGATTCAATTGGATAGTACAAGACACTTAATCATCTGGATGAATCTCGGGTTTTCCTCTTGCTTATTCAACAGAAAAGGATCAAATGGGGACTTCTGTCGAATGGGGAGAGAGAACAAAGTCTGCACCTTGACCTTCACTGTCAATTTAGAGATTCAAAGTACCATAAATGTGCCTTTAATCCCAGGGTGCTGAATTCATAGTCTAATTCCCAGTTATCTCAGAGATAAAACTCCTGTAAAGAGATTTTGCACTGGACATTTTCCTCCAGACACACTAGGTTACTCTTACATGCAAAAGCTATGAAGTGATGAGAAGCAGCATGGCCTAGTGTGTATTCCTTCCTTCATGCCTTCATTCAATCATATTTAGTGAGTGCTTACTGTTTACAGAGCACTGTACTAAGCACTTGGGAGAATATAATACAACAACAAACAGATACATTCCTGCCCACAACGAGCTCAGAGTCTAGAGGAGGAGACAGATGTTAATCTAAATAAATAGGTTAATAAATAAATAAATACATTTCAAATATATACAGATATATACAGTTGTGCTTTGGGGATGGGGATGGAGCTCAGAGTCTAGAGGAGGAGACAGATGTTAATCTAAATAAATAGGTTAATAAATAAATAAATACATTTCAAATATATACAGATATATACAGTTGTGCTTTGGGGATGGGAGGGAGGATGAATGACGGAGCAAGTAAGAGCAGCAAAGAAGGGAGTGGGAGAAAAGGAGAGGAGGGCTTAGTCAGGGAAAGCTTCTAAGATAGATAGAACCCAGGCCTGGGATCAGAAGGACCTGGGTTCTAATCCTGACTCCACCACCTGTCTGCTGTTTGACCTTGGGCAAGCCTCTTCACTTTTCTGTGCCTCAGTTACCTCATCTATAAAACGGGGATGAAGACTGTGAGCTCCACATGGGTTATGGACTGTTTCTAACTGGATTATCGTGTATCTATCTCAGCACTTAGTTCAGTGCCTGGCACATACTAAGCGCTTAACAAATACCATAAAAAAAGGCTTCCCATAAAGCTGGGCTTAAGCGAAAGACTTGCTCATTGCAGGGAATCAGAGAGCAGATGACATGATAGAGTCTAAATGAGCCAACGGCCTTCCTTCCACTAGCTGCTCCAGATCTTGAGACTGAGCTCTGCGGCCCCACTAAAGAAAGCCGATTCCACTGCAAGAATACTTTCCCTCACATTTTCGATGCTGAGCCATCCAAAACTACTCTTGCAACTCCGAAGGCCAGAGGCGTAGCCAGACAAGATGGCCAACCAGCACTTGCCCATCCCCATCAGCCCAACCCCATCCAACCATCATTTCCTGGGCTTCTACCAGAACCAGTTCAGAGAGACAACATTTCTATTTCAGATTTCAAAGAGAAACCTCAGGGTAACAACACTGTGTGGGAAAGGAAATGAATAACCCAGCCACTTTGTACCTCACTGGTTCAACGCCATCTCACGAGGAGCTACTGGATGAATGGAAAGAGCCCATGGCGGGGCCATTTTGTGAATACAGACAGAAGTCAGCATTCTGGACTGTCTCCCCATTAGGAGAAAGAGAGATAAGAGCTTTCACTCCCTTGCTTATCTCCCAGAGATGCTGGGAGGAGTTAAAAGTCTGTGGAACTGGTGGAGTGACTCAGAACAAATGAGAAATGATGTTAACCTAAGGCTGGGGGTAAGTGACTGAACAGCTTTAGAAATCCCCATTGTAGGGTTGCCTGGGAGTAAAAGGATGTTGGCACCATTCATTGTTAGAATTTACAAGTAGTTCTGTGCTATATTTGGGATTTTCCAACTTTTGCAGCCTAAATCAAGTTAGGAGCAATAAAAGTGAAGCAAAATCTACTGTATTCACATAACATGGATAGTGGTTGGTTATCAGAGGATCCAATCACATGAGTTTAACTACTACCTTGACAGGATGACTCCCAAATCTACAATCTACCATTTCCTCCTGCCTCCAGGGCAAATCCACCTGGATTGTCTGCCATCACCTCAAATTCAACATATCCATAACTGAATTCATCTTCCCTCTCCAAACCAGTCCCCCTCATTCTTTTCACACCAGAAGGTATGACACCCATTTTACAGATGAGGAAACAAGTACAGAGAATGTAAGCTCCTTGTGGGCAGGGAAAATGACACTTCTTTATTTTGTACTTCCCAATGCCTAGTACAGTGAAACACACTAAGTGGGTGCTCAATAAATGCTCCTCCTCCTCCTCTTACCACAACTACTACTAATAATAATTATTGTATTTGTTAAGCACTTGCTATGTGCTAGGCACTGTACTAAGCACAGGGGTAGGCACAAGCTTATCAGGTTGGGCACAGTCCCAGTCCCACATAGGACTCACAGTCTCAATCCCCCTTTTACAGATGAGGGAACTGAGGCAGAGGGAAGTGAAGTGACTTGCCCCAGGTCACACAGCAGACAAGTGGCACCAAAGTCAATCAATCAGTGGTATTTGCTGAACACTTACTGTGTGCAGAGCACTTCGCTAAGTGCTTTGGGGAGTACAATATAATAGAGTGGGTAGATATGTTCCCTGCCGAAAAGGAGCTTATAGACTAGAGGGGGAGACAGACATTAACATAAATTACTCATATAAACATAAGTGCTGTGAGGTTGAGGATGGGATGTATATCACGTGCTTAAAGGGTAGAGATCCAAGTGCCGCAGTTGTCTCATCTGTAAAATGGGGATGAAGACTGTGAACCCCATGCAGGACAGAGACTGTGTCCAACCTGATTTCCTTGTATCCACCCATGCTTAGTACAGTGCCTGGACATATTCATTCATTCAATTGTATTTATTGAGAGCTTACTGTGTGCAGAGCACTGTACTAAGCACTGGGAATGTACAATTCGGCAACAGATAGAGACAATCCCTACCCAACAACAGGCTCACAGTCACATAGTAAGTGCTTAACAAATGCCATTATTATTATGATTATGATTATTATTAAATGAGAGCTTAGTTAGGGAAGGCCTTCTGGCAGAGCAGGAACTAGAATCTGAATCTCCATCCAGTGCACTTTTCACACTGCTGCCAAACACATCTTTGCTGCTTGCCTGATTTAAGAACTGGATATGATATTTATTAAGCACTTACTATGTGCTAGGAACTAGGGTAGATACAAGCGCTGAGTAGATACAAGATAATCAGGTCCCACATGGGGCCCACAGTCTAAGTAGTAGGGAGAAAAGGTATTGAATCCCCACAGCATTTATGTATATATCTGTAATTTATTTATAATAATGTCTATCACCCCCTCTAGACTTTAAGCTCTTCGTGGGCATGGAACATGCCTACCAACTCTGTTTTACTGTCCTCTCCCAAGTGCTTAGTTCAGTAAGTGCTCGATAATATGATAATGATGATAATGATAATAGGGAAGCAGCAGGCCTAGTGGAAACAGTATGGGCCTGGAAGTCAGAGGACAAGATGTTCTTCCCCTTGACTCTATTTATTGCCATTGTTCTCGTCTGTCCGTCTCCCCCGATTAGACCGTAAGCCCGTCAAACGGCAGGGACTGTCTCTATCTGTTGCCGACTTGTTCATTCCAAGCGCTTAGTACAGTGCTCTGCACATAGTAAGCGCTCAATAAATACAATTGAATGAATGAATGAATAATCCCAGCTCTGGCACTTTTTTTTTTAATAGTATTTATTAAGCACTTACAACATGCCAGGCATTATACTAAATGCTGGCGCAGACACACGTTAGTCAGGTTAGACACAGTCCCTGACCCACACAGGGCTCACAGTCTTAAATCCTCATTTTACAGATGAGGTAATTGAGGCCCAGAGAAGTAAAGTGACTTGCCCAAGGTCACACAGCTCTCCAGACTGTGAGCTCATGTGGACAGGGAATGTGTCTGTTTGTTGTGTATTATACCCTCCCAAGTGCTTAGTACAGTGCTTTGCACCCAGTAAACTCTCAATAAATATGATTGAATATATGAATAAATGAACAGCAGACAAGCGGAGGAGCCGGGATTAGAACCCAGGTCCTTCTGACTTCCATGTCTGTGCTCTATCCACTCACTAGGCCATGCTGTTTCTCGTGTTCTTTCTGTCTTTGTATAACAGAATAAAGGATCTACAATGGATACTTGTAAAGTTGCCCAGAATCCCATGCATAACGACACTACCGAGTCAGAACAATAACCAATGGCAACAGTCCTTTCAGCTCCGTATTCGATCTCTAACAGTGGCAACTGTGAGATGGTGGCCCTCCTTGACATCCGTTCTATTGTTTTGGGATGGATCATCCCTAACCCTAACCTGCTCTGTTAGCCCCTGGTTTATTTCCCAAAACAACTCATCATCCATCGGGTCTTTGTCAAACTTGTTGTCATACTGCCATGTGTCTCCCGGCATCAACCCAGCTGGAGGAGAGATTCAATTGGTACAGTTTTGTTTGGAGACTGGTCAGACTAAAGGTCATTTCTCATCCCAACCTGTCAGTGTGTTCACACATCTCTCCAAATTAAGTGTGAAACAGAAGCAGAGTGAAACCCAGCCATTCCAATTATTACTGAAACTCCCAGTGAGCTATGAGCTGTTTCTCTCCGTGCCTACCAGCTTTGCCCTGGGGGTTTCTTTCACTAGTCTCATAATTCCAACCAAAATTAAAACTTCTCTGTGGTACCCTGGCTTGGAAGAAAAAACTTGCCTAATTAACAGGCTGGGGAAGAGAAGAAGATCGGATAAAAGGAAATATGATAATGGATGGACAGGGTGATACATCTCAGGGGCCTGCTGATAAAATGGATAAAAATCGTGATTTTCATTAAGTGCTTACTATGTGCCAAACATTGGACTATGCGGTGGGATAGATACAAGATCACATCAGGTCCGCATGGGTCTCACCGTCTAAGTGGGAGGGAGAACAAGAATTGAATCCCCATTTTCCAGATGAGGGGACTGAGGCCCAGAGAAATTATGTAACTTGCCCAAGGTCACACAGCAGGCAACTGGAAGAATGAGGATTATTACCCAGGTCCTCTGACTCCCAGGCCTGAGCTCTTTCCACTAGGCAGTGCTGCTTCTCTTAAACTCACATGCTCAAATGACTCACGGTATCAGTACACAAAATGAAACACACTTTGTCTCGGTGCTACACTGCGGTCTCAGGGCAAGGGAAACACTTCCAACCTCATGAAACCTCCTGTGTGACACTTCCTCTTTCTCACAGTCTTTCTCTCTTTCTCCATCCCTACGTCGATCCTTGGCGACTTCGATATCCATGTGGATGTTCCTGACGACCCTTCCGTTGCCCGCTTCCTATCGCTCCTCAACTCCACTGACCTCCTGCTCCACCCCACCTCATACACTCACCGACCTGGACGCACATTCCACCTCATCATCTCTACCCTCACCCACTCTGAAATTCCTCTATCTGAACAAACCTCCTTACTTGCCTTCTCTCCCACACACCCTCTTCCTGCAGATCTGTCCTGTTCCCTCACAGAAACCTCTCATCTTTTGATTCCTCCAATTTTCCAAAGTCATCACATCCCGTCTGGTCTCTATACCCAACCAAACTTTTCTTGACACCCTTGACATCCCCTGAACCCACTGAACTCAACTGCCTTGCTCCCCTGTCCCTCCACCAATCTTGTACAACTAACCTGCAGATCGCCTCAACAGTAAGCTTCCTCTGCTCTTGTGCACAAGTGCCAGAGCACTGCTGAAGGAAATTCAGATACCAGGCTGACCTCATCTATCTCGATTCATCCTCGCCTGTTTTAACGCTGGCCTCTCCTCTGCCCAGCAACATTATTTCTCCATCCTTGACTCCCACATCTATTGCCTACATGAGCTGTTTCAGACATTTAACACCTCCTCAAATCCTCTGCCCCTGCCACCTCGCCATCCCTTACCACTAATGTACTTTACTGAGGAAATTGAAATCATCAGGTGTGAGCTTCCTAAAATCTCCCCTGTTCTTCTCCAGTCCCTCCTTCCTCCTGCCCCTTATTCGAATCTCCCATCTTTCCCAGCAGTATCTCAAGAGGTGATCTCCTGCCTCCTCTCAAAATCCTCGCCCTCCACCTTCACTTCTGACCCCATCCCTTCACACCTTCTCAAAACATTCACCCTCTCTCTTCTTCCCTCCCTGACTGCCATCTTCAACTATTCAACTTCCAAGACTTCTTCCCCACTGCTTTCTAACATGCTCACGTATCCCCATTCTTAAAAAATCCTCCCTTGACCCCACAGCTCCCTCCAGTTATCGCCCTATTTCCCTCTTACCATTCCTTTGTAAACTCCTTGAGCCAACTCTCTACAACCGCTGCCTCCACTTCTTGTCCTCCAATCCTTTCCTCAATCCCTTCCACGACATCAAGGATGCCTTCACGACATCACTGCCTCAGTTACCTCATCTGTAAAATGGGTATTAAGACTGTGAGCCTTTGTAGGACAGGCACTGTGTCCAATCTGACTTGCTCGTATCCACCCCAGCGCTTAGTACAGTGCCTGGCCCATAGTAAGTGCTTAACAAATACCACAATTATGATTATCATTATTATTAACAACATTAGCCATTTAGGGTTAATTACAAGTAGCAACAGCCAGTGCTTATTGCTTTCGTGGCATCTTTTTTTTAATTCCGCCCTACTGTTTTTTTTCCTTGACGTCCTCAGTTTAATTTGGAGTGGAAGAGATTGCCTAGTTCCAGGCAATGATGGAAGTCGACGTTTCAAATCAGTAATGGTTTAGAAGCTCAAAGACGCCAGAGATACCCAACAAGGGCAAGTCCTGAGTAAATTCTCCCTATAAACTTTACCTTTCTCTAAAGAGAATATCTTTCCAAAATTGACCACAGGACTTCATTCCTGACGTTTATGCAATCCTGGAGATGGCCAGAAGGGGGTGTGAGTGCACGCTCAAAATCCACCATTCTCACCATTTGCATGAGAATGCAGGACTCCAGTGGGTGAAAACATGATTTTTCGAGGCGGAGAAGCTGCAGGGTGTCGGGGGAGGTTTGTATTTGTACTCCTCTGTTTGCTCAAAGACAGTGTACACTGGCCCTAATGTTTAAAATCTGCTTTTGTATTCCACGCACTCTCCCGAGCTTTATGGTGATATATGCGAGCACTGAAGTCCAGTACTGCACCCTAGCCTGAGAATTCCCTGGTGGAAACCCAGCAACGATTCTTAGGGAGGGCAGTTTATTTCTCGCGACCTTCCAAGAAGTTTTTTTTGTTGTTGGTGGTGAATCTAGTGTGTACTTTCCTTGAAAATCACAGTAAGGAGGGCAGGCTCAACATGTCACCCAATGGGGAATAAAAGTTGACTCTGAATTCCTCTGCAAATGAAGTTCTGTGAAGTCATCCTTGCCCCAAAGCAGGCTTCAGATAAACAGTTTTACATCCAGCGGTGTATTTGTTTTGTGTTGGTCACACTTTTAAAATTCTGGGTGGTCGAAAGCTTTCTACTCAAAAACTGGGATGCAAATCATTCTGACCATCATCGTTGGAAGTCTCTCCTCGGCGGCCATGCCTTCCAGGTACGCTGTTAGCGATGGACCAGCATTCCTGTAGACCACCTTAAAGGCACGCTGTAATTCTCACATTCCCCCTTACTGACAGCTGGCAGAGATTCACTGCCATAATGCACCAGGCTCAATATGCCCCCATGCATCATTTGGACAACCATTACCCAACCTTACCTGAGATCATTTTTATGGATTTCCACTATTTTTCTTTCCAGCTTTTGAGACTGCTTAGGAAAAATCTCAAATTCACTGATGTAATTTTCTGGATGTTCATCAGGATCATAGTCTCCAAATTCGGCTAGAGGGGTTGAAATAAAAAGTGGTAGGGAGTGAAAGGGGAGGAGAAAGAGAGGGAGAGTGGTTAATGTCCATTTGGAACATTAAAATGAGCAAGTGTTTGGCTACACGTCTTCACCACAACTAGTTAGAGCACGTGTGCAGTGCTGTGCACACAGTACGCACTCAATAAATAGGATTGAATGAATATACAATGCAATCCATTCTCAAAGGAATTCCCTGTCAGGGATGGTCCTTTCTTTGCTCTGAAGTCAATAACATGCCATCATTAACATTTATTGAGCACTTCCACTGAACAGAGTACAGTAATAAGCAGCTGTGAAGAATAGATGGATATAGATTGAGGCTCGGTTCTTTGTCCATATGCAACACACAATCGAGAGGTAATAATAATAATGGCACTTCTTAAGCACTTACTATGTGCCAAGCACTGTTCTAAGCGCTGGGGTAGAAAGCAGTTCATCAGGGTGGACAGAGTCCCTATCTCCACTTTGCAACGTGGCATAGTGGATAGAGCACGGGCCTGGGAGTCAGAAGGTCGTGGGTTCTAATCCCAACCCCACCACTTGTCTGCTGTGTGACCTTGGGCAAGTCACTTCACTTCTCTGGGCCTCTGTCACCTCATCTTTAAAATGGGGGTGAAGACCGTGAGCCCCATGTGGGACAGGGACTACGTCTAACCCAATTTGCTTGTATCTACTCCAGCGCTTAGTATAGTACCGGCACATAGTGAGTGCTTAACAAATACCATCATTATTATTATTATTATTATTACAGGTGAGGTAACTGAGGCCCAGGGAAGTCAAGTGACTTGCCCAAGTCACACAGCAGACATGAGGCAGAGCTGGGATTAGTACCCAGGTCCTTGTGATTCCCAGGCCTGTGCTTCATCCACCAAACCACACAGTTTCTCAGGTAGCAGGCCGGGACAAGGGATCGACAACTAAAATCAATCCAAACAGATAAAACCGAACAGCTGAACCATGTCAACAGCTAAAAGTGTAACTGTACCTTAGCGTATGGTCATCCAGTAAATCCCTGCTCTAGGCAGACAGACCTGTGTGAAAAACCACCGCAACATTCTACCTCGCCCTCAAGTCTGTAAGTTCCTCACTGGTGGGGATCAAGTAGACCAACTCTATTGCACTGTGCTCTCCCAAATGCTTAGTACGGTGCTCTGCACATGGTAGACCGGAAACTCCTTGAGGGCAAGGAATCACGTCTACCAACTCCAGTGTCCTCTCCCAAGTGTTCAGTTCAGTGCCCTGCACGAAGTAGACTGTCAGCTCCTTGAGGACAGGGATCATGTCTACTAATACCATTGTCTTCTCCCAAGTGCTCAGTACAGTGCTCTGCCATCAGTAAGTGCTTAATAAATTGATGGATGGATTGACTCTAAAGGCCATGATAGCAGCTTCTGCCTGCCTTCCACTCCTGTTGGAGGTGAAGCATCTCCCTAGCGATGGCGGGGTGGAAAGAAGGGCCATCTGGTCTTCAGGTGGCCCCATGTGGTTCCAGGAGTGCTCAGGCCACAGATTTCTGCCCTTCCTGTACATTTTCTTACACACTCTGAATACTCATCAGATGCACGCAAAAAACCACCAACAGTAAAAAACTCATTTGTTTTCAATGGCACGGGTTTCACTGAAATGTAATAATGGCAGGGCTGAAACTTGTAAATGACTCTGATCATTCGGGCCCCTCAAATTTCTTTAGACCTTAATCAGCTAGTTATTTTAATCCCCAAAATATTTTCACTGGAAAGATCTGGACGATTGAAGGCAAAGAATACTTTGGGGTCCTAAATTACTCAGGCAATTTTTGATTAGCTATGACTGGTGGGGAAATGGAGATGCGTCAGAGACCTAAGTGGCTGCCTCTGCCCCTGGAGAAATCCCAGGACCTTGGAGACAGGGAGTCTGGATAGTAGTAGTAGCCAATCATATTTATTGAGCGCTTACTGTGTGCAGACCACTGTCCTAAGCACTTAGGAGAGTATAATATAGTAGTGATAGAATTTATCAAATGTTTACTGTGTGCAGAGCACTGTACTGAGTGCTGGGAAAGACTATACAGGTGGGAATTTAAAATGCACTAAGTGGGCTCTGTAGTTGGACTGCCAGAACATTCATCGACTCCTTCCTGAGCAGTGATTGAGGTTGTAGAAATCTTCCCGTGTCCCTCTCACCTGATCAGCCAGCCAATAACATCTGCTAACTCCCCTGAGCCCAGAGCACCGTTACTAGGCATAGACCAAAGCCCTCCAAGAGAAAATCTGCTAAACCACCAAGTCCCAACAACCTCAAATCAAAACTGGTGCAGGCTGAAGGCACCCCAGTGGACGGGGTGGGGGGTGGGGAGGCAATGTTGCATTGAGAAGCGGCGTGGCTCAGCGGAAAGAGCACAGGCTTGGGAGTCAGAGGTCATGGGTTCGAATCCCAGCTCTACCACTTGTCAGCTGTGTGACTGTGGGCAAGTCACTTCACTTCTCTGTGCCTCAGTTACCTCATCTGTAAAATGAGGATTAAGACTGTGAGCCGCATGTGGGACAACCTGATTACCCTGCATCTACCCCAGCGCTTAGAACAGTGCTCTGCACATAGTAAGTACTTAACAAATACCATTATTATTATTATTATTGTCGTTATTTCCTGCAGTGTGGCGCTGGATCAAATTAGAAAGGCCTACACCAGGAGGGAAGAAAAGTCAACTCAATGCTCGTAAAGACGAGAACGCAAAAGGAACAGTCAGCTCTTAAAACTTACCTGGAGTAGGTACAAGACAATTAGGTTGGACACAGTTTCAAGAGCTGAAACGACAGCTGCAGGAAAGACCCTGTGCTCTGGATCTGCTGAATTCAGGTTTGGCATTTAAGTAGGGCAGTAAGGTGCCCTGTCTTCCCCAAAACCTTATACCTCCCAGAAAGATGCCCCCTACCCAAGCCTCTTACTCTCCCTTCTTTTGAGGCAGATGCCCTTCCATGATATACTAAGCCTGTTTCTGTGGAAGTCTGCCCTCTAGACTGCAAGCTCTAGAGAAGCAGCGTGGCTCAGTGGAAAGAGCACGGGCTTTGGAGTCAGAGGTCATGAGTTTGAATCCCAGCTCTGCCACTTGTCAGCTGTGTGACTGTGGGCAAGTCACTTCACTTCTCTGTGCCTCAGTTCCCTCATCTGTAAAATGGGGATTAAGACTGTGAGCCCCACGTGGGACAACCTGATTCCCCTGTGTCTATCCCAGCGCTTAGAACAGTGCTCTGCACATAGTAAGCGCTAAACAGATATCAACATTATTACATTATTAAGCTCACTGTGGGCAGGGGAATGTATCTGTTATAGTGCCCTATTGTACTCTCCCAAGCACTTAGTACAATGCTCTGGACACAGTCAGCGCTCAATAAATATTGAGTGCTCAGTGTGTGCAGGGAACTGTATTAAATGCTTGGGAGAGTTCAATAAACCTGAAATACGCAGAGTGGTAAAGGAGTAGTACGTACAGTTAGTACAATGTCTTGGCACAGAGTAAGTGTTTAACAAATACCAATTTTACAAAATGGTAATGTCTGATGTAGGAGACCAAAGGAAATCACCTTCCCAGAAGCTTGAAGACCTTATCCCAGAGGACTCGGGGACCTCTGCTCCATACAGAACCCTGAGGAAGAAGTGTGAGTTCAAGACTTAAAAGAAGAATTCAGCAGCTCTGCGGGTACTTACTGAGCATTTACTGTGTGCAGAGCTCTGCACTAAGCACTTGAAAAATTGGGCTAAAAAAAGACTTGCACCCAAAAACGTCTGTTTACTCCAAACAGACTGCCTGGAAGGCTGTGGAAACACCTTCTGTGTTTGGAAAATGTCTCACTTCCTCCTACAGAGAATAGAGGGAATTGCTGAAAACTATTTTTGAATTTTCTCCTCTACTAAAATGTCATTCCTGTGGATCAAAGGCACTTCGTCCTGGGCTAGGCTAAGTACGGTTCTCTTCGAGTGAAGCCCCAAGTTGTTTGTTCCTTTGTTTTTTTTTAATATGGTATTTGTTACTATGGTGCTTACTATGTGCCAGGCACTGTTCTAAGTCCTGGAGTAGGTACAAGATAATCAGGTTGGACACAGTCCATGTCCCCCATGGGGCTCAAAGTCTTAATTCCCATTTTACAGATGAGGTAACTGAGGCCAGAAGAAGTGAAGTAACTTGCCCAAGGTCACACAGCAGACAAGAAGCAGAGCCAGGAGTAGAACCCAAGTGCTTCTGACTCCCAGGCCCAGGCTCTATCCACTAGGCCACATTGCCTCTCTAAAAAGAGGCTTCTTAGAAGCAGCGTGGCGCAGTGGAAAGAGCACGGGCTTTGGAGTCAGGGCTCATGAGTTCGAATCCCAGCTCTGCCACTTGTCAGCTGTGTGACTGTGGGCAAGTCACTTAACTTCTCTGTGCCTCAGTTCCCTCATCTGTAAAATGGGGATGAAGACTGTGAGCCCCACGTGGGACAACCTGATTCCCCTGTGTTTACCCCAGCGCTTAGAACAGTGCTCGGCACATAGTAAGCGCTTAACAAATACCAACATTAAAAGCATCAGAATTTCTGGGCAAGACAGCTTGATATTTCAGAAATTGGAATGAAAAATCTGAATGAAAAGAGAATCTCTCTGTATTACTTTTAAAAGCAGTCTACATTAATTTGCATTTGTAAATTCATTCATTCAATAGTATTTATTGAGCACTTACTATGTGCAGAGCACTGTACTAAGCGCTTGGAATGTACAAATCAGCAACAGATAGAGACAGTCCCTGCCCATTGATGGGCTTACAGTAAATGATCTCAAGAGGTTATAAAGCTAGGAGAGCATTCAATCACTATGGTTTTATCCAACCTAAAAGAGGGACCAGGTCTACCTCTCCTAATTAGAGTTGGTGCGCTGATCATTTAATAGCAAGGGATAGCATCCATCTCTTCTAAATGGTCCCTGATTTTTGTTTTGTTTTTAAATAGTATTTGTTAAGCACTTACCACGTGCCAGGCATCGTACTAAGCTCTGGGATAGATACAAGCTGATCAGGATGGACACGGTCCATGTCCCAGATGGGGCTCACAGTCTTACAATCCCCATTTTACAGATGAGGTAACTGAGGCCTGGAGAAGTGAAGTGATGTACCCAAGGTCACATGACAGAAAAGTGGCAGAGCCAGGATTAGAACCCAGGTCCTTCTGGTTGAATTCAAACCACAACAGCAGAGATTCCCCAATATGGAATTGGTTGGGGTGGACATTACTGCGTTAACAAAGGAAGGAAAGAGTCTGGTGGCTCTGTGAACAAAGCAAGCCTACATCCTCTTGATACCTCAAGTGGGTCACCTCTGATAGAAGCTGATGTGTATCTTGTTTTGAAGCAAGGAGGGTCCCCAAGACATGTAATATCTGGCCAGCAATAACTGAGACTTTAAAAGAGATTGCTCTTTCAGACTCTCTGCAGTTTTGTGATGTCTGGCAAATGAAAGTTGAGTGAAAATACAGGGTGCTTGGGGGAGGGTTAAAGTAGAAAGCCAAGAAAAGGGCAAGGGAGGTGGAAGAAACAAAATAGTGTAATCAAAGTAAATCGATGACTCTACAGTTCCTAGAGTGGGAAACGCAGAATCTTGGCACCTGCTCTCATCCTCGCCCTCTCTCAACTCTGCACCCCCTAAATGAATTGCAGTATTGAGGACAACTTCCCCCAAGAGCCTGACCGAGTAAGTGCTTTTAGACATAAAGGTGAAAGAAGAAGATGGTGGGTTTTGAAAGCTTCTTGTATCTGATGCCAGGCAGCTGGATTTTTGAATCACATCTTGTCTCCCTAAGATCTGTGGCAGGCGATGCATCCTCAAAGCGAAAACCCCTTCCTCTATTTTCCTAGTGCGTTTCTGATTAGCATATTGAACCGTGAAGTCTCCCCATCCGTGTGCCCGAGCCGGAACCAGATACTGAGCCTCTTTGCTCCTGGGAAGAAAACCAACTTGAGAATTCCACTTTGAGCTGCACAGCCACCAAAACATAATGCAGCTAAATCACTCGATCGAGTGTCACAGGCCTGAACTCCCTCCTCAAAACGTGACGAGTAACTGGGGCAGTGAAATACCTGAGATGAATATAAACTTATTCTCTCTTATGATGGACTCCTCTTCCTGCGAACAGGCACTCTGGGTTTCTGCACTCACCCGCGTTAACCCAAAACGGGCTAAATTCTCTCTCTGCTTCTCGTCTATTCCAAAAGGGTGGCATACACACACACACACACACACACAAAACTCTTTCCCCAGTTCATAAAAGCATCATTAAGGTTCACTTTACATGAGGCAGGATCACTTGGGATTTCTCAGACTGACCCTGCAGTTGCCACCAATTGGCCACGAGGGAAAGAAGGGAGGTAAGCCAGCCCCTCCATTCAGTGGCTAAGACCATCACCATGGCGATGCTATCTCTGGCGGTGGTCTTCACTCGAATTTTCAATCTCCCAAGGTGGTGCCACTCGTTTGAGAGAAACCCATGACCGTTCTCCCCTGTCCAGACTACCTGATGCTTGCCTACCCTGGAGCAGGAGAACAAAGCAACCAAGTCTGACCTGGCTTCACTGCCAGCACTCACTGGCAACGTATGCCAGTAAAAAGAAGAGCACTAAGTTTAACTTTCTTAAAAAATGGTCCAGTTGGCTTTTTCGATGTCGGGTTGCTAAACTGTTGGGATTTTCCCTACCTCAGGGCCCACACGCAGAACGCAAGATCGTTTCAGGGGCTCGCTTTCCACTGGGTTTGGAAGGCATCACCAGGCTTACTGCTGCTTTCCTGACAGCCACGGACCAAAACGTCCCCCAGCTGACCTAAAGTAGTCTAAAATTCCATCCTTCTGCTTCCTTCTCCAAACATGAGCCGCCTGAACAGCCTGACCATCCCCAACTCGGGGATCGGGCTGCGCCGAGCCCGGGGGCGGGGTCCATGACAGCCGTCGGCGAGATGCGACTGAAGAATCCCAGCTGGCGCACTGGCACCGGTCCCGCTGAACGACCAGCTCGAGCGGCATTTGGTTCCAATCCCGGGCGCACGATGCGCGGGATGGACAGGGGAGGGGCCGGGCCAGACTCATTTCTCCGGCCCTGTCACGCTGTAGGACGAACCCTTGGCTCTCCACGGGGGGACCTGCCCCACTGGAGCCCCCGGCAGGGCAGGGAGGGTCAAGGAGAAGGTTTGGCCTGGCCCTGCACCTTCACCCTTGGGGGCAGGATCTGCCACCGGTATCCTCATTGTACCACAGGCTGCACTTACCTTGTACAATGCAGGCACCCAGATAGGCGGCATCAGAGAAAGAGCAGAGCAGGCGGCCGTGGAAAATATCTCTCTTAATCTGCAGATACAAAAGATACCTGCAACACAAAAGAGAAAATGAGAGCCACGCATGGGGCTGGACCAAGGAAAGAGGCCCCGCTCGAGGGATCTTTCGAGTTTAATCTATCGGGTCACTGGATCCTGCCAGGTATCTTGGGTTCCACGTGGAGTGGCTAGACCCACCTAGACCTCTGAAGAGGCGGGGTAACATCAGCTCAGAAAGTCGGTCCCATCTTTTCAGGCAGGGACTCTTTGAAACCAGCAGAATTCAAAGAGGGAAGAGAACACTGAAGTTGGGAAACCGGGATGGATGCCGGGCCAGGAGTCATTTGATGGAAAGTCCCAAATTCATAGGATGAACAACAAGTTTATCCAACCGAACTGGTGACCACCAGAGTTGGGAGGTTCTCTCAAGAGAAATCTACCGCTCTGGCCCAATGGAAACATACCAATGAAGACAAGGAGGGAAGCGGGACTGGTGGTCCATGACTCCAAAAAGCTTCATCCTAATTGTATAGCACTGTCCCCGCTATGGACTTAATGTTAAGTTTCCCCGTGTAGATTTGGGAAGAAATTTTTTTTTAAAATGCATTTTCTTCAGTAAAGCCTTTTCCAGAATAGGCCAGTCCTGATAATCCCAGGCTTATCAAAAAAGCCACTGGGATCACCAGCTGCAGTATTTCCAGGGCAGCAGATAATCTCACCCACTTTGCATTTCTGAGTGGAAGAGAGCAAAATAACAGTGGGCATCTGAGATGTAGTTGTTTTTCTGAGCAAATGAGCCATCGGTCTTGGTCAAATATCAGGCTCCCTGCTTTATTAAGGTCAATTCAATGTGGGGGGTAAAAACAGGACAACACTTTCTGCTTTCAAAGTTATTGAACCAAGAAATGATTTCTAGAAGCAGACAACTGGAGATGAGCAGCCCCGATATGTGGCTCCCAGGACCCCTCCCATTATGGTACCCTGCTTTCTGAAGGCAGGATGAGGTGCTCGGTGGGAGTACATTACAGCTTGTCAATTTGTTTTATGACTCCTTGACTGATGGGGGTAGCAATGGGCTGAAATAGAATGCTCCCATTTTACTCTTGCAATACCAACCAGAAAGCCGCTGGTATTTACGACTATACAATTTAATCATCCAAATGAGGTATCACTTTGCCATTTACTGCATTCGCCACACAGTGTGGGGGTTTTTTTGTTGTTGTGGTGGTGGTTTTCGATTCTTTTTACATAATGAGTTTTTTTTATTTTAGTTTATAATTTTATCTTGCAAGAAAAACAAAAGAACAAATGTCTCTAAGTTTCTGCCAAGAGCACAGAAAGTTCCTTCTCTTCAAAAACGCTTCTTCTTTGGCCATGATTGGTTGTAATAGTTTTCTTTGGAAAAACCTCAGATCATTCGCCATCAGGTTCACTGACTTAAAATAACTGGAAATATCACTTGGCTACAACGTGAATTACTGGGAAGTGGAAAATAGTTTCTTCTCGTGAGAAATATTGGGTAGGGAAGGATCCTTGAAAGGTCGTCTAGTCCAGGCCCCTGCCCCCCGACAGAACTGCACTCAAGTCAAATTAGGCCAAGGGTTTGCTCTTCCGTTGTAATATCTCCTAAGAAGACAGTTTCGCAAACTTCCAACCTGCCTAAATGCCTCAATTGCCATCTTTTTGAGGCTCACTCCCATCTTAAATTCAGATTTACTCTCCAAATTGACCACAAAATGCCAAGATGTTGAGAGATACAGGACCCTGCTTGCTCTCCCTATCCATCCAGGGCCAGGCTACAAGCTTCTGAAGGGCAGCAGGGGCACAGCCGCTTTGCTGGTGCCCACTTTTCATTTTGAGCTTGGCAGTGGGGAAAGGAGGTGGGAACCTGGGGGAAGAAGGTAACCTGGGGGACAGCAGGGCAGGCTTCAAAGAGCTAATGGGCCAGAAGACCACCAGTTTGGGTCTTTTCAGCCCTGTTGGGCTACTCTCAGACTTGTCCAAAGACCTAGGATAAACGAGGCTGGGAGTTCAGTCGATAAAGGCGTCTTCCGGTGGCCATGAAGACGCAGCTCCTTGCCAGGACTCTCCACTTGAGTAAGGCATAAACCTGGATTAAGAGGAAACACACCGGAGGCGGGAGGCAGAGGGAGAGGGGTTTTCTGTCGTGCAGCTCCAGGCATCTGAAGAGGCGACTCGGCCTAGCTATCTCAGTACTTTTGGGGAGGAAGACTGACAGTTGCAAAGCTGTCAAAATACGCAGCTGCTGATTTTACAAAACTTAATCCCAAGCCCCGCTAAACAGATGCTAATGGGCTACTGTCATGTGTTGGAATAATCCTTTCGCCAGAAGTCAACTCTTTTCCCTTACTTGACTGGCTTTTCATTGAGAGAAACACAAACCAGAGAGAGTTAAGCAGGAAAAAGTTGCTGCCTTAGACAGACTGAATTGCCTAGCACTCAGCCTGAGCACAGCCCCAGCAGGATCTCAGCTGCAGAGCTCTTGAAGAAGCAACTTGAAGGTGTCACAGCTTGTGATTTGGCTCTGTTTTCTCTGTTAATGGGGAAGATTTTAAAACACCGCAGGTGCTCAGAAGTTGACAACAAAGGGAAGGAGTTGCCAAGCAAACAACTACAGAAGAAAAACCCTGGAAAAGAAGGGTTCTTTTTTTCTTCTAAAGTTAATCTGCCCCTACCATTGACCAGATTGTCCTGTGGATTGCTGCTGCAGCTGCTTTTTCCAGCACCTGCTTTTAGTGGGAATAATGGTATTTATTGAGAGCCTACTGAGAGCGGTGCACTGTACTAAGCACTTCAACGTCTGTTACTAGGCGAACCAATTCTGCTCCTGTTGACTTCATTTTACACCGAAAGAGTCTAAAGGCAACCCTCAGGGGCCCCCGGGAAAGAAGACAACGACCATGGAAACAGAAATGGGTCTGGGTATTTCAGAGGAATCATCGGGCTTAGGATGCATCTGGGTTACAGACCCTGAAGGTGCACGCACACGCAGACTCTCGCAAGGAGCCATCGAGCGACCATCTAACGGTGCAAGGAAACTTTCGCTCCTTAGGGAAAGATGGAGGCAGGAGCAACTGACAGAGAGCAATGGAAGAGGCAGAGGAGCCAATCGGAATCTTGCCTTTGATTGTGCCTCTGGACCAAGGCAGGAGGACTAGCATTCAGCGATAACCCTGAGTCCCCAGGTCTTTGGGTTGCATTTGGATTGAGGCTGGAATATCACAGCACAATCCCACAGGGCTGCGCTCCATTCGTGTAAAACGTAGTGCATGGGACAGTAACGGTAAAAAGAGATAAAATGGGTGGAAACTCTAGGGTCCTCATCATTACAATGGTGGCTCAAGACTACTTGGCTTTGCCCCCCTGCCATTTTATACTCTACTGGGTCAGATTCTCCCCTATATACAAAGGTTTCCCACCTTTTTCCAAATCAAGGGGGAAATTGCACACAGTATGCACTGGATAAATACCACTGATTGCTTGACTGATTTACCTCAATGTGAGGAGAGTCCAGGAAACTGCATCTCCTAGCCATCCTTCATTTTCAAAGATAACACCACAGGCAGTAAGAGCCTACCTGTGTGGCAAGATAGAGGTTCTCCCAGCACGGTTATCTGGTGACAGAGTTTTCAGCTTGGTGAGGCAAGCCTTATTTAAGGCCCCTTTTCTGGTCCTGCCCCAATTTGGGGTGAGCTGGGCATCCCTAACAAGGAGCATTCAGACACTCAGAAGGTCGCTGTCGCATCACGGATCCAACAACCGAAATCAATCGATGAATCGTACTTATTGAGTGCTTACTGTGTGCAGAGCACTTTACCAATCGCTTGAGAGAGTACAATACGGCAGAGTTGGCAGACACGTTCCCTGTCCAAAATGAGCTATAGGCCATTGGTTTAAAGTTGGGGAGGGATAGGTTATCCCACCATCATTAGGATGTATGCTTGAGTTTTTTTGCGTAAGTTGGAATGGTTTGCATGAAACCATCCACACTCTCACACTGGACCCCTGTGATCAGCAGCAAGCATTGGGAAAATTATAGGCTGCAGTTAGGACTGTTTTTTTGCTGCCTGGCAGGGGCGGGGGTAGAGGCAGATGCGTTTATCTGGGAGCCTACTTCCATCACGCTTTGCAGTATGGATTGATTAGAAAAGGAACAGAACCTCCTGACAGGCACTTTGACTGAACGACAAATGAAATGAACAGAACATGCAGAAACAAATTAAGACCTGAGTAACTTTATCTACCACAGTGCTTAGAACAGTGCTTGACAGATAGTGAGCTCTTTGCAAGCACTGTTAAAAAGACATGGGCTAACTAGGCTGTGGCCCAGGACCCACCCCAATTAGGGAGTCCTTTGGGTATTATTAGCAACTCTTCACAGCGCTCAGTACAGTGCTCTGCACATGGGAGGCTGTAAGGTCCTTGAGGATAGGCATCATGTTCACTAACTCTACTGTGCTTTCCCAAGCACTCAGTACAGAGCTAGGCACCCAGTGGACTGTAAACCCCTTGAAGGCAGGGATCATTTCTACCAACTCTACTGTACTCTCCCGAGCACAGTCACACAGCTGACAAGTGGCAGAGCTGGGATTCGAACCCATGATCTCTGACTCCAAAGCCCGTGTGGTCTTTCCACAGTACAGTGCTCTGCACACACAGTAAATACTCAATAAATAGCACTGATTGATTGAGTCCCCCTGTTCCCTATCAGGGCCACCTACTGTGGCCCACAGACCCCAATCTGTTCCAAGCTAATGAATTCTGCCGGCAGCTTCTACTATCCAGGGTCCACCAATACGAGAAGCTGCATGGCCCCTCCTGGGAGTCAGAAGGACCTGGGTTCTAATCCCCACTCTGCCATTTGTCTGCTGTGTGACCTTAGGCAAGTCACTTCACTTCTCTGGGCCTCAGTGACCTCATCTGAAAAATGAGGATGAAGACTGTGAGCCCCATGTGGGATAGGGACTGTGTCCAACCTGATTAGCTCGTACCTACTCCAGTAAAGTGCCTGGCAATAGTATGCACTTAACAAATAGCATTAAAAAAAAATCTTACTCCGGACCTTGAATGGCCCACTACAGCGTGGCTCAGTGGAAAGACCACACGGGCTTTGGAGTCGGAGATCATGGGTTCGAATCCCAGATCTGCCACTTGTCAGCTGTGTGACTGTGGGCAAGTCACTTAACTTCTCTGTGCCTCAGTTACCTCATCTGTAAAATGGGGATTAAGACTGTGAGCCCCACGTGGAACAACCTGACTCCCTTGTGTCTACCCCAGCGCTTAGAACAGTGCTTGGCACATAGTAAGCGCTCAACAAATGCCAACATTATTATTATTATTATTATCATTATTAGTCCAACCCATTATGGCCTCGATCCTGCCTTGAATCTTGAGCCTAAACAAACAAACCCTTTGGTGGAGGCAGGTGACCATACGTTTTGAGGCCAGAAATGGGGAAAATCTAAATGAGAGGGCCAAAGAGGACAAACCACAATGCCCAAAGCCAATGTTGATGTGAGAATCCTGGTAAGCTTGAATGAAAGGAAACAAGAAACAAGGCCATAGCTGAGCTGAAGGCTCTGAGCTCCTGAAGCATGGAACGGTGAAAACTCTTTGAACGCTGGATTAATAAACACATCCAACTTCACCCTCCAACCCCACTCGTCACTAACACACACCTGTATGTCCCCTAGAGAATGGACCCATAAGCCTCTCTCTTTCCAACTTCCTCAGATACTCAAGGGAATAAATGTTTTCATACAGCTAAGTTACCTGGCCCGACCCCCCACCCCCACCCTTCCCTTACAAAAAAAATCTCCGCGGATTGACAGAGAACCCTGTGAAGCCTAGATAGAAATGGGCACCACATTTATTCTCCATCCGCCTAGGAGCAAATCTCAGAAATATGGCCCAAGCCAGACAAGATGTTTTTTCCCCTCAATAGAAAGAAGCCTTGTTCTCTGTCATCATTGGCTTGCTGTTGAGTCTCCTGGGCAGTTGCAGAGTTGGTGAAAAAGGGAGAGAAGAGGAGAAATTACTGATATGAAATAATGCATATTTGTCACAAACAAGCAGCCTGACTGAGGAAAACAGCTATTTCTATAAGAGTATTTCACCTTCAGTCCTTTTCCCAAATGTTTTACCAGTCCATGCACATTTGCACCATGCTGTGCAACCAGAACAGGCTGCTAAAATTTCCTTCCTTCCTTTTTTTTTTTAATTTTTAATTACCCATTAGGGGGTAGACCACACACATTCTCTTTCTGACTGACAAGACACAAAGGAGACTTCCAATTAAAGGGCTTCAAAGCTATGAAAATTGTTATTGTAAAAAGAATCCTGTCATGATTTTCGCGACATTTTTCCTCACCTCCTTCCAAGCTTTTAAGTCAAATCTGTGTTCCTGTCCCATCAGCTTGGTCTTATCCCTCAGGACTGCCTACCAAGGTGGCACAAATGTGATCAGCATAGAAGCAATGTGGCCGAGTGGGCAGAGACGCTAGTTCTAATCCCGGCTCCTCCATCTGCCTGCTGTGTGACCTTCAGCAAGTCACTTAACTTCTCTGGATCTCCGTTACCTCACCAGCAAAATGGATATTCAATACCTGTTCTCCCTCCCCCATAGGCTGTGAGCCCCAGGTGGGACAAGGAATGTATCCAATCGGATTATCCCATATTTACTCCCAGTGCTTTAGCACAGTGCTTGTCACATGGTAAGTGCTTAACAATTACCACAGTGATCTTGCACTTCTTTTTTCCCCACAATTAATTTGCATAGTACCATCTAGTCCATCCCAAAATGGACCGGCTAGTTGAACTAGGTAACAGTCTCCTTTTCATTAGAACTCCCTACTTTTCTCAGTTTCCTCAGTATGTAGGGGAAGAGCCTGTAAAGGATTTGCTTGTTTGTTTTACAATCATATCGCCCTTTCTTGTAAATCTTCCCCATATGACTAAAATTTCCCTTATGACCTGGTCCTCTTTTCTCTGATAACACCAGAGCCACACCAAGGGTCTCACTTCGGGATTTTCAGGATCTGGCTAGTTTATCTTGCCCTTCGTTTTCAGACTGAAAACTAGGGACCACGGGCCACAGCAATCGCTGCTTCAAAGACCAGTGCCAGCACACTGCGGGTGTTTAATAAATGTTAAATAATAGCCCTGAAAATGCCATTTCCACTGTTCCAGTCACAACTCCAAGCTACACAAAGTGGAAGTAAGCTGGTGGAGCAAAGATTTAGAGACAGCAATCTCTTCGACGTGTCAACAGTAGTGCCGATACACAGAGACGCTTGCTGTGATTTTGATGAATCAGTCAGAATTTTCAGAGATCCACCACCATGTTTCTGCTCATTCCAAAAATAATTCCTATGAATATGAAGGGGGCAGGAGAGGGCAAGGGTGAAATATCTGAGGAACAAAATCCAGAACATCTGACTGCTAAAGCTTTGTTGGGGGGCGGGGGAGGAGGGAGTCTCTGGATTATCAATAATGTCAGAAAAGACAGTTTCCGTCTCCTCTAAAAAGGAAAAGACTGCTTTAATCGTCTCTGAGTAGGTAACACTAAATAAAAAAGCCAGAAGGATGGTCAATACTCAGCAGTTGTTCATAATTTATACTTGAAGCGCTACACTGCCTACTCCAAATAACATATCCATCCTTTACATCAATCTTCAACAGAATCGACTTGAAATTATTACATTTACATGTCCTAAAATCCCAAGGAAGAGAAAATCAAAAGGCCATGCCCACTCAACAGTCATGAGTTATTTGGTTTAATAACAGAGCAGCCATCCCTCAACACGAAGCTTTTCCTTCCCAATTTTACAACTTTGGGAGTAAGAAACAGTAGAACGTGATGGTTTGCTGGGAAAGAAAGGATAGCATTCTGTGTGTGCAAAGCAGAATTAAATATACAGCTTCCCTAGAGCTTCCTGAAATAATCCACCTTTCACAAAATCCTTGGTTTCTTCCACACTGGTATTTGTTTTCTCTGAAGATCTTAATGGATTATGGTGGATTCACCATTATCGGTTAAGCTTGGGGCCTTTTTCCTTCAGTCACAAAAGACTTTATAATACCATGGCAGACAAGACACATGCATGCTAGCCTCAATCCAATTTCAGTATGGAAGATTAAGAAACAGAAGAAACACATGTGATCCTTGGAGTTATATTTGAAATTTTTAGGTTTTGAGCACTCCATGTTCTCAGAAGTGGTTTGGAGTCCCAAGAGATGCACTGATGGCCGAACACTTATTTTTCACGAAAGCAAGGCCGTTTGGGGGGGGGGGTCCATCGAGCCCAATGTTCTGTCTTCCCAATCCGCCTCCATCACCCCGGCATATCAGAGGGTTCACAATATTCATCCATACATCCTATCTAGTTTAGTGATTCATGAGTGTGAAATGTCTGGGGTAGGCAGGCTGGATGAGAGGCTTGGGCAATAGCTGACCCAACTGAATTATTTTCCTTGAATATCTCTCTCTCCAAAACTTGCATAAGGCCTCCTCAAATAATCTGCATCCTATTAGCCGAACGATTCATTCCGAAAGCACAAGATTAGAAACATCTCTCAAGATCCACTTCCATCCCCATTATGTACTCTCATCGCCCGTCCTCCCACTCCAAAATGGCCACTTGCTCACTTCACAAATCGACTTGAGTCCACCGACAGGCATTTTCCACTGCTTCTGCAGCTCTGTCCATCCACAGAGAGGTGGCCATCTACCCTGACACTCAGAGTCAGGTCAGCTTCCGCTGGTGGAACCGGCATCATGTCATCCCCCAGACTTCCCCGCCTGGGAGATACACTCTAAAGGGAATGTCATCGCTGTATGAATTTAAAGCAAACGCTGTGCCTCAGGGTGCGGGAGCAGAAGTATGATGCAGGTTCCCCACCTCTAAACCCATTATCCAGGGTGGGGAAGGGAGAGGGCCAGGTACACCGGCAGATCAGCGATGAGATGAGATATTTACCCTCTCTCTCCACCCACAGCGGGTGCTGCTTCTCTGTGTCCACTCAACCCATTTCCAGGCTTTTCTGAGAAAATTTTCACTCAGGACCCGCTGACCCCTCCTTGCCCCCATTGTTTAGCAAATGCTCTACTAATTGGGGTGGGATCACCATGACAAATATTATACAGTCCAGCCAGTTTGGTTCACTCCCCTCTCTCTGCCCGACCTCACCCAAGTCCCTGTGGATTGTGGGGCGTGAGAGGCAACGGGGAGGGGAAGGGTGTTAAGGAGGAGAGCTAGCTGTCAGCGCAGTAGACCCTCCTTGAAATCACTCCCCCTGGACTTTCACGATATCCCATACCCCTGCAGCAAGGTCCTAGAGCCAATGGTTCCCAGGACCATTTGGCTCTGATCTGAGTGGTTCTGCCACTTGCCAGAAAAGGCAGACTCCTCGAGGACCTGGGGCAACTGCTCCTGATCTGCCCGATCCTGGAGATAGCCCTGTTAACCCAGACATCCTGCCACTTGAGGGGAATAATTCCTGTTTCACCACTTCACCAAAGCTCAGGTCTGTTCCTGGCCTTCCCCCAGCTCTGCTCGGCTAAAGGTGCTGCTAAATGACAATGTGAACTAATGCTAGAATCATCAGCCTGGCAGGGATCCAGAGAGGTCATTTGGAAAATAGAAGGATTGGTCCATTCGGCCAACGGCGTTGAGGGTCGGGGAAGAAGCAACTAGTGTGGTCAGTGTTGGCCTGTTGGAAATTGGGAAAAGCCACACACACCAAACACTACGAGCATTTTTCTATTTATTTTTAGCACCCACTGAAGGATGCTTTCTGAGAGCTCCTCCCCTCTAACCACTGCTCATTTGTGCAGTTTAATTACACTCCCAAAGACAACTGTTTGAAAAATCTAAAGGCAATTAAATGCTAAGGGAAACATTTCGCGTTCAGTTCAGCATATGCCTTGTTAGAACATTGCACCACAGACTGGGGGGAGATCCTTGCAGCCAAACACACAATCCCCCGGCTCATTAATAGCGTAAGTTAAATGCACAGTCAAAAGACAAAAATACCTGGTGAGCTCTTCTTTAATCTTCAAGGGTTCGTGTGGGTAGAATTTCACTCTAAAGCACATGGTATAAGGTGGGTGAGCTGAAACAGTATATAAAGAAAAATAAATAAGCATGAGAAGAGCAGCAAGGAACATGGACTGAAACACACAAACCAGAAAGGCTCCCACATGGTCTTACACACTAGCCTGTCCATTGGCTTGAGCTGCGATTCCAGGCAGTGAAGGAACCAAAATCCCCCAAAATCAAATAAAATGGATGGACGGCAAGCCCAAAACCGAGGCAGAATACAGACGTGCTAGTTCATTCAATAGTATTTATTGAGCGCTTACTATGTGCAGAGCACTGTACTAAGCGCTTGGGATGAACAAGTCGGCAACAGATAGAGACAGTCCCTGCCGTTTGACGGGCTTACAGTCTAATCGGGGGAGACGGACAGACAAGAACAATGGCACTAAACAGCGTCAAGGGGAAGAACATCTCGTAAAAACAATGGCAACTAAATAGAATCAAGGCGATGTACAATTCATTAACAAAATAAATAGGGTAACGAAAATATATACAGATGAGCGGACGGGTACAGTGCTGTGGGGATGGGAAGGGAGAGGTGGAGGAGCAGAGGGAAAAGGGGAAAATGAGGCTTTAGCTGCGGAGAGGTAAAGGGGGGATGGCAGAGGGAGTAGAGGGGGAAGAGGAGCTCAGTCTGGGAAGGCCTCTTGGAGGAGGTGATTTTTAAGTAAGGTTTTGAAGAGGGAAAGAGAATCAGTTTGGCGGAGGTGAGGAGGGAGGGCGTTCCAGGACCGCGGGAGGACGTGACCCAGGGGTCGACGGCGGGATAGGCGAGACCGAGGGACGGCGAGGAGGTGGGTGGCAGAGGAGCGGAGCGTGCGGGGTGGGCGGTAGAAAGAGAGAAGGGAGGAGAGGTAGGAAGGGGCAAGGTGATGGAGAGCCTTGAAGCATAGAGTGAGGAGTTTTTGTTTGGAGCGGAGGTCGATAGGCAACCACTGGAGTTGTTTAAGAAGGGGAGTGACATGCCCAGATCGTTTCTGCAGGAAGATGAGCCGGGCAGCGGAATGAAGAATAGACCGGAGCGGGGCGAGAGAGGAGGAAGGGAGGTCAGAGAGAAGGCTGACACAGTAGTCTAGCCGGGATATAACGAGAGCCCGTAATAGTAAGGTAGCCGTTTGGGTGGAGAGGAAAGGGCGGATCTTGGCGATATTGTAGAGGTGAAACCGGCAGGCTAGTCAAATTAGAATAGACATGATTTTCCACCTGACAGGATTCACTTTGCTGCATCAGTCAATCAAGGTAACATGCCAAAACAACATCTCTTCTTCCACCCCCCAAGGGCAGATAAAGTGTCCATAAAAGCTCCTCAGCTTCTCGCTGGTGGCAGAGGTGGGGAGAAAACGTCATTACGCTGTTGATTGCTCTTCTACTACTAATGGGGATGCCACGCCCCTAGGAAAATCGAATACTCCATCATTCTCTTGCTTCACAAGGACATTTAAGCACCTTGCTTGATGAGCAATCTGGTGGATAACCTCCACATTTCAAAAGCTTCGTCCTGAGTTGGAACTCCTTACCGTCAGCTTGAAAGTACTCAATCACCTTGCCCTCTCTTACCTCACCTCACTACTCTTCTATTACAACTCAGCCCACACACTTAGCTCCTCTAATACCAACTTACTGTACCCCAATCTCGTCTATCTTGTTGCCGACATCTCGCCCACGTCCTACCTTGGGCCTGGAACGCCCTATTCTTCATATCTGACAGACAATTACTCTCCCTACCTTCAAAGCCTTATTGAAGGCCCATCTCCTCCAAGAGGCCTTCCTGACTAAACCCTCATTTCCTCTTTTCCCACTCCCTTCTGCGTCATGCTAATTTGCTCCCTTTACTCACCCCTCAATCAGCCCTACCCTCAATCAGCCCTACAGCCCTTACGTCCATATCCATAATTTATTTATTCATATGTTTGCATCCCCTTCTAGACTGTGAGCTCGTTGTGGGCAGGGAATGTGTCTATTACTATTATTATTATTATTATTACCATAAAAGACACTACTTTCTCTTGTGCCTATGTTATCCACAGCTCATCTTCTAGCAGCATTTGATCAGCATTTGAACTTTCTGAGGCCTAAACATGAGGAAATGGGCTTAACAGAACCTAGAGAGAATTTGGCTTGATTTGAGAGACAACTTCTTGACTCTCCCAGGAGAGAACATATTAGAATGATCTACCAAAGAAGGCTGTTGGGTCTGTGTCCCCGGAGATCTTTAAGGAAAAATAACCATCTTCCCTGAATAGCTTAGTTATATCTGTAATTTATTTATTTCTATTAATGTCTGTCTCCCTTTCTAGACTCTAAGCTCACTGTGGCCAGAGAATGTGTCTGCTTATTGTTGTATAATAGTAATTATGGTATTTGTTAAAAGCTTATTATATGTCAGGCACTGTACTAAGTGCTGGGGTGGATACAAGTAAATCAGGTTAGACACAGTCCCTGTCCCACGTGAGGCTCACAGTCTCAATCCCCATTTTACAGATGAGGGAACTGAGGCCAGAGAGGTGAAGTGACTTGCCCAAGGTCACACAGCAGTCGAGTGATAAAGCGGGATTAGAACCCATGACCTTCTGACTTCCAGACCTGTGCTCTATCCACTACCCTATGTTGTATTCTACTCTCCCAAACGCTCATTACAGTGTTCTGCACACAGTGAGTGCTCAATAGATACGTTTGACTGATTGATGGACTGACTGGAAGCTGTGGGCGGCCTTTTGTCACACTTTGTGTCACCCTGAGAAGCCACATGAGAGCACAAGTCTGGGAGTCAGAAAGACCTAGGTTCTAATCCCAGCTCCGCCACCTGTCTGCTGTGTGACCTTTGGCAAGTCACTTCACTTCTCTGGGCCTCAGTTCCCTCATCTGTAAAACGAGGATGAAGACTCGGAGCCCCAGGTGGGACAGGGACTGTGCCCAACCCAATTATTTTGTATCTACCTCAGCACTTGGTATAGTGCCTGGCACAAAGAAAGCACTTAAATACTGCAATTATTATTATTATTCCTGAAAAATACCAGGTTGTGCTTGTGGGGTATTGTCATGGAGGAGCTCTCTTGTGCATTCCTCCTAATTGGTCATGACCATTCTGACTGACAGCCCAGAGTTGCCCTTTCCCTTCACCCCATTTTTCAAACTATTTGAGGCCCGTCTGGGATGGAACTCGGTGGAGGGATGGAAGACAAGAAGCTGGGGGAGAGGAGAGGGAAATCCTGAAATGCTCTGTCAATCGGGGAGACGCACTGATGTCGGGATGTCGGGGTGAAGCTGGAGATGGGGTCAGTGAGCCGTACTTCCCCATCGTTGATTTTTGTCAGTGACCAAAAAGTGTAACATTTCTGTGTCCCTCTGCTCAGAATGCAGCCTCAGTCTCTATCTGACAAATCACAAGAGGGACTGGGAAGAGTAGTAGTAGTAAAATTGAAGCATTTGCTGTGTGCGGAACACTGTACTACGTGCTAGGAGAGAATACACAGGTACGAAATAGAGTCAGACGACCTGGGTTCCTGACCCTCTAGGCACTCCAATCTAAGAAGTCACCTTGAACTTCATTCAGTGAACTACCGGTCCACTGAAGACATGCTTCGTCGGAATAAAGAAAAACATGGCTGTCTATTTTTATCAAGGGTCAAGGGTATCTCTCAAGTTTCAGAAGCACACACCCACAACAGAAGTCTAAAGGTAAGATAACAAATAGTTCTAATTAAAGTACAGGACTTTCTCGGACTACAAGGGAGAAAACTCCCCAAATGGTTTTGTCTGTAGTCTGGAGGACAGAACACTGCCAGATGGATTGCAGGTTAGTTCTGTCATCCAAGGAACACTCCATAATGTCCTCTCAGGTTCTGGAGGACAGAAATAGTGCTTACTACCTCTACTGGACTCTCCCAAGTGCTCAGTTCAGTGCTCTGCACACAGTAGACTCTATGTTCCTTGAGGGCAAGGACAGTGCCTGCTAACTTTATTGGACTCTCCCGCGTGCTCAGAAGAGTACTCTGAACACAGTAGACTGTCAGCTGTTTGATGACAGGGATCATGTCTATTAACTTTATTGGACTCTCCCTAGTGCTTAGTACAGTGTACAGTGTGGACTGTCAGCAACTTGAGGGGAGGCATCACGTCTAACAACATGATGGTACTCTTCCAAGCCATTAGTACAGTGCTCTGCATAGAGTAGGCACACAATGAATGCCATTGACTGACATCAACCATATCCAATCCCAGCTCTGCCACTTGTCTGCTGTGTGATTTTTAGCAAGTCACTCTACTTCTCTGGGCCTCAGTTACCTCATCTATAAAATGGGGATTGAGACTGTGAACCCCACATGCGACAGAGACTGTGACCAACCTGATTTGCTTATATCCACTCCAGCACCTATCATAGAGCCTGGCATATAGTAAGTATTTAACAAATACCATGATTATTATTATGGATCAAAAATGTTCAACTAACCAAGAGTCTATAGGCTTAAGAAACACTCCTAGGAGAGAAATAAATGCACTATTGTGAAAGGAAGCACTACCATATTCGAAATAAATTCCTCTCCTAAACCCTGCGTGTGCAACAGAAAAAAAACCCCATTCCTTTCGCTAAGGTTGAGATTTTTGTCTTCCTTCTGTGAGCTTTTGGGCATAAAAGGGGCTTTACACATAAGTGCTTAGTACAGTGCTCTGCACAGAGTAAGTGCTCAATAAATACTTCTAACTGATTGATAGGGTTTGGGAAAATAAATCGGGATTTTATGTGAATTAATCTGTGCCAATGTCAAGACTAAATCATTAAATGAACTCAAGGCAATGTTACAAATGCAGAAAATGAGGCTTTTTTAATGGCATTTGTTAAGAACTCACTATGTCAGTACTAAGCACTGGGGTAGGTACAGGATAGTCAGACTGGAATAGTCAATATCCCACATAGAGCTCATAGCTTTAATCTCCATTTTACAGGTGAAGTAACTGAAGCTTAGAAAAATAAAGTGACTTGGCCAAGGTGACACAGCAGACATGTGGCAGATTCAGGATTAGAACCCAGGTCCTCTGACTACCAGGACCATGCTCTTTTCCACTAGGCCAAGCTGCTTCTCTAAGTAGACCATTGACTACTAAGAGGGCAAAGCATTAGACGATTGTGTGTAAAACAGAGCTTAGAACAGTGCTAGACACATAGTAAGCACTTAACAAATATAATAATAATAATAATAATAAGCTTAGAGTCTAGAGAAATTTCCAAAGCAGCAATCATATGAGTATCCGCCCCCTACACACACACACACACACATATATGCACAGGCACATACCAAGCAGGATCCTATCTTGTGACCAGCTGACCCAAACCCACTATCCTCACTAATGTCCCAGGAAGTTGAGGCCTCTGACTCCATCCAGCTGAGAGTTTCCAGTTCACCATTCCCAGAAGCAGAGTCAGGAGATCCTGAGGTGGGCAGGAATGGCAAGAATCTACCAGACCTAGATCCGCCCTTTCCTCTCCATCCAAACCGCTACCATGTTAGTATAATCACTCATCCTATCCCACCTAGACTACTGCATCAGCCTCCTTTCTGACTTCCCAACCTCCTGCCTTTCCCCACTTCAGTCCATACTTCACTCCACTGCCCAGATTATCTTTCTACAGAAGCATTCAGGGCATGTCATCCCCCTCCTCAAAAATCTCCAGTGGTTGCCTACCCACCTCCATATCAAACAAAAACTCTTCACTATTGGCTTTAAAACTCTGCATCACCTTTCCCCCCCACCACCTCACCTCCCTTCTCTCCTTCTACATCCCAGCCTGTACACTCCGCTCCTCTGGTGCTATGCTAAACTTCTCACTGTCTCGATTTCACCTGTCCCGCCACTGACCCCTGGCCCACGTCCTTCCTCTGGCCTGGAATGCCCTCCCACCTCAAATCCACCAGACAACCACTCTCTCCCCAGCTTCAAAGCCCTACTGAAGGCACACCTCCTCCAAGAGACTTTCCCAGACTAACCCCCACTTTTCTTCAGTTTCCACTCCCTTCCACATCACCCTGACTCCTTTTGCTCTCCCGTCCTCACCCCATCACAAAGGACTTAGGTATATATGTATATATCTGTAATTTTATTTATATTGATGCCTGTTTACTTGTACTGATGTCTGTCTCCCTGCCTCTAGACTGTAAACCGGTGGTGGGCAGGGACTGTCTCTCTTTATTGCTGTACTGTACTTTCCAGGTGCTTAGTTCAGTGCTCTGCACACAATAAATGCTCAATAAATATAATTGAATGAATGAATGACCATCACTTGCATGTCTGACCTTCCCAGCGATTATCATTTAACTTGGTTTGAAAAGGTGGTACTTCTGTACCTTGAATCCTCACCCTTTAAGCACTTCTAAAACTAGATAGTCACGCCACCTCCTCCCCCAACTACACTCATGTACACATCTTTAAACTCTAATGTCTGCTCCTACCTGTAATTTATTTTAGTATCCGTCTTCCCTGCTAGACTGTAGGCTCCCTGAGGGCAGGGATTGTGCTTATTCACTCTTGCACAAATCAATCAATGAGTGATATTTATTTAGCACTGACAGTGTGCTAAGCCCTTGGGAGGGTCCAATATAACAGAGTTGGTACAGACGTTCCCTGCACATAGCAAGTTTACAGTCTAGAGGGGGAGACAGACATTAGTATCTAATTTTGTGCAGGGAATATGTCTGTTTATTGTTGTACTCTCCAAGCGCTTAGTACAGTGCTCTGCACACAGTGAGTGCTCAATAAATATGATTGACTTACTCAAAGAATAGATGACAGACAAGTCCCTAAGCACTGTGGGGTTGAGGGAGGGGTGCAAACCCAAGCGCGAGGCTGACGCACAAGGAAGCAGTACAGTGCTTTGTATGGAGCGTCCACTCAATAAATACTATAAATTGATTGACTGATCCCAGAGCCTCGTGTTACACAGGGAGACTTTAAGAACTATCATGAAGTTCCAGGAGAAAATAACCTGGCAGAATTGTTGTGGGGCTGCTCCCGGGTGTTTTTGCTTTTGGCTTCTAATCCGAGTAACACTCCAAACCCATTAAATGATGACAGATATCACCATTAGAGGGGGAAATTACATTGCAGTGTCAGGTTTTCCTAGGGGACCCATATAGCATCCTGGCACCACTGCCACCGAAGCCCAGCAGGGGCATGACTAACTGGTGGCATTATGTCTGATTCAACCCTCTGTATTATTCAGAGTTCTGAGACCAGTCCCTGCTCACAGTTGCACATAGACAACATTTCCAATCACCCCGCCCTTTCTGGCTGCTTTGGATTCCCTGTACCTCGATCTGATCTCGTCTCTCTCGCCACGCCACCAACCTCTCTCGCCCACATCCTGCCTCGGGCCTGGAAAGCCCTCCCTCTTCATATGCGACAAATGATCGCTCCCCCCAGCCCAAGCGCCCTTTCAAAGCCTTACTGAAGGCACATCTCCAAGAGACCTTCCTCAACTAAGCCCTCATTTTCTCTTCTCCCACTTCTTTCTGTGTTGTCCTTGCACTTGTATTGGTCTGCTAATTCTGTAATAGTGTACTCTTTCAAGCGCTTAATACAGTGCTGTGCACATTGTAAGGGCTCAAGAAATACCAGTGATTAATATAGTAGATTTTGCTTCACTTTTATTGCCCCCAACTTGATTTAGCCTAAAAACATCTGAAAGTCCCAAATATTGTATAAAACTGAGAAGCAACATGTTCCTTCCTCACAAGAAAATTACACTCTAATGATGTGGTGTGGCTGCTTGGGTATCTTGCTGTCATCCCACCCTCAGAGCTGTGCCACTGTGAGCATTATTGCAATGCTAGTGATCTGACTGCGTTCCAACACCTCGTTGCTGGTAACCTTGTCCTGCTATTTGATGTTGAGAATGGGTCATAGGTAATAGGGATGGAATTGCTCCAAGAACAAGGTATGCCTTCTGTGGTAAGTCCAGGTCTCCAAGCCACATAGAAAGAAAGCTGTACACCACAACAACCTTCAACTTGTATAGAGCTTGTTGCCCTGTATTCCCCACACTCTGTCTTGCAGTTGACCAGAAGCAATACAGGCCTCTTAAAATTCTCTTTTCTGTCTCTTTGTCCATCTGTGCATCATTAGACAGTGTAGAGAAGCAGCACAGTCTAGTGGATAGAGCCCAGGCCTCGGAGTCGGAAGGTCTTGGGTTCTAATCCCGGATCTGCCACTTGTCTGCTGTGTGACCTTGGGCAAGTCACTTTGCTTCTCTGGTCCTCACCTCATCTGTAAAATGGGGATTAAGACTGTGTGCCCCATGTGGGATGACCTGATTACCTCATATCTACCCCAGCGCGTAGAACAGTGCTTGGCATACAGTAAGCGCTTAACAAATACCATAATTATTATTATTACTGCCGAGGAAGCAGAATTTGACGGTAGCATCATGTTCCATATTGATGAATGTATAGGTTGGTACCTAACTTCTGCTTTCTTCAGATGTATTATCAGTTCATAGCACTGTGCTGCACCTGCATTGTGATTTGTAATCATTTACATGTCTTCTTGTGTATGTTCTTCTAGGACACAGCCACCTGCATATAGCAGTTTCTGAACCACTATCTTATTTTTTCATAGGTATGGGGAATGTCATGGTGAGGGGACAGGTTCAAGCAATAAAATCCATAGACAGAAATGGCTTTACCAAATCGCATGAAAATGCCGCCCATAAAAAATGGAAACTGCAAATTGCATTTATTGTTTTGCCTTTGGATTTTGAACCTTGTCATAGCTGCACGTTCAAAATTTGTCACTTCGGTTCTCAAAGAAAAGAATAAACAGCTCTCCAGCCCCATTTGTTTTCAGCTAGTGTTGTTTTGATGTTTTTCCTGGTTTCAATTCCTGAAATAGAATTTCCCAAAGGAGTCTCCAAATACAGTAAAAGTTACGTTGCTGTGGGCCTCCAGGCCTGCACCCATGCACATGGACAGATGTCCATAGAGAAGCAGCTTGGCTCAGTGGAAAGAGCACGGGTTTTGGAGTCAGGGGTCATGAGTTCGAATCCCAGATCTGCCACTTGTCAGCTGTGTGACTGTGGGCAAGTCACTTCATTTCTCTGTGCCTGTTACCTTATCTGTAAAATGGGGATTAAGACTGTGAGCCCCACGTGGGACAACCTGATTCCCCTGTGTCTACCCCAGCCCTTAGAACAGTGCTCTGCACATAGTAAGCGCTTAACAAATACCAACATTATTATTATTATTAGATACACACACCTACTCATATGCACATACCCCCCAGATACACCTCTGTAGAAGCCTCCCCTCCAGCAGCAACCAATTAACATAACGACTTCGGAGAATGGAAAGGGAAAGGGACAAAGGAGAGGTAGGTTTTCCTTCCTAACACACTCACCTCCACGGCCAGTTTTGAGAGGGATCAGGCTCAGACGTTGCACATATAATAATAATAATAATAATGATGATGATGGTATTTATTAAGTGCTTACTCTGTTTCAAGCACTGTTCTAAGCCCTGGGCACCGTTCTAAGCACTAGACCATTCTAAGCACTGGTGTATTGGTAATGACTGAACTCGAGTCAGAAGGTTCAAAAAGGAAAACCATGAATATGCATTTCCCAGCTTCCAAAGCCTTTAGAAAATATGCTGGGACTCCACCAGCTAGCCACTCTCTCCCATGAAGAATAAAAAAGAGACTTCCATCCAGAGAAGCAGCGTGCCTTGATGGCAAGAGCCCGGGCTTGGGAGTCAGAGGTCGTGAGTTCTAATCCCGGCCCCGCCACTTGTCAGCTGTGTGACTTTGGGCAAGTCACTTCATTTCTCTGTGCCTGTTACCTTATCTGTAAAATGGGGATTAAGACTGTGAGCCCCACGTGGGACAACCTGATTACCTTGTATCTACCCCAGAGCTTAGAACAGTGCTTGGCACACGGTAAGTACTTAACAAATACCATCATCATCATCATCATCATCCACTGCCCCGTCTTATCCAAAGCACCGTGGACTTGTGGAAAAAGCCCGGCTCTGGGAGTCAGAGGACCTGGTTTCTAATCCCAGCTCTGCCATTTGTCTGTTGTGTGACTTTGGGCAACTCACTTAACATATCTGTGCCTCAGTTTCTACATCTGTAAAATGGGGATTCAACCCCTGCCCTCCCTACTCCTTAGACTGTGAGTCTCATGTGGGATAGGGACTGTTTCCAACCTGATGATCCTGTAGCTTTACCAGTGCTTAGCATATAGTAAGTACTGAGCAAATATTAAAATTGTTATCATCAATATTAAAATGCAAGGTAGAAAAATAGTGGACACAGCCCTATGAGGCACCTTATTCCCACCAGACTCCCTGCTGCATCCTCACAACCCCAGATTCTCTCCAGCCTCTAGCCCCAATCAGTGCCAGTTGAGCCTTTCCCTAATCTCAACTTTCCAGAGACTGGGAAGGTGAGTTTCTAAGATGATAGATTCAGAATTCCCTACAGGTTGAACTCTTAACAAGAAACAAACTTCATACCAACACACTCGAGTTCCTTAATAGGCCTAGGAAAAACAAATGAATTTCAGAGCATGCCAAGACTAACTGAAGGGCATTTCTGAAGCTCCTCCTCCTCTCCCCAAGACACAAAGTAAGGTGACTGAACCCACCCTCTAGACACACAGGGAGGGAGCATATTCCAGGACAGAATGATATCAAGTGTCCAGATTCCTCCTCCATGTCCCAAGCCCCAGCTGATTTCCTAGGAGTGGGCTCTTTGACAAGCTCCATTCAAGAAAAAGTACTCAACTCAGGTTATATCAATTTTCAAACATTTAGTCACCCAATCTGTTCTCTTATTTGGGGGAAAGGGGCAGGGAAGAAAAGGGGAGCCAGTGGTTTGATGACCTTGATGATTAGATTGAGCCCCCTGATTCCTGTCAAGTTTTGACTGCAACAGGCCTCCAGCATGCTAAAGTAACAGCTCCTAGCAATCCAGAAGAATCTGCAGTGTATTTGCGACAGCTCTTTTGGAGTCATCAACTTAAACGTCAAATCTGCTGTCCATAAGGGAGACGTTATTATTACTAATAATAAAAATAATACTAATGATAATAATGATGATGATGATATTTGTTAAGCAATTACTATGTGACAAGCACTGTTCTAAGCATTGGGGTAGATACAGCCCCTGTCCCACATGGGGCTCACAGTCTAAGTAAGAGGAAGAAGTGGTATTGAACCCCCACTTTACAGTGGAGAAAATTGAAACACCGAGAAGCCAAGTCCAAGGTCACACAGCAGGCAAGGGGTGTGGCGTGACTAGAACCCAGGTCCTCCGACTTCAAGACCTGAGCTCTTTCCACTAGGTCAAGCCAAGTCAGCTCCAGTTGGATTCCAATTCATTTCACCAAAAGTGCAAGAAAATAGCTTCCACAGAGGAGGCTGAGCTCCATAGTGGCAAAGTTGGGAAAAGGGAAGGAAAACGAAAGGAATCTCAGAGCTCTAAGAGGGTCCAACCCTATTGCACTCATTTGTCTCTGGAGCGGGGAGGTCGATGAGGGAGACTCCACAAAGCAATTCATTTCAAATCCAAACTGCCCATGAATGCCGACACTTACATTTCATTTGCTTGGAGACTGACTTGTTAGGGTCGAGCCAGTGCTGTAAAGAAAAGCAGAAATCTCTGGTCAAGATAAGCACTTTAAAATCTCAAGACTTTTAATGAAGGGAGGCTGTGCATTACAGGATAACCCCACAAATTATAGCCAGCCCTCAATTTCTCTGTCCTGATCGGGTCAACCTGAACCCCTTCAGCGTAGCCTTGTGTCTAGAGCACGGGTCTGGGAGTCAGAAGGACCTGGGTTCTCATCCCGGTACCATTGCATGTCTGCTATGTGACCTTGGGCAAGTCATTTCACTGCTCGGAGCCTCAGTTACCTTCTCTGTAAAATGAGGATTAAGACTGTGAGCCCTATGTGGGACAGGGACTGTGTCCAACCTGATTAGCTTGTATCTACCCTAGAGCTTAGTACAGTGTCTGGCACACTTAACAAATACCACAATTATTATTATTTATAATACAGAACGGGGCATAATGAAAAATGAACAGATAACAGCCTCATCTTGCTAACTGAATAATATGAGGGTTATCTGTTTAATCAACCCATCAGCCCACTTGACTGCAAGCTCCTTGTGGGCGGAGAATGTATCCACTGACTCTGTCATACTGTACTCACCCAAACACTTAATACTCTTAATACACTTAATAATAGGAAGTATTCAATGAATACTATTGATTGAGTCAATCAACCAATCGATGGTATTTAGTGAGCGCTCACTGTTAACCAATTGCTTCATATACACATTTCTGCCTGTGATTCCATGGATTTCCATCTGAGTTTGTGAGCTGCCATATCACCTCAGCTGTCCAAGGAAAGTGAGCGAGAGGTGTCCAGAACACTGCACTTGAAGGGGTCAACCAGGAAAAGCCAAATGCCACAAATTTTTTTCCTAGACCTCAATTCAGGAGATTCCTCCTGTGACACGTAATATGAGGACACCTTATAATAACTGTGGTATCTAATAAGCACTTACTATGTGCCAGGCACTATACTAAGCGCTGGGGTGGATACGAGCAAATCAGGTTGGACACAGTCCCTATCCCACATAGGGCTCACTCTCTCAATCCCCATTTTCCAGATGAGATCACTGAAGTACAGAGAAGTGAAGTGATTTGCCCAAGGTCACACAGCAGGCAAGTGGTGGAGCAGGGATTAGAACTCATGACTTTCTGAATCCCAGGCCCGGGCTCTATCCACTACACCTACACACCACTGGGGTGAGGCATCCTTCTTGGTTCGCCCAACAGCTCTCCCAACCCCACTCGGTAGGGGGGGAGGGTGGGGTCCAATGCTGGTTGAGATTATCAGCACATCCTTTATAGAGGAGGTCTCAGGACACAGACTTTGAGCCCCTACTCTGAGAAACCACCACCTATTGACATTGGTAACCCCACCAAGTTTTCACTATTTTTATGGTACTTATTAAGGGTTTAGTATGTGCCAGGCACTGTACTAAGCACTGGGAAAGATATTCATTCAAAAGTATTTATTGAGCGCTTACTATGTGCAGAGCACTGTACTAAGCGCTTGGGATGAACAAGTCGGCAACAGATAGAGACAGTCCCTGCCGTTTGACGGGCTTACAGTCTAATTGGGGGAGACGGACAGACGAGAACAATGGCAATAAATAGAGTCAAGGGGAAGAACATCTCGTAAAAACAATGGCAACTAAATAGAATCAAGGCGATGTAAAATTCATTAACAAAATAAATAGGGTAATGAAAATATATACAGTTGAGCGGACGAGTACAGTGCTGTGGGGATGGGAAGGGAGAGGTGGAGGAGCAGAGGGAAAAGGGGAAAAAGAGGGTTAAGCTGATATACGGTTAAGCTGATATAAGATAACGTATAATCCTTGTCTCACATGGGATTCAGCTTAAGTCAGGCGAAGGATTTAATTCTCATTTTACAGATGAAGTAACTGAGGCACAGAGAAGTGAGGTGACTTGTCCAAGGTCACTCAACAAGTAAGAGGCAGAGCCAAGTCCTCTGACTCCCAGGCCCGGGCTCTTTCAACTAGGCCACACCGCTTCTCTGGGTCCAAGCACCCTGTGCTTAGAAACCTCAAGAAAGATACTGGCTCACTGTGGGCAGGGAACGTGTCTACTAACTCTGTTATACTGTACTCCCCAAGGGCTTGGTACAGTGCTCTGCACACCATAAGCCCACAAGAAACATGAATGATTGACTGATTGGCTTCCTTGAAAGCAAACCCATTCGTCTTGGAGCCTGGGTTTCAGGCATGGACTTGAAATGGACATCCCAGTGGTCTCATCCCAATACCGCTGACCATGTCTTGTTTATAATAATTATGGTATTTGTGAAGCACTTACTATGTGCCAAGCACTGTTATGAGCACTGGGAGAGACACAAAGTAATCAGGTTGTCCCACGTGGGGCTCACACTCAATCTCTGTTCTACAGATGAGGGAACTGTGGCACAGAGAAGTTAAGTGGCTTGCCCAAGGTGACAGAGCAGACAAGTGGTGGAGCCGGGATTAGAACCCACCTCCTCTGACTTCCAAGCCAGTGCTCTTGCCACTAAGTCACTCTGCTTCTCCAATGCACCAAAAATCCTGTGGTTGGAGATAGACAGTGGGGAAAAGGGTCTCTCTGAAGGAATCTGGCCTCTCCTCCTTAGCTACAATTTTCTCTCATTACAAGCTTCCATTTCATCACCCTTCTTGTTTGATGTGGATAGATTACTTGGGACCTAATGAAGGGCTTTGATCTCTGCCAGGCCATCAACTAATCCACTTTCTAACCACAACTTCTTTCCCAGGAGTGAATTACCGAATAAGCTAGATAAGCAGAGAGTAAACATCTGGGACAGTCCCCTCTCAGGGTCTCACCTGGAAGTTTCCAGTACTCTACCAGTCTCGGCTATGGGAGGGAGAGTCAAGCAGAGGCCTACCCATTCCATTCCTAGCTAGGGCAGTGGCTAGCGAGTGGAAGGCAATCTGCTACAAGTCAAAACTCACCTGTGCTGGGCAGCAGCTACATGGGGAGAGAGTCGAGGGTGGAGACTCAAGTGTACTGCATAGAAGAAGGCAGTAGTAAACCACTTTCCTTTTTTTGACCAAGAAAACTCTATGGATTCACTACCAGAACGATTGCCGATGGAGGTGGGGCGTTCTGGGAGAGATATGTCTCTGGAGTTGATATGGGTCGGAGACGACTCGACAGCATAAGACAAGGCAAACATCTGGGAACATCAAAGGTGAAGCAGGAAGACAGGGAACCCCAAACAGAAACAGAGGGGACTTTGTTCCCCTTCGGCACTGCAGTCCACAGCATACTTGCATTGGCTGGGTACCATTACAATGGCACTCAAAGACTGCATGGCTCAGTAGATAGAGCCCGGGCCTAGAAGCCAGAAGGATGTGGGTTCTGATCCCAGCTTCGCCACAGGTCCGCTGTGAGACGTCGGGCAAGTCGCTTCACTTCTCAGGGCCTTAGTTACCTCATCTGTCAATTGGGGATTAAGAGTGCGAGCCCCAGGCGGGACAGGGATTGGGTCCAACCTGCTTGACTTGCATCTGTGCAGTTTCAAACAGTGCGGGGCATATAGTAAGCACTTAACAAGTATCATAAGTATTATTATTATGATTATCACTTTCTGTTGATAAAGTAGACTCTATTACAATGAATCATTCTGGGGGCCTTCTTTAAAGATGAAAGACTTAATTAGGTACACATGCCTATGGATGTTAGAAGCTCTATTTTTGTTGGTTATACATTTTCTATTGGGAGGGTCTATCTGGACCAAATGTCCCTAAAAGCCACGGTTTTTATGTGTGTCTGCCCAGTGTTTTCCAGTCATTTTTACTGACTACAAGCTATCCTCTGTGCCAGGACAAGCTAGACATCCTTATTTATACAACTGAGGCCTAGAGGCACTAACCAGTGACAGGGACCAGAACGCTAAACCTAAATATCTCCTCCAGTGCTTATTCTTTCTGAGACCCTGACCTCTCATTCATTAGTGGTTCGATGGAAATACTGTCCCCTGGCCAGAACCTGATTAGAATACCAGAGACACCTGATATAGCTCCAACAGCCCCCCACTATTCCTGCCCACCCTCTCCCCAGTTTTGTATCCACTTTTCTCTGAACAACTAATTGGGGATTAACAGGCTTGTCATGCTAGGAGTCCTTTTCGCCTCTCTTTTTTTTCTCTTCCTCCTTGTCCTCCTCCTCACTTTACATTCTACGGTACTGCCATCTGATTTGTCTAAATGAGTCAGCAACGGTGACAGGTCAGGTCTACACAACAAATCACGCTATTACTGTACACATAAAGAGAGGAGACTTAGGGGGCTTTTTAAAAATAGTCATTTAGACTACTTCATAATTAGATGGGGGGACTAGAAAATCGCTCCTATTTCTTTGCCTTGTTCCTTTTCAGAGGGATCCATCCTCCTTTGTTTGGCTTTAAAAACAAGTTTTCAGTTTCATCCATGTACTTGTGGCAAGATAGGAGAGAGAATCCACTGAAAGACAAATAGCTCAATTTGGGTTTGGCTCCCTATAGCAAACCAAGGCCGCAAAGTCCCAATCTCTCATCTGTAGAAGAAGTGTTAACTCCTAGGGGTAAACTCGCTGTGGGCAGGGAACATGTCTACCAACTCTGTTGCATTTTACTCTCCCAAGTGCTTAGTACAGTGTTCTGCACATAGTAAGCACTCAATAAATGCCATTGATGATGATGACAATGAAATTTAAGAAGGATAGAATTCTATTTTATTGATCCCGCAAAATGGAGTAAGATATATTCAGGGAGCTCTAAAATGGAGCTCCTCCTTCTCTCAGATCTTGTCCTGGGAAAATTGGGTCTTTTGTCTACATTCTATTTTGATTTGTTTGAGAGCAAAAGGGTGGCTTCCGTCTGATAGTTTATGGGCTGCAGTAGATAGCAATTTGAAATTTTATTTCTGCTTTCTGGGTCCAAAGATTCTCTAGTAGTTGAAAAGCAAAAAGCTCTAGTAGAGTGCCTTTGATGTTCAAATAATTTACTTTCCCTGGACCTGTTTTACCAGCAAGTGCGGAATAAATGGTGTGCTGTTTGTGTGTGTGTGTCCGTGTGTGTGTGTCCGTGTGTGTGTGTGTGTGTGTGTTTCTGATTTGATTTTTATTAGCTGGTCACTGGTAGTTCAAGAAAAGCAAATGCACTTACATAATGGATGAGATTGACTCTTTACTTCTTGCCAAACTCAAGGCAAGAGTCTGATTACAGATAAGGTCATGGGTCCTAATCCCAGCTCCGCCACATGTCTGCTGTGTGACCTTGGGCAAGTTGCTTCACTTCTCTGTGCCTTAGTTTCCTTCTCTGTCAAACAGGGATTGGGACTGTGAGCCCCTCATGGGACAGGGACTGTGTCAACCTGATTTGCTTGTATCCACCCCAGCGCTTAGTACAGTGTTTGGCACATAGTAAGCGCTTAACAAATATCATTATTATTATAACACTAATCCCTCGTAGACCCCACTTCAGGCTGTATCTTTATTTCCATTTCACAAATGGGCAGTGGCCTGGAATCAATCAATCAATCATAATTACTGAGCACTTACTGTGAGCAAAGCACTGTCTAGGTGCTTGGGAGAGTACAATGTAACATTATAACAGACACATTCCCTACCCACAATGAGCTGAGACAGAGGGAAACAATGCGGTTTGGCAGCATTTTGCAGCTGGCCAATCGCCTTCTCGGGCTCCAGGTCCAATAAATCCACCTCCTAGGCCCAGAATCTAATTACGAGTCCCGAGCCACTTGGAAAGAACTCTTGGCCTCAGATTCTCCTGGTGTTCAAACCACTGGGTTGCATCACTGGCAGTCAGACTCGTGGGTCCTGCCGTCGGAGACAAGGGGGCAGCTACTCCATTTGGTGGATCTCAGGTGCTGACTTCGTTCATGATAAGCTGTATCTGTCTGGTGTTTCCCCCCAGGAACCCAAAATGCCTGACTACATGGCATCATCAACACTTGGAAACCTAAAGCCCCTTGGCTGTATTCTCCCAACAAGAATAATAATAATAATGATAGTAACAATAATGGTATTTAAGTGCTTACTAAATTCCAGGCACTGTACTAAACACTGGGGGTGGATACAAGCAAATCAGGTTGGACACAGCCCCTGACCACATGTGGGACTCATGGTCTTAAGCCCCATTTTACAGATGAGGAAACAGAGGCACAGAGAAGTGAATCGACTCACCCAAGGTCACACAGCAGACAAGTGGCGGAGTTGGGATTAGAACCCAGGATCTTCTGACTCCCAGGCCCTGCTCTATCCACTAAACCATGCTGCTTCACTAATCTCATCTTCTCATCTCCGAAGTGGCTTCTAGAAGAAGGGAGGAGGGAGGGCCTTCTCCCTTCATAAAATAGACTGTAGACTCCTTGTGGGGAGGGATCTTTTCTATCAATTCTACTGGACTGGACTTTCCCAAGCACTTACTACAGTGCTCTGCACACAGTTGACTGTAAGCTCCCTGTGGGGAGGGATCCTGTCTACCAAGATTTAGGTTGGACTTTCCCAAGCACTTTAGTAACACGTAGTAGTAGTAGTAGTAATAACATTAATTAAGTGCTTGCTGTGTGCAGATCACTGAGCTAACAAAAATGAGAATACTGATGCCATTTGTTAAGCGCTTACTATGTGTCATGTGCTGTTCTAAGCACTGGGGTAGAGACAAGCTAATCAGGTTGGACACAGTCCCTGTCGCACATGGGGCTCACAGTCTCAATCCCCATTTTACAGATGAGGTAACTGAGGCCCAGAGAAGTGAAGTGATTTGTACAAGGTCACACAGCAGACAAGTGGCAGAGCTGGAACCTGAACCCAGGTCTTCTGACTCCCAAGCCCTTGCTCTATCCACTGGGCTATGCTGCTTCCCCCGGGAGAGAAAGCACAGTGGGAATTAAATACAGCCTCTAGCCCTTGCACGGGGACGGGGTGGGGGATTCACAAGCTAAGAAGCGCTCAAGAAATATCAGTGACTGATTAAAATAAAATTATCTGAGAACATCTATGAGATTTGCTACCTCTCAGCCTAAAGCCCTCAAATCTCAGGCTAACTTACAGCACTTGATACAAGTGACTGCCTTGTACAATTGGCATGGTGCTCCTCTCTACCTATAATAGCTCCAGATTTTCATATTTTCAAAGCCAACATTTTACCCCAGCTACAGTTGAAAAAATGATTCTGTTCTAATACTTTAGCGATAAGCTACCCTTCAGGTTTAAAGATGATGCCACAGATGGTGAGGGTTTGATCAGAGTGTGTGCTGTTTCGGATGAGAGGACTCCAACCCAGCCCACATACTTCTCTCCTCTAATACCAAACTACTTACTGTGCCTTGATCTCATCTCTCTCGTCATCAACCCTTTGCTCACGCTCTCCCTCCCGCCCAGAACTCCCTCCCCCTTTCATATCAGACAGACCACCATTCTTTCCATCTTCAAAACCTTACTAAAATCATATCTCCCCCAGGAAGCTTGCTTTCCCTGACTAACCTCTCATCTCCCTCCCTTCCGCATCACCTACAAACCACACCCCTACAACATTTATGTACTCATCCTTATACTCTGTTGCTTCCCCTGTCTGTAGTTGATTTTATTGTCCATCTCCCCACTAGACTGTAAGCTTCTCGCGGGCAGGGATTGTGTCTACCAACTGAATTGAACTCTCCCAAGCGCTCGGTACAGTGCTCTGTACAAAATAAGCGCTCAATAAATACCATTGATTGATGAGACCAAAATGGAACTTACAACCCCTTTCATGCCTTGTTACACTACCCGTTGTGGTAGTGTCGTATGTGATACCCACAATGCCTGGAGTTGCTTTCATTTCTCCCTCTTGGGGTCACAAACTTCCTGAGGCTTTGAGAGCCACCCCATGACTGCTGTTTGCCAGGCTGATCTGTCTTTTGCTATTGTCTCCCAGCTGCCCACTGATATACATCATTTGAGGTTTTGCTTCACCGGGTCTTGAAAGCTTTTCTTCTGCCCATTTACTTCTTCCAGCTCACCACAGAGCAGTTATCCTGTTAGCATCCATTCTTCTCGCATGTCCCACCCAGCAGAGGTGTGAGGTGTCGAGCAATGCTTCGATACAGATGGACCGACTGCACTGACATTAAGTGTTGTAAATAGATGGAGTTACTGAAACTGCTCTAGAAGTCGGATGTGGCATTTCGAGCAAGGGTAATTCCTTTGGGTAGTATGCTGTTATCATATGTATTTTATATAGTCTTTATGCTCTGTCAGACTATAGAGAAAACGGGCCACTTAAATATGTTATCCAAAAAAATTACCCCAAAGACATAGATTTTCCAAAATCAGCAGCAGTACATTCAGGTACTGTTAATCACGATAAGGAAATTTCCCAGACACTACATAATAAAGGCTCATTCCCAGTCTGTTCCTAGCGCTTGGGTCGGAAAGCAGTGTGGCCCAATGAAAATAATAATAATAGTGGCACATGTTAAGTGCTTATTATGCACCAAATGCTGTACTAAGCCCTGGGGTAGATACAAGATAATCAGGTCACGGGTCTGGGAGTCAGGTGACCTGGGTTTACATCCCAGCTCTGCTGCTTGCCTGCTGTGTGACCTTGAGCAAGTAACTTAACTTCTCTGGGCCTCATTTTCCTCATCTTTAGGATGGGGATTCATTACCTCTTCTCCCACTCCCTTAGCCTGTGAGTCCCATGTGGGACAGGGACCACGTCCGATCTGTGTATATTAGACATTATTCTTATTACATGTCAGGGAAATGAAAGGAAACGCAGAGGATCCAGAATTAGCAGTCCGTGATCTCAGCCTTTGACTTCCAAGAGTCACCAGGCAACAGTGGAAAGGCTTTTCACTCCTCGGTGGCTCAGTGTTTGTGAAGGTTAGATAAGAATTTCTCCCCACAGTGGAGCGGACCAGAATCGCCAAATGGAAATTCCAACTGCTCAGGCCAGCGGAACTTCCTAAACCAGAACTACAGCAGATGGGTGTGGAAGAAAAACAAGGAGAGCCTGAGGATGACTCGTGGCAGCGGAGTGTGGGACCGAGGGGGGGCGGGGGTGAATGACCTTTTTCCAGCAGGGCCCTGAATCATGCACCATGAGCACAGCTGGGAAAATAAGCAAATGCCTGATCATGTGCTTGGAGCTCAGTAGAAATCAGGGCAGCTCTCTGTTTCAATGAGACTGGCAACTGGGGAACCAATCTGCTTGGGGGGCGGGGGGGCAGGTGTAGGGTACGTGCCTACTGGCTCTATTGCATTGCCCTCTCCCAAGCACTTAGTTCAGTGCTCTGCACACAGTAGGTGTTCAATAAATACGATTGATTGATCGAATACTGGGAAGTGGGGAAGGAAACTTCCTTTTTAAGATGATGGCAAATCCAAGCTTGACCAACAAGCTCCGACACCCTGACCTAGAGAGTCCCAGACTTTGTAATTCAAAGTCAATCGTCATTCAATTAATCATTAAATCAATGGTATCTATTGAGTGCTTACTGTATGCAGAGTATTTTACAAAACACTTGAGAGAGTACAGTTCCACAGAGTTGGCACACGCTCCCTGCCCACAACGAGTTTACAGTCGAGAGGGCAAGACAGACATCAATATAAATAAATAAGCTCCATTCCTGGGGGCCCATTCAAACCTTTGGGATAGGTAGTAGTTTGGCCTCTGGAGCTTTTAAACCTCCACCTGGGTACCTTTCCACAGGTTACCTCTTCACCTCAAGAGAAGGGAGCTTTAAAGTCCCAAGAGTCCAGTCAAAAACACAATCTATCAAATGGCTGATAACAGTTCAACAAATGAAAAACTGTGACTAAATGGGACAATAACAATCCAGTTGAAACATTTGGAGAAGAGAGAAACTCCCCTGGTGCAGGTTAAAATATTCTTGAGGTCTGAAGTCCCAAAGATGGAACAGTAATTTGGGTCAAAAAGTCAAGAACGGTTGCATTTCTGACCACCTGAAGAGCTACCATTCAGTCCTGCTTTAATGCATGCAAATATGCAAAGCGATTCTGGTTTCCACCCGGTAACCAAGGAATTCTAACTAATCATGTTGTTGCTTGAGACTCGGTGATTTTAAAAACTCCCAGAGGTAAATGCTGACAATTATTTTAAAGCAAGTTGTTCTCTTTATCATCCTCTCCAAGAAAAGGCGGGTTTCAAAGGTCAAAATTACTCAAAAGATGGGTTTTAAGATTTTCATTTCACTTGTCATGTCACTTGTGCCCACAGAATGGATTATTTGAGAGAGAAAAGAAAACACGTTGTCGCCTGAGGTATGAATGGGTAGTCAAGGGCAGACATTCAGGATTTTGAGAACAAAAAAGTGGGAAAACATCAGGAGACACAGGTTGTGATTGTGGTTCTGACACAAGCTTGCTTTGTGTCTCTGGGCAAGCACCTCTCTGGGTTTCAGTTGTCCCATCATTAAAACGGAGAGACTATAACCTACTCTTTACCAATGTCAAAAAGCTGTTCAGCGGGCATGATTAAGGTACTCAAGGAAAGAGTGGTATTTGTTAAGCGCTTACTATGTGCCGAACACTGTTCTAAGCGCTGGGGTAGACACAGGGGAATGAGGTTGTCCCACGTGGGGCTCACAGTCTTCATCCCCATTTTACAGATGAGGGAACTGAGGCACCGAGAAGTGAAGTGACTTGCCCAAAGTCACACAGCTAAGTGGCCGAGCCGGGATTCGAACCCATGACCTCTGACTCCAAAGCCCGTGCTCTTTCCACTGAGCCACACTGCTTCTCACTCTTTAAAGAGCACTCTATAATTTCAATAGACCTGGATTTTAGTCCCAGCTCTGCCACTGGCTTGATGGGTAACCTCAGGCAAGTCACTTTTCCCCTGTATACCTCGATTTTCTCGTCTGTGCAATGGAGATAAAAAACCTGCTCTCATATTATGAGTTCCATTTGGGGCAGGTACTTATCTCTTATGATTATCTTGTCTCTATCTACTCTAGTGTTTAATAAATGTCATAACACTCATTTATTAATATTTGGAATTTTACAATGCCTTCGGAGATTATTTTAAGGCCTAAGTATTCATTTGGGAAGGTAAACTATTCCCCCTAGCATCTACACAATGTAACTAAGTAGGGGCCTTCCAGTTTGCTTATATCACATTCATCTTCTTCAGAGATTACTGACTAATTTGGCTTCTCGTACACCAAGTTAAGAAGAAATAGAAATAGAGAGCCTTTGCTACTGAAACTATACATTTTCTAGATCAAACCTCATCCCTTTGGGAGCTGATGAGGCATGAGGCATCTTGTCAGCCATATGGTGTTTCAAACGTAATGGTGCTAAATATTTAATACACAGCAATGATTTACTGTAAATCAAGTCCTGAAGAGATCAATGCTCGGCCAACCACTGGTTTCCACAGCTCTAAGAGGAACATCTTTGATTTGTAAAATGAACTTGATTTTCAACTCAAATCATTCATTCATCACTTTTTATCATGAGGTCAATCACAGGAGATGAAATAGCAGTGGTAATAGCAGTAATATTTGTTGAATGTACATTTAGTGCAGTACATTGTACTAGGAGCTTGGGAAGGTTAGAATAAAGAAGTGGCAGGTTCCCTGCTCACACAGAGCTAACACTCTCGGGGTGAAGTCAAACCAAGGCAAGGGGGTTTGGGAAATCATTACTTAAAAATTCTCCACCCCTCAATCTCCTGTGGGACTTCAGTCAATAATATACAACTACAGTAGCTCATTGTGGGCAGGGAGCGTGCCACTTGCTTGGTTTGTACTTCCAAAGTGCTTAGTACAGCGTATTGCACCCAATAACAATAATTACAGTATTTCTTAAGTGTTAACTAATGTGCCAGGCACTGTTCTAAATGCTAGAGTAGATAAACGATCATCAGGTTGGACACAGTCCCTGTCCCTCGTGGGGCTCACAGTCTCAATCCCCATTTTCCAGATGAGGTAACTGAGGCACAGAGAAGTGAAGTGACTTGCCCAAGGTAACACAGAAGACAAGCGGCAGAGCCAGGATTAAAACCCATATCCTTCTGACTCCCGGGCCTGTGCTCTATCTGCTACGCCATGCACCTTCTCCAATGCTACTGCTACTATCTTGGATTTTGGTAGCATTTTTTTTTTTAATAACAAAGTTTGTCTTCACATGCATTATCTCATTTAACCTCACAATGAGATAGAGAGGGAAAAACAATTACTATTATTCTCCTTTAAAAACAGGCATAAAGAGGCTGAGTTGTCCAAGGTCCCAGTTTATCAGTCAAGTCAGACCTAGAATCCAGATTTCCTGACTTCTAGTACTGTAGAAGCAGCATGGCCTAGCGGATAGAGCGTGGACCTAGGAATCAGAAGCACCTGGGTTCTAATCCAGGATCTGTTTGTCTTCTGTGTGACCTTGGGCAAGTCACTTCACTTCTCTGTGCCTCAGTTATCTCATCTGGAAAATGGAGATTAAGACTATGAGTCCCATAGGGGACAGGAACCATGTCCAACCTGATTTGCTTGTATCTATCCCAGAGCTTAGTATGTTCCTGGCACGTAAGTGCTTAACAAATGCTCGCTGTGGGCAGGGAACATGTCTGCCAACTCTTTTATATTCTACTCCCGCAGGTGCTTAATACATGCTCTGCAAACAGTAAGCGCTCCAAAAATATGATTGATTGATACCACAGTTATTTTAGAGAAATAATGACAATCACCTCCTTTCCCTCGCAGAGAAGCTTGTAAATCACCATGTGGACTCTGGATAAGAATGACCAGAACTTAGAGAGTATGAAAGGGTTCTCAGCATTACTACCATACTCCTCATAGATAATCACTCTTGCAAAACAATCATCTACATTCTTTTTTATATTGAAATTCACATACGAACTCTGCCCATGACTTGTACTCCCAAAAAGAGTTATTAGAAGTGATACTACAGGGCAAATAAACAAAATACGAATTTTTCTGTATAGAAATGAAGAATTCCCTCTAAATATTTCAACCAGTACAGGGAAGCCTTAGGGTAGTCTTGGTGCTAACACAAATCCTAACTTGTACCTGAAGTTGAGTCTTGAAGGACTCGAGCAAACCCATGACACCTGGAGACATCTGAATTTTTCAAGAAGAGGGGTCTGGAGGTTTAGACTCCTATCGACTCAGAGATCTGTACCACATACTGATTTCACTTGCAGGAAAAGAGGGAAAGAAATTTAATACATTCTTTAAGGAATCAATCAATCAATAGTACTTAACGAGTGCTTACTGTGTGCAGAGCACTGTACTAAGTGCTTGGGAAAGTACAATACAAAAAGAGTAGGCATAGATGATTCCTGCCCACAAGGAACTTACAAACTATGTATGTGTTACCAACGAAGAAGGACCCAGCAAAAATAAAGTAGCATTATACACCTCATGGACACACTCCTCCAATAAAGATAACATGGCAGGTGGACCCCAAATCTGGGGGATTTGGGAAACAAGGCTAACTTCTTTAGTCCACTAGGGAAACATTTAGTAAAGTATTCTTTCAATCTATTAGAGCTAGGTTCACACTGACAGAGAGAATTGGAGCATTGAGATCATTATCCAAATAATAATGACAATAAATGGTGGTATCCGTTAAGTGCTTCCTATGTGTTCAACACTGGGCTAATGGTGGGGTAGATACAATATGAGCAAATCAGACACATTCCTGAATAATTCTTTTACCTCAAATACCTGGAAATCTCAGGTAAAAGTTGGCTTTAAGATCTGAATTATCTAGACAGTCTAGATTACTTCCCGAATTCTCCAGCATGGCCCAATGGATAGATCACCGGCCCAGAAGTCAGATGGACCTGGGTTCTAGTTTCGGCTCGACCACTTACCTGCTGTTTGACTTTCAGCAAGTCACTTTATCTGGGCCTCAGTTTCCTCATCTGTAAAATAGGGATTCAATACTAGTTCTCCCTCCTACTTAAACTGTGAGCCCCATGTGGGACAGAGACTGTGTCCAACCTGATCAACTTGTATCTATCCCAGCACTTATAACAGTGCTTGACACATGGTAAAGCTCTCAATCAACTGGTCCCCTCCTATCTCACCTCCCTTCTCTCCTTCTACATCCCAGCCTGCACACTCTGCTCCTCCAGTGCTAACCTCCTCACTGTGCCTTGTTTTCGCCTGTCCCGCCGTCTACCTCTGGCCCATGTCCTACCTCTGGCCTGGAATGCCCTCCCTCCTCACATCCATCAAACTAGCACACTAGCTCTACTGAAAGCTCACCTCCTCCAGGAGGCCTTCCCAGACTGAGCCCCCTTTTCTCCTGCTCCTTCTCCCCTCCCCATTGCCCTGACTCCCTCCCTCTACTCTACCCCCATCCCCGCCCCACAGCACTTGTGTATATATGTACATATTTATTATTTTATTTATTTTATTAATGATGTATAAATATATCTATAATTCTATTTATTTATATTGATGCTATTGATGCCTGTCTACTGGTTTTGTTTTGTTGTCTGTCTCCCCTCTTCTAGACTGTGAGCCCATTGTTAGGTAGGGATTGTCTTTATCTGTTGCCGAATTGTACTTTCCAAGTGCTTAGTACAGTGCTCTGCACACAGTAAGCGCTCAATAAATATGATTGAATGAATGAATGAACAAATACTCTTATTACTTCATATTGATAGGAAAACATTGGCCTACAAGAGTTTCGGTCCTTAAATCAACCTTAAATCCTGAGAAGATCTGACTTCAAGTCACACAGATAAAGTAAGGAAAAGTTCAGATACATACCCGCTGCTTCTCTGGGTCAACATAGCGAATGCCAAAATAGTCTTTTTCCAACAGGCTGTAATAGTTGCTGATGTGATCTATGAGAAACTGCCCTTTGGTCTCCTTCTGAAAAGAAAACACATTTACATAACAACCTCACCCTGTTGTTTATTACCCTTAAAAGTCAACTATCTTTTAAAATGACTTTAGAATGTTCTGCGAAAGCAAAAAGATGACATTTGGGTTATTTTCCCTTTCAGAGTTGGATTCAGGTAACCGATTATCATCTCATTAAAAAGTCCCCAGGTCAGATCTCTGGAAGGTGGTTTCAGAAGCTTTTGATCCTGATCACATGACAGCTAAAATGGTTTACAAGTTTGCGGGCCATCAGAGACTCAGCCATTAACTTCTTCAGCTGAATGAGGCTTCCATTTTCCATCAGTATGGCGTCTAACTTTACTTCACTTTTATTTTGGCTAAATACTGATTCATCCTGTGACATCTGTGAACGTATTTAATGAGTTTGTGAGGCGATAATATACCTGGGCTGAGTATATCAAGCGACCTTTATCACCCAATGGCCATGTAATCTAGGTAACCTTCATTATTTCCCACCAAGAGACCCATTTCATGAGCCACACAGCTGGGAGAAACAGCTTTTTAATTCATATGACTAAGCACATCATTCTTTTTTCTCTGCTCCTCTTTCTGGTAAAATGATGAGTTCCGGATGCTCCTACAGCTGAACGTCCAGCCTACCCCTTTCTTCCTAAATCCACCTCAAAAAGAATCCAAGTTGAAATCCTGCACAATTTAAGCCCTGACAGAGACAGAAAATGGCTTTGGATTGAGGATAAAGCAGACACTTCCAAGTGACGTTATACCATAAAGAGCATAATTGTTACACATATGGGGAAAACGAAGTGGCCAAGGTGTGCTTACGACTTAATAATAATAATAATTGTGGTATTTGTTAAGTGCTTACTGTGTACCAGAGAAGCAGCGTGGCTCAGTGGAAAGAGCACGGGTTTAGGAGTCAGAGGTCATGGGTTCTAATCTGTAAGCTCCTTGTGGACAGGGATCTTGTCAATTGTTTTACTATACTCTCCCCAGTAAGCACATCATCAATCGATTGATCGATCCTATTGTGTGCAGAGCAGTTTACTAAGCGCTTGGGAGAGTACATCATAACAGATTTGGTGGACATGTTCCCTGCTCATAATAAATACCATTGGTTGATTGAACGATAGATGCTAACTCTATTGCACTCTCCCAAATGCTTAATGCTATATTCTGCACAGAGTAAGTGCTCAATAAGTATTACTGATTGAGAAATTGATTGAATGCCTTCTTACTTATCGGGCCATCTGATCTGGTCTGGACTTATAAACAGAAAATTGTCACTCTATGAATTTAATGAGGCAGAGCTAGGCTCCCTAACCCGAATACAAGCCTGAGAGTGGTGAAAACTCCTCTCGTTCTGTGAGAAAGGAAATGAAAGTCTTCCCAAACTGGAATTTTGGCACCAGACTATCCCAGCTCTGCCACTTGTCAGCTGTGTGACTATGGGCAAGTCACTTAACTTCTCTGTGCCTCAGTTACCTCATCTGTAAAATGGGGATTAAGACTGTGAGCCCCACGTGGGACAACCTGATTCCCCTGTGTCTACCCCAGCGCTTAGAACAGTACTCTACACATAGTAAGCGCTTAACAAATACCAACATTATTACTATTATTATTATCTTTCACTGGGCCTTTTTAAGAAGCAGCATGGTGTAGTGGATAGAACATGGGCTTGGGAGTCAGAAGGTCACATGGGTTCTAATCCTGGCTCTGCCACTTGTCTGTTGTGTGATCTTGGTTAAGTCACTTCACTTCTCTGGGCCTCAGGTTCCTCATCTGTAAAAGGAAGATTGAGACTGTGAGCCCCATGTGGAACAGGGACTGTGTCCAAACTGGTTTAATTATATCCACTACAGTGCAGTACAGTGCCTGGTAATAATAATAATAATAATAATGATAATGTTGGTATTTGTTAAGCACTTACTATGTGCTGAGCACTGTTCTAAGCGCTGGAGTAGATACAGGCTAATCAGGTTGTCCCACGTGAGGCTCACAGTCTTCATCCCCATTTTACAGATGAGGTAACTGAGGCGACGAGAAGTTAAGTGACTTGCCCAAAGTCACACAGCTGCCAGGTGGCAGAGCCAGGATTAGAACCCATGACCTCTGACTCCTAAGCCTATGTTCTTTCCACTGAGCCACGCTGCTTCTTTGATATGGAGGTGGATGGGCAACTACTGGAGGTTCTTGAGGAGTAGGGAGATATGAACTGAATGGTTTTTCATAAAAAACGATGTGGGCAGCAGAGTAAAGTATGAACTGGAGAAGGGAGAGAAAGGGAGGCCGGCAAGGAGGTTGATCCAATAGTCAAGGGGGGAAATGATAAGTGCTTGGATTAGCATGGTAGCAGTTTGGATGAGGAAGAAACGGCAGATTCTAGAGATGTGAAGGTAGAACCAAAAGGATTTTGTAACAGATAGAATATGCATGTTGCTTCAGAGAGATGAGGCATGGATAATGCCAAAATTATGGGATTGTGAGACAGGGAGGAAGGTGTTGCAGTCTACAGTGACAGAAAATCAGGGGGAGGACAGGGTTTGGTAGGAAGATGAGGAGTTTAGTAGACAAGATCGCTGTCCTCAGGAAGCTTACAAACTAGAAGGGGAGCGGATGTTAAAATAAATTACAGGTTCAGGAAGCAAGAGAGTTAAAAGATATGTACAAAAGGGCTAGGAGGTGTGTGGTGTGAATACACAAGTGCTTAGGGTATGAGGAAGTGTTAAAGCAGTGTTAGGTGGGGAAATGGGGTGGGAGAAATGAGAGATTAATCAGGGAAGGTCCCCTGGAGGAGATGTGATATCAGAAAGGTCTTGAAGATGGACAGCGCACTGGACTGCCAGCTCATTGTGGGAAGGGAATGTGTCTGTTTATTGTTATATTGTACTCTCCCAAGCACTTAGTACGGTGCTCTGCACATAGTAAGTTCTCAATAAATGTGATTGACTGAATTGACTGAAGAGGGAGGGAATTTCAGGCAGAAGGGTAGGTGTGAGGTAGATGTTCGTGGCAAGAGAGACTAGAACGAGGCACAGTGAGTAGGTTGGCTTGAGAGAAGCAAAAGGTGAGAGCAGGGTTGTAGTAGAAAAGGAGAGATGATAGGTAGGGTGAAGAGAGGTGATTTGAGTTCCTTAAAGCCAATGGTCAGCTGCATTGTTGAACGACGCTTCCCATGTCGGAAGGTCTAAGGAGAGGGTGGCAGGAACTCTGGACTATTTCCCTACTACCCTTCCTTTCCAAGTTCCTAGAACTAGAATTCCTTAACTCCCATTCTCTCCTGGACCCCCTCCAATCTGGCTTCCGTCCCCTCCACTCTACCGAGACTGCTCTCTCTAAGGTCACCCATGACCTCCTTCTTGCCAAATCCAATGGCTCCTACTCTATCCTAATCCTCCTTGACCTCTCAGCTGCCTTTGACACTGTCAACCATCCCCTTCTCCTCCACACCTTATCTCACTTTGACTTCAGGGAGTCCATCCTCTCCTGGTTCTCCTCTTATCTCTCTGGCCGTTCATTCTCGGTCTCCTTCGCAGGCTCCTCCTCCCCCTCCCATCCTCTGCTGGGGTTCCTCAAGGGTCAGTTCTTGGCCCTCTTCTGTTCTCCATCTACACTCACTCCCTCAGTGAACTCATCCACTCTCACGGCTTCAACTATCATCTCTATGCAGATGACACACAAATCTACATCTCTGCCCCGTCCTCTCCCCGTCCCTTCAGGCTCATATCTCCTCCTGCCTCCAAGACGTCTCTACCTGGATGTCTGCCCGCCACTTAAAACTCAACATGGTCAAAACTGAGCTCCTCATCTTCCCTCCCAAGCCCTGTCCTCTTCCTGACTTCCCTATCACCGTGGATGGTATGACCATCCTTCCCGTCTCTCAGGCCCGCAACCTCAGTGTCATCTTTGACTCGGCTCTCTCATTGACCCCACACATCCAATCCATCACCAAAACCTGCTGGTCTCACCTTTATAATATCGCCAAGATCCGCCCTTTCCTCTCCACCCAAACGGCTATCTTACTGTTACAGGCTCTCATAATATCCCGGCTGGATTATTGTGTCAGCCTTCTCTCTGATCTCCCTTCCTCCTGTCTCTCCCTGCTCCGGTCTATTCTTCACTCTGCTGCCCAGATCATCTTCCTGCAGAAACGCTCTGGGCATGTCACTCCCCTTCTTAAAAACCTCCAGTGGTTGCCTATCGACCTCCACACGAAACAAAAACTTCTCACTCTAGGCTTCGAGGCTCTCCATCACCTCACCCCCTCCTACCTCTCCTCCCTTCTCTCTTTCTACTGCCCACCCCACATGCTCCACTCCTCCGCCGCCCAACTCCTCACCGTCCCCCATTCTCGCCTATCCCGCCGGCGACCCCTGGGCCACGTCCTCCCGCGGTCCTGGAATGCCCTCCCTCCTCACCTCCACCAAACTAATTCTCTTCCCCTCTTCAAAACCCTACTTAGAGTTCACCTCCTCCAAGAGGCCCTCCCAGACTGAGCTCCCCCTTTTCCCTCTGCTCCTCCTCTACCCCCACTTCACCTCCCCTCAGCTAAGCCCTCTTTTCTCCCCTTTCCCTCTGCTCCTCCCCCTCTCCCTTCCCCTCCCCTCAGCACTGTACTCGTCCACTCAACTGTATATATTTTCATTACCCTATTTATTTTGTTAAGGAGATGTACATCACCTTGATTCTATTTATTTGCTATTGTTTTAATGAGATGTTCATCCCCTTGATTCTATTTATTGCTACTGTTCTTGTCTGTTCGTCTCCCCCGATTAGACTGTAAGCCCGTCAAAGGGCAGGGACTGTCTCTGTTACCGATTTGTACATTCCAAGTGCTTAGTACAGTGCTCTGCACATAGTAAGCGCTCAATAAATACTATTGAATGAATGAATGACTAGGAGGGGTAGTAGTAGTAATGGCAATTTGGAACACGCACCTTGTGCAGTGCACAGTGGTGATGACGATGATGATGATGATGATGATAATGAAGTCTCCCAACGGGATTGACATGAGAACCTCAGTCCTGAGTAAGCAGTAAGGCTTAATGGTTAGAGCACAGGCCTGGAAGTCAGAAGGACCTGGGTTCTAATCCCAGCTCTGCCACATGTCTGCTGTGTGACTTTGGGCAAGTCACTTCTCTGGGTCTCGGTTACCTCATCTGTAAAATGGGGATTGAGGCTGTGAGCCCTACACGGGACAGGGACTGTGTTCAACCCAATTTTCTTGTATCCTCCCCAGTGCTCAGAACAGTGCCTGGCACATAGTAAGTGCTTAACAAGTATCATAATTATTATTATTATTACAACAGGCTCTGGACAGTCCATGGTTGCACTTAACCTCAAATCAGCACCTAATAATAATGATAATTGTGGTATGTGTTAAGAGCTTATTAGGTGCCAGGCACTGTATTGAGCTCTGGGGTGGATACAAGCAAATCTGGTTGGAGACCGCCCCTGCCCCGCATGGGGCTCACAGTCTTAATCCCCATATTGCAGGTGAGCTCACTGAGACACAGAGAAGTGAAGTGACTTGCCCAAGATCACACAGCAGACAGGTGGCAGAGCCGGAATTAGAACCCTTGATCTTCTGACTCCCAGGCCCGTGCTCTGTCCACTGCAGGGAAGCAGCTTGGCTTAGTGGAAAGAGCACGGGCTTGAGAGTTAGAGGTCATGGGTTCTAATCCCAGGTCCGCCCCTTGTTAGCTATGTGACTGTGGGCAAGTCACTTCACTTCTCTGTGTCCCAGTGACCTCATCTGTAAAATGGGGATTAAGATTCTGAGCCCCACGTGGGACAACCTGATTACCTTGTATCTACCTCAGCGCTTAGAAAAGTGCTTGGCACATAGTAAATTCTTAACAAATACCATCATCATCATCACTGCACCATGCTGCTGTGGGACGTGTGGTTGAAACCACTCCACCACAAATGCCTCTTTTTCCCTAGGTTGGTTTATTTTTTTTTCAACCCCAAACCAACCATGCCAGCCGTTGGATGGTGCAGATGGCTTTCACTAGAACAAGCGAGCAGTTGGCTTGACAAGAGCAGGGGGGCGGGAGTAAATGGATTCGGTTTTCAAACTCCAATAAATGCTTTTTCAAAACAACCATGAGGCTTAAATGGCATTGGCATCTGACAAGAGTTAAACCCAGAGGCCGAGCGAATAATCAATGGATTTACTAGCTTTTATAGATCTGCACTCTAATCCATTCATCCTAATGAGTTCTCCTGCCTCATTCAAACGACGCACACAGCATTTGAGTTCATTAATGTGGGCTGGGACATGCCAACGTTTAAAAACAAAACGACAGAGCTGTCCTGGTAACAATTCCTGCCCTGCCCTAACCTTACTTGCTGAAAAGATGTGGTTCAGTGAAATCAGCTTTAAACAGACTAATGCTGAACAGAGTTTAAATTTTGCATGGTGCCTTCCCCACTCGTGGCACCCCTATGGCCCTTCACAAAGTGCTGAACAGCACAACAAAACTCAGTTGCCGATATGCTCTCAACAATGCTCACAGCCCAGTATAGATCACTGGCCCTCGCCTTTGAAGACAACACTGCTGACAGTGCTGCTCTCCACAGGCACCAAACCGACTGCCAAAACGGCTGCACTCCGACAGACATTTTCCGCACTGTGCACTTGTGAAGGCTGCCCTTTGCCCGGCTGCCGTTCGCAGGAAACGATGGGCTTTTCAGCTCCTCAACACGGGGAGAGCGGGAATTCCCATCCACCCACAGACACCCGCCCTCTGAGAAGCCCACGGGATTCTTCTGGGTCGCTCTGGACCAGCTTAGGGCTACGTGACCTTGTTTGGGCTCCCGGTCCCCACTGAGGTCTCCCAGAGAATGGAGTCAGGGAGAGTGCCCCCTAGTAATGAGAGACAGAAGGGTCCAAGGCCAGAGGCACGACAGCAATAGTAATCGATCTCATCTATCTCGCCACCGACCTCTCGCCTGCATCCTGCCTCTGATCCTCTTCATATCTGACAGATAATTACTCTCCCCACCTTCCAAGCCTTATTGAAGGCACTTCTCCTCCAAGAGGTGGTCCCTGACTAAGCCCACCTTTCCTCTTCTCCCATTCCCTTCTGCATTGCCCTGACTAGCTCCCTTTATTCGTCCCCCCTCCCAGTCCCACAGCACTTATGTACATATCTGCAATTCTATTTGCATTAATAATGATGGCATTTGTTAGGCACTTCCTATGTGCCTAGCACTGTTCTAAGTGCTAAGGTAGATACGAGGTAATCAGGTTGTCCCACGTGGGGCTCACAGTCTTAATCTCCATTTTCAGATGAGGTAACAGGCATAGAGAAGTTAAGTGACTTGCCCAAAGTCACACAACTGACAAGTGGGGGAGCCAGGATTAGAACCCACGACCTCTGACTCCCAAGCCTGGGCTCTTTCCACTAAGCCACGCTGCTTCTTCTATTAATGTCTGTCTCCCCCTCTAGGCTGTAAGATCATTGTGGGCAGGGAATGTCTGTTTGTTGTTATACTGTACTCTCCCAAGCTCTTTGTACAGTGTTCTACACATGGTAAACTCTCAATAAATACGATTGACTGACTAGTAATAGTATTTGCTAAGCCCTTACTCTGTGCCAAGCTGCGCATAATGCGCTGAAGTAGATTCAGTACAAGCAGACCAGAACCAGTCCCTGACCCACATGGGGCTCTCAGTCTAAGAGGGAGGGAGAATAGGGAACTTGATCCCATTTCCACAGGCAAGAAAACTGAGAACCAGAGAAGTGAAGTGACTGGCCAGAGGTCACAGAGCAGGCAACTAGGAGGGTCAGAACTAGAACTCAGGACCCCTGACTCCCAGGTTCAGGTCCTTTCCCCAGGGCATAACATTACCCAAACAAAATTAGCTTTCGACTACTAACTAATGATTCCAATACATGGTTTTCAGGCCCGAGCTACAGTTGATTAAGCTGTCCAACAGGCTGGCTAATTTTTCCAGAAACGCTCTTCCGCAGAAGAAGCATTCTTAACCTTTTCCAGCCATCTTTGCTCCCCTTGGCTAATGAGCCATGAAGACGTGGAGCAAAGTGGTACTGTTTACCTTCTAGAATTGACCTTAGGGGAAAAAAAAAAGCAAACAGTTCTTAGCTCTAGAGCTTTACTCCATTTGCAGCCAAAGGGCTGATGAAAGCATTTACTTACCCTTGCCAGTTTGTGGCAAAATTAAACACCAGTGAACTTTCTATTTAACAGACCGAAATAAAACAAGAGAAAGAAGTTGGATCGATGGGTTCTAAGCCATTGTTTCCCAAGAAGATGTTGGGGTGTGATGATGTCGTCAGGGTGGAGAGTCCCACTGTCTGGCTTCTGGCTCTGACTCCGTGCACGGCTCAGCTCAATTTACTTCATCTGTCAAATGTGGGGAAGAGGACTGACCTATCTCAGGCAGTGATGAAAATTCAGGGGAAATGATTTCATCTGCTCTCCTGAGGCACAGAGAAGTGAAGTGACTTGCCCACAGTCACACAGCTGACAAGTGGCAGAGCCGGGAGTCGAACTCATGACCTCTGACTCCGAAGCCCAGGCTCTTTCCACTGAGCCACGCTGCTTCCCACTTGGAAGCAACTTCCCACTTCTATTTCCCACTTGGACTGTGATCCTCACTTGGGACAAGGACTGTGTCCAACCCTCCAACCCAATTACCTTGTATCTACCCCAGTGCTTGGCACATCAATCAGTGATATTTACTGAAAGCTTACTGTGTGCAGAGCATTCATTCATTCCTTCAAATGTATTTATTGAGTGGTGCAGAACACTTGACTAAGCACTGGACTAAGTGTTTGGGAGAGTCCAATAGGACAGAGTTGGTAGTACATCCCCTGTCCTCCATGAGCTTACAATCTATAAGGGGAGACAGAGATAAGTGCTTAACAAACACCACAATTATTATTATTGTTTCCGGCACGGCCACTTGGATTTGGTGCCACCTGTGCCGGGATTGGATTCTGAAGTTCCCGGGGCAGGCGGAACCACTGTTGTGGTGAGACCCAATCTGCTGGGGCAGTGGGGGTGGGGGGGGGAGGGTGTGTGTGTGTGTGAGTATGGAGATCCCAGCCCTTGGAGGGCCTTCCCTCTTCCTTCTTGAGCCCCTTAGATATGGCCAGTTTAGAGATGGGGGAGTTGAAGAAATGAAAAGGCTTGAGACCCCTGCAATATCCTCAACATTTCTCTCCCCCTGAGGAACTGTGAAAGAAAGAAAGCAAAGGGAATAACCCTTGAAAACTGAAAAAGGAGGCAAGAGGGGAAAGAAGGACAATTAGGAGCAGGAGCAAAATGGAAAAGGGGTGGCAGCTGACAGCGAGCACCTCCTGAAAGTAAAACTTTGGTTTACATTCAACAAATATTTCTTAAACAAATACTTTCTAAGTGAAGCCGCTAAGAGGCTACTCTGCTTTTCCCTGCTTCTTGCCATTTCAAAGATATGTTTTTGACATTTTCACAGCAGGTGGATTCATATGAAAACTGTAAAAATTGTGGTTTTGCCAGTACAAGTATCAAAAAAAAAATTTTAAAAAAGGGAGAAAGTCCCTGTAAGGCTCATCGCCCTTCCCCACAGATGTTTCCACTTATGATTCTGGCTTGGCTAGCTTTAGAGTAACCCCACTGGGGTTTCGATAACTAAAAAGCTTTGCTTTTAACACACAAATGCCAAGTATAAATTCCAAACAGATGTAGATGCTGAACCCCTCTCAGGATCTTTTTTTTTTGTAATAGCATTTGTAAAGTGCTTACTATATGCCAGACACTGCGCCAAGTGCTTGGGGAAAATACAAAGAGATGTAGATGCTGAACCCCTCTCGGGATCTTTTTTTTTTTAATAGTATTTGTAAAGTGCTTACTATATGCCAGACACTGCGCCAAGTGCTTGAGGGAAATACAAGTAAATTGGATTGGACACAGTCCCTGTCTCACATGGAGCTCACAGTCTCAATCCCCATTTTACAGACGAGGTAACAGGCACAGAGAAGTGAAGTAACTTGCCCAAGGTCACACAGCAGACAAGTGGTGGAGCCAGGATTAGAACCCATGACCTTCTGACTCCCAAGCCCATCCTCTATCCACTACACCATGCAGCTTCCCTGGAGAGTTTCCAGTACTCTATCAGTCTCAACTACAGGAGGAAGAGTCAAGCAGAGGCCTACCCATTCCATTCCTAGCTAGGGCAGTGGCTAGCAAGTGGAAGGCAATCTGCTACAAGTCAAAACTCACCTGTGCTAGGCAGCAGCTACATGGGGAGCGAGTCAAGGGTGGAGACTCAAGTTTACTGCATGGAAGAAGGCAATAGTAAACCACTTTCGTATTTTGACCACAAAAACTCTATGGATTCACTACCAGAACGACTGCCGATGGAGGTGGGGCGTTCTGGGAGAGATGTGTCTCCAGAGTCGCTATGGGTCGGAGACAACTCGACAGCATAAGACAAGAGAAAATAGATGCTGAACTTTCATTTACTTTATTAAAGTGAAAATCTTACAGTGTTACCAAGATCCATGGAAAAGAGGAAGAATCATTTGAAAAAATAACAAATTCCTCAGTTAGCTGAAAAAGAGTCTTAGGTGACGTTCTCCTAGAGGTCAGCTGTCTTTTATTTACGACATGGTTCCCAAATACATCCTGATTAAAATGATGGTTTTTGTTAAGCGCTTACTATGTGCCGAGCACTGTTCTAAGCGCTGGGGTAGACACAGGGGAATCAGGTTGTCCCACGTGGGGCTCACAGTCTTAATCCCCATTTTACAGATGAGGGAACTGAGGCACCGAGAAGTTAAGTGACTTGCCCAAAGTCACACAGCTGGCAAGTGGCAGAGCCGGGGTTTGAACCCATGACCTCTGACTCCAAAGCCCGTGCTCTTTCCAGTGAGCCACGCTGCTTCTCATAAATGATTTATCTAGTCTCTTCTAGAAATCCACTCATGCCCTCTTTGTAAATCTCTCTACAACTGAATAATAATAATTGTGGTATTTGTTAAGCATTTCACTATGTACCAAGCACTGGGATGGATACAGGATGATCAGGTCAGACACAGTCCCTGTCCCACCTAAGCCTCACATTCTAAGGGGGAGGGAGAACAGGCATCAAATCCCCATTTGACAGATGAAGAAACTGAGGCACAGAGAAGTGAAGTGACTCGCCCAAAGTCACCCAGCAGGCAAGTGGTGGAACCAGAATCAGAACCCAGGTCCTCTGACCGCACTTGGATCTGTGACCTTTGGGTACTTGATATTTGCCCCAGCCTCAATCCCACAATACTTATGTACATATCTTCAAATTATATATTATAAATTCTTTATTACTATTAATGTCTTCCTCTTACTACTAATGGCTGCCCCCCCCTCTAGACTGAAAGCTCATTGCAGGGAGGGAACGTATCTGCCGATTCTATTGTATTGTACTCTTCTCCCAAGCGTTTAGCACACTGCTTGGCACATAGTAAGTGCTTAATAGATCCCACTGAGGATGATGACTCCTACTGCCCAGGCCCCCCGGCCAGTGATCAAGTTAAGATGCTTCTCATTCACTGTGAAGAAGGCTATGAGTTTGGACCTGTCCCAGTCGCATTGCTCACTGGACTTGCTTGTCGAGACATGATATAAATGGCTGCATTAAAGATGCTTTCAGCTCGGAGAGGACTATGGCAACCTTCAATTAGGAGCTGCCAGTCACACAACTGAGGAAGAGAAAGATGGTTCCTGGCTATTCGATAATGAGGGAGATGGTATTCCTTCTCCAACTGCCTCCAGAAATACCGTGGTGAGCACAGACATCCCAAAACCCCAGACTGGGTGCCAATTAAGTGCAGAATCCCGTCACAGGACCGTTCTCTTGTCCGGAACTTCAGCGGGGCAAGCCACTGGGTCTGAAAACACTCTGACCTGGCAGGGTTTCACCCTCTTAAGGAGGGGAAGGGAGGGGGAGAGAGGTGGGTGGTGGGAAGGTTACAGCCATCGAAACTTGAGTCCGACAAGCTGCGTCCCCAGCGAAATTCAAAACCACTTACCCTTAGCCAGGTTGTGCTCACGGTCAGAAAAAATTTCCACTCAGCCCAGGGTTAGAGAGTGGAAAATGAACAGGACGGGAGGACACACCAGGCCAGGAGAATGGCTACCGTGTTTCATAAAGAGAGTCAAAAGGACCTGGGTTCTAATCTTGGCTCTGCCACTTGGCTGCTGTGTGACCTTGGGCAAGTCACTTAACTTTTCTGGGCCTCAGTTTCCTTATCTGTTGAGTCCCACGTGGCACTGGGATTATGTCCAACCCACTTTGCTTGTATCTACCCCAGCGCTTAGTACAGTCCCTGGCCCACAGTAAGTGCTTAACAAATACCACAGTTATTATTATTATTATTACATTGTTCTGCACAAAGTAGGGGTTCAGTACAGTGTTGTGCACATAATAGGCAACCGGGACAAACTGTCGATGCTGATTCTAATGCTGGTCCTATATCAGGAAGATGTCCTTGCCTAGCCTCTACCTCAGAGGCAGTTCGCAAAGGATCCTTTGCCCTCCACCCTCTGGACCAAACCAGGTCTGCTTTGGTACCTCAGGGCCACTGGAGGCAGGACCAGTTTCCCCAGGTTCTGATCATCCACCAACTGGACCCTCCATCCCTGAATAATCCAGAGTTCATGGCAAACTACCTCTAGATTGTAAACTCCTTGTGGGCAGGGAACACGTCTACCAACTCTGTTGTATGGGATTCTCCCAAGCGCTTAGTACAGTGCTTCATATATAGTAAGCGCTCAATAAATACCACTGATGATCATCATCATCATCCACCAACCAGACCCTCTGTCCCTGAATAACCAGAGCTTCTGGAAAGCTCCCTCTAGACTGTAAACTCTTTGTAGGCAGGTAACAGGTCTACCAACTCTAAGTATAGTGCTCTCTTCACAGTAAGTGCTCAATAAATACCCCTGACTGCCTGACTTGACTTCTCCAAGAAAGGCCACGAGATTTTTTGCAGCTCTCCTAGAATCACTGGTGTGCCAAGTTTGGGATCCAGCCCAAGGTAACTCTTGGAAACAGGAGGACAAAACAGAAGTCCCATTGCTGACAACTTCCAGCGTGAAAGGCCAGACATGATTCTGAGGCCCAGGGAGCAACAGATGTTTTTCAAGCAGATGATATGAGACATCTGGATGGTGGACGGAAGGCATTTGAGAGACAAGACTGATATACCCTGGGATGAACCACAGTAAACCCACATAATGAAAGGGATAATCAAGGCTATAAAAAAATTATTAAAACCTAATGAAAAGGAGGGATGAGTCAACCTACACATTTTAGGGTTTTTGGTCATCTCCCGGTGCCTTGTCAAACATTCAGTGGCTCTTGCATCAATAAATCAATCAACAGTATTTATTGTGTGTTGACTGTGTGCTGAGCACCATATTAAGTGCCTGGGAGAGTAAATTAAAAATTACAACAGAGTTGGTAGAAACATTCCCTGCCCACAACGAGCTCTGTCACCCATGCATTGACTCAGCTCATTCAATCTTCTAGGGCATTTTACAAGAGTTTCCAAGGATGATATTTTATACCTTGGGTTGGAGGTTCATCTTATGATTAATTAATGGACAGATGAATCAGCATCCTTCCTTGTCCTACCTAGTGTTACAGAGAAGTTCCAACCTTTATCCTCCTCTCTCCCCACAGTGATAAGCCTCTACTCCCCAGATGCCAAATGCCAGAAAATCAACCATCACTGTGCTTAAGAGTCTACTTGCCTGAGGCCCATGGCTTTCTTAAGAACTTCCTCCCTCTGAAAGCTTTTACAGCCTGGGAAATTAGGGAGTCAAAGTAGGAAAAGCTGACACTGATCTGGGAGCAGGCCCCAGGACCTCTCAATTCTTGGCCTTGTTCTTGACCCAAGCCTGCCGACCAGGGGATTAATATGGCCACCACCAGCCCCATCCTTTGGGTGGAAGGTGACCTGTGGTGAACACAACCCACATCTCAAAATCCTGCAATCGCTAAGGGATCTTGTAAAGATGTAACCCTGCATTTCATCTTAATGTCAGAGGTGTTATGATCTCTTGAACAAATTGCGTTCCACGGGGCAGGAAGCCAACTGGGCCCTGCTTGTGTGACCTCAAAATTGGTGCTCTTCCTCCCCTCATCTTTCATTCATTCAATAGTATTTATTGAGCGCTTACACATGTGCAGAGCACTGTACTAAGCACTGGGAATGTACAAGTAACAGAGACAGTCCCTGCCCTTTGACGGGCTTACAGTCTAATCGGGAGAGACAGACAAAAACAATAGCAATAAATAGAATCAAGAATCTTTCATCCATTTGAGTTGGGCGATTGTTTTTCAAATTCCCCTTTCCATTCCTGACAAAAAAAAACAACTTATTTCAGTCCCCAGCTCTCAAACAGTCTTTCAAAATTTCAAGACCAGCCTCTTTGGTGGCTTTACCAAAATATCCATTATTACAAACATATTTGCCAACCAAATCATTAGAAAACCCCTCGCCTACACCTCTTTCATAACTGTTATGAATCAACTGTTGTATGTGAGAGTGAGGAGGAGAGGAGGGAACTGGGGGTTTCTTCATTCATTCATCAGGAGACATTCTATCATGGTCATTAAAGATTAAAATATGTAGGTTGGGCTCCTCCCACCCCCTCACTTCCCACTAGCCTCTTGAGTGGCTAGTAATGAGAAAAAAATCTCAGTTGTATTTGCTCTCTCTGAAAATTTACACATAGGTATGCTTCGCTTTCAAGATGTGCAGCAATTGTGAATTTTAATAGCAATTTTCAACTACTGCAAAGCAGCTCACTCCTTCAACCTATCTGGTTGGATTTTTTTTACACTTAGCAGAGATGGCCAGCCTCATGAAGAAAAGCATTCCTTATCCCTCTGTTCAAACCCCAGTTTCTCCTTGATTCTATCAGCCTTTGCCAGCAAGCTCAGAATATCTTAAGCAGGCGTAGACTTTGGAAAATATACTTGGTCATTTTGCATTGCACTTTAGACTTTTGCTGTTGCAGTTTAGATGCAGATACTGAATATTCATAGACGGAGCAGAGATTCCACTAATTTTCCCCAAAGAGCTCTTTTCACTAGGCCATACTGCTTCCAGACTTAACTGGAGTTGGCAGGGAGAAGAAGGCAAGAAAAGGATTTAACATAGGCGCAGCATGGCCTAGTGGAAAGAGCATGGGCCTGGGAGTCAGAGGACCTGGGTTAACTTCTCTGTGCCTCAGTTCCCTCATCTGTAAAATGGGGATTAAAAGTGTGTGAGCCCCACGTGGGACAACCTGATTACCCTGTATCTCCCCCAGCACTTAGAACAGTGCTCGGCACCTAGTAAGCACTTAACAAATACCAACATTAGTATTATTATTATTAATGCCGCCTCTGCCACTTGTCCACTGTGTGACTGAGGGCAAGTCACTTCACTTCTCTGTGCCTCAGTTACTTCATCTGTAAAATGGGGATGAAGACTGTGAGCCTCACATGGGACAACCTGATGACCCTGTATCTCCCCCAGCACTTAGAACAGTGCTCTGCACATAGTAAGTGCTTAACAAATACCAACATTATTATTAATCCTGACTCTGCCACATTCATTCAATCGTATTTATTGAGCGCTTACCGTGTGCAAAGCACTGTACTAAGCATTTGGGAGAGCACAATACAACAACAGATACATTCCCTGCCCACAAGGAGCTCACAGTCTAGGGAGGGCAGACATTAATATACATAAACAACACATATATACATATGTGCTGTGGGGATGGAAGGGAGGATGAATGAAGGAGCAAGTAAGAGCAGTGCAGACGGGAGTGGGAGAAGAGGAGAGGAGGGCTTAGTCAGGGAAGGCTTCTTGGAGGACATTTTGCCTTCAATAAGGCTTTGTCGTGAGGGAAAGCGATTATCTGTCCGATATGAGGAAGGAGGGCATTCCAGGCCAGAGGTCAGATGCGGGCAAGAGGTCGGCAGTGAGATAGACAAGATCGAGGTACCGGGAGAAGGTTAGCACTAGATGAATAAAGGGTGCAGGCTGGGTTGTTGAAGGAGAGAAGCAAGGTGAGGAAGGAGGGGGCAAGGTGATTGAGTCCTTTAAAGCCTATGGTGAGGAGTTTTTGTTTGATGTGGAGGTGGATGGGCAACCACTAGAGTTTCTTGAGGAGTAGGGAAACATGGTCTGAACGTTTATGAAGGAAAATGATCCGGGCAGCAGAGTGGAGTATGGACTGGAGTAGGGAGAGACAGGAGGCTGGGAGCTCAGCAAGGAGGCTGATGCAGTAATCACGGAAAGATAGGATAAGCGGTTGCATTAATGTAGTAGCGGTTTGGGTGGAGAGGAAGGGGTGGATTTTAGCGATGTTGGGAAAGTAGAACTGACAGGATTTAGTGATGGCTTGAATATGTGGGTTGAATGAGAGAGAGGAGTCAAGGAGAATGCCAAAGTTATGGGCTTGTGAGACAGGAAGAATGGTGTGGTGCCATCAACAGTGATGGGAAAGTGAGCAGGAGGACAGAGTTTGGGTGGGAAGATAAGAAATTCAGTTTCAACCTTATTAAGTTTGAGGTGACAGGAGGACAGCCAAGTAGAGATGTCTTGAAGGCAGGAGGAAATGTGAGACTGCAGAGAGAGAGAGAGAAGGGCTGGAGATGTAGATATGGGTTTCATCAGCATAGAGGTGGCAGTTGAAGCCATGTGAGCGAATGAGTTTTCCAAGGGAGTGGATGTAAATGAGAATAGAAAGGGACCCAGAACTGAAACTTGAGGGACACCCACAGTTAGGGGATAGGAGACAGAGAAGCATCCAAAAGAGACTGAGGATGAGTGGCCAGAGAGAAAGGAGGAGGAGAACGAGGCTTGCCAATGAAGCCAAGGTTGGATAATGGATAATAACTCACAGAGCCTGCTATATGAAAATATACCCTTGAGGTTTGTAAAAGTGGATCGTAGAAGGGTATTTTTTCATGTCTATCTTGATGTCCTTTCCCCATTCACTGTCGGCAAGCTGACTTCTTTCCCTCCTATTTCTGTGCCTGTTAAGTAATGAGAAATGATTAGAAATTCTCATTACTTAACAGGCACAGAAATAGGAGGGAAAGAAGTTAGTCTGCTGACTGAATGGGGAAAGGACATCAAGACAGACATGAAAAAAAAAAAAATACCCATCTGTTCTAGGACACTGGTATGTGCTTGATCAGAGATTTCCCTCCAAGAGCAATCTTACCATCACACCCAAAAGATTGGAGTCTGTTCACCTGAATGCACAAGGAGGAGAGGTGTGTTATTACAAAGCTGCTCTATGTAAAATAGGAATACAAATATCTCCTTTTCGGCAGAGCTAAAAAATGATGATCATCAGGTAGCCAGCAGCTATTAAAAATTCAGCTCTGGCTTCTAGAACAGAGACTTTCATTGGCTTAATGAAGGACTGTAATTTCGACCTCTAGACTGTGAGCACGTGGTTTTTTTTTAATGGTACTTGTTAAGTATGCACTTTTGTTTCAGGCACTGTACTAAATCCTGGAGTAGATATAAGCAAATCAGGTTGAACACAGTCCATGTTCCATGTGGGGGGCTCAGAGTCTTAATCCCTATTTTATAGATGAAGAAACTGAGGCACAGAAGTTAAGTGACTTGCCCAAGGTCACTCAGCAGGCAAGTGGCGGAGCCAGGATTAGAACCCAGGTCCTTCTGACTCCCAGGTCCATGTTCTATCTGCTAGGCCATGCTGCTCCTATGCATTCCTGGCTCATTGTGGGGAGGGAATGTGTCTACCAACTCTGTTATATTGTACTCTCCCAAGTGCTTAGTACAGTGTTCTGCACACATTAAGTGCTCAGTAAATACCACTGATAATGTTAATGAGACCTGAGCTTAGCCCACCACACAGGCAATTAGACAAAACTGGTGCTCACACCAGTCACCCATTAGCCAACAAAATCCAAAGTAAGATGGTACCATGCACTTTCCTCAAGATCTTAGAGGAGGCACAAAGTGAGTTTGTGTGTTCTGAGCACTTTCTATAAAATATTTACTTAGTATCATTTCCAACCCAAGATTTCCAAAGCCAGGGTTCAGCCCCCAGCCCAAAACAGAAAAACACTGAACTCCCAGCAGCCATTAGAAGAATGATAAAACTGCAGCCTGTCATTCAGGTTAGAACAGGGGAATCATTCAAACAGTGGTGTGGAGAATACTGTACTACTTCCTTGGGAGAGTAAAATAGAGTGGTAGACATGATCCCGGCCCTCAAAGACCTTATAATCTACCATGTGCAGAGCACTGTATTAAGAACAGTGACTGGTACATAGTAAGGACTTAAATACCACACCAAAAAAGCTTGGGAGAGGAGAAGAGAGTTAGTAGCCATGATCCCTGCCCCCAAGGACCTTATAGCCTAGTGTGTTCAGAGAGTGCTGGACTAAGCATTTTGGGAGAATACAATAGAGTTAGTAGACACAATCCCTGCCCTCAAGGAGCTTACAGTCTACTGTGTGGAGAGTGCGTACTAAGGGCTTGGAGGAGGACAACAGAGTTAGTTAATAGACAGGATCCCTGATCTCAAGGAATCCCTGACCTCAAGGAATCTACAATCTAGCAGAATATTTGGAACAACTTTGAAGCTTTATTGTTATGGGCTATGAAGAAGCTATTAACTAAACTGTGGAATTTTCTTGAGTATCTTTATCCATTTATTGCCTTGTTAACCTAGATCTCACCCTTTTTTTTAATGGTCTTGGTTAAGTGGTTACTATGTGCCAGGCACTGTACTAAGTGCTGGGGTTAAGAGTTGGACTTTTTCAATGTGTGCTATTCGTCCATTTTAGACTAGGAGCTTCTTGAGGAGGGTAGAAATCATGTCTTCTTGTTTCCATAGCACTTTTAACCTAGGTTATTACTGGGCTAGTTGAATTGTACTGAATAAATAATTGTGGCGATGAGGATGATCCTGCAGCTGTATACTCACTAAAAAGTTTCCAGTAAAATGGCGTGCCATATTTCCAAAAACTCTCCTAATGCTTGTCCTGTGAGACACCAATAACCCAGTTAAAACATAAAAAGTACTCTGAACAGCTCCCATTAAAGTGTGTATAAACCTTTGTCTGAGATTTACCACCTGGGAAGCAGTGTGGCCTAGTGGAAAGAGCATAGGCCAGGGGTCAGAGGACTTGAATTCTAATCCCCGCTCTGTCACTTGTCCACTGTATGATCGTGGGCAAGTCACTTAACTTCTCTCTGTGTCAGTTTCTTCATGTCAAATGAGGATTAAATCCCACTTTCTCCTACTGTGAGCCCTATATGGGAAAAGGACTGTGTCCAACCTATCTTGTATTATAACAATAATAATAATAATAATGATAATGGCATTTAAGTGCTTACTATGTAACAAGCACTGTTCTAAGGGCTGGGGTAATCAGGGTAATCAGGTAATCAGGGTAATCAGGTTGTCCCATGTGGGGCTCGCACTTTTAGTCCCCATTTTACAGATGAGGTAACTGAGGCGTAGAGAAGTTGAGTCACTTGCCCAAGGTCACACAGCAGACAAGTGGCAGAGCTGGAATTAGAACCCAGGTCCTCTGACTCCTAAGCTTGTGCTTTTCCCACTAAGCCACTCTGCTTCAAGAGCTTAGTACAGTGCTTGGAACATAGTAAGCACTTTACAAATACCATAATTATGACTTACTAATACAGTCATGCTTTCCTGCCTCCCTTCCTCCAGCAAAGAAAATGATTATCTTTAAAGGCTCTTTCGATGTACTCACTGCAATGTTCTGTATCCCAGGAGACAATTTCAGGGGCTATGCTAAAGCCCATAAAGATGCCTCATGGAACTCTTTCCTTTCATAAATGGATACATCATCGGGCATGCCCACTACAAGCACATGAGCCTGGATGGAGTAACTACGTGCCCTGGTCACCCCAAGGAGGGCTATGGAATCACAGGGCTGTTGTAAAACTTGAATTATTGATCAGGTATCTGCTAATGATTGTTGTTTTTTTTCTAAAAGTGCCAACATGATCATTGAGCTAGAAAGAGTCGGGCTCCAAATGTCTGGTCCCCTTCATTACCATTTTGTTTAGGAATAATTACTAGAGCAGAATAAACTCCAGCTCTACCGTTTCCTTAGGGCAAAAATACAAGCAGTAATGTCTGCATAAAAATGATACACATCCCAACTCTGAGAAGAGACAGATGCCTGTTTACTTGTTTTGTTTTCTGTCTCCCCCTTCTAGACTGTGAGCCCGTTGTTGGGTAGGGATTGTTTCTATCTGTTGCCGAACTGTACTTTCCAAACACTTAGTATGGTGCTCTGCACACAGTAAGCACTCAATAAATACAACTGAATGAATGAACCAAGAGGAGACCAAGAATGGAAAAGGGAGGGAGAGCAGACATTGATTCACTGCTCATTGTCCTGAATAGTTCCCCAGGGGCAGCAGGAGTGGAACTAGGGCACAGCAAGGAGAGCAATTGTCCCAAGTACAGTCTCAAAGAAGGTATAAGAACCGAATTCCGACTGAGAGGCCAGGAGGCCGAGCTGCTTCTGTGCACAAGAAGGATTGGGGTGATGGTGAGGACTCATTATCCTTCTCCCCTGAGCAACTGTGCCTCTTCTTTCACTGTCCTGTCTTCAACCAATCAATCGATCAATAGTATTTCATTCATTCATTCAATTGAATTTATCGAGTGCTTACTGTGCGCAGAGCACTGTACTAAGCACTTGGAAAGTACAACTCAGTAATAAAGACAATTATCGAACACCTAAGTGCGGACCACTAAACACTTGGCGGGGTACGACAGAGTCAGAAGACAGGATCCCTGCCCTCAAGGACCTGACAGTCTACTGTGTTCAGAACACTGGCCTAAGCACTTGGGAGAGAACACTAGAGTTGGTAGACAGGCTCTCTGCCCTCAAGGAGTAGACAGCTACGGTGTGCAGAGCTCTGGACTAAGCGCTTGGGAGAGTACAACAGAGTTAGTGGACACAATCTCTGTCTTAAAGGAGTTTACAATCTAGTGAGGAAACAGACACTAAAATAATGTACAGACAGGAGGAAGAAGGAAAAGGGGATATGTATAATGAGTTACTGCTTAAATAATAGGGTATGATGAGATTGATCAATTGATATTTTTTGAGTGCTTACTCTGAGCAGAACACTCTACTAAGCACTCGGGAGAGTACAAGAGAGTTAGTGGTCATGATCCCTGCCCTCAAGGAGATTACAGTGGGGGAGAGTGACTCCAAAATAATGTACAGTTAGAAGGAAGTAGGAAGAGCGGATATATATACATGAATGATTTCTTAAATAGGATAAGTAAATATTTATCAAGCACTTCCTGGATGCAGAGCACTGTACTAAGTGCCTGGGAGAGTCCAGTCCAACCGAGTTGGTAGATACGTTCCCTGCCCACAACAAGCATCCAGTCTAGAGGGGGAGGAAGATATGAATGTAAATAAATTGCTGATACATACACAAGTGCTGTGGCGCTTAGGGTGGGGTGAATACCAAGGTAACAGTCTCTTTCCCTGGGCTGACTTTTAGTCCTGTAGAAAATATCTGATGAAGCATCAAAATAGGGAATGAAAGCAAAAGGGTTAATCAAAGGGACGTCATGTCAGGCGATCTACCCAAGCAAGGAAACTGCTGCTCACTGTGCCAAGATACGGTTACTTCCCACGACACATGCAACTGAATACAATGTGGCTGAGAAAGAAGGGAGAGAAAGTCTCAGTTTTTCTGCTGAGCTTCAAAAAAGCCAGAACTCGCAATGGTGGGTTATTATATTCTGAGCAAAGATAACGTCCTGGGTAATTTGCTTTCCATTGATCGGCTTTTGAGCTGAGTTCTATATACCCTGTGATAAGTCAGTCTGCCTTGAGAGTTCTGGAAGTTCTGAATATTTCTTTGACGTGCTGCTCTTCCCCGAGTTCACTTTCAGACCAAACGCCAATCTGCCGACAGGCTCTCTTGGCTCCTGAACTTGACCGTTTCAGTTTTTCTCACCCGCTGATGGCCACTCTCCTCACCCGCCCCAGCCTCCATAAGCAACCCTCCCTTGCCTGCAGCCGCCTTACTGGCTCCGTTTCCATTAGTGTGGGATCCATGATGCTATCTGAGGCGCCACTGATTTTCTTAAAAGGTTCAGAGGGCTTTTGTCCACAAATCTTCTGAGGTTTTCTTCCATTTCCTTCCCCTCAGCTTGCAACTTTATCTGAGACATTTCACATCCACTCACCCTCTCACAGCTTACTCTGGGCTCTACACCTTATACTGTTGGTACTGGGGAGTTGGGGGGCATTGAAGGGCTTTTAAAGACCCTCTACCCCAAAGGAAAGGCCCCCTGATACCTTCTGAACACAGGACACAGGAGAATCCAAACTCATCGGGCAGCCATCCATCAATCATTGGATTGGTCCATCAGTCAGCATGGCTTAGTGTTTAGAACATGGGCCTGGGAGTCAGAAGGACCTGGCTTCTAATCCCAGCTCTGCCACTTGTCTGCTGTGAGAACTTGGGCAAGTCACTTTACTTCTCTGGGCCTCAGTTCCCTCATCTGTACAATGTAGATTAAGACTGTGAGCAATATGTGGGACAGGCACTGTGTCCAACCCGATTGTCTTCTAGCTATCCCAGTGCTTAAACAGTGCCTGGCACATAGAAGCGCTTAACAAATACCACAGTTATTAGCATTATGGAGCACTTACTGCATGCTGAGCACTGGACTATCCGGTATCCTCAACCATTCTCTGCCACTGAGTCACAGCGCAACAGCAGAAGACAAGGGGCGGAGGGAGGGTAAGGGGACGTTGCTAGGGACTGACAGGCAGCAGGGGCAACAGGACCTGCTTCCTCGTCCTGGGGAGCTGTCAGCCTTGCCAGGGAGAAGCAGGGGACTGGGGGTGGCATCTGCCAATCTGGCTGCCCCACCTGCTTCCACCCCTATCCCCAGGTGCTAAAATGAGTGAGGAAGAACTCTACGTAGAGCGGGAGAGGAGGCAGCTTCAGAAGGGAATCTTGGCAGGAGGAAGAAATGGGAACCACACCCCACAATAATGGGCAACCCAGGTGTTAGCGCTCACTTTCCTCTCCCAATTCCCCTTCTCCAACAAAATATAAATGAATAAAGCATGAAAGCGTCTTCAAACCACACACAGTTCTCTAACATGTGAGTTCCCCAAACATTGGTAAACAAATGTGTAGCTTTCCACGCTATCATGTGCTCTACTGTTTTGTATATAAATTCTGCTCCAGGGATTAGGTTTTTTGGCAGCATTTGAGCAAAGCAAACAGTCGGCCCTGTTTCTAAATTCAGTATGAATGGATTTGCTGCAGGGTAAGGATAATTGCTATTCTTGTGAAGCATTGAACCATCCACCACCCTTGCTAGATCCCTGAACAGGGTCAAACAGCATCATCATCATCAATGGTATTTATTAAATGCTTACTGTTTGCAGAGCACTGTAGTAAGTGCTTGGGAGAGAACAATACAACAGAGTTGGTAGACATGTTCCCTGCCCACAATGAGCAGACATTCTAGGGGAGAGTATACAGCATCCACTTGGATATGTCACTTCCCCTAATTGACTGGAATTGAGACTTTTGTGTTTTAAGAAGATGTTCACACTGGAACTGATTGCATTTATGTCAAGAAGCCTTGTAACAATAGCAACAAAAATAATGACATTTATTAAACCCTTACTACATGCCAAGCATGGTGCTTGGCACTAGAGAAGATACAAGATAATAAAATTGGACATAATCCCGATCCCACACAGAGCTCACAGTCTAAGAGGGAGAGAGAGCAAGGATATTATCCTGATTTTACAAATGAGTAAACTGAGGCATAGAATGGAGAAGTGACTTACCCAAGGTCACCCAGAAGCCAGTGGAGGAGCTGGGTTCATAACCCAGGTCTCCCAACTCTCAATCCCTCTTACTATGTGCCAGGCACCATTCTAAGAACTGGGGTAGATTCAAAATAATCAGGTTGGACACAGTCCATGTCCCACATGGGGCTCACAATCTTAATCCCCATTTTACAGATGAGGTAACTGAGGCTTAGAGAATCAGTCAATGGTATTTATTGAGTGCTTACTATATGCAGAGCACTGTACTAAGTGCTTGGGAGAGTACAATACACCAGAATTAGCAGTATAACAAGCTTACAGTCTAGATGGGGAGAAGTTAATAATAATAATAATAATAATAATAATAATAATGTTGGTATTTGTTAAGCACTTACTATGTGCAGAGCACTGTTCTAAGCGCTGGGGTAAACAGAGGGGAATCAGGTTGTCCCACGTGGGGCTCACAGTCTTAATCCCCATTTTACAGATGAGGGAACTGAGGCACAGAGAAGTTAAGTGACTTGCCCACAGTCACACAGCTGACAAGTGGCAGAGCTGGGATTCAAACTCATGAGCCCTTACTCCAAAGCCCGTGCTCTTTCCACTGCGCCACGCTGCTTCAGGTTAAGTGACTTGCCAATGGTAGGAGAAGCAAAACAGACTAAACAAAACTTTGGCCCGGGAAACTGGTAAAGGAGATGAAGAGATGGAAAAAGCAGCACTCCATTTTCTCCCTAGTACTAACCATAGAAGACCCAGTGAATAACGACAATCTTGATATTTATTGGACCTTTCTTCTAAGGAACATCCCATTCTTCCCCAGACCCTCATGTGCGTCTTCACAACAGTCCTGTGAGGTGACGAGGCAGAAGATTTCATCCCTATAAGGCCCGAAACCGTTAAAAAGTTACGTATCAGTATCGAGGCAGGATCATCACTCAAATGTCCTGATCTCTCAGAAGCCCATGAAAGCCAGAAAGCCATTCCTCTCCTCTATGGGGCTGACAGGTTGTGACAATTAGGGTCATTATGTTCTTGACTCCTAAACAGCACAGAGTTCTTCTCATTTCTCCTCTCTTTCTTCCATGCCCTCTTCTCACATTTCTTCTTCCTCCCCCTCACTCAGAGTTTTCCAAAAATCCAGGAGCAAAAGAGACGCTAAAAATAGAACAACACCTGTACTGGAGGGCAGGTGGAGGGAGAAGGGGAAGCTTACTGAAGCCAATCATATGCCTTAGAGAGAGAAGGAAAAGAGAGAGGGAGAGAGAGAACACATCCAGTGATGAAGGATGCTCAGTTGTCAGTAGGAGAGACACACAGAGGATACAGGGAGGAGTCTTTAGCAAGTCATGAATGCACACAAATAATAGTAGTAGATTTTATTAACCCCTTACTGTATGCGGCGAGAGAGCACTGTGCTAAGCCCTGGGATAGAATACAAGGTGGGAATTAGTCATGGTCCCCGTCCCTCAAGGAGCTCACTATTTATGAGATTGTATTGGCAACAACCCTAGAAATCCTAAATGTAGAAATGTAGAACCTAAACAACTGACAGTTGTTCATCTTTGTTCTAAACTCAGTTCAGATATGTTATGACCATGTCTACCATTTCGGTGTCAACTTCTTGTAGGCAGGGAACTTGTCACTTCTCTGTTTCGTATACATACATTTGCCCTTCATATTGGAAGAAGATGCCACTGAAGGTGAGATTCACCTAGGAGTCAACCCTGTAGACTGTTAGCACATCCCTCTAGAGCATAAGCTCGCCGTGGGCGGAGAAAATGTCTGTTACACTGTACTCTCCCAAGCACTCTGTACAGTGCTCTTTACACATTAAGCGCTCAGGCAATACAACTGACTGACTGACTGACGGGGGATGTGTCAACCAACTCTGCTATATTGGTATACGGTTCTCTCCGAAGCACTTAGTACAGTGCTCTGCACACAGTAAGTGCTCAATAAATTCAATGGATTGATCGATTGATTGAGTGTGTGAATGTGTGGCTGAAATTGAGAGCTGGCCACATTGGGCACACCAAAAGGCTGTCCCTTGCTGTGTTGTTGTGTTTAACGTTTGCAGTGCATGGCACCGTTTTTTCTTTTGCCTCTTTATCTCTCATTCGATATAAAGTTTTTTTCCCAAAGAGAGCTACTCTTTTCTAGGGAGCAGGTCTGTTCTCAGCAGTTGCTTCCGGTTTTCAGCTGGGATATAGCATTGCCTGAGGCTTGGATTTACAAGGTCCCTAAAACATTTCTTAGTCCCTCACTGCTTTCTGTTTCTGTTCCGTACTTCCAGAGTGCTTAATAGAGTGCACTGCATCCAGCATGGGCTCAATAAATACTAATACTATTTTCCAGAAAAAAAACAGCTCCATTTCAGATATTCCTAATCCCAGGATCACCGAGAGCCTAAATAAAATACCATCCATTGGTGTTTAAAAGACTGACATCCCTCACCATCTACTCGGAACCAATATAAAGCCTTGAACAATTTGACAGCAGTCAAACATTGTTGGCTTTTATCTGCTGGCTGTCACATGGAATCCAATCTAACAGAGGAACCACTAGGTTCATGAGGAAATAAAGATATTGCAAGTGAGTTTCAGAAAACTGAACACACAATCGAGGAAAAGATACTTGACTATCCCAGTGACCTCTCCTCGCTCTAGTGAAAGAAAGTTCAAGAAATGACATAGGTTCTCAGGTCTTCTTGTCAATGGTGAATCCTGGTCCGCGGAAAGAGAGCAGAAGGGCATGGCCTAGTGGATAGCACTCGGGCCTGGGAGTGAAAAGGACTTGGGTTCTAATCCTGGCTCTGCCACTTGTCTGCTGTGTGACCTTGAGTACAATATAATTAGTAGATCCAATCCCTGCCTTCAAGACGTTGACAATCTACTGGGTGCAGAGCACTGTACTAAGCCGTTGGGAGAGTACAACAGGCTTAGTAGACACGATTCCTTCCCTCGAGGAGACACACACAAATAAATTCCAGATGCTTGAGGGTGCAACAAGGGATAAGCAAAATGAAGTCAAACTATGCTTCTGATCCACTGAAAAATGCTTCCAGATCAAAAGACTAAGAGCATCATAAAAGTCTTTGAGACAGTGGTTTGGTAACACCATCTCCAATAATCATAGTATTTGTGGTATTTGTTAAGCGCTTACTCCATGCCAAACACTGTACTCTGACACAAGATATTTAGCTCTCACCTGGGGTTCACAGTCTAAGTAGGAGGGAAAACAGGTATTGTGAATCCTCATTTTGCAGATAAAGGAACTGAGGTACAGAGAAGCTAAGTGACTTGCCCAAGGTCACACAGCAGATGAGTGGCAGCGCCAGGATTAGAACCCAAGTCCTCTGACTCCCAGGCCCGTGCTTTTTCCACTAGGCCACACTGCTTCTCAGGTTTTCTCCAAAAAAGGTAAGCTCCTTGTGGGCCAGGGTTATGTCTAATAACTCTTTCGTGCTCTCCCAAGTGCTTAGTTGTACAGTGCTCTCTGTTCACACATTGGGCTCTCAATAAATACTACTGATTGATTGATTTCTAATGCAGTAACTTCAAATAGTAACAGCACTGTGCAAAATCACAATTATGTGCAAAAATTTCATCCAAAAGAAAACAGGGAGGTCTAATTTTAAATTCATTGGTCTTGAAGGCTCAAATTAGGCAGAGCATTAAATCACACACTCAGAAGACCTGGAAAATGGTGGCTATTCCCCTCCCTCTCCCCCCACTCCTCCCATGCTTAGGCCACCTGGTGGAAAAATTCTTACTGTAGTGTAGTGACAATTTCACCATACATCTTGATTTTTTCAGCCTATTTCTAATTTTTAAAGCCCATCAAATTCATTTATCCAACTATCTCTGAGTCTAGTTGGGCATGTATCAATACTTAGCTAGAGACAGAAACTATTACTAGAAAAATCCCCTGGTGAACGGGGATTCTCGATAAAGTCATTCCCAGAACTTGAATCCCACATCTTTCCAAATCCCTTCTCCAGCAAGTGGCATAAGGATAGTACAAATATTACAAATGATTCTTCCCAAAGCAAGCAAGACTTCTCCCTTCTGCATGGCAGCAATGACTGAAAAGCACAATTAGCCATTTTCTAGCTTTAGAGGGCAGGGAATGTTTATATACAATGAATGCTCTCTCTTATTTCTGTGTTTATTTTCCTAAGTATTCTGCATCCTAAAAACTCTTTCTGCTGAACTCCCTGCTGTCTGGGCAACGACCAGCAGTCCTTGACAGCCTGTTCTGATAGAAGGATGAGAAACAATTCCTCTCTTGTTTCCACTGTTTTTTTTATTGCACTTGAAACAGACAACATAAAAAAATTACACTGGTGTAGAAACACACGGTGTAGAAGAAGCATATGTTGAAACCTGCTTAACATTTGGTGCAGAATCTCAATCCGATTCATTTACTCTTCTTCTCAGGTCTGAGAGATGAGAACCTGCCTCTCACCCAAAATTCCCAAAGCTCCCCATTTTCATATAAATTCCGAACCCCGCAATCTCACCTTCAGAGGAAATGTCTTGACTCTGCCCCTCGTTTACCATGGGTCTTGGCTTCACAGTTACATCTTCATTGCCCCTGATGGTTACTAATTAATGGCCCCAGTAATTTAGTAACTAACGGGGCAAGGAAGGAAATGGTGGAGAGGTGAGAGCGGTTATAATTAGCTTTTCACCTCTTGCTGGCAATCATAAGAATGGTGTTTATTAAGCGCTTACTGTATGCAGAGCACTTATCGCTGGGAAAATGCTCTTAGGCGAAAATTAGAAACAGCCTCTGGCCCTCAAGGGGGTTTTGCAATCTGAGACTAAGGGGACAGGTGACAGACCCATAAGGATGGAATAATAAAGGCACAAAAATAACATAAGAGATGAGGGTAACAATACATGGGACAAGAGGGATAGAGCTTTGTAGCTTAGGAAATGCAGTTGCTCCTTAACAGGGAGTGCCTTCCCTGAGCAACAAGTCAGAGAGTGATGTGGAATCCCAACTCAGATTAACAGGGATACTGCTGCAGAAGGCAACAGGGAACGCCGCCTCCTCTACCAATGTGGAGACAAGGCTAGGGCTGACAAGATGGTCGACTCTCGTTAAGAAAAAGAAAAATTGATTAACCCTAGCCTTACTGCCCTTGGGTCTACTGTTTTAATGTGGACGTCCTGCAGCTTGATTCATGAAACTCAGCAGCCCTCTGGTCACTTGTCCTCCAATCTGGCCAACCTCAACCCTAGGGGTCTGGGAAATTATTGGGAAATAATATTATTATTATTGGGAAATAATAACTATTATGGTATTTGGTAAGTGCATTCTATGACCAAATGATGTACTAGGCACTCGGTAGATAGAGGATAAACAGCCCTAACACACTCCCCGTCACACATGGGGGTCACAATCAAGGGAGAGAGAGATTGGGTACCAAATCCCCATTTTACAGATGAGGTCACTGAGGCACAGAACAGTGACTTGCCTGAGGTCACACAGCAGACAAGTAGCCTAGCAGGGATTAGAACCCAGGTCCCCTGACTCCCAGGTCTGGACTCTTTCCACTAGGCTATACTGCTTCTCCTTCAGTAGGGAAATTGCCCTAGTGAGTGGCCTGTGCTCATGTGTGTTCTTTGAGGTAATTTCACTCCCCACTGACATCTAGGGAAATTCAAAGTAAAGACGCCTCTCTACTTTTCTTCCTCTCCACTGACCCCTCTCTCCCCAGCTTCTCCCTAATCACCCGACAGCATGAATATAGCCTTCAACTTCTGGGGGGCAGGGAATACATCTCCCACTGTGTTATATGGTCCTCTCCCAGAAGCTTAGTAGAGCGCTCTCACAGTTACGTGCTCGATAAATACCACTGACTGAATGATTGATTGGTTCAGTAGAAAGGAAACACTGGCCCTTCTTGCAAGGTCCAAGATCAGCATTTTTCAAACTGGGGATGGTCTGGCTTGGGAGTCACCAAGGATTCGAGTCCTGTTTAGAGCTGGAAACTTGTTACCTAATCTACCCCCCATTCTATAGGTCAATATTCCAAAGTTCTGTTTGTCGCTGTTCTAGAGCAGAGACTTCAAGAATGAGCATGGCCTAGTGAAAAACGCCTAGGCATCGGAGGACACGGGTTCTAATCCCAGCTCTGTCACTTACCTGCTGTGTGACCTTGGGCAAATCACTTCACTTCTCTGTGCCTTAGTTCCCTCATCTGCAGAATGGGGGTTTAATACCTGTTCTCCCTTCTACTTGGACTGTGAGCCCCATGTGGGATCTGATTGCCTTATATCTGCTTCAGTGCTTAGTACAGTGATTGGCATATAGTAAGCATTGAACAAAAACCAAAATTATCATTATTATCATTATTATTCAGGGAAACTCAAGAAAAAACCACACCAGCACTGTGCCTCCCTTAAGATAATGTGGCAAGCAGAAGAGAATGAATTAAAAATCCAGGCCGGTTTCCCAAAGCTGATGACATTTGGGAGGTTCTCAACAAGAATGCTCTTCCTGTCACTTGGAATTCTAATCCTGTCTCCTGAGGTGTTAGTCATTCCATCTAACTTAAGGTCACACAGAAAATGTGTTCATTCTCCTTTCCATCACTCAAATCTCCACCTAAAAGCCCTACAACCACCCCTTTGATCAATCCTTAGACAGCCATATCATCTGGGAGGGTGGTGGAGGATGTTGAAGTCCAGTCAGTCGATAAATAATGGTATTTACTGATTTCCGGAGTGTGGAGATCTGTTCCAAGCACTTGGGAGAGTACAATACAGTTGGTAGAAACGATCTTCATTTTGAGCCGAGGGAGTGAGTACAAGAGTTGGGGAGGGAGCTGGGCGAAGGAATGTAGATGATTCATTCCACAAGAGGAGTTGAGAGAGGTCAAAGCACCCTGGGACGGCTCACCTGAGCCAGCTGGCTCATTGTACCTCAATCTTGTCTCACACCACCAACCCCTTGCCCACATCCTTCCTCTGGCCTGGAACTCCCTGCCCCTCCGTATACAACAGACCACCACTCTTTCCACCTTTTAAGCCTTATGCAAATCACATCTCCTCTGTGAGGCCTTCCCCGATTAAGCCCTCTTTTTCCCTAATTCCCCTTTTTTCTATGTCACCTATGCACTTAGGTCTGTACTCTTTAAGCATTTGATACACACTCCGGCCTCAGCCCCCAGCACTTATATCCTTATCGGTAATCGATTTATTTATATGAATATCCCCTTCTAGACCAATGGAAATTCAGTGGAAATTCAGGGGCCTTGTTCAGCGCCACAGAAATCCCCGGAGGCTCTGACCTTTCTCCGAGCCTCAGCCAAGCAGCTGGGAGCAGCCCACATGCTGCTTACCATCCCACTCACATACCAAGCTTTTCTGGAGGAATCCCCAGTGCCTCCCTGCTGAGCAGTGGCACCACACAAATTGCCATGTTTCTGCTTTCATTTTCAATTATGGGAAACTTCAGGGGGGTTGAATTTTTTTAAAAAAATTTCCATTTGCAACTCAAAACCTGGGGGGAAAGTATGCACCCTCCTTGTCTACCAATGGGTCTACCAATTCCATTGTATTGTCCTTCTCCAAGCGCCTTCCCTGACTATGGCTCAGTGGAAAGAGCATGGGGATTAGGAGTCAGAGGTCATGGATTCTAATCCCGACTCCGCCACTTATCAGCTGTGTGACTTTGGGTAAGTTACTTAACTTCTCGATGCCTCAGTTACTTCATCTGTAAAAATGGGGAGTAAGACTGTGAGCCTCACGTGGGACAAATCGATTACCCTGTATCTACCCCAGTGCTTAGAACAGTGCTCGGCACAGAGTAAGCATTTAACAAATACCAACATTATTATTATTTCCTTTTCTTCCACTCCCTTCTGTGTCGCCCTGATCTGCTCCCTTTATTCATACCCTTCTCCCAGCCCCACAGCACTTTTATACATATCCATTACTTATATATTTATATTCATGTCTGTCTCTCCTCCCAGACTGTAAACTCGTTGTGGGCAGGGAATGTGTCTGTTATATTGTTATACTGCATGCTTAGTACAGTAAGTAAGCGCTCAATAAATACAACTGATTGACTGGCTGGCTTAGTCCAGTGCTCTGCACACAGTAAGTGCTCAGTAAATACCACTGAATGATACTAAGATGTTTCTTCTTACATTACTCTATATAATTGTCATCGTTCTCCTTTTTCATATTCAGGAAATATTTTCGTTCTGGACATTTGCAATCCTCTTGAGTCCCCAGAGGACTGGGAATAGAGCAAACTTAATGTTCTGGTTGTCCGTTCGGGATTTTGAACTCATAAAAGTCACAGATGGAAATGTCTTTGCTGCTCTCCAACTCGTCCCTTGGGGGCCCTTGACCACATCATGAAATTCAGCTGGATCAGCGATACCTGAGTAGGATTCTTGCAGCACCTAGCCCAAGAGCAAGTGGGAAATGAACCTTTTCCCAGCATCAAACCTTCCTTTTCCCTCCAGGGGCAACCTTTGAATAATGGAATAATGAATAATGATGGTATTTGTTAAGCACTTACTATGTGTTAAGCACTGTTCTAAACGCTGAGGGAGATACTAGTTAATCAGATTAAACATGGTCCCTGTCACTAACAATAACAATAATTGTGGTATTTGTTAAGCCCTTACTATGTGTCAAGCACTGTACTAAGCACTGGGGTTGATGCGAGATAATCAGGTTCCATTTGGAACTCACAGTCTAAGTAGGAGGGAGAAGAGGTAAAGAATCCCCATTTTTCACATGAGGGAACTGAGGCATACAGAACTGAAGTGACCTGCTCAAGGTCACACAGCAGGTAAATGTCAGATCCAGGATTAGAACCCAGGTCCACTGACTCCCACACCCATGCTCTTTATTCTAGGCCATGCTTGCTTCACACGGGATTCACCGTCTAGGGATGAAATTAACCCCTTTTGCCAACCTAAGGCAAAAAATCACAAAGGGGCCTCTGCTAAGGTGAGCAAAAATCCGGTTACCTCATGTGGGTAGGGGTAGTGAGGAGGGAAAAGCCAAGAGAAAGGAAAGAAATTTCCATTTCATGGACTAAATGGGTCAGTTCACCTGGGCTGGCTGCAGAAGATGACATTGAAGAAGAGAAGGAAGGGAAGGCGTCCCCTCCCTCTTCCCATCAATCAATAGTCTCGATTGAGCGCTTCCTCTGGGCAGAGCACTGTATTGAGCACTTGAAAGAGTACAGCAGCTGCCGCTGCTTCTGCCACCACTGCCCCTGCAGCCTGCTTCCCTGACTTAAAGCGAGAGCTCGCCTTAAGCTCGTCACGTGGAGGAACCAAGTCCCAAAAGGCATAGCCCTTTCCCCCACCCCCATCTGGGGCCATAAGGTCACCTTCGCAATGCAAAGGTTCAACCAACTTGCCCAGCTTTAAAAGCGACGTGATCAAACGAAAGGCCAAACATCCGAGACGGGTGCTCTGATGATTTCAGGACGGGCAGTGCAAGGGGAGAACAGCATGCACCGAAGTCCTGCTCCTTAATCATCAGTGGTATTTACTGAGTATTTACTGTGTGCAAAGCACTGTGTACTAAGCACTTGGGAGGGTACAATACAACAGAGTTGGCAGACACGTTCCCTGCCCACAGCGAACTTATAGTCTAGAGGGGGAGACAGACACTTAAACAAATACATCATTTATAATATATAATTTAAAAGATATGTTCATAAGTGCCGTGGGGTTGGAGGTAGGGCGAATATCAAATGACCAGTGGTCACAGATTCAAGTGCAAAGACGACGCAGACTGGAGAGGGAGCTGGGAAAGAGAGGGCTTAATTGGGGAAGGCCTCCCGGCAGAGATGTAACCTATTATTAATAGGGCTTTGAAGTGGGGGGAAGAGTGGTGGTCTGCATATATGGAACGGAGAGGACTTCCAGGCCAGAGGGAGGACAGGGAAAAGGGTTGGTAGGCAAAATCGGGGCACAGCGAGTACACCGGCGCTCGAGGAGCGAAATGTGCAGGCTGGGCTGGAGTATAATCATATTCTTGGTTAGTGCTCTTTGAGCTCTGCAGTCTTTCAAGCATGCCAATGCATTTCACGCTAATAAACCGGGAGCCTCGTTAGGGCGGTTAGCTTTATGATTCAACAAGAAAACTTAATGAATTCAATCGAAGGACGAACATTACTTCTACCCATTGACCTTAGTTTTCCAATTTTATCTCAGTCACTATGTATACACACATTCTTGCGAATAATAGATAGGAAACGTCAGCTTCAACCACCCCAACGATTAAGGTGAAAAAAATCCTCCCAAGGATTCTGTCTCTCCCACCCACTCCCCCAACTTGAGCATTTCTGTGCCACCTGAGCACTTGTGTATTCAATCAATCAATTAATCGATGGCATTTATCAAGCACTCATTGTGTGCCAAGCACACAAGTATAAATTGGTAAACACGATCTCTGCCCTCAAGGAGCTTACTGTCTAGAGGACTTACATTCCTACATCCTACAACCTTACATCCATCCAAGCCAAAGAACCATGTCTAACTCCCACTTGTGTATTCTCTACCAGTGCTTAGTACAGTGCTCTGTAACACCAATAATAATAATGGTATTTGTTAAGCGCCTACTATTTGCCAGGCACTGTAATAAGAACTGGGGTGGATACAAGCAAATCGGGTTGGACACACTCCCTTGTCATTCATTCATTCAATAGTATTTATTGAGCGCTTACTACGTGCAGAGCACTGTACTAAGCACTAGGAATGTAGAATTCAGCAACAGATAGAGACAATCCCAGCCCAATAATGGGCTCACAGTCTAAACCCATGAGGACTTACAGTCTCAATCCCCATTTTACAGATGAGATAACAGGCACAGCTAAGTGAAGTGCCTTGCCCAAGGTCACACTGCAAACAAGTGGTGGAGTCAGGATTAGAACCCAGGTCCTTCTGACTCCCAGGCTTGTGCTTTCTCTACTAGGCCATGCTGGAACAGGATGCACTTATGTCTATCTCCTAGTTTTTTTCAGGGCTGTGACTCTATCTTTCACAGCTCCCCTTGGCTGAACAACCAAGCTCGGATGCGGTGCTTAGAGTTCATGTGAAACTGAGAGGGGAACGCAGCCGTTCTGGAATAAGGTGGGGGTTCAGGGGCCCCCTAGAAAAATGCTCTAGGATCGTGTGAAATGGGTAAACTTTTAAAATGGCAAGTGTGACGTCAGCACATGACACACTATATCACGTGTGCCTCCTTGTCCAGGTCTCATGAGGGGCTGTCACTGGTACCCCGATGAAGAGAGAGAGGGAGAGGCAGACACAGACAGAGAGACAGTGTGGCAGAGAGCAGAGAGGCAAAGAGACAGAAAGATGGAGGCAGGACACTAAATGAGAAAAACAAACTTGAGATCTTGAAAAAGAAACTTCAACCTTATAGCACAGAGATGCCACTTCTCAGGGAGCCTCTGTCAGAGACGCAAAGCTGCTGCTTCTTCCAAGCCTCCTACTCATTGGCTGTTCTCTGGCTATATGCAGACTCTCTTAGGAGGCTAAATGTGACAGTCACAGAGTCTAAAATTCGCTGCTTCATTACTACATTATACACACAAATGGAAGGATTGATTCAAGGAATTCCTTGGCTTTTCCAAGAAAAAAATACCACTTTTTTTAAGCAAAGCAAGCTACTACATATGGAGATGGCTTTTCACTTTAAAAAAAAGCACCAAATACTGTGGATTTGCTTTTGATTCGCTAAAATATGTTGACAGACCATCCTGCTCTGAAGATGCACTGCTGAAACCTCACATGGATACGAGGCAAGATGTGCAAACATGTTTCCTCTTTCCAAATCTCCTGCCTCGTGATAACTGCTCAAGCTTTTTCCTAACACAGAAATCCCACTTGGTCATAGAGCTGCTGTTTGGAGAAGACACTACCCTAATTAGATGAATCGGTTTAATTCTGAGAGAGCGGCAGGAGTGGTTTTTGTTATACTTATATGGAGGGTGGCCTAGAGGACAGAGCCCAGGCCTGGGAGTCAGAAGACCTGGGTTCTAATCACGGTTCTGCCCCTTGCCTGCTGTAGGACCTTGGGCCAGTCCCTTCGCTTCTCTCTACCTCAATTTCCTCATCAGTCGAATGGAGATACAATATCTCTCCTCTAGACTGTGAGCCCCACGTTGGACAGGAACTCTGCCTGATCTGATTATCTACAGTCTACCCCAGCACTTAGTACACTGCTTGTCACAGAGTAAGCACTTAACAAATGCCACGATTATTTTGTTATTATTAACATTATTAATTACATAACCTGTTCCCTGGCCATTCCTTGGTGCTCCCTTTGCCTCAAAAGACCTAGTGGTCTCATTGGGAACCAGATGGGAAACTAGGAGCCCACTGAGAGCACTCAAGAATACCAGACACTCCTTTGCCACACACCCTCCCCCCACCTCACCTCACATGATCCCAGACAGACCAGCGGAAAACTACAATGTCTGTAATAAAATATCATAACCAGAGAAGCAGCATGGCCTAGCGGAAAGAGCACAGGCCTGGGAGTCAGAAGGACCTGGGTTCTAATCCTGGACTCTGCCAATTGCTTGATGTGTGACCTGGGGCAAGTCACTTCACTTCTCTGTGCTTCAGTTTCCTCAACTGTAAAATGGGGATTCAGTACCTGCTCTCCTTCCTACTTAGACTGTGAGCCCCAAGTGGAATAGGGATTGTGTCTGATCTAATTAACCTGGACCTACCCAGGCACTTAGAACAACAGTGTTTGACAGTACTTAATGCCATAAAAAACAAGGAAAAAGGAAGTGTCTGGGAGTCCCATTTTGATTTCCCAGTCAGACAATCCATTAGAGAAGCAGCGTGGCTCAGTGGAAAGAGCACGGGCTTTGGAGTCGGAGGTCATGGGTTCTACTCCCGGCTCCACCACTTGTCAGCTGTGTGACTGTGGGCAAGTCACTTCACTTCTCTGTGCCTCAGTTACCTCATCTGTAAAACGGGTATTAAGACTGTGAGCCCCACGTGGGACAACCTGATTCCCCTGTGTCTACCCCAGCACTTAGAACAGTGCTCTGCACATAGTAAGCGCTTAACAAATACCAACATTATTATTATTATTACGTGCAGCGCACTATACCCCAATAGAGTTAGTAGACAAGACTACTGCCCTCAAGGAGCTTACCATCTAGCACATGGGACAGAAACTAAAATAAAGTGTAGGTTGAAGGAAGGAGGGTAAGCATTAGTGCATGAGTTAGTGCATAAATAACAAGGTGCAAAAGACATGTCAGGAGGTTATGAGAACACCAGTGTTCAGGTGGTGCAGAAGTGCTAAAGTGGCCACTGGGGAGATAAAAGCTACAGAGAAGCCCAAACTAGCCTTGCTTACATCCTGAGCTACCCAAGTCAGTGCAAATCTATTCCAAGTTGTCTCAAACATAGGTCCGGTTCAAACCTTTCTGAACTAAGGATTTTCAACAAAAACAAAAGAGCTCAATATCTGTGAGATGAGTGGCATGAATCCAGGAGAGAGTTTTAGCAGACTCAAACCTTTTTCCGCCCAGACCCCCAGCGAGGATAGGCATAATGCAAAAATTAAGGACAAAGTGGTAAAAAAAACCAACCACGAGCACATTGTAATGGACCAGAAAAGCATACCCGGATCCCAATCAGGCAGAAAAGCGCGTCTCTGAAAAGCATTTACTCCCCATTCGTCTCTTCATTTTCCTGGGCAAAACATATTAATCATGCACCAATTTTAGTCTCCCTCCAGGGTAGGCAATATGGGCTGCAATCTCCACCAGAGTGTTTGCTCACAGACGGGGAGACATATTTTGCTTCCTGTTATCCAACCCAAAAGAGAAAGCAAATGGCCTGAATTGATTTGAAGCTGCCAGAAAAGACCAGTCTGTCGTCAAGAGCTCCGGGCCACCATCTTCTTAATAGTAGGTTTACACCCATTGCCTAGAACCAAAGGAGCAGAACGAAGTCTTTTTTTCCTTACCCCCTACCCATTTCCTCCCACCACCCTCCCCCCACTTTCCTTTCCTTCCCTCTCTCTTCTCCTTTCCCTACTACACCTGGCATCTTGATTAGTCTCAAATTACAGTCTCCTACATTTGCCCTGCCGATTTCCGGTCTGGGCCAAATAGAAATCAGGCAGAGAGGAGGAAAAACCATTCAGTAGGTTGTCTCCTTTTCCTTCCCTTTTTCCATGGGGTTGGCATGGGAGTTTGAGGGGTGGCTGCAGACTGAGCTCAAAATTGACATGATCTCAGCTTGAATCAATCGTATTTACTGAGTCCTTACTGTGTGCGAGCACTGTACTAAGCACTTAGGAGAGTATAATATAACGTAGTTGGTAGACACGTTCCCTGCCCACAGTGAGTTTACAACATGACCACTGACCTTCATGGTCACTTCCCCAAATCCTCCTGCAGCTTTTTACTTAATAAATGCTATTTATTAAGCACTATGTGCCAAGAGTGCTCAGAACAGTGCTTGGCACATAGTAAGCACTTAACAAATACCATAATTATTATTACTAAATGTTGAGATAGTTACAAGCTAATCAGGTTGGACACAGTCTCTGCCCCACATGGGGCTCACAGTCTTAGTCCCCATTTTACAAATGAGGTAACTGAGGCCCAGAGAAGTGAAGTGACCTGCCCATGGCCACCCAGCAGACAAGTGGCAGAGGCAGAATTAGAACCCAGGTCCTTCTGACTCCCAGGCCTGGGCTCTCTCAACTACACCACCTGCCTCAGGCTACCCCTCCAATTCTTCATCCAAGTGCTTCCAGCATCAGAACTCCAAGGGAAAACCCCATCCCAAAGCTAGTAAGAAAACTTTCCAGTGGACCAACTCCCCAGTCTGAATAGCAAGAAACCCTCCTGAATATGCATATTTTCCCAATCTGGAAATCTGTTCCTTGCCAAATCCAATTATAATTCATCGACCTCCTGTGTTTAACATTTATCTGGGTCACCAAGGATTGGCTGCTAAGTTTAATGACTTCCAAACGTTCTCGTTTATAAATGTGCATGGGAAGAAAGCAAAAAAATCCAATCCTTTGGTTTTGCCTACACCTTCAACTTCACATTATTTGTATGGCAAAGAAGGGAGGGCTTGGGCTAGCTAGTTTTTTTGTGGCACTTGTTAAGCACTTACTATGTGTCAAACACTATTCTAAGTGCTGGGGTAGATACAAGTGAATTAGGTTGGACACAGTCCCTGTTCCACATGGGGCTCACAGTCTAAGTAGGAAGGAGAGGAGGACAACTGAGACACAGAGGAAGTGAAATGACTTGCCCAAGGTCACACAGCAGGTGGATGGTGGAGCTGGGATTAGAACCCAGGTCTTCTGAGTCCCAGCCCGATGCAATTCACAGCCCCCTGCAGTTCCAGAAATAAAAGGTGGCATAGCCAGTACCCTCGATGCCAGCACTGATGTGGTAGAGATGTCCATTTCCCTGTATTGCCTTTCCTCCACCACCTGGGCCGGCCAAAGCAAGTGACCCCCACCTCCCTTCCCAGAAGCGGGGTCTGGCTTTGGGGAAAAAAATCCAATCAATCAATTTAACTGTAAGCTCCTTGTGGGCAAGGCTCCCCTCTACCAACTCTATTTTATTGTATTTTTCCAAGGGCTTAGTACAGTGTTCTGCACACAGTAAGCGCTTGATAAATAGCACTGGTCTATTGATTGAGCACTTACTAAGTGTTTGGGAGTGCGTGGGAGAGTATAATACAGTATAGAAGCAGCATGGCGAAGTGGATAGAATCAGAAGGTCATAAATTCTAATCCCGGCTCCACCACTCATCTGCTGTGTGACCTTGGACAAGTCAATTCACTTCTCTGTGCTTCAGTTACCTCATCTGGAAAATGGGGATTAAGACTGTAAGCCCTATAAGGGACAGGAACTGCATCCAACCCAATTACCTCGCTCCTACCCCAGTGCTTAATACAGTGCCTGGCTCATAGTAAGCTCTTAACAAATACCACATTTATTACATGATTCCTGTCCTCAAGCGCTCACTCCTGAAGACCAGTCTAATTCAGAGTTTGTGGGGAGCCCAGGTTTGGACTGGGGTGAGCCCTAGAGTTCAGCCATAATCAGATGGGCAAGATCCTTGGGCCCTCTAAGGATCGCACCTGGAGAGTTTCCAGTGCTCTATCAGTCTCAGCTACAGGAGGAAGAGTCAAGCAGAGGCCTACCCATTCCATTCCTAGCTTGGCGGATGGCTAGCAAGTGGAATGCAATCTGCTAGAAGTCAAAACTCACCTGGGTAGCACAGGCATGGGAGAGAGTCAAGGGCAGAGGCTCAAGTTTAATGTGCGGCAGGAGGCGCTAGTAAGCCATTTCCAGATTTTTCCCAAGAAAACTATAGGGATCCACTACCAGAATGACTGCAGGTGGAGGTGGGGTGTTCTAGGAGTGATGTGTCCATGGAGTTGCTATGGGTCGGAGACCACTCGACTCGACAGCATAAGACAAGCCCCTTGGAGCAGGGGATCAAAGCAACTGCCATGGAGAGTGGCAGAGTTGGTTGGTAAGAAACTAAATCAGCCCTTGCAAATGATCAGTCTGTAGAGTATTGACTGAGCTCCTACTGAGTACATAGGAGACTACAAGACAGTTAGACATGATTCCCTAATACTGATAAGGATGATGATGATGATGGTGATGATGGTATTTAAGCGCTTACTATGTGTCAAGCACTGTTGTAAGGATGGTGGTTCAGTGCTTGCTAGCTAACCGTGGACTGTGCTGAGCAATGAGGTCGATATACTACAATCAGGTCGGACACAGTCCCTGTCCCATATGGGGCTCCTTGTCTAAGGGGGAGGGAGAAAAGGGTCTTCATCCCCATTTAACAGATGAAAACAATGAGATGCAGAGAAGTGAAGTGACTTGCCCAATGGGTAGCCCTGTTCCACCCTTGCCCCCCATCCCTTGGTGTGCCCTTGAACACAGGTAAACTATGGCACAGTCCTGAAACTACAGCAGCCTCCCAAGAGCCCTGGAGGAAGGATGACCCAGCACTGCCTCCATCCAATGGATAATAATAAAAATAATGATACTTGTTAAGCACTTACCCTATGCCAAGCACTGTTCTAAGCGCCGGGGTAGATACAAGTTAATCAGGTTGGACACAGTCCCTGTCACCCATGGGGCTCACACTCTTAATCCCCATTTTCCAGAGGAGGTAACTGAGGCCCAGAAAAGTGAAGTGATTTGCCCAAGGTTACACAGCAGATAAGTGGTGGAGCCGGGATTAGAAGCCAGGTCCTTCTGACTTCCAGGCCTGTGCTCTATCCGCTACGCCATGCTGCTTAGTGGCCTCTTGACTGTGAGCTCACTATGGGCAGGGAATGTGTCTGTTTATGGTTCTAGTGTCCTCTCCCAAGAGCTTAGCCCAGTGCTCTGCATGCAGTAAGTGCTCAACAAATATGACAGAATGAATGAATGACTGATCCCTTGGGACCCTCCCTGATCTGGACTCAGCACGCTGGGGCTGCCCAGGCAGAATCAGGCATGGGCGGTCAAGGAACTAGATCCCGTTCATCCACAGGCCAGCTTTCCAGAGTCAAAGCAGAACACAAAAGCCCCTTTTAACCTACCTCAGAGTCAGACACGTGGTCAGAGTTGCACAGACCTCCCCTTCCATGCCTCAGCTAAGGTCCACTGGCCATTCAGTTCTGTCAAGGTATACAAACCTAGAGAGCATCCAGCCTTCCAACAAAATCACTTGGATTTCTTGGCAAGATGTGGAGGCTCCGGTGATTCCCAAGCAAACAATTCCAGCTGCTTTCCCTGGCACTGCTCATGTGGAGAAATGGAGTGCAGCTGCAGGCCAAGCCAGGAAATTCCTATTTTCGCTATACATCTTAGAATTAGAAGATGCCGCGTGGTCCTAGTGAAAAGAGGCCTAGGAGTCGGAGGACCTGGAATCTAATCCCATCTGCATCACTTGCCCGCTGTGTGACCTTGGGCAAGTCACTTCTCTGGGCCTCAGTTTCCTCAACTGTAAAATGGGGATTCAATACTTAGGCTGTGAGCCCCATGTGGGACAGGAACTGCGTTGGACCTGATTACCTTGCATCTACCCCCAGCACTTAGAAAAATGCTTGACACATAGTAAGTGCTTAACAAACACCATTTAAAACAAAATTATAGATTGCCCTCTCTGCAAATTATTGGAAGGACCTGGTGAGCTCTCTGTGGTAAGGACCTCAAATTCAGGCAAGCCGAGGTGCTCGGTTTGCACGTCTTTGACTTCCAGGCCCATGCTCTTTCCCCTAGGTCCCACTGCTTCTCAGTGCCAGAAATGTTTCTTGTCAGTGGCATCTATTGAGTGTTTACGTGTGCAGAGTACTATGTTAAGAGCTTGGGAAAGTACAGTACAACAGTTGGTAGATACATTCCCTGCCCACAATGAGCTCACAGTCTAGAGGGAGAGACAGACATTAAAGTAAAATACAAATAATAATAATAATAATGGCATTTAAGCACTTATTATGTGCAAAGCACTGTTCTAAGTGCTAGGGAGATTACAGGGTGATCAGGTTGTCCCACGTGGGGCTCACAGTCTTAATCCCCATTTTACAGATGAGATAACTGAGGCACAGAGAAGTTAAATGACTTGCCCAAAGTCACACAACTGACAAGCGGCTGACTGGGATTTGAACCCATGACCTCTGACTCCCAAGCCCATGCTCTTTCTTAAGTGCTGTGGAGCTGAGGGTGGGGTTAATTAAAGAGTACAAATCTATGGGCAAGGGCCGACACAGAAGGGAGAAGGAGTAGGGGAAATGAGGGCTTAGTCAGGGAAAGCCTCTTAATAATAATTTTGGTATTTGTTAAGTGCTTACTATGTTCCAAGCACTGTTCTAAGCGCTGGGTAGATAGAAGGTAATTAGGTTGTCCCACGTGGGGTTCACAGTCTTCATCCCCATTTTCCAGATGAGGTCACTGAGGCACAGAGAAGTCAAGTGACTTGCGCAAAGTCACACAGCTAAGTGGCAGGGCCGGGATTAGAACCTACGACTTCTGACTCCCAAGCCCAGGCTCTTTCCACTGAGCCATGCTGCTTCTCCTCTTAGAGGAGATGTGATTTTAATAAGGCTTTGAAGATGAAGAGGGAAGGAGTTCTAGGTCAGCAGGAGGAGATGGGCAAGAGATCTGTGTCAAGACAGATGAGATTGAATTGTGGTGATTAGGTTGACGTAAGAGGAGTGAAATGTGAGGGCTGGGTTGTAGCAGGAAATCAGAGGTAAGGAAAGAGGGTGTGTTGATGAGTCTTTTAAAGCCGGTGGTAAGGAGTTTTGGTTTCATGAGGAAGTAGATTGACAACCACTGGAGGTTGTTGAAGAGTGGGGAGATGAGGACTGAATTTTTTTTCAGAAAAATGATCCAGGCAGCAGAGTGAAGGACTGGAGCGGGGAGAGACAGAAGGCAGGGAAGTTAGCAAGGAGTTGATGGAGTAGTCAAGGGGGGATAGGATAAGTGCTCTGATCAGCAAAGAAGCAGTTTGGATGGAGAGCATAGGGTGGATTTTAGCGATGTTGTGAAGGTGATAGATTGAATGTGTGGGTTAAATGAGAGAGATGATTTGAGGATTTTATTCTCAAGACTTCTTGGGCCACTGGAATAAAATGGTGGGAAAGGGAACTATCCCCTTTAAGAACTATCCTTCAGGTGGCTTGGTTTCTTTGGGAAGGTTCAAATCACTAGCATACCCTTCCTGGCTTCAGCCAGTCAGTCAGTCATATTTATTGAGCACTAACTCAATAACAATGCAGTCTTCAGGCCCTAAGGGGAGTCCCATAGGATGGGCACAGATGGACCTCATGAATTCCAGACAAGGAGGTGCATGTGATGTCACTCGTGTTAGGCCAGGCACACAGTTCAACGTGCTACTTTGTGGAAGAAAGCTCACTCGTGTTAGGCCAGGCACACAGTTCAACGTGCTACTTTGTGGAAGAAAGCCCAGATTTGGCCATTTCTCTGGGAGGACCCTTGTCTGCCACTCCCCTGCCCTGCCTTCCCCCAACTTATTTAAGAGCTGTTGCATTCCCTTCACACAGCTGTATGAATTTTAGTGTGGCACCAAAGCTGTAGAATGCAGCATCAGGGACCATCAAGAAGCTAGGAAATGAAAACGTGGTTTTTTTTTTTTAAAAAAAAAAAAAACCCAACACAAGAGTGTCTGGTTCCGTAGCAGTCAGTCAGTCCATCGTATTTATTGAGCACTTACTGTGTGCAGAGCACTGTACTGAGTGCTTGGGAGAGTACAATATATCAATATAACAGACGCATTCCCTTCCTACAACGAGTTTACAGTCTAGAGGGGGAGACCCGCACAGGAGATAGACTAGCTGAAATCCAACTGCCCTATAGAAAACTAGCCAAATGGCCACCTTAGGTGCCACCAAGTCCAGGGCAATTAGCCCAGTTCAGGCCCCATCAGTTCAAGTCGGGAGGGAGGAGGGGGAGAAATCCGTCGCTTAAATGTCTTTCTCCCTCTCCTTGATCTGATTATTTTTTTTAAAAGAAGTCTACACACATCCTCCTAGAGAAGTGTAAACAAAATAGCCAAGCCTGTTGCAACTGAACTGACAATTCTCTTTACAACTGAACCAATTAAGTTAGTAACAAAGCTTGAAATACTTAACACACACATACATACATACACACACACACACACAGACTCAGACATACTGAAATGCAGCTACAGTTTTACTGGCACTGTCGTCTGCATCAATGTGCTCCTATTATCCCATATAAATAGTGGCAGCTACTAAGTTAATGAGGTCCCAACTGTCACCCTCAATTTAATATTTCGTCTGAGTGTTTTCTTTCATGGCCTTTGACCCCAAAGACGGCTACAGACAGCTTATCGTCAACCCTCCTCTTTCGCTTTCGGACCATAAGGTTTTGCTGAACAGCATCTCCGAACATCTCTGATCCTGTTGATACACGTACATTTCCCAGCAGAATCCCTCTTTGACCTCTCATGAAAGTATGTACCAATCAGGAAAGCTTGACAGGAGTCTGATCTCTTGACAGGAGAGAAGCAGCGTGGCTCAGTGGAAAGAGCACGGGCTTTGGAGTCAGAGGTCATGGGTTCGAAACCTGGCTCAGTCACTCGTCAGCTGTGTGACTTTGGGCAAGTCACTTAACTTCTCGGTGCCTCAGTTCCCTCATCTGTAAAATGGGGATTAAGACTGTGAGCCCCACGTGGGACAACCTGATTCCCCTGTGTCTACCCCAGCGCTTCGAACAGTGCTCAGCACATAGTAAGCGCTTAACAAATACTAACATTATTATTAACATTATTATCTCGGATCCTAACCTCTCCTAAGTCGGTAAAAACAAGTAAAGAAACTGCCCGATTGAACTGTTATCTTGAAAAACACTCTGTCCAGATAACATCTTTGACTGCCCAGAGCAAAGAATGACTGACATTTCAACAACGTAGTGGATCTCGATTGGCTCCAGAAGCTGTTTTGTTTGTGGTTTCTTTCCCATATACAGAGGGGATTCAATATGAAACCAGTGCCTGGCACATAGTGAGAACTTAACAAATACCATTATTATTATCATTATTATTAATAATAATAATAATAAAACCACGCTGTAATGAATGCTTATTTGATGAATTTGTGAGCATGACTCATGCAAATATAGGAGCCCTAAGGCGTAAGCTCGTTGTGGGCAGGGAATGTGTCTGCCAACTCTGTTGTACTGTACCAGTGCTGAGCTCGATGTGCTGTACATAGTAAGCGCTTAATAAATACCAACGCCCCCACCGCGCAACCACCCCCCCCCCTTTTGCAGCACACTGGATGGAAAGTTTGACTGCAAAAAGAAAACATGCCACATAGATCTTCCCACTCCTTAGAAAACCCTGCTCTTTCAAATTGGGTGACGAGATGTCTCTAACTGTCTCTGATGAATGTCTGTAGATGCTAGGGCCAAATCGGGTGCAAGGTTAATCAAAACACCATTCCACTTCCAGCCCTCCCTCCAGGCAAAATTGGGCTATCCATTGAAGACAATGTATTGTACTATACTGCACATATTGCATATATAATGTTGCATGCATATATCTATAGACAGAGATATAATGCATATATTAAGGAGCAGCGTAACTTAGTGGGTAGAGCATGGGCCTGCAAGTCAGAAGGACCTGGGGTCTAAACCTGATTCCACCACTTGTCTGCTGTGTGACCCTGGACGTTACTTCACTTCTCTGTGCCTCAGTCACCTCATCTGTAAAATGGGGATTAAGACTGTAAACCTCATGTGGGACAGGGACTGTGTCTAACCCAATTTGCTTGTGTCCATCCCAGGGCTTCATACAGGGCCCGGCACATAGTAAGCACTTAAATACCACAGCCACCATTATTATTTTCCCAGGCATTTGGGAAAGTACACCAGTAACTAGAGATGTGTTTTGCCCACAGAGTGTTTACTCTCTAATGGAAATATTTACTAATAGAGAGATCAGAATTAATGAGTATGCCATTGAATATGCATATATACACAAGAGGGCCGCATCCATTAGTAGAGCAGAAGGCTTTCTAATCCTCCATGAATTAAAGCCTTGGGGACCACCCTTTCTCTGGAAGCCTAAAAACCCTTCTCTCCTTTGTCTTTCCACTCCCTTCTCTTTTTGTCTTCGTGCATCACAAAAGAGACAGGAGCCAAACTGCCAATGGGCAACCAGACCCTCTCGCAAATTCTAGTCACTGGTGCTCTTCCCCAGATCTGGCTCACAAGAGAAGCGGGGAGAGATGGAAAGACAAGGAGGTGAAGAGTGGGAGAGAAAGGGAAAGAGAGGAAGAGAGAGGGAGGAGAGGTCTGTGATCCTAATCTCTGTACTCAAACCTCTCCCATTTTTACTAAAACCTTCAAGAATGCAAATGGATTTTGGAGAAGCAGTGTGGCTTAGTAGAAAGAGCCTGGGCCTGGGAGTCAGAAGGACTGGGTTCTAGTCCCGGCTTTGCCACTTGTCTGCTGTGTGACCTTGGGCAAGTCACTTCACTTCTCTGGGCCTCAGGTCCCTCATCTCTGTAAAATGGGGATTAAGACTGTGAGCCCCATGAGGGACAGGGACTGTGTCCAACTTGATTAGCATGTTCCTACCCCAGCACTTAGCACAGATCCTGGCACATAGTAAGCGCTTAACAAATACCATAAAAAATACAAAGGGGCATATATGAGTTTAGACTGGAAAATATCCCCATCTTGTCTAAAGCTGTAGAACAGGAAGGAGCCACTTGCACTACAGCAGGGAGTCAGATGAGCTTGATGGAGACTCCACTGGCATCGCTAGATTTCACCTGGTTGTTCTTTTGCTTTGTTTTCCATTTGGAGATGCCAGAGGCTCTTTGTTTGCTCTTCCATAGAAACCAATCAGGGAGGGTCGAAAAACCATGGCTGATCTTGGGAATTCTCAAGGCCCTGGTAAATACTATTCCTGAGCACTCCATCTTGGGTCTTTGCTGGTATCGGAGCCAGCTGGTGTACATTCAGACACTTGCCCAGAAGTCTGAAAATGCGGGGGCCCACTGGCCTAGTCAGTAGCCATTCCTAGCCTAGCCATTCCTCAAGGTGCAGGGATCTGAACACAACACCAAAAGCCACGACCTGATGGGGTTTGTCCGAGGTCCATCTGCAGAGAGTGGGTTCTTTCCCCTGGAGCTAAGTGGCCTCCTACCAAGGCCTGGTAGACCCAGCTCTGATCTGCTCCCTCAGAGCCCATGGAGCAGTTAAGGATAAAGAAGAAATCCTTGCAACTATTTTAAAAGCCTAAAGATCCCAAGATAATCCTTCCCCTCCTCCCCGCAAGCTCCGCCACACTTAGATGGATTCATGATTTCAAGAGTTCTCTTTCTTAGGACTGTTGGGATACAGACTGCATGTACTTGCACAAGTGGTGTGAGAGAGAGACAGAAAGAGAAAGAGAACTGGCCCTATACTAAACTGTAAGCACCTTAATAATGTTGGTATTTGTTAAGCACTTACTATGTGCAGAGCACTGTTCTAAGCGCTGAGGTAGGCCCAGGGGAATCAGGTTGCCCCACGTGGGGCTCACAGTCTTAATCCCCATTTTACAGATGAGGTAACTAAGGCACAGAGAAGTTAAATGACTTGCCCACAGTCACACAGCTGACAAGTGGCAGAGCTGGGATTCAAACTCATGACCTCTGACTCCAAAGCCCGTGCTCTTTCCACTGAGCCACGCTGCTTCTCTTGTGAGCAAGGACTGTGTTTGCCAACTCTATTGCACTGTACTTTCCCAAGGGCTTAGCAAACAGTAAGTGCTAAATAGAGACATTCATTCATTGATTGACTGGAAAACTCCAAGCTCCTTGAGAGGATGACACTATGAAAATTGAAGGAATGATTCTTCCTTCTCTCTCAAGTGACACAATCTTAACAGAGGGGTTTAATTAGCTTTATAAGTGTAATAACAACAAGAATCTAATTAAAACCATTACCAAGCCTCCTAAATAAATGGTTTCAAATGGTTCACAAGCTTTGTGCCCACACAGAGCTCAGTACCCTACTGGATACTCGATAAATAATGTTGACTAACTGCCTGTTGGGCCTGGAAACTGTCTTCCAAAGTCCAGTGTTCAGGAATGCTAACATCTACTCCCTTCCACATTCACATCGCTATCCTCTCCTGATCTTAGTATAGTGGAAAGGGTGAAATAATTGAACTACAAGTAAAACTAAATGAAGCAGCATGGCTCAGTGGAAAGAGGTCGGGCTTGGGAGTCAGAGGTCATGGGTTCAAATCCCGGCTCTGCCGCTTGTCTGTGTGACTGTGGGCAAGTCACAACTTCTCTGTGCCTCAATTACCTCATCTGTAAAATGGGGATTAACTGTGAGCCTTACATGGGACAACCTGATTACCCTGTATCTACCCCAGTGCTAACAGTGCTCTGCACATAGTAAGCGCTTAACAAATACCAACATTATTATTATTCTACCAGATGTCACCCGCCTTTATATAACAACGTGATTAGTTCCATCTCAGCTAAACTAGCGAGGTTCTATCACAAATCACAGGTATAGGATGGATTTTAAAAATACACATTTTTGGGCGGGCGACTATGAATTTATCCCAGAGGAATAGAATTTACAAAGAAACAACGACTCACTTGCATAAAACCCTCTACAAGAAGTCAGTCCTCCATCTTTATAAACATGCTTGCCAACTGGTTGGGTAGAGTCTTGCATTGGACTGCCAAGACAGCAGAGGTTGAATAGATTTTTAAAACAATTAAATAACTGATCTTGGAGGATGCAAGCAACCCTAAAAGGAACTATTTTCCTTACATTCTCTGGCTAAAAATTGGGTGGAAGCCAAAGGCAAAGGCTATCAATGGAAAATAAATTTAAAGGAGTAAAAAAATACAGCAAACTACCAGGGATTGGAAATGTTTAGGGCCAAACCTATTTCAGATAACTGATATTTTAATTCTTTAAGATATGTGAAAGGCAGAAATAAAATACTACCCCAAAAGTGGGATAATGTAGGCCTGGGCCACATCAAGAAGCAGCGTGGCTTAGTGGAAAGAGACCGGGCTTGGGAGTCAGAGGTCATGGGTTCTAATCCCAGTTCCACCACTTGCCAGCTGTGTGACTTTGGGTAAGTCACTTAACTTCTCTGTGCCTCAGTTACCTCATCTGTAAAATGGGGATTCAAACTGTGAGCCCCATGTGGGACAACCTGATCACCTTGTATCCCCCCAGCTCTTACAACAGTGCTTTGCACATAGTAAGCGCTTAATACCACCATTATTATTATTAAGTGCTTACTATGTGTCAATCACTGTTCTAAGCACTGGGGTAGATACAAGGTAATCAGGGTGTACCACGTGGGGCTCACAGTCATAATCCCCATTTTACAGATGAGGTGAGGCACAGAGAAGTTAAGTGACTTGCCCAAAGTCAAACAGGTGATAAGTGGTGGAGCTGGGATTAGAACTCACAACCTCTGACTCCCAAGCCCGGGCTCTTTCCACTAAGTTATGCTGCTTCTAGTGGACTGAGCCCGGGCCTGAGAGTCATAAGGATCTGGGTTCTAATCCTGACTCCACCATGTGTCTGCTGTGTGACCTTAGGCAAGTCACTTCACTTCTCTATGTCTCAGTTATGTCATTTGTAAAATGGGAAGTATGACTGTGAGCCCTGTGCAGGACAGGGACTGTGTCCAACCAGATTAGCTTGTATCTACCCCACTGCTTAGGACAGTGCCTGGATCATAAAAAGTGCCTTACAAATACCATAAAAAACAACAGCAACAAGAACCTCTGACCCACAGGAACCAGGCAGAAGAGATGACCCTGATGACATCCCTCCCATCACCAGCCTTGCCAGTCCTGCCCAGTTTCTATCCAGTGACAGCCCTTTCCAATTGACCTCAACCTGATCACCACCCACCAGACTGGGGATGGGATGGAAGGCAGCTTAAGTGGGTCAGCGGCAGGTGTTGAGGCATACGCATCCAGCTGAGATTTTGCAGTCACATCTTGCTGAATTCAGGCACATGGCCAGTGGCAAAGGCAAGGTAGCCTCTCTCCAGTGCCACAAATACAAGCAATTATTGGGTTGCTTGTGTTGTTTAAATGTCTCAAGTTGGGAGAAAAAAATAATCTGGTTCAGTGGCATAGTGCTAACAAGCTAGGAGACATCACCACAGCCGAGAAGCAAGGGATTCATTCATTCATTCATTCATTCATTCATTCAATCAATAGTATTTATTGAGCACTTACTATGTGCAGAGCACTATACTAAGCACTTGGAATGTACAAGTCGGCAACAGATAGAGACAGTCCCTGCCCACTGACAGACATACAAAAACAACAGCAATAAATAGAATCAAGGGGATGTATATCTCATTAAAACAATAGCAATAAATAGAATCAAGGGGATGTACATCTCATTAACAAAATAAATAGGGTAATAAAAATATATACAAATGAGCGGACGAGCACAGTGCTGAGGGGAGGGAAAGGGGGGGAAGGAGCAGAGGGAAAGGTGGGGAAAAGGGGGCTTAGCTGAGGGGAGGTGAAGGGGGGGGTAGAGAGGCAGCAGAGGGAAAAGGGAAGCTCGGTCTGGGAAGGCCTTTTGGAGGAGGTGAGCTCTCAGTAGGGCTTTGAAGAGGGGAAGAGAATTAGATTGGCGGGATGCCCAGATCTCACCAGGATGGGGGCCCTCCTTCCCCTGCAGCCCTAAACCCTGTTCAGAGGCAGGTATTCTTTAGCCCTTCCCTCTATCACAATCCCAGATTGCAAGGGAGGTTAGTGTATTTGGGCTCCTCTGACATCAGTGAAAAGTTCCATCCACTGAAATATCCCGTCTCGTGATGATAAGTAGCAGTGTGGCCTAGTGGAAAGAGCAAAGACCTAAGAGTCAGGAGACCTGGGTTCTAATCCCGACTCTGTTACTTGTCTGCTGTGTGACCTTGGGCAAGTCACTTGACTTCCCTGGCCCTCAGTTTCCTCATTGGTAAAATGGGGATTCGATACCTGCTCTTCCCCACCTTACACTATGAACCCCATGCGGGAAGGGACTGTATCCAACATGATTATCTTGTTATTATCCAAGCCCTTAGTACAGTACTTAGCACATAGTAATTGCTTAACGAATACCACAATTATTATTATTATTATTATTGAGCATTCTAATGAGTGACCAAATAGCATGATAAAAGGGAATCAGAGTCTAAGGGGGTCACGAGTGTATATTAACTCTTACCTTCAGGGCATCCCTAAATTCTGCCAGTTGTTCCTCCACAAATTGTACACAGATCCATTAATAATAGTAATAATAATGATAATTATGGAATTTGTTAAGCGCTTACTATGTGCCCATCACTGTTCTAAGAGCTGGGATAGATACATGGTAATCAGGTTGTCCCACGTGAAGCTCACAGTCTTAATCACCATTTTCCAGATGAGGTAACTGAGGCACAGAGAAGTTAAGTGGTTGCCCAAGGTCACACAGGAGACATGAGTTGGAGCTGGGATTAGAACCCACGAGCACTGACTCCCAAGCCCGTGCTCCATTCCTTCCTCTCCATCTAAGCAGCCAAGACTCTGTTTCAAGCTCTCTTCACAATCATAAGAATAATAATTGTATTGGTATTCATTAAGCACTTACTATGTGCCAAGCACCGTTTTAAGTGCTAGGGTAGACAACTGAGTTGGACACAGTCACTGTCCCGTAGGGGCTCACAGTCTAAATAGAAGGGAATCCCTATTTTACAGATGAGGAAACTGAGTTAGGTGACTTGCCCAAGGTCACACAGCAGACAGTAGCAGAGCCAGGATTGGAACCCAGGTCCTCGGACTCCTAGGCCAGTGCTCTTTCCACTAGGCCACACTCATTCATTTCCCATCGAGACTACGGCCTCAGCTTCTTCACTGGTCTCCCACTTCCAATCTCTCCCCTTTTTACCCTGTACTACACTCTGCTGCCTGGATCATCGTTCCAAAATATCATTCAGTACATTCCTCAAGAACCTTCACTGCTCCATTCCTCCAACACCTTCAATGGTTACCCACTTCCCATTGCATCAGGCAGAAATTCCTGACCAATGGCTTCCTACATATCTGCTCTCTTCATCCACTACCCCACGGCCCACACGCTTTGCTCTTCCCAAGTTCACCTTCTTATCGTGGTAGTAATAGTAATAATAATAATAATAGTAACACCACAAGTATTACTATTACTATTATCATTAATAATAGTGGTAATAGTAGTTAAGTGCCTATTATGTGCCAAGCACAATACAAGGCACTGGAGTAGATACAAGATAATCAGGTGGGACACTGGCCCTGCCCCACATGGGATTCATCGCCTCTCCTCACCTTGCCGCCCTGTCCTCACTTCCCACTCTCGATGATCAGGTCTCCGCTCTCAACTCCACCCTCTCTACTCATCTCGACTCTCTCGCCCCCCTTTCCCTCCGCCGCTCTCGCTCCACTAACCCACAGCCCTGGATCACCTCCTCTGTCCGCCTCCTACGCTCCTATGCTCGAGCTGCTGAGCGCTGCTGGCGAAAGTCCAAGCACCGAGCCGACCTCACACACTTCAAATTTATCCTTTCCTGCCTTAACTCTGCCCTCTCCTCCGCCAGGCAAAACTTCTTCTCCTCCCTCATCGACACCCATGCCCGTCACCCCTGCCGATTGTTCCGGACCTTTAACTCTCTCCTTAGGCCCCCTGTTCCTCCCCCTCCCCCATCTCTCACCCCCAATGATCTGGCCACGTATTTCCTCACGAAAATCAACACAATCAGGTCTGAGCTCCCCAAAGTCACCCCTCCGCCTCTCCCCTCCCCCCCACCAACCCTCTCCCCTACTTTCCCATCCTTCCCTGCAGTATCCTCAGAGGAGATCTCCTCCCTCCTCGCAAGTGCCACCCCCTCCACCTGCGCCTCGGACCCCATTCCCTCTCACCTTATTAAAACCATCGCCCCTGCCCTCCGCCCTTCCTTAACTTCTATTTTTAACCACTCAATCTCCAAGGGCTCCTTCCCCGCTGCCTTCAAACATGCCCACGTCTCCCCCATCCTAAAAAAAACCCGCTCTGGACCCCACTTCCCCCTCCAGTTATCGCCCTATCTCCCTACTACCCTTCTTTTCCAAAATCCTGGAACGAGTTGTCTACAATCGATGCTTAGAATTCCTTAACTCCCATTCTCTCCTAGACCCCCTCCGATCTGGCTTCCGTCCCCTCCACTCTACCGAGACTGCTCTCTCTAAGGTCACCCATGACCTCCTTCTTGCCAGATCCAATGGCTCCTACTCCATTCTAATCCTCCTTGCCCTCTCTGCTGCCTTTGACACTGTCGACCATCCCCTCCTCCTCCATACCTCATCTCACCTTGGCTTCACGGACTCCGTCCTCTCCCGGTTCTCCTCTCACCTCTCTGGCCGGTCAGTCTCGGTCTCCTTCGCTGGCGCCTCCTCCCCCTCCCATCCTTTAACTGTCGGAGTTCCTCAAGGGTCAGTTCTCGGCCCTCTTCTGTTCTCCATCTACACTCACTCCCTCGGTGAACTCATTCGCTCTCACGGCTTTGACTACCATCTCTACGCAGATGACACGCAGATCTACATCTCCGCCCCTGTCCTCTCCCCCTCCCTTCAGGCTCGCATCTCCTCCTGCCTCCGGGACGTCTCCACCTGGATGTCGGCCCGCCACCTAAAACTCAACATGAGCGAGACTGAGCTCCTCATCTTCCCTCTCAAACCCGGTCCTCTCCCAGACTTCTCTATCACCGTGGATGGCACGACCATCCTTCCCGTCCCGCAGGCCCGCAATCTCGGTGTCATCCTTGACTCGTCTCTCTCGTTCACCCCACGCATCCTATCCGTTACCGAGACCTGCCGGTTTCACCTTTATAATATTGCCGAGATCCGCCCTTTCCTCTCCACCCAAACGGCTACCTTACTGCTACGGGCTCTCGTTATATCCCGGCTAGACTACTGTGTCAGCCTTCTCTCTGACCTCCCTTCCTCCTCTCTCGCCCCGCTCCGGTCTATTCTTCACTCCGCTGCCCGGCTCATCTTCCTGCAGAAACGATCTGGGCATGTCACTCCCCTTCTTAAACAACTCCAGTGGTTGCCTATCAACCTCCGCTCCAAACAAAAACTCCTCACTCTAGGCTTCGAGGCTCTACATCACCTCGCCCCTTCCTACCTCTCCTCCCTTCTCTCTTTCTATCGCCCACCCCGCAAGCTCCGCTCCTCCGCTGCCCACCTCCTCACCGTCCCTCGGTCTCGCCCATCCCGCCGTCGACCCCCGGGCCACGTCCTCCCGCGGTCCTGGAATGCCCTCCCTCCTCACCTCCGCCAAACTGATTCTCTTCCCCTCTTCAAAACCCTACTTAAAACTCACCTCCTCCAAGAGGCCTTCCCAGACTGAGCACCTCTTCTCCCTCTACTCCCTCTACCACCCCCCCTTCACCTCTCCGCAGCTAAACCCTCTTTTCCCCCTTTCCCTCTGCTCCTCCACCTCTCCCTTCCCATCCCCACAGCACTGTACTCGTCCGCTCAACTGTATATATTTCCTTTATCCTATTTATTTTGTTAATGAATTGTACATCGCCTTGATTCTATTTAGTTGCCATTGTTTTTACGAGATGCTCTTCCCCTTGACTCTATTTATCGCCATTGTTCTTGTCTGTCCGTCTCCCCCAATTAGACCGTAAGCCCGTCAAACGGCAGGGACTGTCTCTATCTGTTGCCGACTTGTTCATTCCAAGCGCTTAGTACAGTGCTCTGCACATAGTAAGCGCTCAATAAATACTATTGAATGAATGAATGAATGAATGAATGAATGAATGAATAAGAGGCCACTCTCTCATCATACAAATCCACTAGACCACTGCTCTCCCCAAGGAACATGCTACTTTTGAATTCAGCATCTCTGAGAGAGGATGCCAACCTTAAATACAGCAAAGTCAACAGATTTTAATAAAGCTTGTTAGAGAGAGACTGCTTTCCCCATGTGGGACACAGACAGGTGTCTGATCTGATCAGCTTATACCTATCCCAACACTTAGCTTCTCACTGCTGCTATTTTTATTATTAGCTCCCAAAGCAGCTCTGTGTTCACCAAGGAAATCCACCCCTGACACATTGTGGATGCGTGGTTCATGCAGCAAAGACAAGCAAGGCCCAGATGGTTACAGTTTAGATCTGTGGGGCCACATTCTTACCTGGGGTCTTGGAACTGGAGGACCTCCATTATCCTTTACTACAGGATTCATGATGGTGTCTTCTCTAATTCCTGGGCAGGGATGGACCAACCCACAGGCCATTAGAGAAAAAGGGGCCCACTCCCATTCCCTTCAAATCCACACATCTCCCTCTTATCAAAGCCCTCATGAAAACACATTAACTCCAGGAAATCTTGCCCAATTAACTTCTTCCCCCCAAGGCACATTCCCCAACTACCAACTCAGCACTCAAGCACATATTGGCTTATATACCCTACTGTCCATTTTCCTTTCTCTTCTTCTATCAATCAATAGTATTTATCAAGTTTTTATGCAGAAAACTGTCCTAAGCACTTGAAAGAATACAATAGCTGTTCGACCTTGTCCCAGACCATGCAGATTGGAGGAAGGAGGAAAGGGGGAAACGTACCCCAGTTAGGGCTTAAATAACACGGTGCATGAGATAGGTAGGGAATAATAATGTTGGTATTTGTTAAGCGCTTACTATGTGCACAGCACTGTTCTAAGCGCTGGGGTAGACACAGGGGAATCAGGTTGTCCCACGTGGGGCTCACAGTCTTCATCCCCATTTTACAGATGAGGTAACTGAGGCACAGAGAAGTGAAGTGACTTGCCCAAGGTCACACAGCAGACAAGTGGGATTCGAACTCATGACCTCTGACTCCAAAGCCCATGCTCTTTCCACTGAGCCACGCTGCTTGGTAGGGAAGTGGCATGGGAGGTTGTGACTGTAAGCTCCTTGTGGGCAGGGAACGTGTCTACCGACTCTGTGGTACTGCACTCTCCAAAGTGCTTAATGCAGTGCTCAATAAGTAACACTGATTAGTCGATTGATGGAGTACCCCAGTCCTCCAGGGACACAGAAGTGCTAAAGTGGCTGTTGGGGAGAAAAAAACTGGAGAGGGTTAGCTGAAGGAGATGTGATGTCAGGAGGGATTTGAAGATGGAGAGAGCTGTGGTCTATCAGATTTGAAGGGGGAGGTAGTTTTAGGTGGGTGTGAGTGAAAGGTCTGGAGCAGGTGAGATGAGAAGAAGAAGCTTTAAAGTAGATTGGCTTCAGAGGAACAAAGAGTGTAAAGTGGGGTGGAGTGAGAGAAGAGAGTGGACAAGTCGAAAGGAGATAATGGAAGCCAAAGGTTAGGCCCACTAATATGATAATAATAATATTCATTAAGGCTTACTATGTTCTAAGCACTGTTTTAAACACTGGTGTAGGTAGAAGTTAATCAGGTTGGGCACAGTCCCTTTCCCACATGGATAGAGTAGGATTTAATCCCCATTTTACAGATGAGGTAAGTGAAGCACAGAGAAGTGAATGGTTTCCAGGTTAAAAGAATGGTCCCTAGTTTGAAAGCAAACTAGAGGTTGAAAAGGATTAGGACAGAGTAGATTTGGCAAGGAGTAAGTCTAGTATTTTTTGCCTCCCCTGTATGACTGTAAGCTCCTTGAGGGTAGGGATCGTACACAGTAAGTGTTCAATAAATCCCCTCAATTGATTGATCTAACTCTATTGTCCCCTCTCAGGAGTTTATTACAGTGCTCTGCACACAGTAGGTGCTAATAAATACTAGAGAAGCTGGACATAGATGGGTTGGAGGGAGAGAAGTAGTTACAATATTAGAGGAGCTGGAGGAAGAGAAACAGCTCCTCACTAAAGTCTGCCTTTGTCCATGCTGTCTAAAGATGTCACAAGGAAACAGGAAAAGGGGGAAGAGAAGCTAAAGCAGCAAGCACCCAGCCACTGTAAAAAAAAAAAAAATGTTGGTATTTGTTAAGCGCTTACTATGTGCAGAGCACTGTTCTAAGCGCTGGGGTAAACACAGGGGAATCAGGTTGTCCCAGGTGGGGCTCACAGTCAATCCCCATTTTACAGATGAGGGAATTGAGGCACAGAGAAGTTAAGTGACTTGCCCACAGTCACACAGCTGACAAGTGGCAGAGCTGGGATTCGAACTCATGAGCCCTGACTCCAAAGCCCGTGCTCTTTCCACTGCGCCAGGCTGCTTCTCACTGTACACTCAGGACAGTATTCTGTTCAGGCCAGAAAGGGAGGAGAGGACCCTAAAAGAGAAATCCATTTGAGGAGGTGAAACTGGCCCTCTGCTGGCTTCCTCCGTCTCTTCCCTCCCTATTCCCCCATTCCCAATAAGCTATTTTCAGAGAGTCGGGGCATAAATCCTTTTTCTTCCACCTGGTCCTCCCCACAGAGGTCCCAGGAACCCCAGGTCAAGCCTCTGCTACCCCACCCCCTCCCATTCCATCCCTGGTTAATGGCACAGGCCCAAAGCAGGGATCACACACAATCCAGGAAAAAACAGAATTAGAATTAGAAAGAATTTGATACTCACAATCTAAAAATGAAAAAGGGGAGAGGGAAGAGATGAGAGATACATAAGGAGAGATGACACAAAACTATAAACAACAAAGATAAAAACAAGGAAAAACAGAGTAGTGTGGCTAGATGAACAGTATTTTCTTGGTTCTAATCCAGGCTCTGCCAATTGCTTGCTGGGTGACCTTGGGCAAGTCATTTCATTCAATAGTATTTAATTAGCACTTACTATGTGCAGAGCACTGTACTAAGCACTTGGAATGTACAATTCGGCAACAGATAGAGACAATCCCTGCCCAATAACGGGCTCACAGTCTAAACGGGGGAGACAGACAGCAAAGCAAAACAGAACAAAACAAAACATCATCAAGATAAATAGAATCATGGAGATATACACCTCATTAACAAAATATAGGGTAATAAATAATATATACAAATATGCACAGTGCTGAGGGGAAGGGGAAAGAGTAGAGGGTGCGGGGGGGAAGAGCAGAGGACTGGAGGGGGGGAGGGGAGGAGGAGCAGAGGGAAAGGGGAGCTCAGTCTGGGAAGGCCTCCTGGAGGAGGTGAGCTCTCAGCAGGGCTTTGAAGAGGGGAAGAGAGTTTGTAGGTTTAAATTCTCTTTGCCTCCATTTCCTCAACTGTAAACTGGGAATTAAGTACCTGCTCTCCCTCCTATTTAGACTATGAGCCCTATGTGGGACAGGGACTGTGTCCCACCTAATTACCTTGTACCTACCTCAGCGCTTAAAATAGGGTTTGGCTCATTTTGGGCAGGGAATGTGTCTGTTTATTGTTGTATAGTACTGTACTCTCCCAAGCGCTTAGTACAGTGCTCTGCACACAGTAAGCGCTCAATAAATACGATGGAATGAATGAATGACACATAGCACTTAACAAATACCATTTAAAAAAAAAAAAAAGACAACTTCAGGCTCCTCATGGTTCAGAATTCACAGTCACAACCACAACGCCCACTGCAGCATCACTCCCAACTCTCTTCTCCCACTCCCTTCTGCGTCGCCCTGACTTGCTCCCTTTGTTCATGTTCCCTCCCAGCCCCACAGCACTTATGTACTTATCTGTAATTTCATTTATTCATACTGGTGTCTGTCTCCCCCTCCAGACTGTAAGCTCGTTGTGGGCAGGGAATGTTCCTGTTACCTCGTTATGCTGTACTCTCCCAAGCGCTTAATGTAGTGCTCTGCACCCAGTAAGTGCTCAATAAATACGATTGACCGACTGACCACTGCAGCAGCAGCTGCCATGGTCCTTCTGAGGCTTTGTGGAGATGGTGTGCTGTGGCCCCTTTATTTTTGATGTTAATACTTCTTCCTTGTTATTTTTATTGGTTTCACTGTGACTACTATTCATTTCTAAGTTACCAGTAGCTTTAAGCACCTCAAAGTATAATCTTTCGCAAGGACCAAACATTGAAATAAAAGAAGGAGGTGGGGCAGGTTGACAAAGGCCCCAGCTTACACAGGTGGTGCATGTAGATGTGAGATAAACACTTTGTTGATTTTTAATAATTAAGGATGAGCGAGAAAGGTAGCTTGGGGCACAAAATGAGAAATTTATCAATCAATCAATGGCATTTATTGAGCACTTACTGTGTGCAGACCACTGTACTAAGTGCTTGCGAGAGAACAGATTGGTAGAGTTGGTAGACACAATCCCTGCCCACAAGGAGCTTACAGTCTAACCAAGGAGACAAACAAACAAACAAAATTACAGATAGGGGAAATGGCAGAGTATAAGGATATGTACATAACGGCTATGGGGCTGAGGGTGGGGTGAATACCAAGTGCTTAAAGGATACAGCTTCAAGTGCCTAGCAGGCCCAGAATCAATCAGTCGTATTTCTGAACACTTACTATGTGCAGAAAAGGAGAGGGAGTGGGGGAAATTAGGGCTTAGTCTAGAAAGGCCTCTTGGCAGAGATGTGATTTTAATAAGGCCTTGAAGGTGGGAATAGGGATGGATTTGTCAGATATGAAGTGGGGGAAGGGAGTTCCAGGACAGAGGAGGATGTGGGCAAAGGGTCAGAGGCGAGACAGATGAAACTGAGGAACAATCGGTTGGCATTAGAGGAGGGAAGTGTGCGGGCTTGGTTCTAGTAGGAGATCAGCAAGTAAAGGTAGAAGGGGGAGAGTTGATTGTCTACCGTAAAGCCCATGGTAAGGAGCTTTTGTTTGATGTGGATGATGAAAGACGCTAAGGTGAGTGGTGACAGAATTATTGTCAGGGATCTCCCACCACACCAATTGCTTAGCCGAGGTGAAGACGAGGCACTGGGCTGTGAAAATCTCCAAGTAGGTTCATAATGGAATACACTTGTTTTATAATCATTCTTTTCTATTTTTTCATTTAAAAAAATGAAAGAGGGCAATAAGCTTAGCGCCCCCAGGTGGGATGACAGCAACAAATCTGTCAACACTCAGTATTCTACATTTTGCTTTTTCTAACAGGCGGGGAGGCCTGTGGAGTAGGTGAACCTTCCACCAAGGCGGCTTGCTTGACCCTATTTCCTGCAACTCCCCAAGGGCCTCCTCGGGAGAAACAACAACTTGGTGACTGGGCTTGGTACCGTAGGAAGCTACTTCAGGAGGGAGGGAGGAAGGAGCACGCAGTTGCTGCTCCCCAGAGCCACAGGCAATGCCCTTTGTTTCCCTGAAAGGAGATTTCCCAGCTATCAAAGCGACAGATGGTAGGGCAGATCTCCTAACCACGCCCATTGCTCCTATAATAAACCCAGGCTGGTTTCAACTCTCATTTTCCTTCTTTAATACCAAAATTTTAATCACCAGCTTTAAAACCAAGAGACAACAAACGCCTAATTAGGCTGCACTTCGAAACCACGAAATGGCTGAAAGGTCCCATCTGCCGCCTGCTGCCTGGGAATTCTGAGCAGAGACTTTTCCCCACAGTTTTTAAAGTGCCTTTATTGATTTCCCATCTCGTACTTGCCCTTGCTTCTTCATTCCTGTTGTCAGGAATTTACCAATCAAATTAATGATATTTATTGAGCGCTTACTGTGCAGAGCACTGTACTGAGAGCTTGGAAGAGGACAATATAACAGATTCGGTAGACACATTCCCTCTAAAATGGCAACACGAGAGGAGGAAATGATGGGAAGCAACAGAAATCTGGCAAGCGCAGATGATGGTGTCTGGGGGTGAGGCTGGGAACTGTAAAGGCCTGAACTGGAAATTAGAAACCAATATTTCCCAGAGTGCCGGCACTTGATTTTAGAAAGAACGGGGATCAGTGATGCTTTCAGGAGGATCGGGAGCAGAGGGCAGTCCTGCAGAACAGTCATTTTCCACGCTTACTTAACCCACTGAACCACGCCTCGAACAACAAAGGAAAATTGACAATTCTCAAGGGGGGAAACTGTTTCGTTCCAGACTCCAGCATTAGGCGGAGACTTCAGTGCTCCAGGATTTACAACTCTATTGTGCTTGTAGTCCGGGGAGCTGACCAGAGAGCGGGTTTGGGCCGATGCGTGGATTACGCTAACATCGAATTCGAACCCTACCCCGGGCATCTGCGGAACAGACCCTGTATCCATTCAATCCATCTGCACACATCTCAGCCCCCTGGCAGAGACTAAAAGGAACGTCTTTGTAGGTGGGTGATGCACCTCACAAAGAGATTTCAGCAGAGAACCATACCCCGCACTGTTCTTTGAGAACAAGGTTATTTACAGCAATATATAATGTTGAACCCAAACTCTGACCAATCCATGATTGTACTGTCAACAGCTCCATGAATTTATATCTGTAATCTCCCCTGAAATACAAATATAGGTAGACACACAAACTCCCTTGTGCTCTCTCCCATATCCCCATAATGAAATAGAGAGAAATGAAAACGGCACCAGGCATTGTGGGAAGCATCGTGTGCCACAAGGGACAATCTTTTATGTGCAGGCAAGATGGAAGGGATTTGTCAGGCCCACATCCGTCTCATCAGTCACAAGTGCCCACGCTGATAAAAATCTCCCTGTCAGTAGCATCGTCTTCTAATTCAAAGGATATGACAACTTGCAAAATGCCCGACTACTTAAGAAAGGAGAAATGATGGATAGTTGGGAAAGTCTCTGAATAGGAATCAGAGTCGACCTGGCCTGGAAAGCTAACCAAGGGCCTGATTAAGAAAGGAGGAGAAATAGCCAACAACAATAGCGGGAAAGAATGCTTGTTGGAGTTGGGGCCTGCAAAATGTGGGAGATTCCTAGCAGGCTAACTGAGGAATGAACCAAAATCTGAAATATCCAGAATTGGTTGATCAATCATATTTATTGAGCACTTACTGTGTGCAGAGCACTGCACTAAGTGCTTGGAAGAGTACAATATAACATCATAATAATAATAATTATGGTATCTGTTAAGTGCTTACTATGTGCCGAGCACTGCTCTAAGCGCTGGGGTGGATACAAGGTAATCAGGTTGTCTTACATGGGGCTCACAGTTTTAATCCCCATTTTACAGATGAGGTAATTGAGGCACGGAGAAGTTACACGGCTTGCCCAAGGTCACACAGCAGACAAGTGGCAGAGCCAGGATTAGAACCCGTGTCCTCTGACTCCCAGACCCAGGCTCTTTCCACTAAGCCATGCTGCTGCGACACATTCCCAGCCCATGACAAGCTTAGTCTAGTGGGGGAAGACAAATAAATAAACAAATAAATAAATAAAGCATGGATATAGATATAAATGTTGTGGGACTGAGGGAGGTGTGATGAGATCAAAAAAGTCAACTAGTGAATAGAGCATGGGCCTGGGAGTTAGAAGTTCATGGGTTCTAATTCTGGCTCCACTACTTGTCTCCTTTGTGACCTCGAGCAAGTCACTTCACTTCTCTGTGCCTCAGTTACCTGACCTGTAAAATGGGGATTGAGACTGTAATAATAATGTTGGTATTTGTTAAGCGCTTACTATGTGCCGAGCACTGTTCTAAGCGCTGGGGTAGACATAGGGGAATCAGGTCGTCCCACGTGGGGCTCACAGTCTTAATCCCCATTTTACAGATGAGGGAACTGAGGCACAGAGAAGTTAAGTGACTCGCCCACAGTCACACAGCCGACAAGTGGCAGAGCTGGGATTCGAACTCATGAGCCCTGACTCCAAAGCCCATGCTCTTTCCACTGAGCCACGCTGCTTCTCTGTGAGCCCCACATGGGTGGGACAGGAACTGCATCCAACTCCATTTGCTTGTATCCACCCCAGCGCTTACTACAGTGCCTGCCACACGGTAAAAGCTTAATAAATACCACAATTATTATTATTAAGAAGGTCAGAAACTGTGATGAGGTCGACTTCTCAATAAGCATTAATGTTTGTCAATTAACTCTGATAAGGTCACTCCAGAACCAAATGCTCCCAATAAACTTTTGTTTTCAATGAATCAGTGGCATTTATTGAGTGCTTTATGGGTGCAGAGCACCGTACTAAGCATTTGAAAACACAAGGTGTGTTTTCCGAGGCAACACATCAGCCCCACTTTTAATACAGCCCTTCAAAAAACTCACCTTCTCCATGATTCTTCCGGCCAGCTAACCTGGTCATGCCATTTCAACACACATGCATTGCTTTATAGGTACCGATCCACGCTTATTTGCTTATTTCTGCTTATTACTGATCTCTGTGCTCATGCACTTATCTAATTACATGTTCATCTCCTTTGGTTAGTTTTATATCTTTTTTTTAACCTTATGGATAGAAGCTCTTTAAGGGCAAAGAATCTTTTACTCATTCTGAAAATTCTTTAAGCACCCCCAAGGCAGAGATCATGTCTCATTTCCCACCTGTGTATTCTCTCCCAGTGCTTAGTACAGGGCTCTGCACACAGTAAGTGCTTAATAAATACTATTACCACTATCACTACTACCAACTCCATTGTACTTTCTCAAGCACTTAGTACAGTGTTCTGCACACAGTAAATTGTAAGCTCCTTGAGGTCAGGGATTGTGTCTGCCCACTCTGCTATACTCTCCCAAACGCTTAGTGCAGTGCTCTGCACACCGTAAGCACTCGATAAAGACCACTGATTGACTGACTGTACTTGTCATAAAATAGGAGCTCAATAAACCCTGAGGAGTAATGTGAATATGATTTGATAAATAAAGCACTAAACTAGGTTCCACCCTCAGCCCCATAGCACTTAGGTCCATTTCCTTACACTCTGCCATTTCCCCTATCGATAATTTATTTTAAAGCCTGTCTCCCCCTGTAGACTGTAAGCTCCTTGTGGGCAGGGATCGTGTCCTACCTCTAGACTGTGAGCCTCATGTAGAATGGGTACTGTGTCAAACCTGATTAACTAGTATCTACCCAAGCAGTTAGCAGAGAGCTTGGCACTTAGTAAGCATTTAACAAATACCATAATAATAGTAAAAATACCAGCTCCAGTGTATCATACTCTCCCAAGCGTACAGTATTCTGCACACAGTAAGTGCTCAATACATCAACCAATCAATCAATAGCATTTATTGAGCACTTACTGAGAGCAGAGCCCTGTACCTTACTGAGAGCAGAGCCCTGTACTAAGCATTTTAGGAGAGTACAATTTAACAGAGTTGGTAGACATGTTCCCTGCCTACAGCAAGCTTACAGTCTTGACAGGGAGAGAGGCATTAATGTAAATAAAAAATAAGATTGATTGATTAATTAGGTAGGTACAGGAGCAGGGATTTAGAAATCTTGGCAGAAGATATTTGACATATTGGTTGCCAGACTTGAGAGACTGCCCTCAGAAAGCTTATTGAGCGGGACGGGGCAGATTCAGATCCGATAACATTCGGAACTTATAAAAGCTTCAAAGATGGTGCACCAAATATCACAGGACACAAATGTCAAAGCAAATGCGGAATTACACTTGCTGGTGAACGATCTGTCACCACGAGAACAAAAACTGAGACACAGTCAGAATGAGGCAAAAATTAAATACCAGTTTGCCCACGGCAGTCTGGAAGCAGAATCTCATTGCTTAGAAATGACATAAATGTCTTCTTCTGAGCTGACTGTTACTGGGGTTATTTTGAAACTGCTCACCTCAGAGCCAGATTCAATCTGGTGATCATCTACTCCAAGCTCCTCCTCGCCCTGTTTGGTTCTAGAGAGGCAATCTCAAGCCGGACCCCATGTTCGCTCAGGTCAAGTGACCCCATCTTTTCACTAACAAACAAGATAATTTAGAGATGCCTGTTTCTATAACCCAGAAACCCAAGAAACAGAGAGAGTACTAGGCACTCAGGGAGAGTGACTGACAGCTGAGAGCAAGAAGTCACTTCATATTAATAAGGACACTGCTCATTTGCTCACTCATTACACAGGAAGCCAAACAACCGCACCTTGCATAAAGTCAACCCGCATGTTCAAAATACAGAAAACCCCTCTGGACATCCAGATTGAAAAGAGAAAAGGAGGATCAAATCTAGAATGTGACCTTAGAGAAGATTGACCAAAGCTAGAGATATGGTAAATAGAGTGGGGAAGGACAGCGGGGGAGACAGACGGGTGGAGGGTTGTTGATTGAACACGAAGCTCAGGTGGAAACCGAACACCAGCTCCCGGGAGGAAAAATGCTCTTTTTCATACATAATTGAAACGCTGAAGGCAAAAGCTGCCTGGAAAAAGCGAGTTAAGTGATCTGGGCTGAGTTCAAAGAAACACTCTCCATACCAAACTCAGAGGGCCTAAGAGCTTGGAGCAAGGACCAAAGGAAGTGCACAAAGCAGCTGAAAAGATAAGATCAAAAGAGAGTCATCGGGGTCCTGCGTAGAGCCCCGTAACACCATCGTGCTCATCAGTATTGATCGAGCCCCTACGGCCTGCCAAGCACTGTCCTGGGTTCTTGGGAGCATAAAACACCGACAGACCCAGCCTCTGCCACCTAGCTAGGTCCCAGGACAAAACTCAAGCACAGGATTCTAGTACAAAACTCCCAAAATGCTAATCCTGTCTGCAAGTCACAGTTCTCTCCATCATTTCTTTAGCAACTAATGTCCAGCGGGCATAAACATAATTAAATCAAGATACAGTTCTCCACAAGAGAATTAGGGTGTAAACTCCCTATGCACAGGGAACACGTCATGCTTCAATCAATCATACTGATCCAACACTTACTGTGTGTGTATAGAGCACTTTAGAGAATGCTAGGAGAGAACAGTACAATAGAATTGGTAGACATGATCCCTCCCCTCTAGTAGATCTGTAAGCTCCTCTCTAGATGGTAAGTGCCTACCAAATCTATTGTTTGTACTCTTCCAAGTGTTTAGTACACTGCTCTGCACATAGTAAGTGCTCAATAAATGCCACTGACTGACTGATTTTTCTCAAGTGTTCAATAATACAGTGCATTTCACCCAGTGGGGGTTTGATAAATACCTTTATTACTCCTACTAGAAAATTTATCTTCCAAAAATTCCATGAAATCATGGTCTTACGAGATTATCATTGCAGGAAGGACCATATCCAGGCATACCCCATAATTCAAACCTTCACAATAAAACAACATTTTTAAGGAACATAACTTGATTGGACTGTGAGGTAAGTTTGCCCTTAGACTCAGGTGTTATAAATTATCCACTGTCTCTGGAAAACTCGTAGGAAACTTCTGTACGGGCTACATACTGTAGTGATAAATGTCACTCAAATATTGTTTAATCTTTATTCAAGTAATTCAAACTCTAACATCACAACCTGAAATGAATAGAGTCACAATATGATGACCAGTCTATATAACATGATTATGCAGAAGTAGAAACTTATTCTGTTGACTCTGGTAGAGGTCTTTCAACAGCAGTGAAGAATCTGCCCAATTAAAATTGAACTGTACCATTCTTCTTTCCTTCAGAAAGAACCCTGATAGCAGGCAAATTCTATCTGTACACCTCCACACACCTTTGAACTCCTCTCTCCTAAGGTCTTCTTCGATCCCCTTCTCCCCCTCTAGACTGTAAGCTTGTTGTGGACAGGGAATGTGTCTACCAACTCTGCTGTATTGTACTCTCCCAACTGCTTAGTACAGCACTCTGCAAAACGGTGAGTGTTCAATAGATGCCACTGATTTGAAAATTAATCCTATTCTTGAAGTTGAATGCAAGACTGTTTAATCCCCCAATTTTAGTTAGCAGTAGAGAGATCCTGGCCTCTTCACCTGCTTCAACATCTTACAGGGATGTAATGCATCGTAGAAGTTCGATGAGGTGCTTATCGACATCTACATGATCCATTTCTAAATTAAGTTGTCTTCACAGTTCAGCAATTCCTTTAACGATGTGACCAGAGAGCTCTTCAAAGCCTTGAAAATCTGATTCAAACAGTAGGCAGAGCTTCCTCCAGGATTCATTCATTGTCAAACTTTTTATCTCAGCCCTAGTGGGGAGGGGAGGGGCATATGTGTGGAGGGTGAGGCATTGAAAAATAAATGTTGGATCGCCGGGGTGGTTGTAACCTTGGGTCAGGTACCAAATGATACTGGTTGTATACCCAAGTCGGTGGTATAGTGAGGTGGTTGTAACCTGGGGTGTGCCTGTTCTCCAAGACTGCAGAAGTAAGTAGGCTAACTGGTATCCTTGTAGCCAAAAATAGTGAGTGCATCTTCCCACCCAGATCCAACTGCATAGATGACATGGTGGTGGTTTGGGGGGCCGGGGGGATGAGGGCTTAGTCGGGGAAGGACATTTGAATTACAGGTGATTTTAAGAAGGCTTTTAAGGTGGGGAGGCTGGTGGCACGTAGGATACGAAGGGGGATCCAGGCCAGAGAGACCAAGGGCAAGGGGTGGGCAGCGAGATAAATGAGATCAAAGTACAGAGAGTAGGTTTGAGTTAGAAGAGCAAAGTGCTGGCTGGGTTGTAGTAGGAGATGAGCAAGGTTAGGTAGGAAGGAGGACATCGATTGAGAGCCTTAAAATTGAGAACCGTAAAACCAGTGCTAAGGAGCGTCTGCTTGATGCAGATGTGGATGAGCAACCAATGGAGGTTTTTGAGGAGTGGGGAGATATGGACTTAATATATTTTTTTTTTTTTTTAGAAAAATGATCCAGACACCAGAAGTAAGGACTGGAGAGGGAAGAGACGGGAGGCACTGGGGAAGAATAGAGACTACCAAATGTTGCAACACAGCCAAACCGATATTATAATGGGAATGCAAACTTGGCATTTCCAAACTCCAAAGAGAATCCACATACTGGAAAATTAGGTTGTTTCCCATTCAGAATTTTTCCTCATTTCCAGAGAGATGTAAGCAGCAGCCTTTATGGAAGGGATTCCCTGCCAGCAACCAGAGCAGCCTGGGGTGCCCTAGATAGAAATGTAGAGGTGCCGTGTTGCTAATTGGGAAGCCAACACAATTAAAAACTATTAGGAAAAGGGCCGCGCTTCGAAGTAGCTTGATAGGAGTTTGATCTTGAGTTGCTTTTAGCACATCTGGGTACCCCTGTTCATGCTCACCAGAATTCTCTTTCGCTTTAAACAGTGTGCAGAGCTCCAGCTCCAACCAGAGAAGCAGCGTGGCTTAGTGGTAAGAGCCCGGGCTTGGGAGTCAGAGGTCATGGGTCTAAACCCAGCTCCCTCACATGTCAGCTGTGTGACTTTGGGCAAGTCACTTAACTTCTCTGTGCCTCAGTTCCCTCATCTGTAAAATGGGGATTAAGACTGTGAGCTCGAAGTGGGACAACCTGATTACCTTGTATCTAAATTACCTTCACGGTTTCTATTTTTAAAAAGTATTCGATTCTATAAAATTTATTTGGGGAAAAGTGTAATAGTCAGAATGGCCTACTGGAAAAGGCATGGGCCTGAGAATAAGAGGTCCTGGGTTCTAATAGTGCCTCTGACCTTCTAGACTATGCTCGCTGTGGGCAGGGAATGTGTCTGTTTGTTATTGTATTGTACTCTCCCAAGTGCTAGTACAGTGCCCTGCACACAATACTCAGTAAATACGACTGACTTGTCTGCTGTGTGACCTTGGACAAGTCACTTAACTTTTCTGGGCCTCAGTTACCTCATCTGTAAAATGGGGATTAAATCCTCCTCCCACCAACTTAGACTGTGAGCCTCACGTAGGACAGAAAATGTATCTGTTTATTGTTATATTGTACTCCCCCAGTGCTTAGTACAATGCTCTGCACAGAGTAGGCACTCAATAAATGTGATTGAATGAATAACCTTGTATCTACTCCAGAACTTAAAACAGTGCTTGACACATAGTAAGCACTTAACAAATACCATATTTCTTTTGTTAATCAGAAATGTGTTATATGTCTCCTCACCATCCTGGAAACATTGCTAAGAGAAAGGAAAACATGTTGGTAAGCAAAAAAAAACAATGAATTCAGCACATTTCCAGTCAAAAAAGTTTTGGGCGCCCAACTTTCAGGATCTATCGGCATTTTACAGCCCTGTGTCAACTACAGCCGATATGGATTTCTTGAAGTGTGGATAGAGCCAAAAGAGAACAATCTGTAATGCTGATGTTGGCATGTTCTCTATTTTCTAAAAATAATTCTAATATATCACTTAATGTTGGGATAGACGGAAAAGATCAAATAATTTAAGGTCATTGCACAAATGCTCCAAAGAATAGGATGCTATGGCAATGTATTTTAAATAGCTTTTAAGTCCGAAATATTTTCATTGCAAACCTCCAAAATGGGCAGAACAAACATGCACTATGCATTTGAGAAAAGAAGTTCACAAATATAGCCCTCAGAAAAAGGGTTAATCTACTGCCAGATGTAACTCTGAGCATAACAAACAAATGCCAAGTGTTTTCAATGGTCTATGACCCTGTACTCTCATAGGGCCCAAAAAAGAGGAAGAATTGCAAAATATCTCCCCCTTGGTTGGCAGCAGAGACCAGATGACTTTTTGCTGATGCTGCCTGCTGGCTGGAATGCTGGCTCTGCTGGCAACGTGACCCTCATGCAACAATCGTTTCAGTCTAGAAGAGGTGCAGCAGTAGACAGGGCCAGAAGATAGAGAAGAGAGGGGAGAAGATAAAGGGGAATGAAAAGACCTCCCTTTTTTATATGGTATTTGTTAAGTGCTTACTATGTGCCAGGCACTGTACTAAGCGCTGGGGTAGATCCAAGATATTCAGGTTGGACACAGTCCATGTCCCACGTGGGGCTCACAGTCTTTAATCCCCATTTTACAGGTGAGGGAACTGAGACTCAGAGAAGTGAAGTGACTTACCCAAGGTCACGCTTCCCTACTGCCCTGACCCCACGCTTCTGGGCCATGTGATCAGACATCCTGCTTTAGATGGGACAGTCACTAACTTTGGAGTTCCACTCCACCACCTGAAAGGCTTCCAAGTGAAAACCATTAAAGTTCCGAATTCACCTGAGTGGCAGGGATCGTGCCTACCAACTCTTTCTTATGATACTCTCCCAAGTGCTTAGTACAGTGCCCTGCACCCAGTGAGTGCTCCATAAACACCACTGATTGATTGGAAGTGAACCCAACAGCCCAGGAAAGGTGAGCTTCCTATCCCTCAAATCTAACCCTCTTTTTCTCCCACTCTCTTCCATAGACTAGTGTAGGCGTAGATCCAGGTCAATAGTAAAAGCTAGGTGAGGGAAAATAACGAGAAAACAAAAAGAATAAAGAAATGCCCACCTTTAGGATACTAATAATATCATATAAATTCAAAAAGTGCATATCTTACACACACTCATACAGGCACACACCTTATACCTTCATCAGGAGGGATATGTGAGGAAAACAGACGACAGCAGGATACCCAATAGCCACTCTATGGCAAGCTGAAATGAGGAAACATTTTAAAGACCCAGTGAAGCCAAACCTGTGTGGCACAGCTTACAGGCAGCTGAGAGACAGTAGCCAAAACCAGACCAGCATGACCCTCTTAGAGCAGAGGCTTCAAGTAGATTGCAACATCAAGAGGGAGAAATGAAAAAGGCACCAGGGCTTGTGGGGATGAGCAAATGTGTCAGGCTGCAAGGGTCGATCTTTCCGTGTGCACAACCCAGGGCTGGGAAGTGACCAACCACACACTGGTCTCATCAGCCACCCGCACACACACTGAGAAAATCTCACCACCAGGTATGTGACTTGTGAACCCCAATGGACAGAGAAGTACATGGCTATAGATAAATTATTCACCATTAATGAGAAAATTAGAGTGCAGATACACGCATGGCCCTCCTGACTATCGCATTCACCGAGATGAGATTCTAGGGAAAATCCTAAGGGAGACCACCAGTCTCTGTGGCTTCTAACTGAGTCTATGGTTTTAAAAGCCAGGGAGAAGGATGGCCTCGCAGTATATTACCCAAAGATTGAGAAATTAGGGAGGTAGGTGTGGGGAGAGATTTCCATTCATAGCTTTTGTGATCAGCAATTCAGTTTCTCTTCAAACTGAACATATTCAGTTAATATTTTGTCACCCAGCAGGCAGAAACAATGAATGAATCATAAGGGCTTCAATAATGAAAATCTCTTATGAAATGCATTTTTCAGAACATATTTACATAGGTAATTGTTTCTTCCTTCTTTCAATGGAGTATGGGCTATCTATGACACTCAGTTTTAACAGTCGACCTCAATAAGTAGTTTCCTAGAATCGGGTAAAGCAACATAGGTGGTATAAAAATAATAGAAATATCCTGCTGTTATAAAATAATTAAGTCCGGGGGCCTTTGATACAATAACTTCATTATCAGACTTCATTTTCTTTTCCCTCTCATATTTTTTTTGTTGTTTTTTGTGCTGGGCCTTGGTGGAGAATCACTGGGCCATTCTGGAAGGGGATGTCGGCCTAATGCTAAAACTTCAAGGAGCTCCATGGCCCACCAGGCTTGAACATACAATACAATGGGACAGTGGGATTGCCCAAAGCCAATGCAGAAATGAAGCATTCCTTCATTGAGTGCCATTCCTGATTGACACAGGCCACCGATGACACACCCATTTCCAGAATTATTTTCCTTTGATTTTGGTGCTTGAAGAGAAAGAACAAAAACCATGTGATTCTGAGGTCTAGGACATAGCAAACGAGATCTCTTTGTTCACAAGCCCAAAGTCAACATCCCCTCAGGATTCAGAAGAACCCTTTGGCAGTGTTAATGGGCTTGGCTGAGAGCAGACAAGGAAAGAGGCTTGGTTGAAGTTCTGGAACAAAGGCTGGGAGGATTAAGGTCTTCAAAGGAGCAACAGTGAAGCAAGAGAAGAAAAATAATTGACAAACAGGAGTTTAGCTCTCCATTTAAAACTGTCGGAGCCGCTGGGTTTTCCCACGTACTGATCTGAAAAAACAGAAAGGGTGAAGTCCACTGCTATTAGGATTTCTAGATTGATAACCATCCTAGGCCCACAACTTATATGAAAGAGGGACTTCCGATCACACTCATCACGGGAGCTAATATGTTTTGACTAACATCCCCATTCCCTGGATGCCAGTCGGCTAGGTCGCTAAGGAGAGGCCTTTCCAATCAATCGATCAGAGGTATTTATTGAGTGCTTATTGAGCATGTGTGCAGAGTAGTATAGTAATACTGTACTCTCCCAAGTGCTTAGTATGGTGTTCTGCACATGAGGTCGATAAATACCATTGATTGACTGAGTACAATACAATATAGTTGGCAGATACGATCTCTGCCTCCGAGGAACTTACAGTCTAGTAGGGAGTCAGATATTCTACTTCCAACCATGGCAAAAGTGTTTTGGGGGTAACCAGATGATGTCTGCCCCACTGGATATCCACTCTCATGTTTGTGGGTGTACCATCTACCACCCTTAACTTTACTGTCTAAAAATTCACGCATAAATCTGTCTAAACCACAATTTACTTAACCTTTCCCTCTAAGAACCTCATGTTTATTTTGTTCATGAATTTGTCCAAATATTTCTAGTTCTACTGATATTTTCTGCCTGTACAACTTTCAAACCATCCAATTCATCCATTGCAGAGGCAAGCTAGAACCTAGTGTCTGGGTCAATATAGATAAACTCTACTGTCAGATTGAAAAAAAAAATGTAATGGAATCCAGGGGCAATTTACAGCTCTAACATTACCTCACGCCTTGGGCAGAAAACATTAGCAGAGTTTGCTAAGAGTACTTTTTCCAGCAATGTTGCCACAAAGGTGTTAGCTAAGCTGAGATAGACCAGGATTTCCTGTTTATTGTTGTACTGTCCTCTCCCAAGCACTTAGTACAGTGCTCTGCACACAGTAAGCGTTCAATAAATACGATTGAATGAATCTCTTTTCCATGAAATTGTGTACTTGTTGGAAGCCTCATTCATTCATTCAATAGTATTTATTGAGCGCTTACTATGAGCAGAGCACTGTACTAAGCGCTTGGAATGTACAAATCAGCAACAGATACAGTCCCTGCCCACTGATGGGCTTACAGTCTAATCGGGGGAGACAGACAGACAAAAACAATACTAATAGTATTAACACGTGTGGATAATAGTGTTAGCAGCTAATGATGATAATAATGATAATAATAACAATAATAGAATTGTTCCTCTGGAAGCCGTTGAGAAGAAGGAGGAGGAAGGTGGTGGTTGACTGACTGACTCATGATTGACTGGGGAGTCCAACTGATTGGCATGTGCCACCTGCAGGACACTGGGGTGGAAGGGGACATGATTGAGAGATGGAAAAGTCAGAAAGGCACCAGCTGATCAGTCATTGGCATTTATTAAGTGCTTATTTGTACAGTGCACTGTACTAAGCAATTGAGAGGGTACAATACAGTAGAGTACAGAAGACACGATCCCTGCCTTCAGAGTGCTGAGCCTACTGGGGAAGACATACATTAAAATAAATTACAGCTAGGGGGCACAGCAGAATATAAGGATATGGACATAAATCTTCCCGGACTAGGCCCTCATTTTTCCCATTTGCCCTTCTTTCAATGTTGCCTATGCACTTGGGTCTATACCCCTTTAGAATTTGATATTCGTGCCGATCCCAGCCTCACAGCATTTTTGTACATATCCTTACGTTCTCCCATTCCCCCAAAGGTAATTTATTTTCATGTCTGTCCCCAGTCTTGACTGTGAGCTTCTTGTGGGCAGGGGACATGCCTACCAACTCTGTTGTACTCTCCCAAGCATTTATCACAGTCCTCTGTGCACACTAAATGCTCAGTGAAAACCACTGATTGCTTGTTGTGGGCAGGAATGTGTCTGCTTTTATAGTGTACTCTCCCAAGTGCTTAGTACAGATGCTTTTACGAGATGTTCTTCCCCTTGACTCTATTTATTGCCATTGTTCTTGTCTGTCCGTCTCCCCCGATTAGACTGTAAGCCCGTCAAACGGCAGGGACTGTCTCTATCTGTTGCCGACTTGTTCATTCCAAGCGCTTAGTACAGTGCTCTGCATATAGTAAGCGCTCAATAAATACTATTGAATGAATGAATGAATAGTACAGTGCTTTGGACACAGTAAATGCTCAATACATACAACTGAATGAATGAATGAATAAGTGCTGTGGGGCTGAGGGTAGTATTAGTAATCGCATCAATTAAGTGTTTATTATGTGCAAAACACTGTACTAAGTGCTGGGAGAGAATACACAGGTGGGAATTAGGCATGGACCCTGTCCCTCGAGGGGCTCGCAAAGCTTCCAGTCAGACCATGTCATTTAGTTGGAGATGGCTGCCTTGAAAGGCACTCTTGGACACAGGAAGGAAATTACTTTTGTAAATGAAGTTGGCAACTGGACCTAATTAAAAGCCCAGAGTTAAAATACAGAGTTTCAGAAATTTGACAGTTATATAGAAAATCCAAAATCACAAGTGGAGACTTTATCTTTACTGAGGTAAAGGCACATACATGTCTTTCAATAATAATAATAATGTTGGTATTTGTTAAGCGCTTACTATGTGCCGAGCACTGTTCTAAGCGCTGGGGTAGACACAAGGGAATCAGGTTGTTCCACGTGGGGCTCACAGTCTTAATCCCCATTTTACAGATGAGGGAACTGAGGCACAGAGAAGTTAAGTGACTTGCCCACAGTCACACAGCCGACAAGTGGCAGAGCTGGGATTCGAACTCATGAGCCCTGACTCCAAAGCCCGTGCTCTTTCCACTGAGCCACGCTGCGGTATTTATTAAGCATTTATTATATGCCAAGTAATCCATCAATCACTCGTATTCACTGAGCACTTACTGGGCGTAGAGAGTTGTATTAAGGGCTAGGAAGAGCACAGAACAGTAGAGTTAGACACGATCCCTGCCCACAAGGAGCTTATAGTCTAGAGGGGGAGACAGACGTCAATATAAATACAAATAAGAGAAATCGCTTTAGACCCCTGGCTTGGGAGCATGTGAATATTTTTCTGACTGTTCTAAGTCCCTTGTATTCAGGAGAACTCAAAGGCAAAAAATGTGCCAAGCAAGTCAAAGCTCTCCAAACGTCTTAGGAAAATAAAATCTACCCCTTGGATGGAGGCATGACAGATAATCTCTCTACTCCTAAATGTCAGGCAATCGGACAGCACTGGATTAGGCTGAAGGGTCACTGAAACCTCTTCCTAAACTGAGGGCAAAGCTGAGGGATGCAGGATTGTGCTCTAAAATATTGCCTCTGTGGCCTCGTGAAGAGAAAGAGTGTGTGCAGTAGTGGAATATTATGATAGCACAATTATCATTAATATTACTTATTACAGGTATGGTCATACTTTCACCTTTCCTGATCTAAGCTTACTTTACATGATGAGATTTCTTTGAGACATAAGTGTGCCTTCATCAAATTCAACAAAAAAAACTCATCTTTCAATACTAAACACAGTGAAGTGAGAAAAACCCACCCTTTTATTTGGTTCTGTTTGGAAGGGAATCCTGCCTTTCACATTCCGACTAGAGGAGCCGTGTTGCCTAGTGGATAGAGCACAGACCTGAGAGTCAGAGGACCTGGGTTCTAATCCCAGCCCCACCACTTGTCTGCTGTGTGACCTTGGGCAAGTCCCTTAACTTCTCTATGCCTCAATTACCTCATTAGTAAAATGGGGATTAAAACTGAGCCCCATGTAGCACATGGACCGCGTCCAATCTGATTAGCTTGTATCTACCCCTGCACTTAGTACAGTGCCTGGCACATAGTAAGCACTTAACAAATACCATTTAGAAGAAAAATTATCCATTATCTTGAGAGAACAAATTTGGGGCTCAAGAATCCTCCCCTCTGGAGATTTCCTCTATGTTATTTTCTGTGTGGATCACTGTTTCAGAATTTTCCACCTCGTGTAGATCACCATTCTTCAAAGACAGACGCAATGGTGAGAACGGTGAGATATCAGGCTGGGACCTAAAGTTGACTGCAACTATTAATATTTCTGGAATGGTTTAGATGCCTCTAACATCGCCCTCTATTCTTGATACCCTAGGGTGATCTGATGTGGGGGCTGGAGTGGTCCAGAGTGGTCTAAATAAACTGGTATCTGTTAAGTGCTTACAATGTGCCAGGTACTGTACTAAGCTCTGGGGTTGATACAAGCCAATCAGGTTGACACAGTGCTTGTCCCTAAAAAGCTTCATCTTGCCATGTGCCTGCCGTGAAAACTGTACTATTATTGACGGAGGCAGGAAGTGAAAGCTCTTCCTCCAATTTGGTAGCTGAAGATGTAAAGCACAGCAAAGCAGCAGCATAGCATAAAGGAAAGAGCCCAGAAGTCAGAGGACCTAGATTCTAATTCTGGCTGTGCCACCTGTCTGCTGTGTGACCTTGGACAAGTCACTTAACTTCTCTGTGCCTCAGTTACCTCATCTGTAAAATGGGGATTAAATCCTACTCCCTCCTACATAGACTGTGAAGCCTCATATGGATAGGGACTGTGTCCAACCTGATTATCTTATATCTACCCCAACGCTTAGTACAGTTCTTGACACAAAGTCAGTGATTAAGAAGTACCATTAAAAAAAAAAGAAATGACAGGACATTGCCCTGCACAAAGAAAGCTCTCAGTTTCGTCATCTGTAAAATGGGGATTAAGACTGTGAGCTCCACATGGGACAGGGAGTGTGTCCAACCCTATTTGCTTGTATCAACCTCAGCACTTAGTACAGTGCCTGGTACTAAGCAAATAGTAAACGCTTAACAAATGCCATAATAATTAATAGTATTAGTATTATTTGTAGTTTTATCCTTTTGGAGTGGGGGGCTGTGCTGGTAATTCACGTCTTCCTCTGTCCTCTTGCAGGGCTTAAGAACACCAGAGGATAAGAGTAAAGACAAGGACCTTGGCAACATTCTCGCATGGAACATGACCAAGAAAGAACTCAAAAGCTACATACCACACACATCAACCTATCAACATTATTTCAGCCATCAGAAAAGCCCCATCCAGAGGCAGTTGGTCCCTAAGAACTCCAACACAAGAGGAAGCGAAGAAGTTTCTGCAAACACCACCCAGTATATATTAGAAAAATTTCTGCAAAGCTCTCAAGAACCACCATCTGACCAACAATGAGAAGTCAGTAGTTGAGAACAAGCGGCCCATGGACAACCCAATGAGCATCATATGAATTTTCGTAGCTCCTTCATAAAACGCAAGGAAGAAACAAGCTTTGGTGCATTTTACCATATAATAATAATAATAATGTTGGTATTTGTTAAGCGCTTACTATGTGCCGAGCACTGTTCTAAGCGCTGGGGTAGACATAGGGGAATCAGGTTGTCCCACGTGGGGCTCACAGTCTTAACCCCCATTTTACAGATGAGGGAACTGAGGCACAGAGAAGTTAAGTGACTTGCCCACAGTCACACAGCCAACAAGTGACAGAGCTGGGATTCGAACTCATGAGCCCTGACTCCAAAGCCCGTGCTCTTTCCACTGAGCCACGCTGCTTCTCTGACATATGACTACTTGCCTTGGCCTGAGTCATTAAACTAGGCAGATCTCAATGCCACAATTCCAGCCTAGTGTGTTTTTGTCTTTTCCAATAAGAACAAATTTTGGGCAGGTTGAGTAGCAAGCAGATTGATCAATCAGTCAATCGATGGTACTTACTGAACACTTGCTGTGCGCAGAGCACTGTACTAAGTGCTTGGGAGTATACAATCCAACAGAATTATCAGACACTTTCCCTGCCCTTAAAAAGCTTACAATCTAGAGGGGGATAGGAAGTACAGTGAACTTCCCCTCGAGCACTAGTTTGCTTCCTTAAAAAACTCTCGAAGAAATAGGAAATTTTCTCCTGAAAGATTCCTTTCCAAAATTCCTCCTAACCCATGCAGGTGTGGTGAATGATTGCTCACAACAAGCAGTGTGGCTCAGTGGAAAGAGCCCGGGCTTGGGAGTCAGAGGTCATGAGTTCGAATCCCAGCTCTGCCACTTGTCAACTGTGTGACTGTGGGCAAGTCACTTCACTTCTCTCTGCTTCAGTTACCTCATCTGTAAAATGGGGATTAACTGTGAGCCTCACATGGGACATCCTGATCACCCTGTATCTACCCCAGTGCTTAGAAGAGTGCTCGGCACATAGTAAGCGCTTAACAAATACCAATATTATTATTATTATTATTGTTAAAGGTGCTGGGCAGGTGAATTTGAGCTCTAGCTATGTTATTTTGATAAGTATGATTTATCTCCTATCAATCAATTCCATTTATTGAGTGCTTACCATGTGCAGAGCACTGTACTAAGCACTTGGGAGGGTACAACATAACAGATTTGGAAGACATGTTCCCTGCCCACAGTAAGCTCACAGTCTAGAAGGGGAGACAGACAGTAACATAAATATATAAATTACAGATATATTCATTAGTGCTGTGGGAGGGAGGGGTGAATAAAGGGTGCCAATCCAAGTGCAAGGGTGATGCAGAAGGGAGTGGGAGAAGAGAACATGAGGGTTTAGTCAGGGAAGGCCTCTTGGAAGAGATGTGCCTTCAGTTGATGCCTGTTTACTTGTACCTGCTTTGTTTTGTTGTCTGTCTCCTCCCTTCTAGACCATGAGCCCGTTGTTGGGTAGGGACTGTCTCTATTTGTTGCTGAACTGTACTTTCCAAGAGCTTAGTACAGTGCTCTGCATACAGTAAGCGCTCAATAAATACAAATGAATGAATGAAAAAGAATGAATGAAGGTAGGGAGAGTAATTGTTTGTCGGACATGAGGAGGGAGGCGTTGCAGTACAGAAGCAGGACATAGACAAGAGGTCGGCGGTGAGATAGACGAAATCAAGGTACAGTGAGAAGGTTAGCACCAGAGGAGCGAAGTGTGCGGGCTGGGTTGTAGTGGGAAAGTCATATCAACCCAACAGCTTCCCCTGGTACTTACGTATTTAGAACCATCTGCAGCACTTGTGTAGACATGTATTACTTATTTTAATATTCCATCCTGGTACAATCTCTCTACTACCTCAGCCCTCAGAGCAGTGCTAGATACACAGTAAGCGTTTAATAAATACCATACTTGTTCTCTTTCTTCCTACCCTTCTGATTCATCATCTTCAAAGGCATTTATTGATCGCTTACTGTATGAAGAGCACTGTACTAAATGCTTGCGACAGTATAATACAACAGAGTTGGTAGGCAAGTTCCCTGCCCACAGCGAGCTTGTAGTCTGAAGGGGGAAGCTCGCTGTAGGCTAGGGATGACTCTTGTTCTTCCCTCTAGTCTCACAATTTGAAAACCATCGTCCCATTCAAGTGTAAGGTCTCTGTGGGCCGGGAACGTGTATTTTGCTTCTGTTGTAGCTTCCGAGCAACTAGTATAGTCCACTGCACTCAGAAAGTGCTCAGTAAATACCATCACTACCTCAAATGCTGCTTCCCACCAAGAGCAGAATTTTCCCTGTCAATCAATCGGTCTCCTGCCGGAGAGGGGCAGGTCTTAGGAGGTGACTACTGAGAAATTAATATTTCAGCATGTTTGCAAGTCTCCTCTCTCCCTCCCCTTATTTCCTTCCACCTTAACATAGACAAATCCATGAGTTATTCCAGAGGAATCGTCTATAAAGTCTACATTATAGCTATTGGACCACAGTCACCTCCTGCAAGTCACTTCTCTTTGCAAGGAGTTCTCGCAGGATCCATTTTGGGAAGTGGTTCCCCATCTGTTTGAAAACTTGAAGGAATATTTATTTGTTGAGATCCCTCCCAGACAATTTCAACAAACCCCGAGGGGTATTTTATGCTTAAAACAGTCTGCCTCCTCCTCTAGACTGTAAGCTCGTAGTGGGCAGGGAATGTGTCTGTTTATTGTTGTGTCGTACCCTCCCAAGCGCTTAGTACAGTGCTCTGCACACTGTACTACAAAATACGATTGACTGACTGACTCCAAGCCATGCTTCATTAAATGGCCAAGGTGAAGTCACTCTCTCTAGCTCTGGTAGGGCCCGTTCTGTTCAGGACTCACTGTGACTACACCACTTGCTTTTGGCAATGTTCGGACTAGCCATGCTTGATGGAAGGCAGAGGTCATGATGACAGGTATCATCTATCCACACCCAAGGAGTCAGACCTCTGACTGAAGTAGTGCAATGAAGCGGGTCTGTCTGGAACCCTTCCTCACTTGACCTGATCCTTAAAATGGCTGATCTTTTTTTCAAGAGTACAGGATGGGGATCAGCGTTCCAGTTCTGACTCTGCCCCTTCCCTGCTGTGTGAACTGGAGCAAGACACTTAAAGTCTCTTGGCCTCAGTTTCTTCACCTGTAAAATGGGTGTTAAAATATTCAATCATATTTATTGAGTGCTTTCTGTGTGCTGAGCTCTGTACTAAGTGCTTGGGAGAGTACAACACAATAAACACACATTCCCTGCCCAGAACGAGCTCTTCCTCCCTCTTAAGCCCCTGTGGGACAGGGACTGTGTCTGATCTGTTATCTTGTATTTACTCTAGCCCAGCTCCATCACTTGTCTGCTGTGTGACCTTGGGCTACTCACTTCACTTCTCTGTGCCTCAGTTATCTCATCTGTAAAATGGGGATTGAGACTGGGAGCCCCACGTGGGACAGAGACTGTGTCCAACCTGATTTGCTTGTATCTGCCCCAGTACTTAGTACAGTGCTCGGCACACAGTAAGCGCTTAACAAATACCACAATCATTATTATTATTATTACGGCTTAGCACAGTGCTTGCCACATAGTAAGTGCCTAATAAATACTATCATTATTATAATTATTAAGAAAAACAATGAATATGAGACCCTGACATTCCTAGAAAGTATTCATTCAATAGTATTTATTGAGCGCTTACTATGTGCAGAGCACTGTACTAAGCGCTTGGAACGTACAATTCGGCAAGTAGAGCATCATCAGCCCAGATGTTTCAAGGACAATTTCCCAGTGAAAGGAAGTCCATGTATCATCTGGAGTGATGTTAATGACCAGCCCCAATATGACCAACAAAACTGCCCTTTGCTGCTGAAATCCAAGCTCTTCTACAAATTTTACTGGAGGTGATGGCTCAGGTTTATAATAATAATGTTGGTATTTGTTAAGCGCTTACTACGTGCAGAGCACTGTTCTAAGCACTGGGGTAGATTCAGGGGAATGAGGTTGTCCCACGTGAGGCTCACAGTCTTCATCCCCATTTTACAGATGAGGGAACTGAGGCACGAGAAGTGAAGTGACTTGCCCACAGTCACACAGCTGACAAGGGGCAGAGTCGGGATTCGAACCCATGATCTCTGACTCCCAAGCCCGGGCTCCTTCCACTGAGCCACGCTGCTTCTCTGATGTGAAGTGACTACTTTTTCTGCCAGAACTGTAAATCTTCAGCCAACCAGATACAACAGAGAACCCGCCTGCCTGTAGAACCCCATTCAATGAGTAGGCTGGCAGGTTCAGACTTAATGATAGTTGTGGTATTTGCTAAGCACTACGTGCCAAGCACTAAACTAAGCGCTGGGAAAGATGAAATACAATCAGGTTGGACACAGTCCCTGTCCTACATGGGGATCGCAATCTAAGAGAAGCAGCGTGGCTTAGTGGAAAGAACATGGGCTTGGGAATCAGAGGTCGTGGGTTCTAATCCCACCTCTGCCACTTGTCATCTGTGTGACTCTGGGCAAATCACTTAACTTCTCTGTGCCCCAGTTCCCTCATCTGTAAAATGGGGCTGAAGTCTGTGAGCCCCACGTGAGACAACCTGAATACCATGTATCTACCCCAGTGTTTAGAACAGTGCTTGGCACATAGTGCTTAACAAATACCATTATTATTATTATTATTATCTAAGGAGGTGGGAGAAAAGGGATTTGAGCCCCATTTTTCAAGCAAGGAAGCTGAAACACAGAGAAGTGAAGTGACTCACCCAAGGTTGCACAGCCGATACTTTCAAGGACCTTCCTGAATCACCCACACACTGATCACCAGTTCCAAGCTAGGTGGGTTGGGCAAAAGCTGGGTACTTATAGGAGTCGGGTTCCTCCTAAATTCCCTACACACCCTAAACTCGAATTTCTAGCATCAACGTCAAAATGTTTTCTATGTCAGACACAGGCATTTTTTCCAAAAGTTAAAAATCGGCTTTTGCTTTAATGTGACTTCGCCAAACACGTGGTCTAGCACAAAAGAATTGGAGTTAATTTTTCCATCCACCAAGGAAATAATAAGCAGCATTAATGTATTTGCTAGCAAGGCCTGAAAATTGGGCTCAATGCCTGGGTTTAAATAGAAGAAGATTAGAAGTGAACTCTTGCATCCAAAACAGCATGTTGAATCAACACGAGGCCTTGTATACTCATTATGCACATTATCATTTTATAGATAAGTAGACACCACAGTAAGCATTGTTACCTAGGCGTTCAGTCTAAGTAGAGCTCAGAGGGCAAATGAAATCATTTCCTCCAGATTCTTACTACTTGACTACAAGGTGGTACACTAGATAGAGAGGTCCAAAGGAGTTTCTGTTTGATGCAGAGGTGGATGGGCAACCAGTGGAGGTTCTAGAGGAGTGAAGAGACATGGGCTGAATGAAAATTTAATTGAAAACTTTTCTGGAAAACAGAGTGAAGTAGGGACTGAAGTGGGGTGAGACAGGAGGCAGGGAGGTCAATTGATCATATTTATTGAACGTTTATGGTGTGCAGAACACTGTACTAAGAGCACTTGCACTGTACTAAGGTCAACAAGGAGGCTGCTGCAATAATCAAGGCATAAGTGCTTGGATCAATGTGGTAGTAGTTTGGATGGAGGAAAAGGTGGATTTTAGCAAAGTTGTGAAGGTTAAACCGACAGGATTTGGTGATATTCATTCATTCATTCAATAGTATTTATTGAGCGCTTACTATTGTGTGGGTTGAATGAGATAGAGGAGTCAAGGATAACACCAAGGTCAGCGTGGGGGCTGGGATGAGGACGATGATGAGGAAGATAAGAAAGACTGGCTTGCTTCCTTGTTTTAAATAAGTGTTGAGTCTCTAATGTAAAGGCATTGTTTACCACTCAAGCTTGCTTCATCCCCCTCAGAACAGTTTTGTTTCTCCATTTTTTATCAGTACAATGTTCCCCTCAGGTGATATCCACTGGTCCAGGTTGGAAGCCAAGTAATACCAACGCCAAAGAGTTGAAATATTCCAACACCCCATTTATTGGGAGGGAGAGGGGTGCTAAGCTGCTTTAAGAATAACAAATTAAAAATTATGGATATATTATTATAATTACTCCTCTAGAATAATAATAATGTTGGTATTTGTTAAGTGCTTACTATGTGCAGAGCACTGTTCTAAGCGCTGGGATAGGTACAGGGTAATCAGGTTGTCCCATGTGAGGCTCACATTCTTAATCCCCATTTTACAGATGAGGTAACTGAGGCACAGAGAATTTAAGTGACTTGCCCACAGTCACACAGCTGACAAGTGGCAGAGCCGGGATTCGAACCCATGACCTCTGACTCCCAAGCCCGGACTCTTTCCACTGTGCCACACTGCTTCTGTGGGTAGGAAATCAACTCTGTTATATTTCTACTCTTCCAAGTGTTTAGTGCAGTGTTCTATACATAATAAGCGCTTAATAAATATGTTTGATGGATTACGATTAGTATTATTATTATTATGGTATTTGGTAAGCACTTAATAATAATGTCGGTATTTAAGCGCTTACTATGTACAAAGCACTGTTCTAAGCGCTGGGGGGGATACAAGGTGATCAGGTTGTCTCACGTGGGACTCACAGTCTTCATCCCCATTTTACAGATGAGGGAACTGAGGCCCAGAGAAGTGAAGTGACTTGCCCAAAGTCACACAGCTGACAAGCGGCAGAGCCGGGATTAGAACCCATGACCTCCAACTCCCAAGCCCGGGCTTTTTCCACTGAGCCACGCTACTATGTGTCAAGCACTGTTCTAAGCCCTGGAGTAGATTCACATTTATCAGAATTGTGTGTGTGTGTGTGTTCTGTTTTTTTATGTTATTTGCTAAGTACCTACTATGTGCCAGGCAATATATACCGGGCTGGGGTAGGTACAAGATAATCCGGTTGGACACAGTCCCTGTCCTACACTGGGCTCACAGTCTTAATCTCCAATTTAAAAATGAGGTAACTGAGGCACAGAGAAGTGAAGTGACTTGTCCAAAGTCACACAGCCGACATGAGGCAGAGCCAGGATTAGAATCCAGGTTTTTCTGACTCCCAGGCCCATGTTTATCCACTAGGCCACTCTGCTTCTCTACTAGTAAGTGCTTGCTAGGTGCCCTGCTAAACAATGGGGTAAATAGAAGATTATCAGATGACACACAGTCCCTGTATTAAGTGGGACTCTCAATCTAAGAGAGCATGTAATTTACTCCCATTTTACAGACAGTGGAACTGAGTCCCAGAAAGGTTGACATGCCCAAGGCCACTCGGCAGGGAAAGCAGCAGAGGTGGGATTCGAACCTGAGCCTCCGCTTTCAGCCCAAGTAAATCCCTCCCTGTGCCTCCCTACCTGGGTTGAGACGAAACAGTCAGCAATGAAAGAAAGGATCTCAAGGAAGTTCTGCCCACAGTTTGTGTCAGATTTTTCTGAGCAGATAAACTTAATAACAACAACAATAATAATTGTGGCATTTTTAAGCACTTACTATGTGCCAACCATTGTACTAAGCCCTGGAGTAAATGTAAGGTAATCAGGTTGGACACTATCCCTGTCCCACACTGGGGTTACAATCTAAGCCGGAATAACAGGTATTTTAATCTCCGATTTAGAGATGAGGAAACTGAGGCCCAAAGAAGTTAAGTGCCTTTCACAAAGTCACACAGCAGGCATGTGGTGGAGCAGGGATTAGAACCCATGTTTCCCGACTCCTAGTTCTGCGGTCTTTCAACCTGACCATGCTGCTTCAAGTAGTTGAACTAGAAAGACAGCATTATTTAGAAATGAATGATGCAGGTGTCAATGAGTTAATTCTCTCTCATTGAGAGGAACTGTTGGTCCAAAAAGGACCTCATCGAACTTTGACAATTCAATGCATCACTGTTAAATGTCAAAACAGATGAAGTTATAGTCACTCCACCTCCAGCTAAAATCTTGGCATTAAAGAGTTTTACATCAATTTCAAGAAAGCAGATTAATCTGGAAATATGACTGAAAAAGAAGACCCTAATGGAGAGGAGTTCTAAGGTGTGAGGAAGTGCGCAGAAGAAGTTTGTCAGCTAAAAGATGTTTTAAGAAGAACAAATTATTCACTGAAGTTGAAAAATAATAGTAATAATAACAATAATGGTGGCATTTGTTAAGCCCTTACTATGTGCCAAGCACTGTTCTAAGCACTGGGGTAGATACAAGGTAATCAGGTTGTCCCACATGGGGCTCACAGTCTTACTCCCCATTTTACAGATGAGGGAACTGAGGCACAGAGAAGTTAAGTGACTTGCCCAAGGTCACACAACAGACAAGCAGCGGAGCTGGGATTAGAACCCACGGCCTCTGAATCCCAAGCCCGTTCTCTTTCCACTGAGCCACGCTGCTTCTCTGTACAAGCTTCTACTGCTACAGAGATTCAGTTATACTAATAATTGTGGTATTTTTTAAGCTCTTAGTATGTGTTAAGCACTGTACTAAGCGCTGGGGTAGATACAAGATCATCAGGTCCCACAGTCTAAGTAAGGAAGAACAGCTTTGAATCCCCATTTTGCAGATGAGGAAACTGAGGCCCCTGACTTGCCCAAGGTCACACAGCAGGCAAGTGGCAGAGCCTGGTCTAGACCCCAGATCCTCTGACTCCCAGGCCCATGCACTTTCCACTAGGCCACACCGCTTAGAACTCCTCATTTAGTGAATGTTGATATGTTATGCTTTGAATTACTTTAACAAAGGTTCTGGAACAGTTCCTTAACTACAACACATAAGTCTGTGGGGAAAATATATCACACAGTTTAGCTGTTCATGATATAACCATTTTGTATTGTGAATTTAGCACTTTGAGACTCACCCGTCCCCCAGCCCCTCAGAACTTATGAACTTAACCGTCTGTAATTTATTTTAATGTCTACCTCTCCATCTAAGTTCTCTGTGGGCAGTAATCATGTCTCCCAATCCTATTGTATTGTCCTTTCCCAAGCACTTAGTACGGTGCTCTGCACACAGCAGGTACTCTCTAAATACCACTTGATTGTACCATATTTGCAAGGAATATAACTAAGTTGTATTGTGAGACACACCTACTCCTACTTATTAAACAATACTGCAGCATAAAAAGTGAATTGTGCATGACCCATGTACAGAGATGGGGTTATCTTGATTTCATTACTTAAAAAGACATGAAAGGAGGTTTCAAAGAACGTTCACCATTTCTTGCAGTCAGATTTGAACTCCCCTGCCAGGAAAGGCTGGGAAATTTTCTCTGAGACTGATCACAGGATAGGTTGGACAAAATGACCCTTGGCAGCTGAAAAAATCTTCATTTCCTGCCTCAAAATGAAAATTTGTCAAACGGAAAGGACTGAAGGCGGGCCGCCTTGAATTTGAACAATCCACTCAGAGGGCCACTTGGGGCTAGTCTCACTGTGCTTTACTGGCTTTAGTAAAGGGGAAGGGGGAAGCGTCGGGAATCAGAGCTGGTACTGAAGATGATGGAGTCTCCCATCAGTAATGGTGGATAAGCCTCAGTCGGATTTCAGGACTGAGAACCCGTGCAGAGGAAATGATGAGAGCACTAGCGGTTTATACAGCATCACTCAAACTCTCTTGCCCAATCATATTTATTGAGCGCTTACTGTGTGCAGAACATTCTACTAAGTCCTTGAGAGAGTACCATATAACAGAGTTGGTAGACACATTCCCTGCCCACAATGAGCTCACAGTCTAGAGGGGGAGACAGATATTAATATAAATAAATTACGGATATGAATGTATCAGCTGTGGGGCTGGGGGAGGGGCAAATCAGAGCGACACAGAAGTGGGAAAAGAGGAAATGAGTGCTTAGTCGGGGAAGGCTTCTTGGAGGTGATGTGCCTTCAACAAGTTGGGGAGAGTAACTGTCAGATATGAAGGGGGGTTGGGGGAAGGAGAGCATTCCAGGCCAAAGGCAGAATGCGGGAGAGAGGTTGGCGGTGAGCTAGACGAGATCGAGGTACAGTGAATAGGTAGGTACTAGAGGAGCCAAGTGTGCACGACTGGATTGTAAGAGGAAAGTAGCTAAGTGAGGTAGGAGGGGACAAGGGGATTAACTGCTTTCAAGTCCAGGGCAAGGAGTTTCTGCCCTTGCCTGGGTGGATTGCCACTGAGGCCCCAAGTGCAATGAGCCAAAAGGAGAGCAGAACAGAGGTGCAGCACCTTGCAGAGTGTGTGTGTGAGGTCTTCAACCCTGTTAACCAGCTACATGTAGAACTGAGAATAGAACCCAGGTCTACTGATTCCCAGAGGAAAGGGGGAAAGATGGATCACCACTGGCTTGTAGGGAAAGGATTGGATATCTTTCCCTTTTTCACCTTGAGACACTTGGATGTGTTAGAGAGAGAAATTATTCCAAGGAATCCAAATGGAGATCAGCAAAGTCATCGGGATTTTGAAAGACCTAGAGAAAAGGCCTTCCTCGACTAAGCCTTCATTTCCTCTTCATTTGATCAATCAAATTAGTATTTATTGAGTGCATACTATGTGCAGAGCACTGTACTAAGCACTTGGGAGAGTCCAATACAACTGAATTAGCAGTCACGTTACCTGGCCATAACGAGTTTACAGTCTACAGGGGGTGACAGACATTAATATGAATAGATAATTTGTAATATATAATTCAAAGATAAGTATGTAAGTGTTGTGGGGTGTGGAGTGGGGCATATATCAAGGTGCCAAGGGTCAATTTCTCTCCCTCCCTTCTATATCGCCCTTGCACCCTTACATCATCCCTTAAATCAGCCCCACAGCACTCATGTACCTATCTCTAGGCCATAACCTCATTGTGGGCAGGGAACTCTGTCTACCAACTCTTACATTGTACTCTCCCAAGTGCTTAGTACAGGGCTCTGCACACAGTAAGCCACTCAATAAATACAATTGATTCCGACACTGGTTAATAAGACAGATGTGTTCAGCAAGTAACTTTCCCTTTCTTTTTTAATGAAATGTAGAAAGGGTCTAGGTATAGCTAAGTGTTGGTATTTGCTGACTGCTATTTTCAGGATGGATATCCTCCAGACAGAAAAGCTCAATTACATGTTGATGATAAATTACCAATAAAACAGAGCCTCATTCTCGCCTCTCCTGACCTCTCGCTTATGCCCTGCCCCCTCCCAGAACTCCCTTACATACTCACGATCCCCTATACAAGAGATGTTTATACTCTATTACATCTTCCTATCTGTAACATTTTTTAGTGGCTGTTCCCCTTGCTTAAACTGAGAGCTCCTTGGAGGGAGAAAACACATCTACTAATTATAAGATATACTCCCAAGCACCTAGTTCAGTGATCTGCACCCTGTAAGCACTCAATAAATACCTTTGATTGACTGTGTCACTGGAGATGTTGTGATCAATTACCTTAAAGGAGACAAGAGAGGGTATATGATAATTCCTCATGAGAAGGAAGCCATTTCTAGGTTCATGAATTGCAGCCCTGCCTTTCCCAAACTGCCCAAGATCCTGATGGCCTTTGTCCCTACAGGATTATTTCATATGGACTTTCTCTAGGTTTCCTCTGCTCTTGCTGTCTGCTGAATCTCTTTTTTATCTCTGTGGTTTTCACTTTATAATCACTCTTTTCCTCTCCATTACTACTTCCAAACTGTGGCACGTCCTGATGATGTCAACTATGGCAGCATCAATTGACATTTGGGGGACGTTGCTTGGGTCCAGACTTCTGAGATGTATGGCCCTATTGAGTATGTGGACTGAATATGCAAGAAACAGCTATCGCATATTCTCAGAAGAGGGATATCAAGATGACCTGACTTGTAAAACAACCACATTTTCAGCGTCACCATCATCATCAACACCAACACTTACTGAGAATCTGCTTTATGTGGGGCACTATCCTAAGCACTTGGGAGAGTACAAGTAGAAGATATAGCCCCTACCCTCGAGGAGCTTACAATCTAAGCAGGAAAAAAAAAGCCAATCAGAAAAAGAATAAGAAAATAGTTAACCAATAGATATACACATGTAGGCTAAGACGACTGATAGAATGAACTGACCAGGAAGGGACCAGGTGCTGGGGTGGGGGTAAGGGAGTGGGGGGGGGGGCAGAATATTTGGGGGTTATACAGTCATCTGATGAGCGTTTACCTGTACAAACCACCAAAACTGTAATCAACTTTTCTGCACATTTTCTCGTTCCCCACAAGAGACTCCATCATCATCCAGGGCCTGAATACCCAGTGGATTATCAACCTCATCATCAGTGGTACTAACTGAGCACTACCGTGGGCCAAGCACTGTACTACGCACTTGGGAGAGTACAATACAGTAGAGTTAGCAGACGGGATCCCTAGCCTCAAGAAGCAGCATGACTTAGAGGAAAGAGCACAGGCTTGGGAGTCAGAGGATGTGGGTCCTAATCCCGCCTCTTCCACTTGTCTATGTGACCTTGGGCAGGCCACTTAACTCCTCTGTGCCTCCATTACCTCATCTGTAAAATGGGGATTAAAACCATGAAACCCACATGGGACAACCTGATTACCTTGTATCTACCCCAGCACTTAGAACAGTGCTTGGCACATAGTAAGTGCTTAACAAATACCATAATTATTATTAAGAAGCTTACAGTCTAGTAGGAATAATGGCCTACTGGAGAGAGCCCGGGCCTGGGAGTCAGAGGACCGATGTTCTAACCCTGGCTCTGCCACTTGTCTGCTCTGTGACCTTGAGCAAGTCACTTAACTTCTCTGTGTCTCAGTTACCTCATCTGGAAAATGGGGATTAAGACTCTGAGCCCTATGTGGGACAGGGACTGTGTCCAACCCAGTGCTTAGTACAGTGCCTGGCATATAGTGCCTGGCTTAACGAATACCACAATTATTATCGTAATTATTATTTTTATGGTGTCTGCCTCTGCAGCTCCGATCTGAGTCCTTAGTGAGGCAAAGACACCTGTGTAAAACCTAGATGGCAGCAGGATGAAAACACTGATCCTCTTGCCTCCCCCTCTTCCAGGATTCATGACCTCTCTCCATCACACTGCCTTCGGGGACCGAGTTCTCAGAAGAGTCTCCTCCCAACAAGCATTTTGTGTTCTGCAGAGAGGTTAACCAATGTAATTCCTGTCATCCATCACTGAAAGAGATGTCAAACAAGAGTAAGGGCATAAACTAGCGCTGCAGGTTTGGGAAGGTGAACGGGGGTCTCTTCTCCTGTGGGCAAGACCTCACATCAGCTAATTGGAGGCTCAGAACTCATTCTTTCCACACAGGCCCATATGGCAGGCAGAGAAAATAAGATTGATATTTCTTGAGTGAGAGAATGCCACTGTTCTCAGTCAGGAGCTGGCATTGCATGTTAGCTGTCGGCATGGGTTGGAAACTCAGCCTGGGCCCTTACCTGGGCTTTTTTACATAATCAATCGATGGCATTTATTGCACACCTACAATGTGCAAAGCACCGTACTAAGTGCTTGGGAGAGTACAACACATCTCCCCACTCCTCAAAAATCTGCAGTGGTTGCCCATTTCTTACATCAAGCAGAAATTCCTGACCGTCGTTGGCTTGAAGGTACTCCATCAGCTCTCTCCCCTCTTTATGTAACTGCTCTCTTCTCCCGCTGCACACCAGCTTGCACTCTTCTGTTCCCCTCAAGCTAACCTACTCACCATGCCCTGCTTTGGTCTCCCCTGCCGCTGACCTCTCTCTCATACCCTCTCATTGTCTGGAACTCCCTCCTCCTTCACATCTGACAGACCACCGCCCACCCCATCTTCAAAGGCCTTTTGAAATTTGCCTCATCTATTAGCCATCTTCAAAGTCCTTCTAAAATTCTCACCTCCTCCAGGAAGCCTTCCCCGATCGATTCCCAGCAGCCCTGATTGTACGATCCCGACAGCACTCTTAGCACTCTGGTATTTATACCCGCTCCCAGCACTTACGCTCATATACATATGTAATGTACATTCAATCATTCTTTCTTATATTTCACCTGGACCTTTACATAACTACCTATTCTACCCTTGTACTTCCTCTGGCTCGCATTCTTTGTGAATAATTTTTGTCTGTCTCCCCCTTAGGCTGTAAAACTTCTTGAGGGCAGGAGAACTTGTGTTTTGCTTCTGCAGTCCTCTCCCAGGCATTCAGTACAGTACTTAGCACTCAGAAGGTGTTCAATAAATACCACTGATAGATTGACTGTAAAAGTTTCAAGGGCATGTGAGGCAAGGCTTAGTCACACAGGCACCCTTAGGTGAATTTTGCTGTCAATGCTATTACAACATAAATGACAACCATGTGTTTTATGTATATAGATATATATGTATGCATATATAAGATCCCTGTAAATTCATCCTCTAATCAGTCGAAATTATTGAGCACTTACTGCATGCATAGTACTGTTCTAAGCTAGATTGTGTGGTCATTGTGGGCAGAGAACATGCCAACTAATTTTGTCATACCGTACTCTCCCAAGAACTTAATACAATGTTCTGCACACCATAAGCATTCAATAAATATGACTGATTGATTAATGTATAACACAACTAAGGACAATGACATAGATACATATAATACATATATTTAATACACCACTGCCCTTTATGTCAAAATATATACACTCATATTCACAGTTGTCCAAGTTGAATCCAACTTGGATTTCAACTTAGATTCCCAAGTTGTTGTCCACAGGTGTCCATATTTGATTTAGACGTCAAGCAAGGAGAAGAGATTGGATCAGAAATGGTTGAGCAAAGAATGAACTGGGGGAAAAGGATGTGCTAAACTGAGTTTCCCATTTTGACAATCACTGCTGGAAATATGGAAAATGCATTTCCTTGGGGACTGAGTCATTAGCATGGTTTTACACTTCTAAAAATAAACAAAATAAATCACAACACATTTGTGAGATGTCAGGAAAAGACACTCATTGAGCATGCAGTTATCGTCCTATCTCCCTACTACCCTTCCTTTCCAAAATCCTAGAACGAGTCGTCTACAATCGATGCTTAGAATTCCTTAACTCCCATTCTCTCCTAGACCCCCTCCAATCTGGCTTCCGTCCCCTCCGCTCTACCGAGACTGCTCTCTCTAAGGTCACCCATGACCTCCTTCTTGCCAAATCCAATGGCTCCTACTCCATTCTGATCCTCCTTGACCTCTCTGCTGCCTTTGACACTGTCGACCATCCCCTCCTCCTCCATACCTTATCTCACCTTGGCTTCACGGACTCTGTCCTCTCCTGGTTCTCCTCTTACCTCTCTGGCCGATCATTCTCGGTCTCCTTCGCTGGAGCCTCCTCCCCCTCCCATCCTTTAACTGTTGGAGTTCCTCAAGGGTCAGTTCTTGGCCCTCTTCTGTTCTCCATTTACACTCACTCCCTCGGTGAACTCATCCGCTCTCACGGCTTTGACTACCATCTCTACGCAGATGACACGCAGATCTACATCTCCGCCCCTGTCCTCTCCCCCTCCCTTCAGGCTCGCATCTCCTCCTGCCTCCGGGACGTCTCCACCTGGATGTCGGCCCGCCACCTAAAACTCAACATGAGCGAGACTGAGCTCCTCATCTTCCCTCCCAAACCTGGTCCTCTCCCAGACTTCTCTATCACCGTGGATGGCACGACCATCCTTCCCGTCCCGCAGGCCCGCAATCTCGGTGTCATCCTTGACTCGTCCTTCTCGTTCACCCCACACATCCTATCCGTTACCGAGACCTGCCGGTTTCACCTCTAAAATATCGCCAAGATCCACCCTTTCCTCTCCACCCAAACGGCTACCTTACTATTACGGGCTCTCGTTATATCCCGGCTAGACTACCGTGTCAGCCTTCTCTCTGACCTCCCTTCCTCCTCTCTCGCCCCGCTCCGGTCTATTCTTCACTCCGCTGCCCGGCTCATCTTCCCGCAGAAACGATCTGGGCATGTCACTCCCCTTCTTAAACAACTCCAGCGGTTGCCTATCGACCTCCGCTCCAAACAAAAACTCCTCACTCTAGGCTTCGAGGCTCTCCATCACCTTGCCCCTTCCTACCTCTCCTCCCTTCTCTCTTTCTACCGCCCACCCCGCACGCTCCGCTCCTCTGCCGCCCACCTCCTCGCCGTCCCTCGGTCTCGCCTATCCCGCCGTCGACCCCTGGGTCACGTCCTCCCGCGGTCCTGGTACGCCCTCCCTCCTCACCTCCGCCAAACTGATTCTCTTTCCCTCTTCAAAACCCTACTTAAAAATCACCTCCTCCAAGAGGCGTTCCCAGACTGAGCTCCTCTTCTCCCTCTACTCCCTCTGCCATCCCCCCTTTACCTCTCCGCAGCTAAACCCTCATTTTCCCCTTTTCCCTCTGCTCCTCCACCTCTCCCTTCCCATCCCCACAGCACTGTACTCGTCCGCTCAACTGTATATATTTTCGTTACCCTATTTATTTTGTTAATGAATTGTACATCGCCTTGATTCTATTTAGTTGCCATTGTTTTTACGAGATGTTCTTCCCCTTGACCCTGTTTATTGCCATTGTTCTTGTCTGTTCGTCTCCCCCGATTAGACCGTAAGCCCGTCAAACAGCAGGGACTGTCTCTATCTGTTGCCGACTTGTTCATCCCAAGCGCTTAGTACAGTGCTCTGCACATAGTAAGCGCTCAATAAATACGAATGAATGAATGAATGAATGAATGAATGAATGAATGAATGAGCTCCAGGCTGATGTTCTTTTCTTCTCAGATTTCTGCTCACGTCCCTCAAGAGGTGCGCTAAAAATTGTTTGGCTAGATAATAAAATTATTTCCATAATTTTTTATTTATGAGCCCTTCTGCCCACAGGGCCCTGGGGCTAAGGAACATTGTAAAAGCAAATGTTACAATGAAATAGGAGCCAAATTTACCAAGCGCAAGTCAATGAATCTGAATAAATCCTAGAGGAGAAGGAGACTCTAGAAAACTCAACACAATTGCCCCAGATACGTTTAGCTGAATGATCAGTAATTTACCTTTACACAACTCATTTTCCAAAATCATTTGAAATGATTTCACATAAGATCTTGTTTTGAAAGAGCCATGATTTATCATATCCCTAATTTATTTAGGTATATTAATGTCTGTCTCCCCCTCTAGACTGTAAGCTTGTGGTGGGTAGGGAACACGTCTAGCAACTCTGTTACATTAGACTCTCCCAAGCACACTGCCCGGAACACAGGAAGAGCTCAATAGATACTATTGATTTGAATTGATGCATATGCTAAAAAGCTTCGGAAATGCCTAACTTCTCCAATTTCCTTTATTCATCTTCCAAAGCTTAAACTCTCATTTATAACTTCTACCTTTCTCCTATGAGTGATTCACAAAGGGTTTTCAACAAGCACATTATTCCACCATCGCCATCTTAACAAGAAGAAGCTGAGGACCAAAGAGGTGAAGCGACTTGTCCAAGGTCACAGAGCAAGTGATGGCAGACTCGGGAATGGAATCCAATACCTCCTAGTTACGAGGGTAAGATCTGCCATGAAAGAGATACATGCTTCCTTCTCAGATCCTCGGAACCATCACAATTCAGACAGCTCAAGCCCTGGGAGAATTTTTCCAAATCTGAGACTCTTCCTCTCCATCAGCGCTTAGAACAGTGCTTCGCACATAGCAAGCACTTAACAAATACCATCATTATTATTATTATCATCTACATATCAGCAGCAAATGGCTTCAATCATAGAGGCCAAAAGTGGATTCTCAGCCTTGTTCACCTTAGGCCTCTGACAAGACCTGGGTGTTTCCACTGAGTGCTGAAAAGACCTAAAATGGTGGCTTCCTGGCCTGGTAACCTGCCCCTCCCAGTCCCCCTCTCCCATAAAAACCCTACCTCTTTTTCAACCCTAGACTCACAATGAAATGCTGGCACCTATTGCTTCAGTATCCTCTCAGGGTGGCACCTGGAGAGTTTCCAGTACTCTACCAGTCATGACTACAGGAGGGAGAGTCAAGCAGAGGCATACCCATTCCATTCCTAGCTTGGGCAGTGGCTAGCGAGTGGAAGGCAATCTGCTACAAGTCAAAACTCACCCATGCTGGGCAGCAGCGGCACGGAAGAGAGTCGAGGGCAGGGACTCATTTACTGCGCGGAAGGAGGCAATGGTAAACCACTTCCGGATTTTTACCAAGAAAACTCTATTGATACACTACCAGAACGATTGCAGATGGAAGTGGGGGGTTCTGGGAGAGATGTGTCTATGGCGTCGCTATGGGTCATTCACAGCTCGACAGCATAAGACAACAACAATTGCTTCAATACCAGCAGCGTTCCCAGGACTGGAATCCCAATGAAAGACTATCAGCCAGAGGACTAATAAATGGAAATGCTGTGGATTGTCCTAGGAGGAAGAAAGATTCCGCAGCAAGTTAGAAGAGTGTGTGACTAGGCATAATGACGATAGGAAAACTAGATTGAATATCGGGAGGGGGGAAATGTTTTCAACCATACAACCTACAAGCTCGTGAAATAGAGGCTTTGGAGAACTAAGGTGGAAACTCCTTTGATAAACTGAACTAAATGCAAGATTTCAAAAGCTAAATCCGATTCGGTACATACACTAGCTCATAGACAAGATCCATTCATGTATTTTTGGTGTCTCACATTCTCCCCCTGCCTGTCTGCCCCTCTGCAGTCATCAATCAATCATATTTATTGAGCGCTTACTGTGCGAGAAGCATGATACTAAGTACTTGGGAGAGTCCAGTATAACAATATACCATAGTAGATAGACATGTTCCCTGCCCACAGCGAGCTAACAGTCTGGAAGGACAATCTAACTCTTCTTCCTCCCGGGCCCCCGGCCCAGACTCTCCAGTCAGCCATTGCAGGTTCTAGCTCTCCTTCCACCTGATAGCCCACCCAACCAAATCAATGGTATTTATTGAGAACTTACTCTGTGCAGAGCACTGGACTATGCGCTAGGAAGAGTACGATAGAATAGAGAGACACGATCCATGCCCTCAAGGAGTTTGCAATCTGGTCGGGGAGACAGACATTAAAATCAATTACGGATAAGGGGAGTGGCAGAGTAGAAGGTTAAGTACATAGTGCTGTGGGGCTAGAGTGAATATCAAAGTGTTTAAGTTCTCCAGGGGTTCTGCTACCCCCTTCTTTCTCTATGCACCTCACAAGTTCAGTTGTGGTGTGACAGGGCATTGACGCTCTAACTTGCATTCTGCTAAGTGAAATATCTCACCATGTACTCTCCTAAGTGCTTAGTACAGTACTCTGCACACAACGGACTGCAAATTCCTTGAGAGGGGACGTGTCTTCTAACTCTATTGCACTCTCCCAAGTGCTTAGTACAGTGCTCCGCACACAGGAGACTGTAAGCTCCCTGAGGGCAGGGATACGTCGATAGACTCTATTGTACTCTCCCAAGCACCTAATATCGTGCCCTGCACACGGTAAGTGCTCAACAAATTCCAACTGATTAATTAGCCTTGGTAATTTAAGAAACCTTTGATTTTACTTCCCAAACACTTAGAACAGTGCCCCTCCCCACCCTAAATCTTTGTCCCCCAGTCCAGGGCAATAACAGCTCTCCCAGGACATCCCTCAGGAACTGAAGCCCTGAAATCAATCAATCGATGGTATTTACTGAGCGCTTACTTTGTGCAGAGCACTGAACTAGCACTTGGGAGCATACAATATAACAGAATAGAAAGACTGCAGGACTGAACTCCATAAGTACCAGAGGGAACTCACAATTTCTCTCTGATGTAATTATGCACATTTTTTCCTGCGGAAAAATGATCCCCACGCCTCAGTGACCACCTGCCACAGAGCTCTATGTTTGATGGTGGCAGTGATGCCAAAGCAGTGTTGCAAATGCCCCACTAGACACCTGATGCGTTGATCCAGCAATCGTATTTTTTCAATCAGTCGGTGCTACTTACTGAGCGCTTACCGTGGACAGGGCACTGTACTAAGCGCTTGGGAGAGTCCGATAGAACAGAGTTGTTAGACACATTCCCCGCCCACAAGGAACTTACGGTCTAGAGATGGGGCGATTGCCACCTCACAAGCCGCCAGGCATTTTCCCGGAAGATTCAAACCTTCCAAGAGTTTCTTCTTGGTGTTGGCTGAGCTCCTCTTTCACAGCTCCTGCCGGGGCCAACAGCAATGTGCTAGGTCTGATTGGCAACCAGCTCTGTGAGCACGAGCGGGAAGGGTGTGGGGAGAAGATGTAAATGTCTAGACGTTCACTGCTTCCCTTTCTTTCTCTACCTTGCATCTGCCTTCGTCCTATCTCTAACGAGATGGGATTTAACCAGTCAGGCGAACGATTTGTTACTTGAGGAACCCGATTCTAATTCCCTCCCTGGTAGCACTATTGTTATTGTTCTATTGTACTCTCCCAAGCACATAGTACAGCGCTCTGCACACAGTAAACACTCAATAAATACGATCGACTAACTGAAATTAGGAGGCTTGGGGGGCCAGGGGAGTGTCGAGGTTGGGGGGGTTGGGGAGGCTGCCTAAATGCACTGGAAACAGGGCCAAATGTTGGAGCAGTCCTCGATGTTCTCAAGAAAGGGTTAAACATCTGCCTTCTTCCGCCAGGCCTTAAACCCACCAGAGGAATAGATCATCGCTCCTGACTTATTCAATCCCAGCTCTTTTGCACTAGCTGCAGGAGGCAGACGGATTGCGTGGGGGGGGGGGGGAAACTGTCGGTTTTATTTTTTTTTCTCCTGCAACACATATTCGTAGAGTCGGTTACCAACCCGACCGTTTCAAACCTGGCAGGCTGGTCTCTCATCGTTGGCACCGGCGGTAGCTGTGAAAGAGAAGCCCTACTAAGACTTCGAAGAAACACTTACCAAGTATCGAAGGCCCTGGGATGCGGCTTAGTAGTAGTGGTGATGGCAGCCATGGTGTGTAATGAAAGTAGCGGTGCACTGCAGGACCCTAAATGAGACGATTGAGGGGAAAGGTGCCAGTGTCATCTCCTGGGCCTGTTTCTCTCAAGTCAAATCTCCTCTGACAGGGCTTCAGGTCAAAGCGGGAGCACCTCACATGAAGTTGCTCGGCCCTCCCGAGTTTAGCTCTAACGATCCCTCAGGGACACAAGGGCCACAGTTTGCTCAGTTCTTTGCCCCCAGCCCAATCCTGATTTCTGAGGACTCTGCCATGCAGATCATTTCCAATTGCTCACGGCATTTGAAAAGTGAGTGGAAAGAAGTAAGAGATATGGGAAATAAGGTAGCCTGGTGGAAAAAGCACGGGCTAGGGAGTCAGAGGACCTGGGTTCAAGTTCCGGCTCCACCACCTGTCTGCTGTGTGACCTTGGGCAAGTCACTTCACTCCTCTGGGCCTCAGTTACCTCATCTGTAGAATGAGGATTAAGACTCAACATGACAACTCAACATGAGCAAGACTGAGCTCCTCATCTTCCCTCCCAAACCCGGTCCTCTCCCAGACTTCTCTATCACCGTGGATGGCACGACCATCCTTCCCGTCCCGCAGGCCCGCAATCTCGGTGTTATCCTTGACTCGTCTCTCTCGTTCACCCCACACTTCCTATCCGTTACCGAGACCTGCCGGTTTCACCTCTACAATATCACCAAGATCCGCCCTTTCCTCTCCACCCAGACGGCTACCTTACTGCTACAGGCTCTCGTTATATCCCGGCTAGACTACCGTGTCAGCCTTCTCTCTGACCTCCCTTCCTCCTCTCTCGCCCCGCTCCGGTCTATTCTTCACTCCGCTGCCCGGCTCTCTTCCTGCAGAAACGATCTGGGCATGTCACTCCCCTTCTTAAACAACTCCAGTGGTTGCCTATCAACCTCCGCTCCAAACAAAAACTCCTCACTCTAGGTTTCGAGGCTCTCCATCACCTTGCCCCTTCCTACCTCTCCTCCCTTCTCTCTTTCTACCGCCCACCCCGCAAGCTCCGCTCCTCTGCCGCCCACCTCCTCACCGTCCCTCGGTCTCGCCTATCCCGCCGTCGACCCCCGGGCCACGTCCTCCCGCGGTCCCGGAACGCCCTTCCTCCTCACCTCCGCCAAACTGATTCTCTTCCCCTCTTCAAAACCCTACTTAAAACTCACCTCCTCCAAGAGGCCTTCCCAGACTGAGCTCCTCTTCTCCCTCTACTCCCTCTGCCACCCCCCCTTACCTCTCCGCAGCTAAACCCTCTTTTTCCCCTTTTCCCTCTGCTCCTCCACCTCTCCCTTCCCATCCCCACAGCACTGTACTCGTCCGCTCAACTGTATATATTTCCGTTACCCTATTTATTTTGTTAATGAATTGTACATCGCCTTGATTCTATTTAGTTGCCATTGTTTTTACGAGATGTTCTTCCCCTTGACTCTATTTATTGCCACTGTTCTCGTCTGTCCGTCTCCCCCGATTAGACCGTAAGCCCGTCAAACGGCAGGGACCGTCTCTATCTGTTGCCGACTTGTTCATCCCAAGCGCTTAGTACAGTGCTCTGCACATAGTAAGCACTCAATAAATACTATTGAATGAATGAATGAATGACTGTTGAACCCCATGTGGGACAGGGTCTGTGTCCAACCCTATTTGCTTGTATCCACCCCAGTGGTCAGTACTGTGTCTGGCACAGAGGAAACACTTAAATACCACAATTATTATTATTCTTATTATGCACTAGAATTATTATTATTATTCACTTATTATTATGCACTAGAGCACTAGAAAACTTGGAAAAGTACAATATAACAGAGTTGGCAGACACATTCCCTGCCCACCACAAGCTTACATCCTTGACTAAAAGGGATCTATCTCTTCTGAAAACTTTTCATTCCCTCACTCCATGGGCCCATATCACTCAATTAATCAATCATTCAGTGGTATTTACTGAGTGCTTATTATGTGCAGAGCACTGTACTAGCGCTTGGAAGAGTACAATACAACGGAATTAGCAGACACGTTCCCTGCCCACACTCCTTCACTAAAAATAAATAAATGACTTGTTAATAATGTGGCTCAGTGACTAGAGCACGGGCTTGGGAGTCAGAGGTCATAGGTTCTAATCCTGGCTTCGCCACTTGTCTGCTGTGTGACTTTGGGCAAGTCATTTCACTTCTCTGGGCCTCAGTTCCCTCATTTGTAAAATGGGGATTAAGTCTGTGAGCCTCACGTGGGACAACCTGATTACCTTGTACCTACCTCGGTGATTAGAACAGTGCTTGGCACATAGTAAGTGCTTAACAAATACCGTCATTTGTTATTATTATTATATTTCCTCAGTGTTTACTATGTGCCTGACACTGTGCTAAGTGGAGTAGATACCAGCAAATCGGGTTGGACACAGTCCCTTTTCCACATGGGGCTCACAGTCTTAATTCCCATTTTACATATGAGGGAACTGATACCCAGAGAAGTGAAGTGACTTGCCCGAGGTCACACAGCAGATACATGGCAAAGCCAGGATTAGAACCCAGGTCCTTCTGACTCCTAGGACCGTGTTCTATCCAGTAGGCCACACTGCTTCAACTTCACACTAACGTTGACATTCACCCGTGAGTGTATGTGTATTGTTCAAAAAGTCCAGTGGGAGAGCCACCAACACAACCCAACAGGAGCAGTTCTAATGAAGACTGTCCTTTGTTGTGCCATTACGATCTTAGCTTTGAGTCGGATGGGGAAGATTTTCAACGTGTGCAGACTGGAATTTCTCTTGCTATTTTTCCATTCCATCGATTTCCTCAGTTTATCCTCTTGTTCCACTTCTTCGGTCTCATCTAGTTTGACTTGCTCCACGTATGGCTGAATGACCTTCTAGTGGTCACTGGCTCAGAGGGAACTGCTGAAGATCACACAAACCCAGATCCATGACCTAAGTCTGCTCTGTTAAGTTAGACAAGGGCTGAGCAAATCAATCAGCGGCTGGGGACTATTTTGTTCACTCCAAATAGAAAGAGTTTGTGGGGGTGGGGAGGAGGAAAAGGGGGAAGGGGAGGAGAGAGGACAGGGGAAAAAGAAGAGGGGCCAGGGAGAGGAAGGAAAGAAGAAAATGAAAGAAACCAAAATTCTTCCTTCTAAAAATGCAGGATTCCAGTTGTGTGTCACATTTTTGCAAGGCATGCATGCCGTGTCAAATTTTCAGCATACACATTAGGTCTTCTAAAACGTCAGCACCTGGATCTTGAAGCCTGCCGTGAAAATTGGTAGAATGATTTACTGCAAATAGCTTAAGAGATTTCCTTTTCCAATGCTCGAGAAATCAATACCGTCCATTCAGCCATAGAAAAAATAGACCGCAGCTAGTGGAGGCCATGGCAGAGGCAGCAACAAGAGGTTCACTCCCAGAGGATTTTCCGGTTCCTCCTTTTTCACCAACAAAGGCATCAGTTGAGTCTGCCAACTAACGATACACACATCTAAGGATGATTTCAGCTGCTGCAAGGCCAGGGTAACTCTGAACTTGAAGGCTCCATGCCCTTCCACCCATCTAAAGTCCCTATGGGCATTTCTCTAACAGTTCCCTTTTGTTCACTGTGTTGCCCAAGCGCTCAGTACCGTGCTCTGCACATAGGTAGCACTCAATAAAGACCACTGATTGATGGAGAACAGGAGAGCTCCTTCCATTTTTTGAGCCAAAGACAAGTTGAAACTCATACAGAAGTATACAAAACTTCATTCATTCATTCAATCGTATTTATTAAGCGCTTACTGTGTACAGAGTACGGTACTAAGCGCTTGGGAAAGTACAACAGCAATAAAGAGTGATGATCCCTGCCCACAATGAGCTCGCAGTCTAGAGAGGGGGAGACAGACATCAATGCAAATAAACAGACATGCACATAAATAAATAAAATTACAGAACTTGATCATCTATATTGAGATTTTTCTTTTCAAGGAGGCACCTGAGTTGACATTGAAAGTTTTACCATCCTGGCTTGCCAAGGCTCCTAAGCAAAGAGAGATTTCACCAGATACACCAGCCCACCAGCGTGGAGTAAGAAACAATCCGTATTATGGGAGAATTTCTCTCGCTTTTCTGAGATAAATGAATCCTCACATACCTAGGAATCAATCAATCCTTTAGGATATAAGTTCTCTAGACTGTGAGCCCATTGTGGGCAGGGAATGAGTCTACCACCTGTTATAGTATCCTCTGTCAAGCGCTTAGTCAGTCACTCAATCATATTTATCAAGCACTTACTGTGTGCAGAATGCTGTACTAAGCACATGGGAGAGTACAAAATAATACAACAGGCATATTCCCTGCCCACAAGGTGTTTACAGTCTACAGCGGGGGACAGATCATCATATAAATAAATTACAGATCCGTACATGAGTGTTGTGGGGCTGGAAGGGGGGGATGAATAAAGGGAGCGAGTCAGGGCGATACAGAAGGGAAATGAAGAAAAGAAAAAGAGGGCTTAGTCAGGGAAGGCGTGGTATGGTGCTCTGTACGTAGCACATAGTAGACGCTCAATAACTACGGTTCCCCTAGGAAGTCAGGCCAGCTTCCTAACTGGATCAAGACTAAAATGGAGACCTGGGTTCTAATCCTGGTTCCACCACTTACCTGCTGTGACCTTGGGCAAGTCACTTCATTTCTCTGAGCCTCAGTTCCCCCATCTGCAAAAAGAGTATACAATACTTGTGCTCCCTCCTACTTAGACTGTGAGCCCCAGGTGGGACCTGTTTATCTTATATCTACCCCCACGCTTAGTACTGTGTTTGGCACATAGTAAGCACTTAACACAATTATTATCATTATTATCATGAATAATAATAAAAAATGAATTTTAAGGGACCCTCCCCTACCCTAAACATTGGCCCTGCCAAAAGCAGGGTTGATCTTGGCCCGGGCTCAGAGTGGGAGGGACCTGAGCCAGTTGGACTCCACTCAATCACAGTGCACAGTCCTAGTTGCAACCTTGATGGCAGGATAAACATACATTCGGCACATCTCCGGCCAGCTCTCTCAATAAATCTCACAACCTTCCCCTTTCCCAACTACTTTCCCTCTCCCTTTTCTTCTTCTCAGACCCCTGGCCTCCCTCACCTCTCACCCTTTACCCCCGTTGTTTCTCCGGGATGTCAACAGCCAGCAATTCTTCAAAAAAGGTTTTGTCAGCGATCCTTCATTGCAAAGAAGTCTGTCGGCATTCTCTGGTGTTCTTCACACTTGAATGAGGAAGTGGAATTTTTAACAGTGCCCTTCGGTTAAAGGTTCTCTTTAAAAATCATCACCTGCCAGCAAGACACCAACCAAGACAAGCAGAGGGTAGTGACAGGGAGACAAGCGCCTTGCCCACTCGGGCTTCAAAAAGTGGAAAAATCCATATACATAAGGAAAGAGGCCCAGGGCACCCAGAGAAATAAGAAGGGAATGTCAGACTGAAAAAACACAAACAGCACAAAGAGAATAAACGTGTTGGGAGCCACCTTAGTCATAACCATCCCTCTCCCCACCACCCCCAAACCTGGAGGTCAAGGACTCCAGGGTCACACCTCAAGGAATTTCCTCCCCATCAGCTTCCTGTCCCAAAGAAAATTTAAAAAGAAAAAAGCTTTTCAGGCAACTGAGGAAAACTTTTCAACTGAATCTTGGAAGGAACTCTTTACCTTCCAACCACTAGCAACTGTAATAGCTGCTCATCACATTCTCTCATCCCCTCCCCTCCAGGCACTGTCTTTCAGTCAGGGACTCAAAGCAACAATGAGATTTCAAGCAGCGGGCAGCTCCTCTCCCTCTAATCTACCACCGTGATTTCTCTACCTCCCACAACCGCTACTTCTGAGCAGCAATCAATCAATGGTATTTATTAAATGTGTATTGTGTGCAGAACACTGTATTAAGCACTTGGGAGAGAACAATATAGCAGAGTTGGTAGACATACTCCCTGCCCCACTGAACTTAAAGTCTACAGGGGGAAAATCAACATCTTTCCCACTAATAAAATGGAGGTCTCCCCTGCACTCAGATGACTTTAGATATCCAGGACAGTAACTGTCACTGTGGGCAGGGACCTTGTCCATTGGATCTGGCGAGAAGGAGATCGTTGGTGACCTTGGAGAGGGTGGTTTCCGTGGAGTTTGATGAAGGGGATGAAAGCCAGATTGGACGGGGTCAAGGAAAGAACTGGAAGAGAGGAAATTGAGACCACGGGTGTAGGTAACTCATTCAAGGAGTTTGGAGAGGAATGGTAGGAAGAAGATGGGGTGGTAAACTGGAGGGAGCTGAGGGGTCAAGGGAGGATTATTTTTAGGATACCAAATACATCAACTCCATCCACCACCTACACAAGTTCTGCACGTGTATTAAAGTCGCCGTGTCCCATTTGGTCGCCATACCCAAACTACCTTCTCTTGATGCCCAAATCCACATCCTCAACACCACCCTTTCCACTGAACTCATGTAAGCTCTCAATAAATACCATTGATAGATTGGTCGCATGACCTGTACATCCTGACTATATGCTTCTGACATGTAGCCTTCATTTTAGAAAATTATGTAAAAGTGGAAAGTTTTTAAGAAACCTACGTAATCCTGGATTGCCATGTGGAAAATTAAAGTGGAAGAACTAGAAGGAAAAAAATATGGGCAATTTTTGCCCAAGGAAAAGGAGACAGTGAAAGGGGTTCTCAGGGTCACAGTGAGTAAGCACTCAGTCTTTTGAGATAATTGGTGTTTTTTCCCCCTAGTATTTTCTTTGGTGGGTAGAGGGAGAAGTCGGAAAAGACACCTTTGCCTGACTTTCAGACTGTAAACTCTAGACTCTTGACTGTAAACTAGCTGTGGGCAGGGAACACGTCTACCAACTCTGTTAAAATGTACTCTCCCAAATGCTAGCACAGTGCTGTGCCCACAGTAAGTGCTCAATAAATACCACTGATTGATTGATTGATTTCAGAGGGAGGGAAAAGTTAAAATCTCTCTTAAGTCTTAAAAGCTTGGAAAACAGCACAAAAGTGTCCTTCTTCTGGAAGAACAAACTACCCCCCCAGACACACACACTCTCATCCCAAGAGATTAAAATCTGCTCAACGCTTCCCAATTGGACGTTCTCAAATTACGCTGACTGGCCCGGACCTGCTCACAATGTGCTTTTGCCCTTGAATTACTAAGTTTAGAATTAAATCAGCACTGGGCAAGGTGGTGTCAGCAACCTGGGGGGGTGAAGTGGGGGAGGGGAGTTAACGCCTGCTTCAGTATCAAGCAAGGAGACCAGGGACAAAGTTTTCTAGGTGTCATTAGTCCCAGGCATGACCCTTAGCAAAAAATGCTTCTCTAAGGGCCCATTTTGCTGCTTATCCAGGAGCATGTGAAGCTGTTTCCCTGACAAAGCTCCAGGTGGTGTGAAAGGACATAGGATTTCATTATTTTTATGTTTAAGAATTTCTACATAGAGGATGGTGCATTGGGGAGATTCTTAGTTCTGATTTCCCAGCTTTATGGAAGTCTCCAAGGTGTCCTCAACTCAGTTTTCTTTCTTCTCTACCCCCCCCCCCCCAACAAAGGCAGATGAATCCAGTTAGTTTAAATTACTGTTATTTAAGCTGTTGCCTGAAAACATGTGGTTCCTCTCAAAATGGAAGCGAACCAGCCCATCAGCCAGAAGGAAAGCTCAATGGAGACTGTCCCCTCTTCATTTTTCTACGTCTCCTTTAAATCTCAAAAAACCAAATCTGCATGCCAAAACCCAGTCTTGGGTCCCAAAGAGCTGAGAAGGGCAAACCAAGATTGTGTAGTAAGAAAACAGATATCTGGAAGGGCTCACCTCAGTATGGGTTCTTTGCCAGGGGCAGGTGGTGATCAGTTTCTGTTTCATTTGGGGTTTTCAAAGAGTTAAAAGAAGGCACGCAACACAAAACCCAAAGAGCATGCCAATAAATCAATCAATGGTATTTTTTGAGAGCTTACTGTGTGCAGAGTGCTGTACTGATTAATGAATCATATTTATTGAGCATTTACTGTGGTCAGAGAATAGCACTGTGTGTTTGGGAGAATACATTATAGTGCTTGGGAGAGTACAATAGAGAACTGCTGTACAAAAGCAGATGCAAAGCATGGAAGAGAACAGTTCAGAGGACTAAGCTGTGGTCAAAAAATCTCAAGACAATCCTCCCCAACCTCGACTCTACCATTAATTTGGGGCCATCTTGGGCAGACCACTTAACATCTGGGAGTCTCGGTTTAAAGTCGACTGCATGTGCACATACTGAAATCGCATTCCATCAGGTGAGTGTGTTCTTGGTCACCAAGCAGCGTGGCCTAGTGGAAAGAGCCCAGGCCTGGGAGTCAGAAAGACCTGGGTTCTAATCCTGATTCTGTCACTTGTCTGCTGTTTGAGCCTGGGTGGCAAACCAAATTGTGCACTCACAAGAGGGGGAAAACTGAGAAACTAAGGTTGGAAGGAATAACAAATTGGATTGGCTAATTAGATAAAAAATGTTTATTCATTCATTCAATAGTATTTATTGAGCATTTACTATGTGCAGAGCACTGTACTAAGCGCTTGGAATGAACAATTCGGCAACAGAGAGAGACAATCCCTGCCCATTGACGGGCTTACAGTCTAATCGGGGGAGACAGACAAAAACCAATAGCAATAAATAAAATCAAAGGGATGTACATCTCAATAACAAAATAAATAAGGTAAAAATATATACAATGAGCGGACGAGCACAGTGCTGAGGGGAAGGGAGAAGGGGAGGAGCAGATGGAAAGGGGGGGAAGAGGGGCTTAGCTGAGGGGAGGTGAAGGGGGGGCAGAGAGGGAGCAGAGGGAAAAGGGGAAGCTCAGTCTGGGAAGGCCTCTTGGAGGGGGTGAGCTCTCAGTAGGGCTTTGAAGGGGGGAAGAGAGTTAGTTTGGTGGACGTGAGGAGGAAGGGCATTCCAGAACAGCGGAAGGACGTGTGCCGGGGGTCGACAGCGGGACAGGCGAGAACGGGGGACAGTGAGGAGGTGGGCGGCAGAGGAGCGGAGACTATAGGGTGGGCAGTAGAAAGAGAGAAGGGAGGAGAGGTAGGAGGGGGCAAGGTGATGGAGAGCCTTGAAGCCTAGAGTGAGAAGTTTCTGTTTCATGCGGCGGTTGATAGGCAACCACTGGAGGTTTTTAAGAAGGGGAGTGACATGCCCAGAGCGTTTCTGCAGGAAGATGAGCCAGGCAGCGGAGTGAAGAATAGACTGGAGTGGGGTGATACAGGAGGAAGGGAGATCAGAGAGAAGGCTGACACAATAAACCAGCTGGGATATTATGAGAGCCCGTACTAGTAAAATAGCCGTTAGGGTGGAGAGCAAAGGGCGGATCTTAGCGATATTATAAAGGTGAGACCGGCAGGTCTCAGTGACGGATTGGATGTGTGAGGTGAATAAGAGAGCCGAGTCAAGGATGGCACCGAGGTTGCTGGTTTGAGAGACGGGAAGGATGGTCGTACTGATAGGGAAGTCAGGAAGAGGACAGGGCTTGGGAGGGAAGATGAGGAGCTCAGTTTTGGACATGTGGAGTTTTAGGTGGCGGGCAGACATCCAGGTAGAGACATCCCGGAGGCAGGAGGAGATATGAGCCTGAAGGGAGGGGGAGAGGACAGGGGCAGAGATGTAGATTTGTGTGTCATCTGCATAGAGATGATAGTTGAAGCCGTGGGAGCGAATGAGTTCACCAAAGGAGTGAGTGTAAATGGAGAACAGAAGAGGGCTGAGAACTGACCCTTGAGGAACTCGTACAGTTAGAGGATGGGAGGGGGAGGAGGAGCCCGCGAAGGAGACCGAGAATGAACAGCCAGAGAGATAAGAGGAGAACCGGGAGAGGACAGAGTCCGTGAAGCCAAGGTGAGATAAGGTGTGGAGGAGAAGGGGATGGTCTACAGTGTCAAAGGCAGCTGAGAGGTCAAGGAGCATTAGGATATAGTAGGAGCCTTTCGATTTGGCAAGAAGGAGGTCACGGGTGACCTTTGAGAGAGCAGTCTTGGTAGAGTGGAGGGGATGGAAGCCAGATTGGAGGGGGTCCAGGAAAGAGTTGGAGTTAAGAAATTCTAGGCAGAGAGTGTAGACGACTTATTCTAGGAGCTTGGACAGGAAGGGTAGTAGGGAGACAGGGCGATAACTGGAAGGGGGAGTGGAGTCGAGAGAGGTTTTTTTTAGGATGGGGGAGACATGGGCATGTTTGAAGGCAGAGGGGAAGAAGCCAGTGGAGAGTGAGCGGTTAAAGATAGAAGTTAAGGAGGGGAGGAGGGAAGGGGCGATGGTTCTTATAAGGTGAGCGGGAATGGGGTCTGAAGCACAGGTGGAGGGGGTGGCACTTGAGAGGAGGGAGGAGATCTCCTCTGAGGATACTGCAGGAAAGGATGGGAAAGTAGGGGAGAGGGTTGGAGGTGGGGGGAGAGGCAGAAGGGTGACTTTGGGGAGCTCAGACCTGTGTTAATTTTCGTGATGAAGTAGGTGGCCAGATCACTGTGGGGGAGGGATGGAGGAGGGGGAGGAACAGAGGGCCTGAGGAGAGAAGTAAAGGTCCGGAACAATTGGCGGGGGTGACGGGCATGGGCGTCAATGAGGGAAGAAAAGTAGTTTTGCCTGGCGGAGGAGAGGGCAGAGTTAAGGCAGGAAAGGATAAATTTAAAATGGATAAGGTTGGCTTGGTGCTTGGACCTTCGCCAGCAGTGTTCAGCAGCTCGAGCATAAGAGCGTAGGAGGCGGACAGAGCAGTGACTCAGGGCTGTGGGTTAGTGGAGCAAGAGCGGCGGAGGGAAAGTGGGGCAAGTGAGTTGAGATGAGTAGAGAGGGTGGAGTTGAGAGTGGTAACCTGATCATCGAGAGTGGGAAGAGAGGACGGGGGGCAAGGTGGGGAGAGATGCTTTTGGAGAGATGGATGGGATCAACAGTGCGGAGGTCTCTGTGGGGGAGTAGTACAGATTTGCAGGGGGAGAGAGTGTGAGAGAGGAGGCAGGTGAGAAGGTTATGGTCTGAGAGAGGGATTTCAGAGTTGGTGAGGGAGGAGATAGTGCAGAGGTAGGAGATGTGCTGTGAGTTTATGTGCTGTACATATTGATAAATGTAGTTGGTGCGTGATATGTTTATCTTGCTAAGAAAAGAAGCTGCTGGAGGACTGGGTGTCTGTACACCACAGTTTATTAATGTTTTATAAATACTGAGCGGCAGCAAACAGGGCAGTTCTATGAGCATCCAATAATGAAAGGTCGGGATACTTTACAGAATCCCTTTGCCAAACCCTCAAAAAATAATCTGTTTAGAAAAATATACTAAGCGTGGCATAGTGGAAAGAGCAAGGGCCTGAGAGTCAGACGGTCATGGGTTCTAATCCCGGCTCCGCCCCTTGTCTGCTGTGTGACCTTGGGCAAGTCGCTTCACTTCTCTGTGCCTCAGTTACCTCACCTGGAAAATAGGGATTGAGACTGTGAGCCCCACGTGGGACAGGGACTGTGTCCAACCTGATTTGCTTGTAACCACCCCAGCACTTAGTACAGTGCGTGCAATACAGTAAGCGCTTAACAAACACCATAATTATTATCATCATTATATTACCCAGCCCCTTACGAGAAACTGCCGTTTCTCTCCCACATCGTGGGGGCGAAGCAAACGACTGCAAAGTTTTTCAGTTCCTGACCACCCACTCATTTTTAAATCCGCAATCCCCTTAGCGGTCGACAACAGCAAGTAGGTTGATGACCTGCAAATGAAAACAGAACTCGACGTATTCATCTGGAGATGATTTCTTGCGCCTTTTCCTTTCACTTATGTACCTTAGTAATAATAATAATAGTGACAATAATGGTATTTGTTAAGCACGTCCTAGATGCCAACACTGTGCTAAGGGTTGGGTTAGCTGCCAGCCAAACAGATCAGACGGGGGGGGCTCACAGACTAGTGTGTCTCGGTTATAGTGCCAGACTTTTCCATAAACCAGGAAATGGCCAAGCAGGCTTCGGAAATACATCTAAACCTAGGAAATAATTGTCACCACCAGGATCAGCGGCACCAGCCCAATACCATCTGCCTCTCAGACCCTATTCCCCTTCCAAGTCTTACACCATTGTAGCACATTTGCTACTGTTGGGAATCGCTACTGGAAAGAGCAATTACCCAATTTTTCCTCTCACCAACTCCAAACCTAGTTCTGTCCTTCATGGTGGGGAAGTGACAACGCATCCGGCAGTTGACCATGGCCCTTATCTGTAGCCAGCATATTACGACCTCCCTCAGACTGGTCCATGATTTAATCTCTTGTAATTGGATATTTTTTATTGTATCGTGCAACAGATGTCCTTCACTTTCTGGTTGACTTGAGGGCCAATTTCAAGGGGTTTAAATTTTAATCGAGAAAGAACCATTAGCTAGATCAGCAGTCTATGCCCTTCTAAGCCCAAAAGTTTCTCAATCCATGGCACTGCTTAACAGTTGACTAGCACTGTCCTTTCCTTGGGATTCAATGGAAAATTAAAGCAAGGAGTCAGGCGAAGTATCTACTAGGTTTATATTTGCATTCCAAACACTGAGAACATCAAATAAATATTCCCCACAAATGCACAGAATGTTTCAAATGGATCTGGCAGCATTTCAGGCATCGGTACATGCAACGGCCCACAGCTTGGAGACTCAAGATGCCTCTAGGTATATTTCAGTATCTGTCTCCCTTATTAGACTGAAACTTTTCGAGGGCAGGGATCAGGTCTACTAACTCTAATGGATTCTCCCAAGTGCTGAGTATGGTAACCTGCCCATGGTAAACTGTACCGTGGGGATCTTGTCACCTAACTCTGTTGTGTTATCCCACCCACACTTTTAGTACAATGCTCTGCATATGGTAGGTGCTCAAATACCAGTGATTGATTTTTCTGGAAGCAGCACTTAGCATTTATGTAGTCCCACAGCTTTTATGTACATATCTGTAAATTATTTATTTATTCATATTAATGTCAATCTCCCCCTCTAGACTGTAAGCTTATTGTAGGCAGGGAATGTGTCTATTTATTGTTATATTGTACTCTCCCAAGGCTTGCATACAGTAAGCGCTCAAGAAAGACGATTAAATGAATTTTTCTCCACACCAGAAGCAGGTGCTGGTCAACATCTTGCAAATTATGCAAATCTAATAAGCAACAGAATTAGTTAATTTCAGCATTTCCATGTCAAGGGAGAAGACTCCTTACAACATTCACATTCAATCTGCCACCTAATGCTCTCTAACTTTAATTTGCTTTTTGGTATCTGCACATGTGCAAGCTGTGAAAATAAGCAATGGCTCATAGACATAGAGTCTAAAAGAAAATAATATAAGGGGCTGGATCATCCAATGGCTTCATGTTGGGTTTCCGGGAGACTTAACTATATGTCTATGGTGGAAGTGTGCTGCCGGGAGGTGTTTGTGTTTTCTTATCAAATAAGAAATCAAATTAATACCTGTTCTCCTTCCTACTAAGCCCCTTGTGGGACAGGGACTGTGTCCAACATGATAACCAGGACTTATTTAAATTATACTCTACTGTCCCAAACTCTTCGTAAAGTGCTCTGCACACAATAAGCGCTCAATAAATACGACTGACAGTACTTAGAACAGTGCTTGTCACATAGTAAGTGCTTAACAAATACTATTATTATTATTATAAAATGGGGACCAGCTGAAAGAGGTATGGTTGGCTAGAACAGGAAACAAGATGGTGTTGGTAGATGTGAAGGGACCAATCCTAATCTGCCTTTTTAGCAAGCGGGCAAAGGGGAAATGGCCCGAGTCCACCCCTCACCTAGCTGTTAGGGACCACCCCACAGCCAAATGGACACCAACTAGCCTTATCTCATCTTCGCGCCAACCTCTGCGGTGGCTCATGATCCTCTCTGCTAAGAGCAGTCTCGCAGTGTTGAGGGGAAGAAAGCAGAAAGGTTCAGGGGTGTGCCCTCAGTAGGGAGTACAGGAGTAGGTGATCTTTGACCTAGGGCGTTAGGGCCCTAATGCCAAGTAAGATTTCATCAGGAGGCTCTTCAGAGAGCAAGTGTTCTACAACGTGAAGTATCTAAGGCAAGAGTCTGTCCTGAATGACTCAGAAGCATGAAAACAAGCATGGCCTAGCAGAAAGCGCCTGGGCCTGGGAGTCAGAGGACCTGGGTTCTCAACCCAGCTCTGCCCCTTGTCCTCTGGGTGACTATGGGTGAGTCACTTCACTTCTCTGTGCCTCAGTTCCCTCATCTTCAAAATGGCATAATAGATGGAGCCTAGGCCTGGGAGTCAGAAGGTCATGGGCTCTAGTCGCCACTCTACCACTTGTCTGCCGTGTGGCCTTGGGCAAGCCACCTTCAATTCTCTTTGACTGTTACCTCTTCTGTAAAATGGGGATTAAGACTGTGAGCCCCATGCGGGACAAGGACTGTGTCCAAACCCATCGGCTTGTATCCACCCCAGTGTTTAGGACAGTGCCTGTCACATAGTAAGTGCTTAACAAACAACACAATTATCATTATGTGGGACATGGACCATGTCCAACCTGATTAGCTTGCACCTACCCCAGCACTTAGGACAGTGTCTGGCACATAGTAAGCATTTAACAAATATCACAATTATTATATCCTAGTTCCGTGAGGGAATTAAATATACAAAATTTTAAAAAGCAGTAGTTTGTTGTTGAGGCTTGAATCTCGCTCTTCCTCACTCTTCAAAGGAAAATTAGAAGGAATTCCTGAAAGTGAAAGGCAACTCAAATCTCACTGAGTAATCAAAGATTAAAGAGATAACAGATTAAAAGCGGGGCCAGCAGGCCAACCAGCAGGAATTATTCAGTTGAAAGCCCAAATCCCCAGTCAACAAACACTAGGCCAGGCATGTGCCAGCAGTCACTTAATCTCCGCCACTGCAGTGGAACGGGAATCCAAGAGTGACAGGTTCAAAAAATCTCCAAATGAAAACTATGGTAATCGTTAGTAAATGCTCTAACCTCCCAGGCTCACATTTGGAGAGGGATAAAAAATAAGGAAGAGGGATGTTGTCATGCTGCTAGGGTCTCAAGGCAGGGGCATAAGAAGCGGTATGGCATAGACAATAAAACATGGGCTTGGGAGTCAGAAGGTCGTGGTTTCTAATCCCTGCTCCACCACTTGTCTGCTGTGTGACCTTGGGCAAGTCACTTCACCGGTCCTCAGTTACCTCATCCGTAAAATGAGGATTGAGACTATGAGCTCCACAGGGGACAGGGATTGTGTCCACATTGATTTGCTTGTATCCAACCCCGCGCTTATTATTTCTACTCCTGCCCCCCTCCTCCTCCCCCTGAATTCCTGGACTCTGGTCAGAAGGTGACAAGATGGATGGGGAGAGTAGCAGCTGAGATCCCTCAAAAGTGTTGCTCTCAGAGTTGGAGCTGGAGGGCTCTCCGATCAATCAATCAATAGTATTTATTGAGCGCTCACTGTGAGCAGAGCCCTGTACTGAGCTCTTGGAAGAGGAAAACACAGCTGAGTTGGCAGACATATTCCCTGCCCACAAAGAGCTTACAGTGTAAGTTTTTTTTAAGAAAATCTGCCTTCGAGAAGCAGTCGTGGCCTAGTGGGAAGAGCACAGGCTGGGGACTCAGGAGACCCGAAAAATAATAATAATGGTATTTGTTAAGCACTTACTATGTGTCAAGCACCATTCTAAGCACTGGGGTAGTTACAAGGTAATCAGGTTGCCTCATGTGGGGCTCACAGGCTTAATCCTCATTTTACAGATGAGGTAACGAGGCCCAGAGAAGTTAAGTGGCTTGCCCAAGGTCACACAGCAGACAAGTAGCAAAGCTGGGATTAGAACCCACGTCTTCTGACTCCCAAGCCCGTGCTCTTTCCATTAGGCCACGCTGCTTCTCCATCCCTGTTCTCCCTCTCTATTATGACTGTAAGCCCCATGTGGGACAGGGATTGTACCCATTCTGACTACAAGCTGGGTGTGGGCAGGGAACGTGTCTACCAACTCCGTTACTCTAGTTAGTTCCAGTGCTAGACACAGAATAAGCACTCAATAAATGCCATTGATTGATTGACTGCACTGTCAATCAATTGCCTACTTAGAGCTTACTTAGCACTTAGTACTGAGCACATAATTAAGCTCTTAAATAAATACCACAATTATTATTCCTCTTACCTTTCCCTAACCCCTTCCCCTGCTGTCTACTGTGAACTGAGGATCAGCCAGAGCGTTATCCCATCCCATATCAACCTGGGTCCTTAAAAACCTACAGAAAACAATCAGTCCTCTCTCCTACTCCCATGGCACCCCAAACATCAGAGGCACCCCCAAGGGACACACTGTAATTTTGCATTTCCCCTAAGCAGTAATTACCTGGGACGCTGCCTGATGCACAGCTCCAGATCAGGCAGTCTTTCCTGATAACAATAATGATGGTGTTTGTTAAGCTCTTACTTTGTGCCAAGCACTGTTCTAAGCGCTGAGCACTGTTCTAAGTGTTGGTACCCAAATGCCAATACATCTGTTGTGCTACTTCTCTTACAATTAAGCCAGGCAAAGCAGATTTTATGTAACAAGGAATAGCTCATTTATTGATGTTTGAGCCTACCAAATATATGAGACAGTTTCATCTCTAACACTTCCTGGCTACTGCTGAAGTTTTCCTTATTCTTAAGGATGTACCAGACTAGCCAATAATCTTCCCCTTTCTAATAAAGATTATGTAATATACCTGATAAACATAAGGTTGATGATCTCATTTACAGAGTGCTATGATATCAGTCATTGGTATTTATTGAGCACTAACTGTGTGCAGAGCATTGAACTAAGCACTTGGGAGTAATAATAATGTTGGCATTTGTTAAGTGCTTACTATGTACATAGCATTGTTCTAAGCGCTGGGGAGGACACAGGGTGATCAGGTTGTCCCACGTGGGGCTCACAGTCTTAATCCCCATTTTACAGATGAGGTAGCTGAGGCCCAGAGAAGTTAAGTGACTTGCCCAAAGTCACACAGCTGACAAGCGGCGGAGCCAGGATTTGAACCCATGATCTCTGACTCCCCAGCCCGTGCTCTTTCCACTAAGCCACGCTGCTTCTCTAAGTGCAGAATGCACTTGTCAGAAGGTGCATTATGAGAGTTAGTAATAATAATAATTGCAGTATTTGCCAAGCGCTTACTATGTGCCAAGCACTGTATTAAGCGCTAGGGCAGATACAAGCAAATCACCTTGGATGCAGTCCCTTTCCCGAATGGGGCTCTCAGTCTTAATCCCTATTTTACAGATGAGGTAACTCAGGCACAGAGAATTAAAGTGACTTGCCCAAGGCCACACAGCAGACAAATGGCAGAGCAGGGATTAGAACTCATGATCTTCTTACTCCCAGGCCAGTGCTCTAGCCATTACGCCATGCTGCTTTCCACATTCCCTGCCCACAACGAGCTTACAGACATTAATATAAATAAGTTATGAATATGTATAGAAGTACTGTAATCAAATCAACAATTTTAAGCAGTTTTGATTAATCCTTTAGGCTTGCTCCAACTGATCCTCTTGGAGCATCTTGCCCTTGCTCTCTTTCTTTCCGTCTTGATTTGTTCATGATTCCTCGTGCTTTCATATGTACTCTACAACTGCGCAGGATTGTCTCATTCTACTTTCCCAGAGTGTTTCTGATTTGTTCGCAGCCGGAAGTAGGGGAGAATGTAGATCTGTTCCATTAGTAACACCTTCCTTAAAACACTGCCCTGACCCTCCCAGTGTTTTCCTCTGAGTCTAACTTTAATAATAATAATTGTGGTACTCATTAAGCGCTTACTATGTGCCAGGCACTGTTCTAAGCGCCGGAGTGGATACAAGGAAATCGGGTTGGATGCAGTTCCCTGTCCCACATGGGGCTCACAATCTTCATCCCCATTTCACAGATGAGGCAACTGAGGCAAAGAGAAGTTATGTGAGTTGCCCAAGGACAGACAGCAGACAAGTGGTAGAGCCAGTATTAGAACCCAGGTCTTTCCGACTGCCAGGCCCATGCACTATCGTCTTCCACAGTTTTACTTTCTGTTTTCTTGACATCCTGTCTCTTTTAAGTGTCCTCTCCCTCACTGGTTTCCTATCCAAAGCTGTTAGAAATCCAGTTCTCACCTTTCTCCCAAAGAATACCTCTCCAGGGACCGTCTCAGTATTTCCTGGTGAACAATCATTGGATGTTTTTAAAAGATTATTTATTTGAGATTACAAGATGTTACATTTTTCTCTCAACAATCTAATTTGTGGCTAATTCATCATCTCTCTCCTTCTGTATCTCTATTTTTCCTTGCAAATCTAATTTCCGTCAGCAGCATCAACTTTCAACTGAAGGATAACTCTGCTACCAGAATGTAATCATTCCTAAGGTCAATTTTACAGCTGGTAAGGAACTCACTTCCCTGTACCTTCATATACCTCTCGATATCTGGTGTCACTAGCTTCCCAGACCGAATTATATGCTCTTTTAATTTACTAGAGAGCTAAATGAATTTGTTTACTCCAAACTGCCACACTATTTTGCTTAATAATAATTGAGATCATTTCTGCTTATAAAATTAATATATACTAAGGCTGATATATAATAGGAACCCATGTTTGTCATATTAGCTCGGGTGAATGATCTACATATCGCTTCTGAACATTCATAGGTTAAATTTTCAACCTGTTATAAACCAGTTATCCAGCAAGCTCTTCTTTGATTGCATTTAGAATTAGCTGTATACCCCATCCTGGGTTATTTTCGTCATTTTTTTGTTTCCAATCCTCACATCTAGCTTTATAAATGAAGTTGTCTTCTTTTGTGTCCTCTGAAGTCGCTTAAAACTGCTGCTGTCATTTTAAATAGGTTGTACATGCTGCTTTTTTCTGATTCCCATATTCCTTTCGCAATTGTAAATGCATGCAGAATGGTTATATCATAGCAGCAATAGATTTTTCCAAATCTTTACTGCTAATAGCTCCTACCACATTTTTGCAGCTTCATGTCACTTCCATTCATACTGGATTATCCAGTTTTCCAATTTGACCCTCAATCAAAACCTGGTTGTCCTCTGCCGAAAAACTTGCCCCAACTGCATCCAAAAAGAATTAGCTTTAGCAGTTTGATTTATTTTAATGGTCAGCTCATCCATTTCCCAGGCTTCCCCCCCCATACTTTCTCAATCTTCTTCCAATTCCAATTTGATCTCCAAAGAAGGTCTTTGCTAAAGTTCCCAAATTGCATCTTTGACAAATTCTTGAGCAATCCATCAATCATATTTATTGAGCACTTACTGTGTGCAGGGCACTGTATTAAGCACTTCCCTGCCCACAGTGAGCTTACAGTCTAGAGCACTGCTACATAGGTTGCAAGGCCTTCCATTTTCAGCCTAAAATAATACCTGAATGTATAGAGTCCAATTTTTTTTTCCAAAGTGCTTTCACATCAATTATCTCATTTATCTTCACAACATCCTTGCAAGTTAGGTAGCAGCAGGGATTATTAGTAGTAGTAGTAATAATAATACTCATTTTTGAATTTAAGCGCTTATTATGTGCCAGGCACTGTACTAAGCGCTGGGATAGATATACATTAATCAGGTTGAACATAGTCCATTGTCCCTCATGAGGCTCACAGTCTTAATCCCCATTTCACAGATGAGGCCCAGAGAAGTGAAGTGACTTGTCCAAGGTCACACAGCAGACAAGTGGCAGAGCTGGGATTAGAACCCAGGTCCTTCTGAGTCTCAGGCCCGTGCTCTATCCACTAGGGCATGCTGCTTCTCATTGATAATAATTATGGTACTTAATAATAATAATAATGTTGGTATTTGTTAAGTGCTTACTATGTGCAGAGCACTCTTCTAAGCACTGGGGGAGATACAGGGTAATCGGGTTGTCTCACTTGAGGCTCACAGTCTTAATCCCCATTTTACAGATGAGGGAACTGAGGCACAGAGAAGTGAAGTGACTTGCCCACAGTCACAGCTGATGAGTGCCAGAGCCGGGATTCGAACCCATGACATCTGACTCTCAAGCCCGGGCTCTTTCCACTGAGCCACGCTGCTTCTTTTTAAGCACTTACTATGAGCCAAGCACTGTTCTATGCGCTGTGGTAGATACAAGGAAAACGAGTTGGACACAGTCCCTGTCCCACATGGGGCTCACCATCTCGATCCCCATTTTAGAGATGAGGTAACTGAGTTCCAGAGAGGTGAAATGACTTGCCCAAGATAATAATAATAATAATAATGGTATTTGTTAAGCGCTTACTATGTGCAGAGCACTGTTCTAAGCGCTGGGGTAGATACAGGGTAATCAGATTGTCCCACGTGGGGCTCACAAAAGCAGACACGTGGCAGAGCCGGAATTAGAACCCAGGTCCCTCTGACCCCCAGGCCCATGCTCTATCCACTAAACATCATTACTCCCATTTTTACAGATGAAGAAACTGAGGCCCAAAGTCTCACTGCCTGCTCCACTTAAAAGCACTACAACCTTCCACGAATTCTCTTTTAGATTTTTAGGTTCTCTATTAGTCCCCTGGCTCTCAGGAACAAGTCAAACTCTTTAAACGTTTCCGGGCAAGGAGCAGCATTCCATCGGTTTAAATGTGCAAGGTGTTTTTAACTGTTCCTTGACTAAATCAGTATGTAATTTTCCTCACCAATCTGCAGTCTATCTTCTTCTCACTCCCAGTACTATGTGTGTATTTCTTTTACAATTAAGCCAGACGATGCAGATTTCAAAAAACAAACAGGTGGCTTCTTGATATGTTTGAAACTATTTACAACGTGTCACCTTCTTCTGTTCTGGGGTATCCTTCTTTGGCTTTTGGTTCTACCTAATTCTAATTAAAGCAGCTGTCATCATTCTGCTGAAGATTTAACAAGCAATTGGGAAAGGAAGAATCGACTAAGGACTCCATGAGGGCATGCATCATCCCTTCCCCGTGTTCTGTAAGAGTGCCTATCACAACCAGTCGTGATTACTTGGATACAGACAATCAGGCAGTAGTATTTATTGAACACCTCCTGGGGGCAGAGCATTGTAGTAAGCAACTGGGAGAGTACAATGCATTAGAAGCAGTGTGACGTAGTGGAAAAAGCACAGGGTTGGGAGTCAGGGGTGGTGGGTTCTAATCCTGGCTCTGCCACTTGTCTGCTGAGTGACCTTGGGAAAGCCACTTAACTTCTCTGTGCCTCAGTTACCTCCTCTGTAAAATGGGGATTAAGACCTTGAGCCCCACGTGGGACAACTTGATTACCTTGAATCTACCCCAGTGCTTACAACAGTGCTTGGCACAAAGTAAGCGCTTAACAAATACCATTATTATTATTATTAGATTGAATAGGCCCGATTCCTGCCTTCAAGGAGCTTACAATCTAATGGGGGAACACAGACTTATAAGAGCTTACCAATAAGAGGAAGGGCTCAAATAGTAGAGGGTGTAAAATGGATTGTGTGCAAAAGCGCAGCAAGAGGTTATGAGTGCAAAAATGCTGATATGTTAAGTCTGAGGTGTCAGTGGGGCAACCAGGTAGAGAAGTCCTGAAGGCAGAAGGAAATGTGAGACTGCAGAAAAGGAGAGGTGCCAGGGCTGGAGGTAAGCTTTGGGGAACAGATGGATGTATACGATCCATTCCAGGAGTTTGGAAAGGAGTGAGAGCGGGGAAATGGGTCGGTCCAGCACAAGACTAGGTCTTCGATCACATATGGTATTTTAAACCCACCACCACCTGCTCTAGGGAACACACGTTTGACCAATGTGTCAAATTGGTCAATTGGAAGATGATGGCTACCATCTTCCCACAGTAAGTCAAACTGCCTTGCTTAATGGAAAGATCACAGGCCCGGGAGTCAGAAGACCTGGGTTCTAATTCTGACTCCACCACTTCCCTGCTCTATGACCCTGGGCAAGTCACTCACCTTCTTGGTGTCGCAGTTCACTGATCTGTAAAATGGGGATTCAAAACCTGTTCTCCCACCTACTTAGACTGTGATCACCAGGTAGGACATAGGACATGGACTGTGTCCAACTTGATTATCTTTTATCTATACCGGCGCTTAGTACAGTCCTTGGCACATGGTCAGTGCTTAGCAAAGCCACAATTATTATAATCATCTCCATGTCCTTTGTTCAATTACAGCACCACCCAGCCCCAAGCACCCTGTTTCCCTAATGCAACAGAGGGCTGTCTGGGGTACGCACCCTCACCTAATTCAGCCCCCACCTCCACTAATCTCCATGATCACCCATGCCTCTTCATTTCGCCAGCTGCATTTATTTATTTTCCCTATGAGCCACTCACTGGCGAGGAAAAGGTGTGCCCTGAATACCTCAAAGGTACTACAGACTAAAGAGCTGCCTGCCAAGATTTCCCACTCATTAGGATTAAATCAGCGGCAGCAGCCTTCCCGCACGGAATTAGAGTAGCGGAACACGCGGCAGTGATTCCTTGCTGCATCCGTTTGGTCTCCGGGATCAGGTGTCCAAGGAGGAGTTCTTAAAGGGGGGCTATTAAGTACTAGAATATGTGTTACCCAGAGAGATTGTCGATGATCATTCCCGGGAGATATTTGGTAAAAAAAAAAAATAGGTTTGAGCCTCATCTGTCTAATGGGAGTTTGGGTGTGGTCCTTGAAGGTGGGGAGCCTCTGTATCCCTCTCTGGAAAGAAAAACAAGCAAGCAGGATCTTCTAAATGCCTGAGAAAAAGGTCGGTACCAAACGTTCACAGAACCTTACCCATTTCAGTTGAAACCCAGGGACCTTTGAGGTCTGCCTCCATGGCATTCAGTCCCCATGAGTAAGGTGTCCTGTGGACACAGACTATGTGAAAACACTTCCCTTCAGCCAACCGCACGCTCACAGGCTTCCTATTCTTTGGGGAAATCAGCTGCCTCTCGGCACAGAAGGGTCGGGTAAGCTCCTCTAGACCGTCAACTCCTTGTTGGCAGAGAATGTGTCTACGGACTCTTGTTATATGGTACTCTCCCGGGTGCTTAGTACAGTGCTCTGGGCCCGGCAAACGCTCCATACATATCATGGATTGATTGACAGACCCCACTCGAACCACTCGGTCATGCAATTTTAGCGACGGGAGGGAAAGGAGATGAGAGCCGATCTGTTTTCCTAACGCTGCCTACTTCCCCAGAGCGGACTGGGCTGCTGCTCCTGACATCCAACGAGATGTAGAAAGTAAGCAACCCCACGATTACATACAGGTCAAACGATTCCGGCATCATCGGCCAAGTGTATACTTTGCTGCCCTTTACTAGGACACCCAAATTCGAGGAACGCTCGCCGTGTCCCGACTGGGGAAGGTGATGGCAAAACTCTCGGAAGGAAGCGAATCGGTACACTGTAGACTGGAACACGCAAAAGCTCGAACAACGAAAATCTCGACGGGAGAATGTGCCTGAAAATAGTTCTGCTTTGTAAAAGGGAGAGGCTTTCAAGTCTGCACAAGTTGGGGGGGGGGGGGGGGGCGAGAGAGAGACAGAGACAGGCGAGAAATCCTGGAAGGAACATTCAAGATAGGGGCGGCCCCGAGAGGGCCTCGAAAGCGACCGCGAGGGGGCGCTGCCTACGCGTGTCCCCCGTCGATGGGGAGGGGTGGGGGCTCCAGATACTGTCCTGGACCGCACAGAAACACAGGGCAGAAGAGCGCACATCCCAAAAAGACCCAAAAAATAAAATAAAATTCAAGTGAGAATAAGTCAGAAGCCAAAGATGAGTAGCGGGCTGAGCCGAAAATAAGTTCTCCCTCAGGAGAGCCCTGTGCCCGAGATGGGGGCGGGGAGGGGGGGCGGTGTGCGTGTGTGTTTGGCGAGGGACGGTCGGTGGCGAGGAAGGCAAGGGGAGCTAGATGGTCTCCCCCTGGCATCGCCCTACCTAGACGCCCTTTCGGGCCGGGAGGATGAGCGGGCAGGGTGCGGAGACGAGAAGGAGGGGAGTTTGAAAGAGGGACTGTTTAAGATCTCCCTCCCCCCACCCCTACACACACACACATCACCCCCCACCCCCAGGGGGCTTTGGCTCGAGTGAATTAGCCCGGCGCTATACGGGACTTTGCCCTCTCCAGAAAGATGCCCGCTTTGAGCAGCAAGTCCGCTGTGGGCGCGCCGGCTCCCCGAAGTTGGCCGCCCAACGCCGACGAGCCGAGCCCGCGCCAGGGGCAGACAGGCCGGGGGGGAGAGGAGTCGCGGGGCAGAAGGCAGGTAGAGGGGCGGGGATGCAGGGGGGTAGGTGCCCCTTCCCCTCCCCCTTCCCCTCCCCCTTCCCCTCCCCCTTCCCCTCCCCCCCCGCCCCCCATGCTGGGGCTCAGCCGGAGGCTCCCGGCCGGGGTGCCGGGCTGACCGGGCAAGAGACCGCGGGCGGGCGGACGCGCGGCCCCCCTCGCCCCGGTGCCGTTGCCCCCAACCCTCACCTGGATGAGGCAGGAGATCTCGGAGTCGTCCAGCAGCCGGATGGTGCATTTCATCTCCTGACTGAGCGATCTGATGCTGGAGCTCCGAAAGCGGATCATCTTCATAGCCCTCCCGCCTCTCCGCACGCACTGGCAGGAGGCGAACATGCACCGCAGCCCCGGGGAGCGGAGAAGCCCGGGACGCACGCAGGCGCGCGCGCGCACACGGCCACGGCCGGCCACGGTCGGCCACCCACAGGCGGGGGGCGGCGGCGGGAGAGCACGGGACGACGGGCTCAGCCCCGAGCCGGCCGTTCTGCTCGCCGCCGGCCAGACATCCTGCCAGAAGGAGCGATGACGGGGGATTCCTTCCCTGCCCCTGCCACCCTCGACCCGAAGACAGCCCGACACACGCACATGCACACACACACGCACACACACGCCCCCGTCAAAGAGGGGGCCCAAGAGCGAGCCGGGAGGGACCCACTCTCCAACCGACGGCCAGACCCAGAGGGAGAGAGAGAGAGAGATCCCTGAGGTTCTGATGCCGTTGCTGCTGCGTCAAGCTCTGCTCCGCCGTCTCCCTCGGCTCAGCTTTAGCTTCCCTCCCCATTTGCTCACTCTAACCCTCCTCCGCCCCCTCCCAGGTGGGACACCACCAACCTCTGATAGAGCCGGCAACCTGGCCCCCGTTTCTTTTACCGGAATCGCCTAGGGTTCGCACTCCTCCGCAGAGTCATGACATTGACAACTAGAGAGAGGGGATGCCACCCTCTCACCTCCACCCTTTGGCAGCAGCCCTGGTTGATTAGAAGGAAGGAGGGACCCACTGTCGAAAGAGTTAACACATCATTTGGGGACTTCCTCCAAAGCAGAAAGACTTCTTGGAAACCAGGTGATGGGCAATTTCACTAGGATGGCATTACTCTGGATAATAGTAAGGGGTGGGAATATTAGTAATTTAGCATTTTGGGGACCGTGAATTTCAGGCTCAGAGCCCTTCCATTCTTCCTGCAGTTCTCTCAACATGGCGAGGTGATTTTTTTTTTTTAATAATGGCATCCCTTTACCACTTACTACGTGCCAGGCACCGTACTGAGGGCTGGGGTAGATACAAGCCATTCAGGTTGGACACGGTCCGTGTCCCACATGAGGCTCATGGTATTCATCTCCATTTTACAGATGAGGTAACTGAGGCACAGGGAAGTTAAGTGACTCGCCCGAGGTCACACAGCAGACACTTGGTGGAGCTGGGATTACCACGCAGGTCCTTCTGATGTTGACGGATGTTAGGTCGTGAAAATCCCACCGTCCAGTCGTCCTAGTAGCGTCTCGTTTTGCGGATGACAAAACTGTGACCAGAGAGGTTGTGGTACCTGCCCGCGGTCGCTCAGCCAATCTGTGAGGCAGACTCTCGGTTTACCAAGGGGAACTTTTCTCTTAAAAGTCATTAAGTACTTGGAAGGCTTGGGACCTCATCTCCTTGAGGAAAGGAATCGTATCTTCTAACTCTGTGGTACTCCAAAATATTTAGTTCAGTGCTGGGCACACAGTAGACTGTAAGCTCCTTGCGGGCAGGGATCGCATCTACTAATTCTATTATACTCCCCGCAAACCTCAGTACAGTGCTCTGCACGTAGTAGAGTGTTAGCTCTTCAGGGGACCGTTCTATTGATTGATCGACGGAATCATTCTACTCATTCTATTGAATTCTCCCAGATGCTCCGCACACAACAGGTGCTCAACAAATACTATCGATCGACTCTAGAGAACCAGGAGTCAGGAAAGCTGGAGTTTAGTCAGGGCCAGGGTGTTAGGATGCTGTTGGCCTTGGGCACAAAGTAGGAGCTCAAAGAACATTAGTGATACTAATAATAGTCCCAGAACGGCCACCGACTTTAGCCAAGTGGCTTACCGTGCGTCTCAGTTTAAACAGGGAGGGAGTTTTCCTCCCTCCCTCCCTCCTTAGCGGGGTTGATGGAAAGACAAAAGTGAGATGAGGGCTATGACAAGGCTTTGGAAAACAAAAGTGTCCTGTGAATTTGAGGAACTGTATTACCCTGCTTTTACAGATAGGGTTGACGGAAAAGAAGCAAATTAATTCCTCAAACCTGGCCCCAAATCCGAGGGAGAAATAGAGGAAGGGGGAGGCTATGGAGTGGTTAGAAAAGGTAAAGAAAAAATATAATGTAGCTGTTCCTGAGGAGCTGCCCTTGTCAAATGGTCCCAGAGGAGGTAGGAGAGGTTGAGAAGTGGATTTCCCTCCTGGCTACTACTCTTCCATCGCTAACAGATAGAGGTGTTACTTAAGAGCAAGATGAAAAAAGTGGAAAAAGTCAAGATCGAAATTGGGCAGAAACTCATGCAGCTTATATCAATTTTCTAAGAGAAACAGCCCCAGTGCCCTCTTTTAATAGGGATGGGAAAGAGAGGCCAGGAAATGGGAAGAGATCCGAGTTCTAGTCAATCGTATTTATTGAAAGCTTACTGTGTGCAGAGCACTGTACTAAGCGCTTGGGCGAGTACATTACAACAACAGACACATTCCCTGCCCACCGTGAGCTTAGTCTTGGGCCCAGCTCTGCCACCTGCCCGCCGTGTGGCCTTGGGCAAGTCACTTAGCCTCTCTGGGCCTCAGTTTCCTCATCTGTAAAATGGGGAAAAAATAGTCATTCTTCTTCCCCCTTAAATTGTAAACCCCATAAGGGACAGGGACTGCGTCTGATCTGATTATCTTGTTATCTACCCCACTGCTTGGAACACAGTAAGCCCTTAATAATTACCATTGTTATTATCATTACTATTATTATTATGAGAGCCTGGCAAAGGAGGCCAGAGGAGGAACGTGTGATTAAAGATCATCATCAGGGCCGCTGTCCCCAAAGGACTATATACCCCCGTGGTGCCCTCTGGTGATTGAGACGAGGAGGGCAGGAGTGTCATCAATGCAGTTATTAGGGTCCACCTTCATTCAAATGCATTTACCGAGCGCTTACTGTGTGCAAAGCACTGTACTGAGCACTTGGGAGAGTACAATATAACATGCCAACATTAGCTTCCTTCATGGCACTAATCCCACCTTCAAAACTTCCCAAAACATTCCCTGATTAATCCCACATCTTCCTGGTCATATTGCCTCTCCATTAGCCCCCAGGTGGATTATTTGTTTATATTATTTATATCTGAGCTCTTACACTTTTACCTGTTGTAGGTAAGGGAATTTATGTCTTCTTGTCTCCCCCATTAGATGGTAAACCCCTCAAAGGGGTAAATGGTGGAGTGTTTAGACAGAGTCTATAAATATACACATGTATATTCAATTGTACGTTCAATTTTTTATTAGTAGCAGTATTAGTAGAATTCACTGGTGCCATGCACTGTACAAGGTGCTTGGGAAATACAGAATAAAGAAATGGCATGTCTCCTGCCCACAAGGAGCTTACAATCCCATAGGGGAGACCAACATAAAATTATTTATAGCAGTAGTCAAAATAAATCACTGAATGTCCAATTCGGTCGTATTTATTGAGCGCTCACTGTGTGCAGAGCACTGTACTAAGCGCTTGGAATGTACAATTCGGCAACAGAGGCAATACCTGCCCAACAACGGGCTCACACTCTAAAGGGGGAGACAGACAGCAATGTCCAATTGAAAAAGCATATGCACAATTCTGATTACTCCATTTGTAAACATTTTAAAGCCTATCTCCCCTGTTAAAGTGTAAGCTCTTCGAAGGCAGGGAGCAAGTGGCTTGCTTCTAAGTACTTTCCCTAGTGGGTAGTCCAGTGCAGTGCACTCATTCAAGAAGCAGCCGGGCACAGTGAGTGGATAGAGCACAGGCCTGGGAGGCAGAAGGTCATAAATTCTAATCCCGGCTCCACCACTTGTCTGCTGTGTGACTTTGGGCAAGTCACTTTACTTCTCTGGGCCTCAGTTACCTCCTCTGTAAAATGGGGATTGAGGCTGTGAGTCCCACATGGGACAGGGACTGTGTCCAACTTGATTTGCTTGTATCCACCCCAGTGCTTAATACGGTGCCTGGCACATAGTAAATGCCTACCAAATACCACAGTTATTATTATTATTACTATTCAATCAATGGTCTTGCCTGAACACCTACTCGATGCAGAGCACCGTACTAAGCACTTTGAAGAGTTCAATGGAAACTAGTAGACCTGATCCCCACCCTCAAGGAGCTTAGAAACGTACACCCGGTGGATGCCCCAGTAAATACCATTACTGTTATAACAGCAAGAAGGAATGTGGGTGGCTTTGAGAGGGAGTGGAGAGGAAGTGTGACATGTCTATCCAACACAAAAGACCACCACACAGCCGAATATTTACCTTTTCACCCCAGGCAGCCCAGAAGAGAAAACAAACAGGCAAAGCCAAAGGTGACAGAAAGCCAGAGTTTCCAGATATCCATTAGAAAGCTGGGAGGCTGAGGTGTTCCCTGTCAGTGATCTTTAACTTAATGATTTTCTTGGTAAACACAGTTTAGAGCTCTCCATTTGATTGTACCTTATCCATGGCTGGCCAATTTCCCCTTGCTAACCATCATAATTAAACTTTATAGAGGATACAAAATAACTCCAGTTCTCTGCTTCCTCCTCCTGCAGCGTTCCAGAGATATTCAAAGCCGGAGAGAAACAGGCTTTTGGATAAGCAGGTCAAAAACAGGGCCTGTTCGTGGCAGGAGATATGATTAATCCTCAACTTTTGTTGGAATCACAGAATGGTACACAGCAGAATTTCAGAACAGAAGAGAAAGGGCGAACAAGAGGCCTGCTTTCAAAATTGTATAAAAGCAGAGCTTTATCTTATCTGGGCTCAACTCAGGGAAGGGGAGGAAAGGGGAAGGATAGTGTAGTGAGGGGTTGCTAAGAAGGTAGAGGATCTAGGCGTGAAAAACCACTAGATTCTGTCTGATCCAAATTGTAGTGCAAGAATCCAAAGGATGCTTTACAGACAGAATGATGTGACATCTGTGCTCGGTGATCAGCATATGTCCAAATATTATGAGTAGTTATGTAGTGTCATTTGATTTTTTTAAAAAAAGGAATATTACCACTTTCTTCACAGAGCACAGGGGACTTGCATGGGTTAGGCATCCTCTGAACCTTTTGGGAGTTGAGTTTTCCATTTCTCATTTCCATTCAAGGATTTTCCCCAGGGCTTGCTCTGTAAAGTCCTATTCCGAGAAAGCTTTTGTTGTTTGCTGGGAATTGGAGGAGTGCAGCCAGCAGCAACCAGAGAGAAGCAGAAATACTCTGGGACCATGCAACCTTTCCCCCTGGACTTCCTTCCCTCATTGCCTTACCGAATTCCAAGAGCGGAGTGAGGATGAGGGGGAACAGCCTCGCCTGTCCCGCCGTCGACCGCTGGCCCACGTCCTATCTCTGGCCTGGAATGCCCTCCCTCCTCACATCAGCCAAACTAGCACACTTCCCCCCTTTAAAGCCCTACTGAGAGCTCACCTCCTCCAGGAGGCCTTCCCAGACTGAGCCCCCCTTTTCCTCTGCCCCTACTACCCCCTCTGCTCAACCCACCTCCCCACCCCACAGCACTTGTGTATATATGTACATATTTATTATTCTATTTGTTTTATTAATGATGTGTATATATCAATAATTCTATTTATTTATATTGATGCTATTGATACTTGTCCACTTGTTTTATTATCTGTCTCCCCCCTTCTAGACTGTGAGCCCGTTGATGGGTAGGGAATGTCTAGACTGTAAGCTCATTGTAGGCAGGGAATGTGTCTGTTTACTGTTGCATTATCCTCTCCCAAGCACTTAGTGCAGTGCTCTGCACCCAGTAAGTGCTCAATAAATACAACTGAATGAATGATTGTCTCTATTTGTTGCCAAATTGTACTTTCCAAGCACTTAGTAGTACAGTGCTCGGGATACAGTAAGCACTCAATAAATATGATTGAATGAATGAATCATTTATTTCCATTTTTGTTTTCTCCCATCTAAGTGCTGATGTCATGGTGGGCACTGCCCCAGTCAAAACCAACCTGGAACTTCCCAATGGAGTTGGTCTTTGGATTATCTCCTACGGATTCCCAAAGCAGTGTTTGGCACAGAGCCTAACAAGCTGGAATCTTGAGACCTGCAGGTGTCAGGGGTTAAAAAGGTCAAGGTGGCATAGATGAGACCCAATTGGTCTCCTCGGACCTCCCTCCTCGTCCTCCCCCTTCTCCCAGAGCTAAATACCAAGGGGGAGGGAGAGGAAGGAAGTTAAATACATATTCAATTTTCTTCTTTGTTCTAGCTTTATCTCCTGCTGTGGCTGCCCAATCTCTGTATGCTCAGCCAGAGTCATTGGCGGCTATTCAAATGGGCTGTGGCCCTTTTAAAAACTTGGTCACGTTGCACCGGGAAAGCTTTGAAAAATTAGGCATTAGGGTTTGGACACAACCATGGGGTTCAGTATGGCCCCAGAAAGCCTGGTCCGGGGAAAGACCCTTGGAGACGCAGTTATTTTCCTTCTAGACCATAAGTTCGTTGTGGGCAGAGAACACGTGTACCAACTCTGTTACACTGCATTCTCTCAAGTGCTTAGTACAGTGCTCTGGACACAGTAAGCACCAACTAAATACGATTGATTGATTGATTGAAGCTCCTTGATTTTGCTCTATTCCCATTGTCCTAAGATGCCTTGCTTTGGCCTCAAGATCCACTTTAACTCCCGGGACTTTTACATTTAGGATCCATTGTCATGAATTTCAGGGGAGGGGAAATGAACATTTTGACATACCTGTTTGCAAAATATTGAAAAATCCTAGAGTTTAAACTGAAGCCAGAGTCTGGTGGAGAGCCAACCCTCAAGTGAAATGAAAGTAGCCTTCTGGTCAACCTATGAGAAAAAAAAAAAAAAAAAAGAACAGCAAGGGAATTTGCTAAGCAAGTATCCTTGCCTGGCCTAGACCATGCATCTCTACTGTCATTGGCAGAAATTGTTTTCAAAGAGTGACTTCAAAGGATGTCCACACACATCTCCTACCCACTCCATCAATCGATGGTATTTATTGAGCACTTACTGTGTGCAGAGCACTGTACTAAGCACCTGGGAGAGTGCAATAAGACAGAGTTGGTAGATATGTTCCCTGCCCACTACGAACTTACAGTCTAGAAGCTATTCTAGACTGTAAGCTTCTCCCTCTAGACTGTAAGCTCATTGTGAGCAGGGACCCCTCTACCAACTCTGTTGTATTGCACTCTCCCAAATGCTTAGTACAGTGCTCTACACATAGTAAGTGCTCAATAAATACAATTGATTGATTACTCTTCCTCCCTTTCTCCCCTGTATTGAGCCATGCTACAGCTTTTGAATCTCAAGGGGGCAGTGTGTCCGGTGGAAAGATCACGGGACTTGGACCGTATTTATCAAGCACATACTGTGTGCAAAACACTGTACTAAGCACTTGGGATTCAGGAGACTTGGCTCCTTGGCCCAGCTCTGCCACTAGCCTGCTCTGTACCTCACGTGAGTCATTGCCTTCATTGCCCTATCACCAAAAGGGGGATAGTAAACCTGCCTTTCCCTGCCTCCCAGCGATACTGTGAGGATAAAGTGAGATAACCGATGTGAAAGTACTTTGGACAAATAAAAGCACCATTCAAATTCAAGGTATGGTTGTTAAACATGACAGTAATCATTTCATGGAATGTAGAAACAGTAGGGTGGAGAGCGACAACCCTCATTCCCTTTTCAAAATTCCCTTTCACTAGGTCATTGTCCACTCTTTTTCATGGCCACTCTCTCTCTCCAGATCAGTTGATTTGGATGATCCCTCTCAGCCCCAACCGACTGCAGGTGTGTTCATTCATCACCAGGAAACCAGGTAGAGTAATTACTTCCACTGGCTGGCTTTTTGTCTTTCTGTTCTGCCAAATCAAATCCAAGTCCTAGTCCATCTTTGCCATGAGGGGGAGCAATAAAGAGATCCATCCCAGGAAACAGGGAGTTTTTAGGGTTTAGAATCAGCCACAGCTACAGTGCCGGCCTCAGCTAGGCTTTTCTCCCCGGCCCGTGCTCTCCTTCCTCCTTCAGTGTATTTTTTATTACCTAGTCAGTTTCTCAGTGGAGCCATTTCTATTCCAACTGTGGATGCAAAACCATCACTTTCACCCACAGCTGTTTGGCTGGACTGAGAGAGTTTCTGAGGACAGTCAAAAAGAGGTGTTTTGCCATGGGGCTGAAAATACCTAAAATTGGGTCTTTCTGGCCCACGGGGTCTTTGAAGCCTGCCTAGCAGTGCCTAGAGAAGCAGCGTGGCTCAGTGGAAAGAGCCTGGGCTTGGGAGTCATAGCTCATGGGTTCGAATCCCAGCTCCGCCACTTGTCAGCTGTGTGACTGTGGGCAAGTCACTTAACTTCTCTGTGCCTCAGTTACCTCATATGTAAAATGGGGATTAAGACGGTGAGCCTTGTGTGGGACAACCTGATTACCCTTTATCTACCCCAGTGCTTAGAACAGTGCTCTGCACATAGTAAGCGCTTAACAAATACCAACATTATTAGAGAGCAGTGTGGCCTATTGGAAAGAGCATGGGCCTGGCAGTCAAAGGAACTTTTTTATTTAATGGCATTTGTTAAACACTTACCATGTGCCAGGCACTGTACTAAGTGCTGGGATAGATACAACTTAATCAGGTTACATACAGTACGTGTTCCACACTGGGCTATTGGTCTTAATCCCCATTTTCCAGATGAGGTAACTGAGGCCCTGGCTCGGCCAGGATTAGAAACCAGGTTCTTCTGACCCCCAGGATTGTGCTCGTTCTACTAGGCCATGCGGCTTCAGGACCTTAGGACCTGGGTTCTAATCCCAGCTCCACCGCTTGTCATCTGTATGACCTTGGGCAAGTCAATTAACTGCTCTGAGCCTCAGTTACCTCATCTGGAAAATGAAGATGTAGTACCTGTTCTCCCTCCCTGTTAATAATAATAATAATAGTACTTTAGTACTTAAGTGCTTACTATGTGCCAAGCACTGTTCTAAGCACTAGGGTAGATACAAGGTCATCAGGTTGGGTGTAGTCCCTGTCCCACCTAGGGCTCACACTCTTAATCCCCATTTTACAGATAAGGGAACTGAGGCCCAGACAAGTGAAGTGACTTGCCCAAGGTCACACAACAGACATGTGGTAGAGCTGGGATTAGAACCCATGACCTTCTGACTTTCCAGGCCCATGCTCTATCCACTAAGCCATGCTGCTTCTCCAGACTGTGCCCCCCAAGTGGGACAGGGACATGTAACTACCCCATCAGTTCAGTGCCTGGTCCATAGTAAGTGCTTAACAAATACTGTAATTATTAACAAATGCCATGTGTATATATCTATAATTCTATTATTTATATTGATGCTATTGATGCCTGTCCACTTATTTTGTTGTCTGTCTCCCCCCTTCTAGATTGTGAGCCCATTGTTGGGTAGGGATTGTCTCTGTTGCCAAATTGTACTTTCCAAGCTCTTAGTACAGTACTCTGCACACAATAAGCACTCAATAAATATGATTGAATAAATTTAAAAAAAAATGAATCCCATCCTCCCTGCCCTTTAAAAGACCTGCCCCTTTTCATCCCGGTGCTCCAAGAGAAAAGCTGGCACAAATGGCCCCTAGCACTTACATACACCTCTGTGAATTATCTGTGGAGATGGTTCTGTTGGAACTCTTAAAAACCATTTGTCATTTTGAAGAGCATGGGATACTTCAAAGCAATCAAAATGGTCTGTGAAGAGCAAATTGTGCCAACCAATTTAAACTCCTCCTGAGATGGCATCAAAGGCCACTTAGGCAATTTTTCTCCACCTCAGTGAGGCTTTTGACTCTTCACTGGCAAGAGCAGAAAGGTTGGTGTAGACCCCTGCTATCAAACGGGTACACAGCTGGCTTCAGGTCCCCCCACAAAGGGATTCAAGGTCAACCAGAAGGTCGTATCAAGTGGTGTCCCGCAGGGATCGGTCCTGGAGCCGATTCTATTTAGTATCTTTATTGAAAACCTGAACCAAGATCTAGGTCAATCAATCCTTCAATCAACCAATGGTATTTCTTGAGCACCTACTGTGTGCAGAGCACTGTTCTAAGCACTTGAGAGAGTACAATAGAATTAGTAGACATGGTCCTTGCCCTCAAGGAGCTGACAGTCCACTGTGTGCAGAGCACTGTACTAAGCACTTGGGAAAGTACAATAGATTTGGAAGACATGATCCTTTCCCTCAAGGAGATGACAATCAACTGTGTGCAGAGCACTGTACTGAGCACTTGGGAAAGTACAATAGAGTTGGTAGACATGTTCCTTGCCCCCAAGGAACTTACAGTCTACTGTGTGCAGAGCACCGTATTAAGTGCTTGGAAGAATACAGTAAGATGAGTAGAGGGGCGGGGGGAAGGGGTGTTAAACCAATGTTTTCAGGTATCGCCCCCAATTAGGCTGCTCACAGGGTTTTCTTTCAGGAGTGGCCCAAAGTCTTTGTCATAAAGCATGAGAGCACAGCTTCACCCAAAAGTTGATGATTTTAGGATTAGCAAAAAGGATAGAAAATAAGAACCGCAAGGAAGAGTGAGCGGAATTGGGGTTGTTTAGCCCAAAAAGGGAAAGCTAAGGAGAGACTTCATCACAATCTTCAAATGTCTGTTTGGTTACTCACCAGTTTTCCACATCCACCGAAGCCCAATCCTCGGGGCCAAGTACTGTGTGTCTTGCGTCTGTTTTTCTGTCCTAAGCTTTAGTGAAATGCTCTGTAATCAGTCAGTGGTATTCGTTTGAGCATTTACCACGTGCAGCGTGCCATACTAAGCACTTGGGAGAGGACAATGCAACAGAGTTGGTAGCCACGTTCCCTGCTCACCGTTCAGTGGGCCTTCGATAATACGACTGATCGATTGTTTGAAGAGTAATTTCCAGTGGACTGTAGCTTGCTCTTGCTTGGATAAACCTGCTCATTACCTAACCTGAAGCTCTCTGCATAATGCACACTCAGTCAGTGCTGTCGATGGCCCGCATGACTGCAAATGCTTAGTACAGTGCTCTGCGCACAGCTTCATAAGACACACGAACAGAAAAACGTTGAGGTTAACTGCGTCAGAAGGCTGGCCCAGGATCCTGTCTCCAAGTGACACCGGAAAGCCCTTGGAGGAGTCGACATGCCAAGTTCAGAAACAGAGAAGATTCTGGGGTCTGGATAACCTCTGCCTCTGCTCAGCCCACACAGTGCATCCTTTCCACCTCTCACCACCCTCCTGTAAGCTTCTGCTGCTTTTGAGAAGCACCAGGGCCTAGAGCAAAAAGCTCAGCCCGGGTTCTAAGCCCGGCTCTACTACCTGCCGGCTGCGTGACCTTGGGCAAGTCACTTCACTCCTCTGGGCCTCATCTGTAAAATGGGGGATATGCCTGCTCTCCCTCCCCCTTAGACTGTGAATCCCATGGGGAATAGGGATGGTGTCTGATCTTATTGCATCGTGCTGTAGTTGGAGGAACATCTGTGCCTGGAATGATACCTTGTTGGGTGGGAGGAGTCCTGTCGTGAACCGTCCAAGGCCCAGCAGCCGTAGGCGCTAACACCTCCGAGACCACAAGACCACGTCAATAGCTGCTGCAGAGAAAATGGACAATCTCCAAGGTGTTTTTCTTAAACTAGAGAACTCTGCAGTAGTTTGGGCAATGCTCCAGAAAACTGGGAGCTCATCGAGGACAGAGACTACATCTGACGCTTTTCCTGCACTCTTGCAAGTGCCTAATACAGAGCTCTGCATGCAGTAGATTATAAGATCCTCTTTTATGGTATTTGTAAAGCACTAGCTATGTGCTAGGCACTGTACTAAGCACTGGGGTAGATATGAGATAATCAGGAGGGACACAGTCCCTTTCCCACATAGGGCTCACAGTCTTAACCCCCATTTTAGAGATGAGGTAACTTGAGACACAGAGAAGTTAAGTGACTGGTCCAGGCTCAGTAGTAACCTAGTGGTAGTGTCAGGATTAGAATCCATGTCCCCTGACTCCCAGGCCCGTGCTCTTTCCCCTAGGCCACGCTGTTCCCATTGCTCTACCCACGGTAGACTGCAAGCTCCTCGAGGGGAGAGATCATGTCTGCTTACTCTATTGCTCTCTCCCAAGTGCTCAATCCAGTGCTCTGCACATGGTAGACGGTAAGCTCCTTGAGGGAAGGGATCATGTCTACTACTCTGTCATTCTCATGTGCTTTACGCACATGAGGGTCTCAATACTGTCGTTGATGACGATGCTACCCCAAAACCTGCTAACATCCATTCCTCCCTCTAGACTATAAGTTCATTGTGGGCAGGGAATGTGTCTATTATATTTTTGTTCTCTCCTAAGCACTTAGTACAGTGCTCTGCATACAGTAAGCACTCAATAAAGACCAACTGACTACTCCGCTCCTCTGCCACTAACCTCCTCACTGTGCCTTGTTCTCGCCTATCCCGTCATCGACCCTTGGCCCACAGTGCCCTCCCTCCTCACATCTGCCAAACTAGCTCACTTCCCCCCCTCAAAGCCCTACTGAAAGCTCACCTCCTCCAGGAGGCCTTCCCAGACTGAATCTCCCTTTTCCTCTGCTCCTCCTCCCCTCCCCATCACCCCTACTCCCTGCCTCTGCTCTACCTCCTTCCCCATCCCATAGCACTTGTGTATATATGTACATATTTATTATTCTATTTGTTTTATTAATGATGTGCATATATCTATAATTCTATATCTTGATGCTATTGATGCCTGTATACTTGTTTTGTTTTGTTGTCTGTCTCCCCGCTTCTAGACTGTGAGCCCTTTGTTGGGTAGAAATTGTCTCTGTTGCCAAATTGTACTTTCCAAGCGCTTAATACAGCGCTCTGCACATAGTAAGTGCTCAATAAATATGATTGAATGAATGAATACTGTATTATCTCAAATATTTAATACAGTGCTCTGTGCACAATAAGCACTTAATAAATACAATCGAATGAATGACTCTCCTGTAGCTGGCTGGGTCTGATGGCTGACCCCTGATTCTTCACTATCACTTGAGTATAAACCAAACTACACTGCTTCCTCTGAAGGTAACCGACGGAGTCTTAGGTTGTGAGTCAGGAGACTCGAGTTCGATTCTCCCCTTCCGCCACTGACTCACCAAAATCTTGTCCCACCGAGTTGGCCTGAATATGAACTGGTGCTAACCAGCCCTGATCTTCCCTAACTTAGGAAATAGGATAAATGTATCAGGATGTAATAGTTGAATAAAAAAACCTGAATGTGCAAATTAATGTATAAATAAAAACATACCTAAGTACATCAGTGCTGAGGATGGAATTAAAATACATCATTGCTAAGGGTGGTGTTCATTCATTCATTCATTCAACCATACTTATTAAGCACTTACTGTGTGCAGAGCATTGGGAAAGTACAATGCAGCAATAAAGAGTGACAATCCCTACCTACAACATGCTCACAGTCTAGATGGGGGAAGACAGACATCAATACAGACATCGATATAAATAAGTAAAATGACAGAAATATACATAAAAGTGCCGTGGGGCAGGGAGATGGGGGAAGAGCAAAGGGAGCAAGTCAGGGCGATGCAGAAGGGAGTGGGAGATGAGGAAAAGCAGGGCTTAGTCTGGGAAGGCCTCCTGGAGGAAATGTGCCTTCGGTAAGGCTCTGAAGTGGAGGGAGAGTCATTGTTTGGCAGATTTGAGGAGGGAGAGAGTTCCAGGACATGGGCCAGGGGTCAGTAGCAAGACAGGTGGTGTTGGGTTGGCATGACTCGGGTGTTGTGAATTAATTTGGGCAAACTTCCTGGGGGAGGTGGGATATTAGAAGGGCTTTGAAAATGGGGAGAGCAGTGGGGTGGCAGATTTGGGGTTCAAGGAAGATGGAACCACTGGGCAGGGAACATATCTGCCAATTCTGTTGTTTTGGACTCTCCCAAGCAGTTAGTACAGTGCTCTGCATATAGTAAGCACTCAATAAATACCACTCATGATGAGTGAGCGACTCTACTCAAAAGCAGGAGAGTCAAGACCAACATTCAGTTAGGACTAGGGAGTAGCAACAAAGAGAGCCAATGGTAGGTGGAGAAAGCTGGTTGACTTCTCACAAAGAGTTGGCTATTGCATAGTCACAACTGAGCACGTTACATTTCACTCTTTTCATTTCTTGTCATCCGACTACTGCAAGGAATTGTTCTCTAGTTTTCCCTGAACTTTACACTTTCCAAAAGAGTCTGTAGGAAACAACCCATTTTTTATTTCTCTCTCATAATTCCCTCACCCTCCGTCTTATCAGCTTATTACAGTGTACCTCCCACGTGCTACCGGAGACTTTTTTTTCCCAACCAGAATGGTTTTATATTTAGAATCCAGCTTATTTAAAATACTGTATTTAAGTACAGTAGTATGTAGGTTAATGAGTCACAGTTCATTCTACGCTCTGCAATTCTTTTACATGATTCACATTCATCTCACCTTTATCTTATAATAGCTACATAACTCTTTCTTTTACTGTACCCTTAAAGATCAACTGACCAATGAAGTTCACTGAGTGCTTATTGTGTGAAGAATACTGTGCTGAGCACATGGAAAAATACAGTAGAGTCAGTAGACATTATCCCCACCCTCAAGGAGGTTATGGTCTAGTGGGGGAGACAGGCATTAAAATCAATTATAGGTATGGGGAGTAGCAGAGTATAAGGATGTGGACAAGTGATGGAGGTGAATACCAAAATGCTTAAGGGATAAGCAGTGTGGCCTAGTGGAAAGAGCATGGGCCTGCAAGTCAGAGGACCTGGGTTCTAATACCAGCACTGCCATTTGCCTGCTGTATGACCTTGGGGAAGTTATGTAACTTCTCTGGGTCTCAGTTTCCTCATCTGCAATACCTGGTTTCCCTCCTACTTAGACTGTGAGTTCCATGTGCGACAGAGACTGTGTCCAACCTGATCAACTGGTATCTACCCCAGTGCTTAGAACAGTGCCTGTAAGCCCGGTGCAGGCAGGGATGGTCTCTCTCTATTGCTGAATTGTACTTTCCAAGCGCTTAGTTCAATGCTTTGCACACAGTAAGCGCTAAATAAACACGATTGAATGAATACAGTAAGCAGTTAAATACCATACAAAAAGAAAAAAAGAAAGGGAATGAGAAAGCTGTGTGGGGCATGGTTTTGGGTTTAAAATCATCACTCTCTGACGGGGGTGGTTTCTGTTTTCTCTGCTATTTAATCTGGTCCGCCAAGATCATTTGAGAGCCGTTTTAAGGAGATGAAGCATTTGAGAGTTTTTTGAAGCTTTGCTAAAAACTCTATCGAGGTGCCCTGTCAAAGTTTAGAGCTAGTGTTTTGTTGTATTAGTAATAGAGTGCATTGCCCTAAAGAGTTTGGGAAGCACAAAATAAATGTGTTTCCTGCCCTCAAGGAGCTTATATTCTAATGGGGAGACCAACATAAAATTCTTCACAAATAGAGTAGTCAAAAATAAATAATTAAATCCATAATTAAACATTTATCCCTAAGTATAGAGGATGAATATAAATAAATCCATAAGTGCTAGAGGTGATGGATGGGTTTATCCAGCTTGGGAAATTGGGAATTAACTTTTTTGTTGTTTTAATAGTATTCACTAAGCACTTACTATGTGCTAAGCACTGTACTAAGCACTGGGTTAGAACAAGGTTGGACACAGTCCATGTACCCCACAGGGCTCACAAACTACTCCTAATCTTACAGATGAGGTAACTGAGGCACAGAGAAGTGACTTGCCCATGGGCACACAACAGACAAGTAGTGGAGCCAGGATTAGAACCCAGGTCTTATGACTCCCAGGACCCTGCTCTCACCATTAGGCCATGCTGGTTTTTGAAGCAGGTGGGGTATTAGGAAGGATTTGAATATGGGGAGAGCCGTGGTCTGTCAGTTTGGGGAAGGGAGGGTGTTCCAAACTGAAGAAACCAGGTTAATGAGGGGACAGAGGCTGAAGAGTTGAGAGTGAGGTGGAGGTGGGCTTGGGAGGAAAAAACACAGAGTGAATTGTCAATCAGTGGTATTTATTGAGCACTTACTGTGTGCAAGGCACTATATTAAACTCCTGGGAGAGTACAGTAGAGTTGGTTGATGTGACCCCTGCCCTCTAGAAGCTTAGACTTGAGGGAGAAACAGAAATTAAATCACAGATAGGAGAAACGGCAGAGTATAGCAATATAGACATTAGTGCTGTGGGGCTGAGGGTGCGGTGACTATCAAGTGCCTAAGGGGTGTACAGATCCAAGCGCAGAGGTGATGCATAAGGAAGAGCGCATAGGGAAAAGGAGGATTTAGTCAGAGGTCTCTTGGAGGAGATAGGATTTTAGGAGGGCTTTGAAAATGGGGAGAGTTGGACAAGAAGCGGGAGAAAGTGTCAGACCAGAGGGAGGATAAGGGCAAGGGGTCCGTGGTGACAGAGCTCGCTGTGGGCAAGGAACGTGTCTACCGACTGTTAAAATAGACTCTCCCAACAGCTTAGTACAGTGTTCTGCACACAGTAAGCACTCAGTAAATATGATTGACTGATTTATTGATAGATAAGATCAAGGTACAGTGAGTAGGTTGGCTTTAAAGGATTGAAATGTGCAGGCTGGGTCATAGAAGGAAATCAGCGAGGGACAAGCTGATTGAGTGCTTTAAAGCCAACGGTAAGGAGTTTCTGTTTGATGCAGAGGTGGATGGGCAACCACTGGAGGTTCTTGAGGAGCTGGGAGACGTGAACAGTCTTTAGAAAAATGACCCAGGCAGCAGAGCCAAGCGTGGACTGGAGTGGGGAGAGCCAGGAAGCAGGGAGCCCAGAGAGGAGGCTGATGCAGTAGTCAAGGCAGGATAAGGTAAGCGCTTAGGTCAGCATAGTAGTGATTTGGATGGGGAAGAAAGGGTGAATTCTAGAGATGTGAATTGCGGGATAGTGGAAGAAGTGAGGAGAGAGGTCAGGTGGGGTGAGCTACTGAAGAGTCTTAAAGGCAGTTGTGAGAAGGTTTGCTTGATGTGGAGGAACACAAAGCCAGGGGAGTGTTTTTAAGGTGGAGAGGCCCCTCCTCCAACTTTTTATACCATTTTGATCCCTTTCCTACATACATTTCTTCTATCTTTCTCCATCCCTCCACTAATCCTTGGGGACTTCTATATCCACATGGATGTTCCCAACCACATCAAATCAACAAAATTGTTCTGGATCTTCAGTAGAGTTAGATAGCTTCTACCGCAGCTGCAAAACTTCTGATTTAATGGAAATTGAGCTCAGCCTGGACTTACCTATGCCCTTCACCCACTTTTCCCAATGTTAATGGAGAAACAGCATGTTAGCCAAGTAAATGAGATGTGAGCAAATTAAAATGTAGAAAGAAGCTGCTTGCGGATTTCTATAAAAAGGAAATATTCCAAAGGAAAGTTCTCATATAAAAGCACCTAAGCCTCCATTGAAGAGCCCAGATAACAGACTACTTTTTGTATATGGAAAAATTGACGAACGATCCCTTGAGGCTGTAGAACTGGAATAATCATCATCATATGTTCTCAGCCTAACATTATTACCTAAGTAATGGATAATGACATATCCCATAGCTGATTAAAAAGAGCACCACAGTATACCACTCTCCCAACCCCCATCACCATAGCAAATCTATTGGCTTGAGAAGAAGAGAGCAGATGTTCTTCCGGAGTGTAATTCTATTACCCAAGAGCTAAATGGTGATGTTCCAATGAAGTATCAGATGTTTTCTAGAAATAGTGCACTGGTCAGAGAACACCCTGCACTTTGTTCCAGCCCTCAGTAGTTGGTCATGTTCATTTTACAAAATGGCCACCGCTATAGGTCTTGAGCATTGATTGCCTCAGGACACTGCTAGACAAGCTTCAAACAGAGTGCTAATGAACTCCGGGTAGTGCAGGGTGGAAATTGCTGTGAGATGGGGATTGAAGAGGAAGGAATGGGAAAGATGGATGAAGGAGAGGGGATTAGGTTTGCTCTATTAAACAAACCTAGGGAGGCAGTGTGGTCTTGTGGCAAGAGCCCGGAATTGAGAGTTGGGAGTTCTAGGAATCAGGGTTCTGATCTCAGCTCCACCTCTTCTCTATTGGAGAAGCAGCATGGCTTAGTGGAAAGAGCACGGGCTTGGGAGTCAGAGGTGATGGGTTCTAATCCCAGCTCTGCCGCTTGTCAGTTGTGTGACTTTGGGCAAGTCACTTAACTTCTCTGTGCCTCAGTTACCTCATCTGTAAAATGGGGATTAAGACTGAACCCCAAGTGGGACAACCTGATTACTCTATCTACCCCAGCACTTAGAACAGTACATGGCACATAGTAAGCACTTAACAAATACCATCATTATTATTATTGTGTGACCTTGTGCAAGTCACTTAACTTCCCCAGGCCTCACTTTCCTCACCTGTAAAATGGGGATACAATACCTGTTCTCCCACTTAAACTGCGAGCCCGGATGGGAGAGGGCCTGTGTCCAATCTGATCATCTTTCCTTTACCTCAGAGTTCAACACCATAGAAAGTGCTTAACAAATGCCACACTATCATTAAAGGGGACCTGTAAAGTATCCTACAGGAAGCCAAAAAGGTCAGAAATGAGCCCATGATGTAGGCACATGGGGGGGAAAGGTACTTTTTGGATTCAGCCTGCCAAATTTTTACCAGATTGGAATATTTTCATCAACAACTCTCCATACTCATCAATAACACAATGATGATGATATCTGATGACTGTGAATCACACTCTCAGTTTCCCAAAGGCTGATGCTTTTTAGTATGTCCTAAGAGTCCAGGCTTAATTACATGGCTGTGTTAGGAAAGGCCAAAGCTGGCTAGTGGAAGAAGTACTGGGCAGAGAGTGAGAAAATCTGACTTCTACTAGCTCTTTCCCCCCCACCCCTTTGGTATTCATTAAGCATTTATTATGTGCCAGGTACTGTACTGAGCACTGAGGTAGATACAGCTAATTAGGTTGGACATAGTCCATGTCCCACATGGGGTTCATGGTCTTAATCCCCATTTTACAGCTGAAAGAATTGGGGAAAAGAAGTGAAGTGACATTCCCAAGGGCACCTGTGGATATAGAGGAGAGGGAGAGTAACATTTCTGGGAGAAAATGAAGCATGTAACTGGTTGTTTCTCCTTCCCCCACTCTAAAGTTGGAATTTGGAGCAGGCCTCATAATTAAGCCTAGGCACATGCAAAGGTTCTTGCTTCAGAACTAGCCAGAAAAACAGGCTAAACCAGCCTCTGATTATAGGACTCCCTGAACCAGTGATAATTAATAATACTGGTATTTGTTAAGCCCTTACTCTGTGCTGAGCACTGGACTGTCACAAGCCCCCAGTTCATACTAACCAGGACCTTCCTGGATCGGGGAGAGCTTCAGTGACACCTACTAGAGTTCAAACCACACCTCTGATCACCAAGATTATTGTAGAAAGCTTTTTACTTAGTTCTACCAACATGCAAGGGAGTGACACATACATACACACACTCTCCCTCACTCCACCAAAGACCAGATACCAGGCTGTGATGAAAGGAGCCCATTCTGCCAATGCTTCTTTCTGCTTCCAAATACTGCTCTCAGCATGTTTCCCTCTCTTCTCTACATGCTTCTGCTCCCTCTACATACTACCCTCAGGTACCCTTTCCTCTGCAGGCCTCCTCACCACTCAAAACGAGCGCATTTATCTGGCTTAGGTGTGGCAGCTGTGATGCTACGTGGCAGTCATTGATTGGCCCAGGCCCAGTTACCAGGTAGAACAGGGAGAGAAAACCACGCCTCCCCCCATGCCCCATCCCCACGGATCATCAATCACCTGCCTCAGGTAGAACCCATCAGTGCCTTCGCAAAGTCTCTTCCTTATTGTTGTTCATGGGATCACAAAACACTCACTAATAAGGCAGCTTGTTGTTGGCTCACGAGCTGGGGTGGATACAGGCTAATCAGATCAGACACAGTCCCTGTCCCACATGGAACTCACAGTCTAAGGGGAGCCGAGAACAGGTATTTTATGAGAAGCAACATGGCTCAGTGAGAAGCAGCGTGGCTTAGTGGAAAGAGCATGGGCTTGGCAGTCAGAGGATGTGGTTTCTAATCCCAGCTCTGCCACTTGTCTGCTGTGTGACCATGGTGAAGCCACTTAGCTTCTCTGTACCTCACCTGTAAAATGGGGATTAAGATTGTGAGCCCCAGGTGGGACAACCTGATTACCTTGTATCTACCCCAGTGCTTAGAACAGTGCTTGGCACACAGTAAGTGCTTAACAAATACCATAATTATTATTATTATTGTTATCCCCCTTTTACAGATGAGGAAACTGAGGTACAGAAAAGTTAAATGATGTCTAAAGTCATGCTCAGGCAAAATGGCAGAGCTGGAATTAGAACCCAGGTCTCCTGATTCCTAGTCCTGGGCTCTTTCCACTAGTTACTTGGCCAGACAGAAAAGCTAGATAAATTGTCAAGGAAAAAGGGAAATGTATATTTTATGGTGCAAAAACATAGAAGCAATCACAAATTGCCTTTTAATCAGTGGTATTTATTGAATGCTTACATGCACAAAACAGTGCACTGAGCACTTTGGGAAGCACAATACAACAGAGTTGGTAGTCGCGATCCTTACCTTCTTGAAGGTTGCCCACAGGAAGGGGGGAGAAAGACATTAAAATAAATTAGTAATTGTAATTAGTAATTGTGATATTCAGCCTAACTTGAATAATTTGGATATCCAAAATCCAAACTCATCAGTCATCTGCCAATAGCTTGCTGTGATCCCGGACATGACATTTCACTGCTCTGTACCTCAGTCTCCTCACCTGTAAAATGGGGATTTTACCTGCTCTCCCTCCTCCTTAGACTGTGAGTCCCATGTGGGACAAGGACTGTGTCCCAACTGATTAACTTGTGTCTACCCCAGTGCTTAGAACAGTGCTTGACACACAGTGTGTGCTTAACCAAAAAAAAAAAAAAAAGTTGGTATTTGTTAAGCGCTTACTTCGTGCAGAACACTGTTCTAAGTGCTGGGGTAGATACAGGGGAATGAGGTTGTCCCACGTGAGGCTCACAGTCATCCCCATTTTACAGATGAGGGAACTGAGGCACAGAGACGTGAAGTGACTTGCCCACAGTCACACAGCTGACGGGGCATAGTTGGGATTCGAACCCATGACCTCTGACTCCCAAGCCCGGGCTCTTTCCACTGAACCATAATAATAATGTCAGGTGAAGACATGGCTTCACCAAAGCAAAGATCTGAAATGTAGATGTGCCCTCAGAGAACTGGGAATAAACAGGGAGAAGTCTGAGTGTGTGCAGAGGTGTCTGTGTGACAGAAAAAAAGAGAAAAGGTAAAAAGAAAGAGAGAATGAGAGAGAGAAATAAAATGTGAGAGCAGGGCTGGGATTACTGTTGTGCTATTAAGTGGGTGCATGGGGCAGGACAAAAATTAATCAGAATTCCAGAAAATTGAAATAATCTAGTCACGCTTGGTTCAGCAGTCCTGAATTTTCAAAGTCATGCTGAAGAAATTCTGCTTGGTTCTGGAGATAAGGACAAATTTTCTTCAGGCATGGTGTTAGTGGACATGCTCAGTAGTAGTTATATTAAGGGGTAATCACCCTGGGGAAGATGAAAGTGAAGACAGTGCTCTTCTTGTCCTACCTGTTCCCTTGCTGGTCTCTGACTCCTGCCAGGAATTATAAATTTGGTAGGCGTTTCCCCACTTTATTTTTAAAGTCCAGATTTGCATGTACTGAATTAGAAAAAGGAGAAGAAAAGGCCACAGACCTAATAGCTCACAATAAGCAAACTTCATTAACTTTCATTAGCCCTCTGTGACCTTTTCCTTTTTCCTCTGGGAAACATTAAGCCCAAGTCTTCTCTCAGGACTTTATTTTTTTTTCCAAATAGCCTCTGTTCACATCTAATGGTGCAACTCAGGCAGCTGGACCTTAGCTAACTAATTTACCAGGCCTCAATCCAAATCACTTAGCCTCAGTTTCCCCATCTGTAAAACGAGGCCGCCCAAAAGGCCTAGTTAAAGCTGGGGAAACTGAGGCTAAGTGATTTGGATTGTGGCCTGGCAAGTTAGTTGCAGGACATCCAGCTCCTGAGGTCCCACTGCCTAAATTGTACCACTACTAGTGAAGGGAGGCTACTTGGAAAAAAAACCCCTAAAATCCTGAGGTAATAAAAATAATAATAATAGTATTTGTTAAGCACTTAATAATAATAATAATATAATGTTGGTATTTGTTAAGCGCTTACTATGTGCCGAGCACTGTTCTAAGCGCTGGGGTAGACACAGGGGAATGAGGTTGTCCCACGTGGGGCTCACAGTCTTAATCCCCATTTTAATAATAATGTTGGTATTTGTTAAGCGCTTACTCTGTGCAGAGCACTGTTCTAAGCGCTGGGGGAGACACAGGGGAATCAGGTTGTCCCACGTGGGGCTCACAGTCTTCATCCCCATTTTACAGATGAGGTAACTGAGACACCGAGAAGTTAAGTGACTTGCCCAAAGTCACACAGCTGTCAAGTGGCCAAGCCGGGATTTGAACCCATGACCTCTGACTCCAAAGCCCGTGCTCTTTCCACTGAGCCACGCTGCTTCTCTACTATGTGCCAAGCACTGTTCTAAATTCTGGGGTAGGTACAAGGTAATCAGGTTGTCCCATATGGGGCTCACAGTCTTAGCCCCCATTTTACAGATGAGGTAACTGAGGCACAGTTAAGTGACTTGTTCAAGGTCACATAGCAGACAAGTGGCAGAGCCGGGATTAGAGGAAAAAGGAAAAGGTCACAGAGGGCTAATAAAAGTTAAAGAAACTCAAATGTACACTGATTTGAAACTTGGTAAGGACTCTTTTCCAGACTTGTTGGAGTCAAAGGAGTTCTGGCGCATCTCATCAATCGGATCAAATTGATTTTCTGCTCTTCTTATCTTAAAGAACTTTCACTGGAATACTGCTTCTGTAATAATCCACTTTTTACACATACCTCACTTCTAAACTGTAAGCTTGCTGTGGGCAGAGAATGTGTCTGTTATATTGTACTCTCCCAAGTGCTTAGTATAATTCTCTGCACACAGTACGCGCTCAATAAATATGATTGACTGACTGACTAGTAAGGGTAACGGTGGACTGTAAACTCCTTGAGGGCAGGGATCATAACTACTAACAATTGTACTCTCCCAAGCGCTCAGTACAGTGTCCTGCACACAGACTGCAAGTAGAGTGAGAGCAGAGATCTTGTCTACCAACTCTATTGTACTCTCCTAAGTACTTAGTACAGTGCTCTGCAAAAAGTAGACTATAAGCTCCTTGAGGGCAGGGATCATGTCTACTAGTTCTATTGTCCTCTTCCAACTGCTTAGTACATGCTCTTCACAGAGTAAGCACACAATAAATACCGTTGATTGACTTCGCTCCTCTAATGCCAACCGACTCACTGTACCTCCGTTTCACCTGTCTCGCCACCGACCCCTCACCCACGTCCTGCCTCTGGCCTGCAATGCCCTCCCTCTTCACATTCAACACACCACCACTCTCCTCACCTTCAAAGCCTTATTATAAACACATCTCCAGGAGGCCATCTCCTTCTAAGTCCTCATTCCCTCTTCTCTCACTCCCTTCTGTGTCACCCTTGTACTAAGATTCCCCCTTTACTCACCCCGCCACTCGGTCCCGTAGCACTTGTGTACATATCTGTAATTTAATTAATTAATTTATTTGTATGAATGTCTGTCTCCCTTTCTAGACTGTAAGCACGTTGCAGATGGGGGACATGTCTACCAACTTATATCGCACTCTCCTAAGAGCTTAGTACAGTGCTCTGCACACAGTCAGTGCTCATTAAATACAATCTATTGAACGGTTGATTGAATGGATGGATAGGAGGATGAACAGTGCTTAGCACATAGTAAGAACTTAACAAGTACCACCATCATCATCATCATCATGAAGGGAAGGCCGCATACCTAAAATATTCTGCCTTAGCAGCATTCCTTTCACATCTCACTTCTCTCTTCCAAAACAAGCAGATTATCTAAATAGTGGCCCAGTGAGCGTTTCATCCTTGACATTTATTTTACCCTCAGATTTAATCAACCAAAGGTTCTCTTTCCAAATCCCTTGATAACCTTACCCAAGGCTGAGTGTCAGCACAGTTTCCCATAACAAAGACTTGGTGAGAATAAGCTAGTCCTAAACCTGGTCTAGTCACCTCAACAAAATCAAGAAAATGTAGCTCATGAGATTCATGAAGGCTGGCCTAATTTTCTCACTGACTGAAAGATTTCCCTCTGCCCCTCCAGTGATCAACCAAGCAACTCAATATGAGCCCCTAAACTCCAACCTCGTTAGCATAATCACACCATTCACATCATTTGAATACCACAAAAGTGGAACAGCTCTCTCAAGTGAAAGGCCAAAGTCAACTGGATAAATTTGTAATGAGACACTAGCTTTAAAAGCTTTCTGGCCTGACTGCCTGTAGAGAGTTGGATGGGCTTGTACTGCAGATCCCAGAAGTTTCATTGAACAAGCAGCATGATCTAGTGGAAAGAGTACAGGCCTGGGAGTCGGAGGACGTGGGTTCTAATCCCAACTCTGATGCTTGCCTACTGTGTGACCATGGGCAAGTTGCTTAACTTCTCTGCGCCTCAGCTTCCTCACCTCACCTGTAAAATGGGGATGATATAACAGTTCTTCCTCCCCTGTAAATCGTGAGCCTCATGAGGGATGGGGACTGTGCCTGACCTGTTTATCTTGTATCTACCCCAGCAGTTTATAATAACAATAATAATAATTATAAGAGTTGGGGGATTTGTTAAGCACTTACTGTGTGCCAAGCACTGTACTAAGTAATCACCATGATAGCTAGAAGATAATCAGGTCCCACATGGGGCTCACAGTCTAAGAAGGAGAGAGAACAGGTATTGAACCCCCATTTTACATATGAGGGAACTGAGGCACAGAGGAGTGTCTTTGTCAAAGTCACACAGCAGGAACGTGGTCAGAGTCAGAATTCGAACCCAGGTCCTCTGACTCCCAGGCCTGTGCTCTTTCTACTAGGCCATGCTGCTTACTCCCACATAGTATGCGCTGGATACTTAGTAAGGGCTTAACAAATACCGTAACTATTATTATTCAAATTCTTAACAACTCTTTCACTTGAAACCCCCCACTCTCTGAAGTATAGCAATCGAGGGGCCCCCGACATTTACATTTTGCAAGCAGATGGGCATCATTTTGGAGAACTGCAGATGTCCCTCCTTTTGCGATAAGGTGGCGGCATTCTGAGTAAAGACCAGATAAAGCAGAACCATGGCAAGTCTAGCGGTTTGACATTGAAAAGGTGGGGATTGGGTTCCAGGTTAACTGAGAATAGCTTAATCGTACTGCAGAAGCTAAAAGCAGTTTCCTAAGTGTGTGCCAAAAGAAAAGGCTGAAACTCACAAGTCCTCACACGCCTCTCCCTTTCACACAAGTATTGTGAGGACAATGTTGGCAAAGCTCTGTCAAACGCACAGATCAAAGGTACAGGGTGAACCTCCCTTTACACTGGAGACGCTGCTGAGAAAAGACTGTGTAAAAGGGAATCTGGGGAATGCGAACCTAGCTTTAATTAATCAAACAATCAATCAATAGTATTTTTTTTAATGGTATTTGTTAAGTGCTTACTCTGTGCCAGGCACTGTACTAAGCAATGGGGTAGATAGAATTTCAAGGTACAGTGAGAAGGTGAGCAATAGAGGAGTGGTGTGTTGTAGCATGAGATAGCGAGTGCTTTGAGGCCAATGGTGAGGAGTTTTTGTTTGATGTGGAGATGGATGGGCAACCACTGGAGGTTCTTGAAGAATGGGGAAACACATTCTGAAAAAAAATGATCCGGACAGCAGAGTGAAGTATGGACTGGAGTGGGGAGAGTCAGGAGGCTGGGAGGTCAGCAAGGAGGCTGTTACAGTAATCGAGGCGGGATAGGATAAGTGATCGTATTAACATGGTTGCAGTTTGGATGGAGAGAAAAGGACGGATTTTAGCAATGTGGCAATGGTGCCACCAGGATTTAGCAATAGATTGAATATGTGGGTTGAATGAGAGAGGAGTCAAGGATAACGCCAAGGTAACGGGCTTGTGAGACAGGAAGGATGGTGGTAATCCTGGCTCCACCACTTTTCTGCTGTGTGATCTTGAGCAAGTCACTTTACTGCTCTGGGCCTCAGTTACCTCATCTGTAAAATGGGGATTAAGACTGAGACCCATGTGGGACAGACACTGTCCAACCCGATTTGCTTGTATCCACCCCAGTACTTAGTACATTGTGTGGGCCGTAGTAAGCGCTTAAATACCACAGTTATCATTATTACTATTTCCACTCGGCTACACTGCCTTGTTCCATCCTGGGCTAGGCCCCCATCACCTAAATTTGAGGATAGGCAGGGAACAGGCCCAGGGCTGGGTCAGCAAAACAAAGCAATCGTTGCTGTGTATTGAGCACTTACTCTGCACTGCACTAAACACTTGGTTGGTGCAAATAGCTACCCAAGGCCGCCAATATGAAGGGGGTACCATTTCCTCACCTGTAATGTGGGGATTAAATGCCAGCCCTCCCCTGCCCCCCGACCCCCTATCTCCTCCCCGCTCCAATGGATCAGTAGTTCCTGCACCCCCGCCCCATAGTGAAACCCTGAGCCGCTGCACTTACATAATAATAATAATAATGATGATGATAATGGTATTTGTTAAGCGCTGTCTATGTGCCAAGCACTGTTCTAAGCACTGGGGTAGATACAAGGTAATCAGGTGGTCCCACGTGGGGCTCACAGTCTTAATCCTCATTTTACATATGAGGAAACTAAGGCACAGAGAAGTTAAGTGACTTGCCCAAAGCTGATAAGTGGTGGGGTTAGGATTAGAACCCACAACCTCTGATGCTCTTGCCACTAAGCCACACACATCTCGCCACCTAGACTGAGTCCTGGGCAGAGTTGGACTCTGAAGCCAATGTGTCCCAGGATCCCCGCCCCCCCGCTCATTTAAGGAGCAGAACTATGGCTGAGGCAGGGACTTCTTCCTTTGAAACTCTCCCTTCCTCCCACCCTAGGCTTGGGGGTTGCTATGCGCACAATAAGCACTCCATAAACACCATCTACTGATGGACTGGAACTGAACAGTCAATTTTCCTTAGGCCTCCAAAATGCTAACTCCTGCCAGTCAGTCGGCCAGTCGTTCGTATTTATTGAGCGCTTCATTCACTGATTCAATCGGAATTATTGAGTGCTCACTGTATGCAGAGCACTGTACTAAGCGCTTGGAAAGTGCAATTCAGCAACCAATAGAGACAATCCCTATTCAACAACGGGCTCATGGACTAGAAGTGCAGAGACAGACATCAGAACAAGTTAAACAGGCATCAATAGAATTATAGATATATACACATCATTAATAAAATAAATAGAATAATAAATATGTACTGTGTGCAGAGCACTGTACTAAGTGCTTGGGAGAGTATAATATAGCAATATAACAGACACTTTCCCTGCTCACAAGGAGCTTATAGTCTAAAGGGGGAGCTTACAGGTTAGAGGGGAAGCTTACAGTTTAGAGGGGGTCAGGTCTGGAATTTGGAGCAAATGCAGAGCTCCAGAGCCCCAAACAAGGAGACTGCCCTTGATTGCCTCCCTCCTATGCCCCATCCACCCCAGTGTTTCCCCTCAGATCCTTCCGCTCAATCTCCTTCCCTTCCCTGCAGGACCTGGGCTTCATGCATCCTTCCTCTCCAGCTTAGGAATTGTGGAATTGAAACTCCACTCTGGCTCTTTCTGGGAAAGTCAGGGCAAGGTCACATCTGGGTAGCTTTTCCCCTCAACCTGACCGTTTTATGACCCAACCCCCTGTTGACTCCAAAGGAAGAAAGGCCTCTTTTCTTTCCATGCACCTCCACCCCACCCCCCATACACACACTCCTTTCCCATTTAGCAACCTCCCCATCTATTCTTGCCTCTTTCTCCACCCCCACTCCCTTCCCTTTTCTGTTTTGCCCACTTTCCTTCCAGCAGATAATTCTATGACTGTTGCATGGTGAGCATCACTCGACTGTACAATTTATGTCAATTACATCTGGATGAAAATTGGTAGTAGCTATTAATAAAGGCAGCCCTGAAAAACATGTGGGCTGTGCGTACACGTGTGTGTGTTTGTGTGTGTGTGTGTATATACATACTTTAAAGGATAAACAGAACTATGCAACTACTTTAAGCTCTTAACATTAGAAGAGGGAAGTGATCAGGAACCCACATTGGGGAAAGAATATCCAAGTTGAAAACTTGAAAGATTTCTTGAGTGGCATGGCTGAGTAGGGGAGGAAGGTTGGGGGGGAAGTTCATGTCCAACCTAAATCTCTTGTGCTAAAACTCAAATCCATATTCTCTCTCTGAATGCCGGTGGAAATGGAGAAATCAGCATCCTCCACATTAAACTCTTCCTATACTTGACAATAATGGTCACATGGTGAATTTCCTTTAACCTTTCCTCAGAGAAGGTATTTTCTATTCCTTTAAGCATTGTGTTGCTCTTCTCTGGACCTCTCCATTTTCTTCATATCCCCTTTTAAAGTGTGGACAGAGCCATTCCTTCAGAAGGCAGAGCTGGGGCAGCAGGAATTGTGTTTACTGACTGTCGTAGTCTTCCAGGTGCTTATAACTGTGCTGTACCCACAGTAGACTGTAAGCTCCTGAGGGCACTCAGAGATCACATCTATTAACTTCATTTATTCGATCATATTTATTGAGCGCTGACTGTGTGCAGAGCACTGTACTAAGGGCTTGAAGTACTAAGTACTAACTCTGTTGTCCTCTCCCAAGCGCTTGGTCTGTTGCTCCGCATACAGTAAGCGTTCCATAAACACGACCGAAGGACCGACTGACTGACTGACTGAATGAATGCATGAATGAATGTATGCAGGCATGATTCTATCCACTACACCGAGCTCTCCGTGCGTCTCCCAGGTTTTCCCTCTCTCCTCCCAGTACCCTAAACTGCCCCACTATGGCAGCTGCGATAGGGCAGGAAGAGCTGGGCCTCAGTTCCGGGTAGGGGGGTGGGGGAAGAAGGAGGAGCAGAGGGTGGAGAGAACAGGGGAGGGGAAAGGAAGAGAAAGGAACAGATCGGCCTCATGGAGCAGCCGGGAGCAGTGCTGGTGATGGGAGTGAGTGGCTCCGGAAAGTAGGTATTTATTTTAGCAGGGGCACCGCCCCCTCCCCTTCTTCTCCTCCTCCCCCCACCCTCCTCCTCTTTCCCCCTGCAAGAGGGACGGAGAGCAAGTAGGATCCCGGCACTTGGCCGAGCGGAAACCGCCGTGGATCGGATCGGCCTCCCTGCCTATTCTTACCCCTTTTTCCCCCGCTTCCCCGGGCCCCCTTCCCCCCGTCCCCATCATCCTGCCTCCCTGCATGCCCCAATCCTAAATCCTTCCCCGATCCCCCGCCCAGTCCACCTCCCTTGCAAAAGGCTCCTTCGTGGGAGAATCTGGTTGTTGGAACGGGACGAGGCCCGACCTGATGATCGTCAATCCGTACGGTGCTGGGCTCGTAGTAAGCGTTTACCAGGTCCCGCCCTTATTATTATTAACTGACTGCCGCAGTTTTGCAACATTCACTCCTAGAGGAGCAGCAAGAGCCCGGGCTTGGGAGTCAGAGGTCGTGGGTTCTAATACCTGCTCTTACACTTGTCTGCTGTGTGACCTTGGGCAAGTCACTTCACTTCTCTGGACCTCAGTTCCCTCATCTGTAAAGTGGGGATTGAGACACATGGGACAACCTGATTACCTTGTATTTAACCCAGCGATTAGAACAGTGCTTGGCACATAATAAGCGCTTAATAAATACCATTATTATTATTATTATTCAGTCACCTTGTCCCTTCCTCCCTTACCTCTCTGATTCCCTGCTTCAGCATAGCCCGCACACCTTGCTCCTCTAGTGCCAACCTACTCCCAGAAAACTGAGTTGTCCAGCTTTTCCAAGACACCAGGCTCATCGGGTTGATCCGGATTTTCCCAGAGTTCTAGGGATATGTGACGAGCTTTGAGAAAGTTAAGGGACACAGATGCCTGTAAGTGGTCTGTGACCCTGCAGAGTGAATGACAGCATAATGTAGAGGGGAATAACCCTAATCCTTGGTAGAGTTCAGAACTGATTTAAAATATGAATATAAAATTTAAAAGTTCATAGCCCTCTTCCACCATGAATGAAGGTATTGTATCAGTAACTAACCTACTTTATCAGCAACTAACCCTTCGCAGCCCTTCAATTTTTAATGTCACCATCTTATTTCTGGCTGATACAATAGGCCTACATTTTGATTTTTCAAATTCAATTACCCCAAATATGTCTGAACTGGCTTTGCTTATGGGCTTTTTTTTCATGCTATTGAAATACAGTGACACTGGTCAATTTCTTTTTCATTTGCACAGCCCTTCCCCTGAACATTGGTCTCACAGGCCGGTAACCTTGGAATTATCCTCAACTCATCTCTGTCATTCAACCCACATATTCAATCAGTCACTGAATCCTGTCAGTTCAACCTTCACGACATCGCCAAAATCTACCCTTTCCTCTCCATCCAAACTGCAACTACCATGTTAATCCAAGCATTTATCCTAATCCCACCTTGACTATTGCATCAGCCCCCATCCCTCACCCCCAACGATCTGGCCACCTACTTCATTACGAAAATTAACACAATCAGGTCTGAGCTCCCCAAAGTCACCCCTCCCTCTTCTGCCTCCCCCCACCCCGGTGATGTGTTCTGTAGACATGGATTAGACTGTAAACCCGTCAATGGGCAGTGATTGTCTCTGTTGCCGAATTGTACGTTCCAAGCGCTTAGTACAGTGCTCTGCACATAGTAAGCGCTCAATAAATACTATTGAATGAATGAACTCACTATACCTCAATCCCGTCTATCTCACTGCCGACCCCTTGCCCACCTCCTGCCTCCGGCCTGGAATGCTCTCCCACTTGATATCTCTTCCCTACCTTCAAAGTCTTACTAAAATCACGTCTCCAAGAGGCCCTCCCCAACTATGACTTTCCCAAGTGCTTAGTACAGTGCTCTGCACACAGCGCTCAAAAAATACCAGTGAATGAATGAACTAAGACCTCATTTCCCCTATTCCCTCTCCCTTCTGTGTCGCCAGTGTTCTTGGATCTGTCCCCTTTGAGCTCTCGATATTCACCCCACCCTCAGCCCCACAGCACTTAGGAACACACCCCTAATTTATTTTATTGCCAGTTTCCCCTTCTAAACCGTAAGCTCCTAGTGGCCAGGGAATTTACCAACTCTGTCATATTGTACTCTCCCAAACACTTAGTACAGTGCTCTGTACAATGCTCTGTACACTTACTAAATACCATTGATTGACAAGAGGGACCCTAGACCCCTCTTCCCTCAAGCTGGAAATGTAGTAATAATAATAATAGTTTTTGTTAAGCACTTAGTATGTAAAGGGCACTGTACTGAGTGCTGGTATAGGTTCAGACAAAATCCCTGTGGTACATGGGACTCACATTCTGAGGATGGGCTCAGTAATGATTAAAGGCTGGAGAATAGAAATGAGTCCCCATCAAGGAGCCCCTAGGGGCTCATAAATCAGTAAGCCCCCCCTCTAGACTGTAAGCTCCACCTGAGCAGGAAATGTCTGTTTATTGTTATATTGTACTCTCCCAAGCACTTAGTACAGTGCTTTGCACACAGTAAGCACTCAATCCGAATGAATGAACAGCCACAGCTGTAGTGCCCTGGCCCCAGGCATGGGGCTGCCCACCCACCCACCCACATGAGCCCACGTGTCCCATATTTTCTTTTAATGGTATTTGTTAAGCACTTATTATGTGCCAGGCACTGTACTAGGCACTAGGTTAGATACTAGGTTAGATACAGAGGAGCAGCGTGGCTCAGTGGAAAGAGCCCGGGCTTTGGAGTCAGAGGTCATGAGTTCGAATCCCAGCTCTGCCACTTGTCAGCTGTGTGACTGTGGGCAAGTCACTTAACTTCTCTGTGCCTCAGTTACCTCATCTGTAAAATGGGGATTAAGAGTGTGAGCCCCACGTGGGACATCCTGATTCCCCTGTGTCTACCCCAGCGCTTAGAACAGTGCTCGGCACATAGTAAGCGCTTAACAAATACCAACATTATTATTATTATTATACAAACTAATCGGGTTGGACACAGTCCAATGTCCCACATGGGGTCTTCATCCCCATTCTGCAGATGAGGTAACTGAGGCACAAAGAAGTCAACTTATCCAAGGTCACACAGCAGACAATTAGTGGGAGCCGAGATTAAAACCCAGGTCCTTCTGACCACCAGGCCCATGCTCTTTCCATTAGGCCATGCTGCTGCCTGTACGTACAAAGTTTTCAGCATCGGGCCAGTCAAAGGAAGAGAGCGAGCAGGTACTTAACTCCCATTTGACACATGACGAAATAGGCACAGAAAATTGAAGCAACCTACCTCAGCTACACAGTAGGCCTGGGGCAATTCCAAGCAGGTAGAACAGCATTTCTCCCCCTGCACCAGATTGCAAGATACTTGAGGGCAGGGATCCTGTCTACCAAGTCTTTTGTATTGTACTCTCCCAAGCGCTTAGTACAGTGTACTGTGCTGGATAAAAACCATTGATTAGACTGTAAGCTCCTCATGGGCAGGGCAGGAATCCTGTCTACCTAGTCTGTTGTATCATACTCTCCCAAGTATTTCTACCGTTGCACTTGGATTTGCACCCTTTTATTCTCCCCTCCCTCAGCCCCACAGCACTTATATACATAGCCATAATTTATTTATTTATATTAATGTCTGTCTCCCTGTCTAGACTGTAAGCTCACTGTGGGCAGATAACATGTTTATCAACTCTGTACTATTGTACTCTCCCAAGCTTTTAGTACAGTGCTATGCACACAGTAAGCACTCAATCCATACAATTGACTGCAATGCTTAGTACAGTGCTCTGCACACGGTAAGTGCTCCATAAATATCATTGATTGATGGATTAATTGATTGACCGTTTCCAGGCCATGACTGAGTTGCAAGTTTGGCTCTGGGCTAAGGGCAACTGGAGTAACTGGCCAGACTGCGAGGGAGGAAGAGAGGGCCCCATTCCCAGAGGAGAGATGCAGTGCTCTCACAGGGCTGTGTCCACCCAGGCCTACAAACTTCAGCCTTCATTCTGCCTTAGCTTGTGGAGTGGAGAAACTGTGTGGCAGGACTCTGGGCTGCAAAACTGAACAAGGGCTCGTGCGTGCGTGCGTGCGTGCGTGCGTGCGTGTGTGTGTGTGTGTGTGTGTGTGTCCATCCCTGTGGGGCATTTTGCAGGGTCCATCTGTCTCCTAGCTTCAGGGCTTAACTAGAAGGGCTTAGCCAGTGTCAGACCCAGTTGCCGCAGGGTCCTCTGAAACAGCAGATTGAAAATATTAACCACTCTAAGAGTCCCAGAGAACGGGCGTGCAGAATACAAAGACCATGGCTGCTTCCTGCCCCATTAAGGACTATCAAAGAGGGACAAAAGGCAGCTGCTGTTCCATTTTTGAATTTGGCCCCCTGCAGTGGACCATCCTAGAGAAGAATTGCTCTGCGACCTATTGCTGGGGGGGGGGCGGGGGGGAGGGAGGCCTCTGTGCAAACCACCCCACAGCTTCTAGGGCCCTTCTTGTGCTTGTGTTGTACCGAATGCTCTTAGGCTCCTCTAGGTATCTGGCACTGTATATTCCTTCCTCCTTGGAGGCGCCGGCTTCTTGTGCTTAACGCTGGGGGGGGTCCAGTAACCAACTGACCCTTATGCTTTGTCTCCTAGTGCTTTCTTCTACTTAATTTTAAATGAATTGGGCATTTGGTTGTCTGGCACTTTCCTTTCGGTCTAATACCACGGTCTGATTTACGCTGCTATTTTCTGATGTTTTTGCACAGAGATGGAAGGTGGTTTTTTCCTTTTGATTTGTTTTTTTTTTGCTTACTGTGTCGTGGGGCGTTTTAAACACTTCTTTTAATCACAATATCCTACAACAAGAAAATTGCCAATGATTACCTTGTCCTGGAACCACTTTCTACATTACTTGAAAGTCATGGAGATGGCCTTAATCAAGATGGATTGTTCTCCCACTCAGCAGCCAATTCCTATGGATTTTCCTGTTAAATATAACTGGGGAAAAGCAGAATACTGAGCACATTCATTCATTCATTCGTATTTATTGAGTGCTTACTGTGTGCAGAGCACTGTACTAAGCGCTTGGGACAGTACGGTATAACAATAAACAGACACATTCCTGGATTTATTCTCCTCCTCCTAACTTTCCCATCTCTGTCAACAATACAGATGGGAAACTCACTCTCCTGGTATTATCCTTGACTTCCCTAGAGAAGCAGTATGGCTCAGTGGAAGGAGCACGGGCTCAGGAGTCAGAGGTTTGGGTTCTAAACCCGGCTCCACCACTTGTCAGCTGTGTGATTTTGGACAGGTCACTTAACTTCTCTGTGCCTCAGTTACCTCATCTGTAAAATGGGGACTAAGACTGTGCGCCCCACATGGGACAACCTGATTAGCTTGTATCCCCCCAGTGCTTAGAACAGTGCTTGGCACAAAGTAAGCGCTTAGCAATACCATCAATATTATCATTATTTATTATTATTACCTCCATTGGCCAATCAATGAATGGTATTGAGCACTTTCAGTGTGCAGAGCACTGAACTTAGTGCTCGGGAGAGTTCAATACAACAGAGTTGGTAGACACACTCCCTATCCTCAAAGAGCTTACAGTCTACTGTGTGTAGAACACTGTACTAAGTGCTTGGGGGAGTCCAATAGAGTTAGTACACATAATCCCTGCCCTTGAGGAATTTACAGCCTAGAATGGCAGCTTATATTCTCAGTCCAGCCAGTCAGTTTCTAAATCCTGCTGCTTCCTCCTCTGTAACATTTCACGACTCTGGTTCATATTTTCACGACTCTGGTTCATATCCCCATCCACTGTATTACTGTAACTGCCTCCTTACTTACCTTATCTCAAGATACTCTTCTCCACCTGCACAGCCATGTCTTCAGAACCCATCAGTCCCCTCCAATGGCTCCCCATTTCTTTTTGCATATTCATTCCATTGTATTTATTGAGTGTTTACTGTGTGCACAGCAGTGTATTAAGTGCTTGGGAGAGGACAGTTGTGTTGCTAGACAACATTTCCTGCCCACAAGGAGCTTACAGACTAGAAGGGGAGACCAATATTAATAGAAATACAGAAATTCTGGATATTTACAGAAGTGTAGTGGGGCTCTGGGTGGAGTGAATATCAAGTGAACAGCAAGAGGAGTAATGCTCACTTTAAATACTTATGTTAATGTAATTAATCAGAAACAGCATGGCCTAGTGGTTAAAGCACAGGCCTGGGAGCCAGAGGACCTGGCTTCTATTCCCTGCTCTGCCACTTGTCTGCTGAGTGACCTTGGACAAGTCACTTAATTTCTCTATGCCTCATTACCTCATCTGTAAAGTGGGGATTAACATTGTGAGCCCCATGTGGGACACGGACTGGGAGAGTACAATATAACAATAAACAGACACATTCCCTGCCCACAACGAGCTTATGTTGGGCTCTTGAAAAAGAGAGCACAGAGCTCCAAACCTAAATCTGTGCTGGTAATTCTGAAGCCAAAGTGACCCTTTTCCTTTATTCTACAAATCCAATAAAAATTTTCCAGACCCCCACTTACCCAGAAAACTGAGTTGTCCAGCTTTTCCAAGACACCAGGCTCATCGGGTTGATCCGGATTTTCCCAGAGTTCTAGGGATATGTGACGAGCTTTGAGAAAGTTAAGGGACACAGATGCCTGTAAGTGGTCTGTGACCCTGCAGAGTGAATGACAGCATAATGTAGAGGGGAATAACCCTAATCCTTGGTAGAGTTCAGAACTGATTTAAAATATGAATATAAAATTTAAAAGTTCATAGCCCTCTTCCACCATGAATGAAGGTATTGTATCAGTAACTAACCTACTTTATCAGCAACTAACCCTTCGCAGCCCTTCAATTTTTAATGTCACCATCTTATTTCTGGCTGATACAATAGGCCTACATTTTGATTTTTCAAATTCAATTACCCCAAATATGTCTGAACTGGCTTTGCTTATGGGCTTTTTTTTCATGCTATTGAAATACAGTGACACTGGTCAATTTCTTTTTCATTTGCACAGCCCTTCCCCTGAACATTGGTCTCACAGGCCGGTAACCTTGGAATTATCCTCAACTCATCTCTGTCATTCAACCCACATATTCAATCAGTCACTGAATCCTGTCAGTTCAACCTTCACGACATCGCCAAAATCTACCCTTTCCTCTCCATCCAAACTGCAACTACCATGTTAATCCAAGCATTTATCCTAATCCCACCTTGACTATTGCATCAGCCCCCATCCCTCACCCCCAACGATCTGGCCACCTACTTCATTACGAAAATTAACACAATCAGGTCTGAGCTCCCCAAAGTCACCCCTCCCTCTTCTGCCTCCCCCCACCCCGGTGATGTGTTCTGTAGACATGGATTAGACTGTAAACCCGTCAATGGGCAGTGATTGTCTCTGTTGCCGAATTGTACGTTCCAAGCGCTTAGTACAGTGCTCTGCACATAGTAAGTGCTCAATAAATACTATTGAATGAATCAGCCTCCTTGCTGACCTCCCTGCCTCCTGTCTCTTCCCACTCTAGTCAGTACCTAACTCTGCTGCCCAGATCGTTCTTCTACAAAACGTTTGGTCCGGGTTTCCCCGCTCCTCAAGAACCTCCAGTGGTTGCCCATCCACCTCTTCATCAAACAGAAACTCCTTACCATTGGTTTTAAAGCACTCAATCACCATGCCCCCTCCTACCTTCCCTCCCTGATTTTCTACTACAACCCAGCCCCACACACTCTGCTTCTCGAATGCCAACCTACTCACTGTACCTCAGTATCATCTATCTCACCACTGACCTCTTGCCCACATCCTGCCTCTGGGCTGGAATGCCCTCCCTCTTCATTTTCAACAGACTATATCACCCACCTTCAAAGCCTTATTGAAGGCCCCTCTCCTCCAAGAGGCCTTCCGACTAGGGCCTCGTATGCTTTTCTCCCTCTCCCTTCTGTGTCGCCCTTGCATTTGGATTTGCTGTCTTCATTTCCTCCTCCCTCAGCCCCACAGCACTCATCTCTATATACATAATTTATTCATATTAATATCTGTCTTCTCCTCTAGGCTGTAAGCTCGTTGCGGGCAGGGAACTTGTCTACCAACTCTGTCATATTGTACTTTCCCAAGCGCTTAGTACAGTGCTCTACACACAGTAAGTGGTCTGTAAATATGATCAGTGGATTGGTAAGATATTGTCGTGGATTCTAGTCCCCTACAGGGGCCTTCTTTCTTCTGTCTCTCTAATGTGTCCATCCATCAATCAGTCAGTATGACCTAGTGGAAAGAGTGTGAGCCAGGGAGTTAGGAGACCTGGGTTCTAATTCTGACTCTGCTGGGTGACCTCAGGCAAGTCACTTCACTTCTCTGTGCCTCAGTTTCCTCATCTGTAAAACAGCGATTAAATACTTGTTCTCTCTCCCGCTAAAACTGTGAGCCTCATGTGGGACAGGGACTCTTTCCCTAACAAATGCCACAGTCGTTATTAGGTGCCTCCCACTGGAGGAAGCAGACAAGGCTCTCTCTGATGTTAACCCTTCCTTGGATCTAAAGAAACGTTCTGTGTTAGTTACGGGAAAACTTTTAAAACTCTAAGCATCTGTGCCCACACCCTGCCTGTGCTTCATTTTAGATCGACGGTGGGATCGCTTCTGGCTGCAAAGGTACAGCAATCCAGGGGTTCTTGGTCTGATTTCCCTTGGGACTTTGTTGAATTGCACAACTCCTCCCTCTCTTCCCCCTCCCTCCTTTGTGTGTCACTCTATAATTACTAGTCTTCTGCCCCTACCTCTATTGGCAGGGTGGAGAGGTGACTCCAGGCCTCGTGACTTTCTCTGCAGTGATTGAAAATAATAATGCCCCACTGGGGACCATTAGAGACTGCTGGCCAGGCTGAGGGTCCTGAGTGGGGCGATTATCGGCCATTTAGGATGGGGTGGGTGGAAGCCGAGGAGAAGGCTAGGGAAGTGGCCGAAATCCTGCTACTCTTCTTGCCGAGGGCTGGTGAAAGACCGTTCAGTGGCTGTAATCCAGACTGCTTAGCCTTCCATACCCAAGACCTTATTTCTCTTTCAGCTGGGATGGAAATTCTATGATGCAGATGACTATCATTCAGAAGAAAACCGCAAGAAAATGGGGCAAGGGATCCCTCTTGATGACCAGGTAATTTAACTCTGTCAGACCCATCTGTTTTCATCCATACACAACTAACCCCCGCTCAGCAATATGCATGTGTAGAGGGAGGAAAACGAAATCCACCCATAGACTGTAAACTCATGGTGGACAGGGAACATGTCTATCAAGTCTGTTGTACTCTTCCAGGTGCTTAATACAGTGCATTGAAGCGGTGTGGCCTAGTGGATAGAGCACAGGCCTGGGAGTCAGAGGGACTAGGGATCTAATTCTGGCTCCGTCACTTGTCTGCTGTGTGACTTTGGGCAAGACATTTCACTTCTCCGGGCCTCAGTTACCCCAACTGTGAAGTGGGGATTAAGACCGTGAACCCCATGTGGGACAGGGACTGTGTCCAATCTGCTTAGCTTGTATCTACCCTAGTGCTTAGTTCAGTGCCTGGCACATAGTTGGTGCTTAAAAAAATACCATAAAAAAACCCCACTTGATTGACTGATTTCCCTTTCTTCTGTAAAAGCCCTCATCCTGGCTTTGAATAGTCAGGTGCATACACAGAGGCAAGCCTTTTTGTCATTGGCCTTTGGAATTGTGTCCTGGGGGTCCTGATGAAATTCATTCAATAATTCAGTCATATTTATTGAGCACTTACTGTGGGCAAAGCACTGTACTAAGCGCTTGGGAGAGTACCATATAACAACACGAGTCTAGAAACGAGCTCACAATCTAGAGAAAGTGCCTGGTGGTACTCAGTAGAGATTTGCCCATATCTCAGCCCTAAAGTCCCTGGTCTGGGTATCAAAATCATGCTGTTGCTTGCCATAGGAGCAGATGCCTGTATGAGTGAGGTATGGTGGGGGAAGTTGGGCCTAGTGAAAAGAGAAGCAGCGTGGCTTCATGGAAAGAGCACGGACTTGGAAGTCAGAGGTTGTGGGTTCTAATACCGGCTCTGCCACTTATCAGCTGTGAGACTTTGGGCAAAGTTACTTCGTTTCTCTGTGCCGCAGTGACCTCATCTGTAAAATGGGGATTAAGACTGTGAGCCCCACATGGGACAACCTGATCCCCTTGTATCCTCTCCAGCGCTTAGAACAGTGCTTTGCACATAGTAAGCGCTTAACAAATTAACAAATGCCTTTTTTTTTTTAAACTCTGTGTCAAGCACGTTCCAAGCTCTGGATAGGTACAAGCTAATCAGTTGGACACAGTCCCTGTCCCACATGGGGCTCACATTCTTAATCCCCATTTTACAGATGACGTAATGAGACACAGAGAAATTAAGTGACTTGCCCAAGGTCACACAGCAGACAAGTGGCGGAGCCGGATTAGAACCCAGGTATTTCTGATTCCCAGGCCCGTGCTCTATCCACTACTCCATGATGATTGTAAGCACGTTGAGGGCAGAGTTCCTGTTGCCCAAATCCATTGTACTGTACTGCTGAGTCCAGTGCTGAAGAAATACCTCTGATTGGTTGATTGATGTGAAAATGATCATTTCCTTAACTGTAGCTTTTTTTCTTTGCAACTCCAGGGCAATTTTGGGTTTTGCTTTTCAGCAGTGTTTCAGAATCTAGACAGCCTGGTGATTCAAGAACAAAAGAGTTTTCAAGCTCCCAAAGTATTTTTTTTCTACTCACTCACTCCCTAGTCCACACTGGAGAGTGAAATAAATCCTTAAATCATGTTTTTTCCCTTGACCGGCTGAAAATTGCCATCGAGCCAATAGTGCCTCTCCAAGATACGCTCTAGAGAGAACTGGCCAAGCTGCCAGTCTTCTCATCCCTTTGGCTTCTGTCTTCACAGAGAGGGTAATCTCCCCGCTCTTGGGAGGTGGTCAGCAGTTGGGGCAATGGGTTTTGGGGGGCAGGGGAAACATGAGACCTACTCAGTGGTATGAGAAGCAGCATGGCACAGTGGATAGAGGCCGGGCCGGTGAGTTGGAAAGTCATGGGTTCTAATCTCGGCTCCACCGCTTGTCTGCTGTATGACCTTGGGCAAGTCACTTCACTTTTCTGTGCCTCAGCTATCTCATCTGTAAAATGGGGCTTGAGACTTTGAGCCCCATAGGGGACAGGGAATGTGTCCAACTTGATTTGCTTGTATCCACCCCAGCACTTAGTACAGTGCCTGGCACATAGTAAGCACTTAACAAATACATCATTGTCATCATCACAGTGCTGTATGACAGCACAGTGCTGTGCACACAGTAAGCACTTACTAAATACTATTACTACAAAGTCCCCACCCACCAGATGGGATTTAGCACAGAGAGTGAATTCCTTGCAACACGAGCTAGGAGAATCCTTTTTTTTTTTGATATTTGTTTGGCGCTTAATATGTGTCAGGCACTGTACTAAGCACTGGGATAGAGCCAATCTAATCAGTGTGGATACAGTCCAGGTCCCACATGGAGCTCACGGTTTTAATCCCCACTTTACAGTTGAGGTAATTGAGGCCTAGAGAAGTGAAGTGACTTGCCCAAGGTCTCACAGCAGACAAGTGGCAGAATCAGGATTAGAACCCAGGTCCTTCTGACTCCCAGACCCGGCCTTTATCCACTAGGCCATGCTGCTGTCCTCTCTAGGGCTGAATTGCTGTGAGGTGAGTGGAAGGATTAAAAACAGCTGTGGGCCTTTGTGTGGATTGAAGTTTCCATGTCTTCTCTCTAATAAAGAGGCCAGTTTGACCCCCTACCCTTCCAATGGGAAGCAGCATGGCCTAGTGGAAAGAACCCAAGCATGGGAGCCAGAGGAGCTGGGTTCTAATCCCTCCTCCTCCACTTGTCTGTTGTGTGACCCTGGCAAAACACTTCACATCTCTGTGCCTCAGTTACCTCAACTGCAAAATGGGGATTCAATACCTGTCCTCCCTCCTACTTGACTGTGAGCCCCATGTATCTGCCCTGATTAACTCATATCTACCCCAGCACTTAGAACAGTGCTTGACATATAATGAGCACTTAGCAAATACCATAAGAAATGCTGCATCGATCAAAAACAAGGGCTCTGATTCTGGCCCCACTGCTTTCCTGGTGTATGATCGTAGGCAAGTCACCTTCTCTGAGCCTTGGTTTCTTCATCTGTATAAATGGGGATAAGATACCCGTTCACCCTCTCCCCCCTTAGACTATGTCCAATTTGCTTATCTTGTTTCTACCCCAATGCCGAACACAGTGCTTGACATATAGGAAGACTGAACAAATAAACCCCCTCTCAGGATGGCACCCAGAGAGTTTCCAGTCCTCTACCAGTCTCGGCTAAGGGAGGGAGAGTCAATCAGAGGCATACCCTTTCCATTCCTAGCTTGGCAGTGGCTAGAGAGCGAAAGGCAATCTACTACCAGTCAAAACTCACCTGTGCTGGGCAGCAGTGGCACGGGAGAGAGTCGAGGGCAGAGACTCAAGTTTACTGCGTGGAAGGAGGCAATGGTAAACCACTTCCTTATTTTTACCGAGAAAACTCTTAAGGACCCACTACCAGAATGATTGCAGATGGAGAGTGGAGCGTTCTGGGAGAAATGTGTCCTTGGAGTCGCTATGGGTCAGAAATGGGGTGATAGCATAACACAAGATAAGAACAAATAACTGCGTTATAATTATGATTAGGCCATGCTCAGTGCCTAGACTGTAAGCTCACCGTGGGCAGGGACTGTGTGTCTGTTATATTGTTCTATTGGACTCTTCCAAGCCCATATTTTTAGGTGCACGGCTTCCCGTGACAACCAGTTCCATGGGCTTATCCCACCCTGGAGATGTTTGCCAGACCTTGGTCTGTAGGGAAAGAAAAACCAGCTGGAGTTTGAATGGTCAGCTTCTCCTCAAGAGAGACTTTCAAGTCACAGCTTGAGAGGCTCAGCAGGCTCCGGTGGTAGACAACGTCACTGGGCCATGTCAGCAAAAAAGAGTTCATCCTGCAACAGTCATATCTATTGAGTGCTTACTGTGTGCAGAACACTGGACGAAACACTTGGGAGAATACAGTAGAACCAAGTAACAGAGTTGGTCGCTATCCACAGTGAGCTTACAGCACTTGGGTATGTGCCCATAGTAAGCTCTCAATTAAATGCCATGGATTGATTGATTTGATACTCAACTCATCCCCCCCAAACATTCATTCAGTAGTATTTATTGAGGGCTTACTATGTGCAGAGCACTGTACTAAGTGCTTGGAATGTACAAATTGGTAGATTATAAACTAATTCAATCAGATGTCAGTCATATTTATTCAATCTCCGCCTCTAGGCTGTGAGCTCGTTGTGGGTAGGAATGTGTCTGTTGTTATACTGTACTCTCCCAAGCACTTAGTCCAGTGTTTTGCACACAGTAAGCGCTCGATAAATGCGATTGAATGAATGAATTTATTAAGCGCTTACTGTGTGCTGAACATGGAACTAAGCACTTGGGAAAGTACAGTACAATAATAAACTGACACATTTCCCACTCACATCGAGCTTATAGTCTAGAGGCTGAGACAGACATTAATATAAATAAATTACACATATTGTATAAAAATTAAATTACAGGCACAACCAACTCCATTGCACTGCACTCTCCCGAATGCTTAGTACAGTGTTCTGCATAAATTAAGCACCCAATAAATACTGCTGATTGATTGAGCAATCCCTCAGATAAGCACACTGCTTTGGTGGTTCTTTTTTGGCTAGTAAGACCCCCCCCCCCATTCTCTCAAGGATTATCCAAACAAACAAAAGAAAAGAAGTGCTTCACTACAGAAGTGTTTCACTACACAGCCGGTTGTAAGCATATGGAATGTATTACCCCAGGAAGCTGTGCAAGCAGAAAATTGCAATAGCTTCAGGAGAAGTCCTCTGTCTCCCCCTCTAGACTGCACGCTTGTTACAGGCAGGGACCGTATCTGCTAATTCTGGTGTATTGTACTCGCCCAAGGATTTAGTATAGTGGTCTGCACATAGTAAGAGCTCAATAAATACCACTGATTGATTGATTGTTTTGGGGGTTACTAGAGGAAAAGTTGGAATGTAGGGGAGAAAGGTTATGGTTGTTGGATCGCCCCTCGCCACCCACGGGAATGGATGATGGCCCTCCTGGACAGAGAAGCAGTGTTGCCTAGTGGATAGAGCATGGGCTTGGGAGTCCGAAGGACCTGAGTTAATAATAATAATGATAATAATATTCCTTAAGCAATTCCTCTGCGCCAAGCACTGTTCTGAGTACTGAGATAGATACAAGTTAATCAGGTTGGACACTCATTCATTCAATAGTATTTATTGAGCGCTTACTATGTGCAGAGCACTGTACTAAGCGCTTGGAATGAACAAGTCGGCAACAGATAGTCCTTGCCGTTTGACGGGCTTACAGTCTAATCGGGGGAGACGGACAGACGAGAACAATGGCAATAAATAGAGTCGAGGGGAAGAACATCTCATAAAAACAATGGCAACTAAATAGAATCAAGGCGATGTACATTTCATTAACAAAATAAATAGGGTAATAAATATATACAGTTGAGCAGACGAGTACAGTGCTGAGGGGATGGGAAGGGAGAGGGGGAGGAGCAGAGGGAAATGGGGGAAAAAAGGATTAAGCTGCGGAGAGGTGAAGGGGTGGTGGTAGAGGGAGTAGAGGGAGAAGAGGAGCTCAGTCTGGGAAGGCCTCTTGGAGGAGGTGAGTTTTAAGTAGGGTTTTGAAGAGGGGAAGAGAATCAGTTTGGCGGAGGTGAGGAGGGAGGGCGTTCCGGGACCGCGGGAGGACGTGGCCCGGGGGTCGACGGCGGGATGGGCGAGACCGAGGGACGGTGAGGAGGTGGGCGACGGAGGAGCGGAGCGTGCGGGGTGGGCGGTAGAAAGAGTGAAGGGAGGAGAGGTAGGAAGGGGCAAGGTGATGGAGAGCCTCAAAGCCTAGAGTGAGGAGTTTTTGTTTGGAGCGGATAGTTGATAGTGGTTGCCTATCAACCTCTGGAGTTGTTTAAGAAGGGGAGTGACATGCCCAGATCGTTTCTGCAGGAAGATGAGCCGGGCAGCGGAGTGAAGAATAGACCGGAGCGGGGCGAGAGAGGAGGAAGGGAGATCGGAGAGAAGGCTGACACAGTAGTCTAACCGGGATATAACGAGAGCCCATAGCAGTAAGGTAGCCGTCTGGGTGGAGAGGAAAGGGCGGATCTTGGCGATATTGTAAAGGTGAAACCGGCAGGTCTCGGTAATGGATAGGATGTGTGGGGTGAACGAGAGAGATGAGTCAAGGATGACACCGAGATCGCGGGCCTGAGAGACGGGAAGGACGGTCGTGCCATCCACGGTGATAGGGAAGTCTGGGAGAGGACCGGGTTTGGGAGGGAAGATGAGGAGTGGAGCAGGGTTCTAATCCTGGGTCTGCCACTTGTCTGCTGTGTGACCTTGGGCAAATCACTTAACTTCTCTGGGCCTCAGTTACCTCATCTGTAAAATGGGGATTAAGACTGTGAGCCCTATGTGGGACAGAGACTGTGTCCAACTCAAATACCTTCTATCTACCCCAGTGTTTAGTACAGTGCCTGGCACATAGTAAGCATTTACCAAATACCACCATTATTATAATTATTATTATCAAGGAAACGTTTTAGTGGTGTTTGTTAATTGCTTACTATGTGTCAGACACTGTTCTAAGCAATGAGGGAGATACAATTAATCAGGTTGGACACATGGGGCTCACAGTCTAAGTAGGAAGGAGAACAAATATTGAATCCCCACTTTACAGTTGAGGAAACCGAGGCACAGAGAAGTGAAGTGTCTTGCCCAAGGGCACAGAGCAGGTAAATGGCAGAGCTGGGATTAGAACCCAGGTCCTCTGACTCCCAGGCTCTTTCCACTAAGCCACACTGCTTTTGTTGCCATGGAGACAAAATCCTGGGCCAGATGGACCATTGGTCTGAGCCAGAGATGGCACTGCGCATGGTCTTAGGAAAGCCTGAGAAATTCTTTCCAGAGTTGCTGAACATCACATTCATACGGCTTGTATGGTCACTGCCAAGGACATTGGATACTGAATAGTTTTCATGTTGAAGATTCCTTCTCCCCCGCCTTGTTTTATATCATCTCCATCTTGCTGGCCACTTCTGATTGCAGTTATACACTGAAACTAGCAATTAAAGACAAGTTCTCATTTAGTTCATTTTCAGCTATTGAAGGCACTTAGGCCATTATCTCCTAGGGGATTTTGTTTGTCAGTTGCTCAAGAATGCCCTTTTGACAGAATTCGTGAGAGAAGGGGTTAATGGCAGCAGAGATAAATACCAGTAAGAAATACTATTACTGCTAGTATTACTCCAGGGATAGTAAGGAATTCAAGTGATATCAGTCTCACATGCACAAAATGCTTCAATGCCACATTTAAAATAGAGCCTCTTTAAAACCAGCCACCTGCTGTTTCCAAGGAATCGTTGCACGGGAGACCATTCTGCAACCTGGAGTTGATGTCTCGGACTTACCGATGAATCGATAGCATCGATTAAGCATCGACTGGGTGCCGAGCGCTGTACTGAGAGCTTGGGAGAGTTCACGAGAATTAGTAGACATGATCCCTGCCCTCGAGGAGTTTATAATCTAGCGAGGTTCACTCATTCATTCAGTCGTACTTATTGAGCGCTTACTGCGTGCACAGCATTGTACTAAGCGCTTGGGAGAGCACAGTATAATAATAGACACATTCTCTGCCCCCAGTGAGTTTACAGTCTGGAGACGAGTTTACAGTCCAGATGTTGACAGACACTAAAAGAAATTACAAGTCGGGGAAGCAACAGTAACTCAGTGCTTAGGGGATGAGGACTCAAATGCGTAAGTGACCAGGAAGTTGAAGTGGCAATAGTGGGGGAAATAGGTTCGGGAGGTGAGAGGTTCATCAGGGAAGGCTTCCTGGAAGAAACGGGATTTGAGAAAAAGGCCTTGAAGGTTGGGAGAGCAGTGGTCTGTTGGATGGGGGAGGGAGTGAGCAAGAGGTCGGCAGCGGGAGAGATGAGGCCCAGTGGGTAAGCTGAGCTTGATCAGCCTTAGTTCCTGAGACCCAGATGAATGTTTGTCAAGAGGCCTGTAATGGCTTGCTAAACATCCTGTAAAGCCAATTATAACGGGAGAAGTTATGGTTTGTTTGCTCTGTTTCCAGGACCGAATTCCATGGCTTTGCTGCTTACATGACATTCTGATGAGGTAAGAGAATCACACCGACCTTTGGCCCTACCACCTCTTAGTCAAACCCGATAAATCCAAACGACCCGGAGGAAATGACAGGAAAACCCGGATGATTGACTGAAGAATGTTGCACTTTGCTACCGAGTACATCGGTAATCGCTCCCCTCCCGTGCCAAAATAAAGCCATGCTTGATGGAGTGACCTAGTGTAATGTGGGGGTGAAGGGTGAGGGTATCGACACGTCTGGAATTTAAGGTCCTACTACAGTCTTTGCGGGGGGGGGGGGGGGGGGGGGCGGTGGTGCTGGAAGTGTGAGCTCTGTTCAAAAACTCTGGCCCCGCCGGAAATCCAGCCCAAACCAGCCTTGCCTTTTTTTTTTTCTGTAATGTATTTGTTAAGCACTTACTATGTTCCAGACACTACTAAGCACTGGGGTAGATACAAGCTAATCAGGTTGGACACAGTCCCTGTCCTACATGGGACTCACAATCTTAATACCCAATTTACAGGTGAGGTAAGTGAGGCCCAAAGGAGTCAGGTGACCTGTCCAAAGTCACACAGCAGACAAGTGGCAGAGCCGGGATTAAACCCAGGTCCTTTTGATTCCCAGGATGGTGCTCTGGCCAGTGGGGGGCTACATGCTGGTCAGCCCTTTCTGCCAGATGGGGCCCTTAAAGTGAGGAGGAGATTGGGGGCAGGAGAAGCAGTGTGGCCTAATGGATAGACCCCGGGCCTGGCACTCAGAGGACCTGGGTTCCAATCCCAGCTCCACCACTTGTCTGTTGTGTGCTTTGGGCGGGTCACTTCACTTCTCTGTGCCTCAGTTACCTCATTTGGAAAATGGGAATTAAGACTGTGAGCCTCACGTGAGACACTGACTAGGTCCAACCTGATTAACTTGTATCTACCCCAGTAATAATAATATGGTATTTGTTAAGCGCTTACTATGTGCCAGGCACTGTACTAAGCGCTGGGGTGGGTACAAGTTAATCAGGTTGGACACAGCTCATGTCCCATATGGGGCTCACATTCTCAATCCCCATTTTACAGATGAGATATCTGAGGCACAGAGAAGTTAAATGACTTGCCCAAGCTCACACAGCAGAGAAGTGGCAGTGCCTGGCACATAGTAAGTGCTTAACAAATGCCATTAAAAACAACAACTCAATTTCCAATTGTCCCCAGTCCTTAATCCCTGACCCTACTCATTTTGTCAGAGTGCAGAATGAGAAAGGTGGTCTGGGTGAAAGCGGTGAGCTTTAGGGTAATAATAATAATAGTGATAGTAATAATGATGATAAAAAGGAGACATTTCCTGCTGAATCGGTTTCCTCCAAGATACTGAAACAGTTTCTTTCCCTCTCGGGAACTTGCGTGAATCCTATTGGCGCGCAAACCAGCTTAGATTAGCTTTTGCCTTCTGGACCAATGGATAGAGCTGTGAAATGGCAAGTGGTGAGAAGCGATGAGCTTGTAAGTAGTCGTTCCCACGTTGGTGCGTTTTGCCTTTTTGAAAAGTGCATCCACATTTTTTCATTGCAAAACAAATATTGAGTTAGGAAAGGTCATTCCGCTTTAAATTTAAAATGCAGTTGGAAATGTGTTATTCAGAAAGCTGCTCGGAAACTGCCTGGGCTGCTGTCTCTCAACCCATAAGGGGCTACCGCTTGAAGAGCCACTAATCCTGTTACGTTCCTCCCGGATATCTAATGTGGACCAGAGACAGCTGAGTCCGATGGTGCCTTCCACCAACCTTAAACACCCCCCTCTACCCCTCCCCAACCCCCTGATCAGAGAGGCAATCTTGTTAGGCCTTACACATGGCCCTGGTGATTCACAGGATGGCATTATTCCAGGAGCAGTTAAAATAATGACCTTGGGGCTCAGTCAGCCCTAAAGAGCAAGGGATTCTAGAGGGACAAACTCCACCATGGAAACGGCAGTGAGACTCCCGTGGCCAGAAACCTCAATGCCACGTTTTCCTCCTCGCCCCGGCCCCCGTCTGATGGTGGGCTGGCTGAGGGGGAAGGGTTACAAGCGGAGAATCGTGACCCGAGTTTAACCACCTCCCCCTCCTGCAATTTGGTTATGATGGTATTAGTTTAAGCACTTAGCCTGTGCCAGGTACTGTTCTAAGCACTGGGGTGGATGCAAGCAATTGAGTTGGACACAGTCCCTGTCCCACGTGGGGCTCACAGTCTCAATCCCCATTTTCCAGAGGAGGTCACTGAGGCCCAGAGGAGTGAAATGACTTGCCCAAGGTCCCACAGCAGACAAGCGGCAGCCCCGGGATTAGAAGCCATGATCTTCTGACTCCCAGGCCCGGGCTCTAGCCACCATCCCATGCTGCTTCTCTATGCTGATAATTGGGGTATTTGTTCAGTGCTTCCTTGGTGTTATGAGAAGGGAGAATCAGGGGCTGATGGGCTCCTTTGGAAACTGGATGGCGGGGATGGGGAGGGAATGCATTTCTGACTCTCGAGATCACTGCGTGCTTCAACTGAGACTCCGGACAAACTAAAAGGAGAGCGATTGTGTTTGGGGTGGAGATGGGATCGACCCGGCTGCACCCTAAATGCCATCAACCCCAGATCGATCCCACACTGAAGCAGAAATCCCGGAAAGGAAACGACTGGAGCATATTGGCCAATGATGATACATTACGTGAGCTAGCCAGGGGAAAGTTCGGATAGTCTTCTGACACTAGGAGCACTCATGTCTGAATTCCCAAATCATTTGTTTATATGTGTATCTGTCTCCCCCTCTAAACCATAAGCTCTTTGTGGACAGGGAATATGTCTAAGCAGCATGGTGTAATGGCTAGAGCACGGGCCTGGGCGTCAGGAGGTCATATGTTCTAATCCCGGCTCCACCATTTATCTGCTATATGACCTTGGGGAAGTCACTTCACATCTCTGTGCCTCAGTTCCATCATCTGTAAAATGGGGATTGAGACTGTGAGCCCCACGTGGGACAGGGACTGTGTCCAACCCGATTTGCTTCTATCCATTCCAGTGCTTAGTACAGTGCCTGGCACATAGTAAGTGCTTAACAAATACCACAATTATTATTATTACTATTACCACCAACTCAGTCAAGCAACCAATCGTATTTATGGAGCACTTACTGTGTGCAGAGGCACTGTACTGAGCGCTTGGGCCCCTGGGGAATGGGGATCCCCTAGAATCAATGGTCCTTTTTGAAAGGGTCTCATTATGTGGCTTCTCCTAGAACATGGCACCAAAAGCAGAGAGCAGAAATAAGCCAAACACAGGCAAAAATTGGCCAAAAGCAGAAAAGCAGAGAGGTTGTGTGCTCCTCACACTATCCCAACGCTGATGCTCCCATGACCCTCGGCCACCCGAGACGGCATCAAGAATAATATCAATAATTGGAGTAATTGGTAATACTAGGTGCCAAGCACTGCGCTAAGCACTGGGGAAGAAACAAGACAAAAAAACGGACACAGTCTCTGACCTACACGGGGTTCCTAGTCTAAGGGAGAGGGAGAACAGCTATTTTGACCTCACTTTAGAGATGAGGAAACTGAGGCCCAGAGTAGTGAAGTGACTCATCAAGATCTCACCCGGGAGGGAAGTGGAAGAGTCAGGATCCTCTGACTGCCAGTCGTCTGATCATTCCATCCTTTTTTGCACCAGATAATGGTCTCTGGATGATGTTCCACATTAGGCGGCAAAGAAATAGGAGACAAGCAAAATCTACTGCTCCAAATTGACCCAGTTTTGTCTGGATGCTTTTTTTTTTTTTGACAGAGATTTGTCTTCAGGGCAGAGTGTGGTTTTAGCCTGTTCGGCTTTGAAGAAAATGTACAGAAACATTTTAGCGAGAGGGGGAGACGCCGGGACTCTGAAATGCGACAGCCCGGGGAGCAGAGAAGCACTGCCAGAGGTAAAGTTCCTCGTGGCCTATTTGGATGGATCCTTTCATGTCATCTCCAGCCGCCTCGCCCAACGGAAAGGACATTTCATGGCCCCTGAGTTGTTACAATCCCAGTTTGATACTCTGGAGCCTCCAGCAGCACCAGAAAACTTTCTGCAAATCAGCGTGGAGAACGGTGTCTCAGAAATAGTTGCAAAAGTCGAGGAAGCACTCAGAAAGAAGAGAAGAGAGTTTCAGTGTAGCCTGCCAGTTCCGAATTAACTCGAGAATGTTAAACCCGGTGGAAGTCCTACTGACCCAGTATTGCTGTTTTCTTGCCAATTGGAACTTTCCAGTGCGCTGTGGGAGACTTGGGATACCCTAAAGAAATCCCAACCCTCCAAGGACTACGGCCCTGTTGCCTTCTGGAATTTTAAACTTTCGATCTGTATGTTCTAATGGAAGCGGGGGCCCAAAAAGATGATCGGGGCAAATACCTTAATAAAGAAATAGAACGCTTTCAGCCAGGTGGCTCTTGATTACATCCTTCCAAATAAACAAAATATGAACGTCCTTGTGTTACAGTAAAGTTCTTGTCCTTAGGCCAGAGGTGGGAGAAAAATGGGCTCAGGAAAACCACCTTCTTCCTCACCAGCTGTGCCAGAGTGGGGGCATCACGTTTTATGTGCCATGGAGATCTGTGCAACCCAGACAGGAAAGGGAACACAACACAAAGTGGCATAATGGCTAGAGCCCGGGCCTGGGAGTCAGAAGGTCATGAGTTCTAATCCTGCCTCTGCCACTTGTCTGCTGTGTGACCTGGGGGGAGTCACTTCACTTCTCTGGGCCTCAGGGACCTCATCTGGAAAATGGGGATTAAGACTGTGAGCCCCCTGTGGGGCAGGGACTGTGTCCTAACCAATTTGCTCGTATCCACCCCAGGGTTTAGTACAGTGCCTGGAATATAGTAAGTGCTTAACAAATACCACAATTATCACTAATAACAATAATTGTGATATTTGTTAAGCGCTTATTATGCACCAAGTACTTCTCTGTGCCTCAGTTACCTCATCTGTAAAATGAAAATTAAGACTGTGAGCCCCACTTGGGACAACCTGATCAACTTGTACCGCCCCCAGCGCATACAACAGTGCTTGGCACATAGTAAGCACTTAACAAATACCATCATTATTATTATCAATAATTGAATGGTATTTATTGAGAGCTTACTATGTGCAAAGCACTTGGGAGAGTCCAATCCAAGAAAGGGTGGGCAGATCCCTTCAGATGGGGGTTTGCCCTCCCCCGCCTCCTGTCAGCCTCACGCTACCGGTACTCCCAACTACTCCCAAGGCTGAGGCGGCTGCAGCTACCTCGAGATAAGAGCAGTCACACGCCCACAGCCCAGACACATCTCCCGGCTCTGTCCCACCATCCCCAGCTTCAGTAATTACCTCCCAGTCAGCTCTGAGCAGGGCTACAGATCTCTGAGCCCGGCATGAGGGGTGGAACAGCCAGCTTCTGTCTGCCCTGGCTAATGAAGCAGCGGGGCCTAATGGATGGAGCCCAGGTCTGGGAGCCAGAAGGACCTGGGTCTGCCAATTGTCTGATGGGTGACCTTGGGCAAGTCACTTCACTTCTCTGTGCCTCAGGTCTCTCATCTGTAAAACGGAAATTAAGACTGAGGTCCATGTGGGACAGGGACTGTGTCCAACCTGATTACTTTGTATCTACCTTAATGCTTAGAACAGTGCCTGGCACATAGTAAGCGTTTAACAAATACCATTTTTTTTTAAAAAAAAGGATCCTTCAGTCTGGAAAGATGAAGGCTGAGAGGGAACGTCTCTTAAGTCTACCAAATCATGAAGGGTGTGGACAAGGTGGGGATGGTGGTGGAGGGGACATGACTCAAAGCTATAAAGGGAGGAAGAAAAGTGCTGGACTGTAAATTGGGGGTCTTTTTTTTTTTTTAAACCTCACCTTACCCAGCATGCCCTGCCTAATGAAGCAGCGTGGTCGAGTGGATGGAGTCAGAGCCCCTGGGTTCTAATCCCCGCTCTGCCACTTGTCTTCTGTGTGATCCTGGGCAAGTCACTTGACTTCTCTGGGGCTGTCACTTGACTTCTCTGGGCCTCAGTTCCCTCATCTCTCAAATGGTAATTAAATCTGTGACCGCCCCCCCCCCCCCCATCCCCCAATGTGGGACATGGACTGTGTCCAACCTGATTAGCTTGTATCTACCCCAGCACTGAGTACAATGCCTGGCACGGAGTGCGCACTTATCAAATACCATTTAAAAAAAAAATGCTAAGCAGGCACCTGACAGTAGTAGCACTAGAGTGACCATGCCTGAAGATTCACCCAGTTCACAAAGCAATCCCTAGTTTGGGACTGGTAGAACAAAAGACATTCCCCTGCCCTCTCTGGGGTTGAGGGAGAAAGTGCAGAATCGGGAGAACAACGTGGCTTGACCTATAAAAGAGAATTTCCCAGATTCCAGTGAAATTGCCACCTCGTCCTGGTTGTCTTTAATTGAATCCTCTCCAAAATGAGCGAGGGTTCAAGGTTACATCTTCTGAGGATCATGAAAGACGGGTGAGGGGTTAGGGTTAAGATTCAGTAAAAATCAATCTTACACACTGTTGGGAAACACACACCTGCAGTAGCAGCAGAGCACAGCTAGTTATCTGGTGCCTACGGCAAGAACACCAGCTTTCATCCCACCTTAATTATGCTAATTATGGTATTAAACGCTTATTATGCATCAAGCACTGATAATAAAAATAATAATGGTACTTATTAAGTGCTTCTATGTGCCAAGCACTGTTCTAAACGCTAGGTTATCCAAATGGACATAGTCTTTGCCAATCTGCTTAATCCCCATATTACAGCTGAGGAAACTGCAGCCCAGAGAGTAGTAGGCAGAGCTGGGACTCCTGACTCCCAGTCCCAGGCAGGGGGTGCAGGGAAGTCACCTCCAAACTTACATCCCCACCCCCAATGGGACTCCTTGCACACCCTCTGCCCCAACCCCCAACCCCAGGACCAGCCCTTCAATAAATACCATTGATTGATTGCAGAGCACTGTACTAAGCACTTGGAAAAGTCCACATTCCTAATGAGCTCCCCTCTCCCTAGCCCAACAGGATAAATAATGTTGGTATTTGTTAAGCGCTTACTATGTGCCGAGCACTGTTCTAAGCACTGGGGTAGACATAGGGGAATCAGGTTGTCCCACGTGGGGCTCACAGTCTTAATCCCCATTTTACAGATGAGGGAACTGAGGCCCAGAGAAGTTAAGTGACTTGCCCACAGTCACACAGCCAAGTGGCAGAGCTGGGATTCGAACTCATGAGCCCTGACTCCAAAGCCCGTGCTCTTTCCACTGAGCCACGCTGCTTCTCCCACCTTCAGAGGGATCAGGTCTGAACACAGGTCTGATCTTCCCTCTGAAGATCACCTTCAGAGGGACCGGGTCTGAACACAGCAAGCCCAGCAGTTTGGATTTTGTTGTTTTTTTAATGGTATCTATTAAGTGCTTACTATGTTGCCAGGCACTGGTTGAACACAGCCCGTGTCCCACGTGGGGCTAACAGTCTTAATCCCCATTTTACACATGAGGTAACTGAGGCAGAGAGGAGTGGAGCGAGTTGCCCAAGATCGCAGAGCAGACAAGTGGAGAAGCCGGGATCAGAACGCCGGTCCTCTGATTCCCAGGGCCGGGGACTGTCCACTAGGCAACGCTTTTCACCATTTACCAGATGTCTCGTTTCCTACTGGTGCAGATGTTAGTGGCCTCATTCAGGTTGCTCTTGGAGGTCCAGCCATTCAGCACTGCAAAACACTTGGTTGAGTCCAGGGAGATGAGGCGTGGCCTAGTCCCAGCGTTTAGAACAGTGCTTTGTACATAGTAAGCGCTTAATACCATAATTATTATTACAATTATTATTAGTGGATAGAGCACGGGCCCGGGAGTCAGAGGACCTGGGTTCTAATCTGGGCTTTGCCATTTGTCTTCTGTGTGACCTTGGGTAAGTCACTTCATTGGGCCTCAGTTACCTCACCTGTAAAATGGGGATTCAGACTGTGAGCCCCAAATGGGACATGGACTGTGTCCAACAATCAACCAATCAATGGAATTTACTGAGCACTTACTATGTGCAAAAACCTGTACTGAGCGCTTGGGAGAATAAAATACAAAGGAATTAGCAGACACGTTCCCTGCCCACAGCGAGTTTAGTCTAGAGAGGGAGACAGACAAGAATATAAACCTGATCGGCTTGTAATAATAATAATAATGTTGGTATTTGTTAAGCGCTTACTATGTGCAGAGCACTGTTCTAAGCCCTGGGGTAGATACAGGGTAATCAGGTTGTCCCACAAGAGGCTCACAATCTTCATCCCCATTTTACAGATGAGGGAACTGAGGCCCAGAGAAGTGAAGTGACTTGTTCACAGTCACACAGCTGACAAGTGGCAGAGCCGGGATTCGAACCCATGACCTCTGACTCCCAAGCCCGTGCTCTTTCCACTGAGCCACGCTGCTTCCCTAAGGTTGGGGTAGGTTGTACCTACCCCAGCGCTTAGTACTAGCCAGGTCCATAGTAAACTCTCAACAAGTACCATTTAAAAAGAAAAACCCGCGCTGAGATTGCAATTATTTATTTGTATCAATGTCTGTCTCCCACTCTAGACTGTACATTTGTTGTGGGAAGGGAATGTATCCGTTTCCTGTTTTCTTGAACGCTGAGGAAACTGGGGCACAGAGAAGTTGAGTCATCTGCCCAAGGTCACGCAGCAAGCAATTTGCAGAGCCGGGATTAGAACCCAGGTCCTCTGGTTCCCGGGCCTCTCCCGAGCGTTTTGCATACAGTAAGCGCTCGATAAATACGCCCGAATGAATAAATGAAATCCAGGCAAGTACGGATGGGCTCGATCCTCATCTAAGTGCTTAGCGGAGCCACAGATGCTCAGTGGGAGCAGTGTGGAGGGGGCCGAGGTACAAAATGACTCGTTCGAATTTGCCCGGGGACTCGAGGGCGGCCGCAGTGGCCACCGGGCATCCTGGCCCCCACTGAGGTCATGAGGCAAAGGAGAAGGGGAAAAGGGAAAGAAATGCAGAGCCAGGATGCCATTAAATGTGAGTGAACCGTGCCCTCTGGTGGTTTAAAGGGGACTAGCAGAAAATGTCACACTCCACACACCCTCCTTTTTTGTGGTTGTTGTTGGTATTTGTTAAGCGCTTACTAGGTGCCGAGCACTGTTCTAAGCGCTGGGGGAAGATAGAGGGTAATCAGGTTGTCCCACGTGGGGCTCACACACTTTTAATCCCCATTTTACAGATGAGGCAACTGAGGCACAGAGACGTGGCTCAGTGGAAAGAGCCCGGGCTTCGGAGTCAGAGGTCATGGGTTCGTCTCCTGGCTCTGCCACTTGTCAGCTGTGTGACTGTGGGCGAGTCACTTCACTTCTCTGGGCCTTAGTTCCCTCATCTGGAAAATGGGGATTAACTGTGAGCCTCATGTAGGACAACCTGATTACCCTGTATCTCCCCCAGCGCTTAGAACAGTGCTCTGCACATAGTAAGCGCTTAATAAATACCAACATTATTAGTGACTTGCCCACAGTCACACAGCTGCCAAGTGGCAGAGCCAGGAGTCGAACTCATGACCTCTGACTCCGAAGCCCAGGCGCTTTCCACTGAGCCAAGTTGCTCTCCTTCCCCTCTCTCCAACCAGCCGGCACCTGCTACTCCAAACCCCTTTCCCCTAAAAAGGTCGAGAGGTCATTTTGCTTTGTTACTTATTCCTTTACATCTACCGTTCATAGCTAGTCTCTCTCACGAGGCAGCAGAGCCTGAGTGGAGGGAGCGTAAAACTGCCAATTCTCCCTTCATTTCTCCAGATATATATTCCCCACAACTACACAGGCCGGCCTAACGGAAAGAGCGCAGGCCTGGGAACCAGAGGACCTGGGTTCTAATTCCGGGCTCTGCAAATCGCTTGCTGAGCAACCTTGGGTGAATCACTCAACTTCTCTGTGCCCCAGTTTCCTCAACTGTAAAATGGAGGTTAGTTCTCCCTGATATTTAGGCTCTGAGCCCCAAGTGGGGCAGGGACTGCGTCTAACCGGATTGATTCGTAACTACCCCGGCGCTTAGAATGGTTCTTGACACGTAGCGCCAACATAATAATAATGATAATAATACTAATAATGGAAAGAGCACGGACCTGGGAGTCGGAGGACCTGGGTTCTTAATCCCGGGTCTGCCACTTGTCTGCAATGTGACCTTGGGCAAGTCACTTCACTGGGCCTCAGTTACCTCATCTGTAAAATGGGGATTCAGTCTACTCCCTCCTACTTTGACTTTAAGCCTCATGTGAGAGAGGGACTGTGTCCAACCTGATTAACTTCTATTTACCCCAGCACTTAGAACGGTGCTTGGTACATAGTAAGTGCTTAACAAGTACCATCTTGGGCAAGTCACTTCATCGGGCCTCAGTTTCCTCATCAGTAAAGTGGGGATTAAATGTCTATCAGAGAGATAATTGCTTTCCCCCACTTCAAAGCCTTATTAAAGGCACATCTCCACCAAGAAGCCTCAACTAAGCCCTCATCTCTTCTCCCACTCCCTTCTGTGCCACTCTTACCTGCTCCTTCATTCATCCTCCCTCCCATCCCCACAGCACCCATGTATGTATGTAATTTTATTCATTTATTTTTATTTAATGTCTGTCTCCCCCTCTAGACTGTGAGCTCATTGTGAGCAGGAACATGTCTATCATATTGTACTCTCCCAAGCGCTTAGTATACATGTTTTGCACACAAACGCTCAATACGATTGAATGAATGAGTGAATATTTTCCCTCCCCCTTCCACTGAGAGTCCCACGTTGGACAAGGACGGTATCTGCTCTGATTACATCATGTCTAGCCCACAGTGAGTAGGGTACTTGGCATATACGTGCTCAAATTCCATAATTATTATGATTGAGCATTTCTGCACAACATACTTTTGAACACTACTTACACCAAAATGATTTTTTGTGCATCTTACATATGCTAATAATAATAATAATAATGTTGGTATTTGTTAAGCGCTTACTATGTGCAGAGCACTGTTCTAAGCGCTGGGGTAGATACAGGGTCATCAGGTTGTCCCACGTGAGGCTCACAGTCTTCATCCCCATTTTACAGATGAGGGAACTGAGGCACAGAGAAGTGAAGTGACTTGCCCACAGTCACACAGCTGACAAGTGGTGGAGTGGTGGAGCTGCTACCATTTGCTACTAACATATTCATTCATATATATAACCATATCTCCTTCCCCCTCTGTACATTATTTTAGCATTTTCTCCCTTGCTTGACAATGTTCCTTCAGAGCAGGAATTCAGTCTGCTAACTTTAATATTTTCTCCCAAGGGCTTAGTAAAGTGCTCTGCTCAGTTTGTTTTTTCCATGGGATTTGTTCAATGCTTACTATGTGTCAAGCACTGTTCTAAGGGCTGGGGCAGATACAAGTTAATCAGGATGGACACATGGGACTCAGTCTACATAGGAGGGAATAGCACGGCTATGGGAGTCAGAGGGTCGTGGGTTCTAATCCCAGCTCTGCCACTTGTCTGCTGGGTGACCTTAGGCAAGTCACTTCACTTCTCTGACCCTCAGTTAGCTCATCTGTAAAATGGGGATTGAGACTGTGAGCCCCTTGTGGGACGGGGACTGTGTCCAACATGATTAGCTTATATCCACCCCCGTGCTCAGCACAGTGCCTGTCACATAGTAAGTACTTAAATACCATTATCATCATAATTTAATCCCCATTTTACGGTTGAGGAAACCAAGGTATAGAGAAGTGAAGTGACTTGCCCAAGGTGCTTAATACTTATGGATTGATAAGAGTTGGGAGACCCAGGTTCTAATGGCCTGCTGTGGAATCTTGGGCAAATCATTTAGCCTCTCTGGTCCTCGTTTTCCTCATCTGTAAAATGGGACCAAACTTGTACTTTCTACTTCTTAGATTTTAAGCCCCATGTGGGACAGGAACTCCATCCAATCTGATAATCCTGCATCTACCCCAGTGCTTACTGCAGTGAGCATTTAGTACCATAATTACGTTATTATTATATGATGTTCTCCTAGTAGATTGCAAACTCCACAAGGACAGGGATTGTATCTTGCTTCTGTTGCATGGTTCCCAAGCAACCAGTACAGGGCTCTGGTCCCAGTACCAGCTGTTGATGGGGAAACTCCAATCACACTGCATTTGAGGTAGCTTGGACTGCAAGAAAATACATCCCAGCCTGCCTCCAGCAGGACAACCTGCTCGTAAACAGCCAGTTTCCTGGCTCTGTCACTTGGGCAAGTCACTTGACTTCTCTGAGCCTCAATTACCTCATCTGAAATATTGGGGATTAACATTATGTGCCTTATACGTGGGACAGGGACTGTGTCTAATCTGATTGGCTGTATCTACCCCAGCGCTTATTAACCACATCTGACACGGTCAGAGTTTAACAAATACTATGAAAAAAAGGTGCAGGCCCAGCTCCTCCCTGAAAAAACAAACTCCTTAGGGATTTGAGCTGAAGAAATTTGGATTGATCAGTTGGGGACCAATGGCTGCAGGGACTCAATCCAGAAAAGGAAGTTTAAGGGTGGTACTCACGGTCTAGTAGAAAGAGCACAAGGCTGGGATTCATCCTCTAACCCCAGCTCTACCAGTGGTCTGCTGCATAGCCCTGAACAAGCCACTTCGTATCTCCGGGCCTCGGTTTCCTCCTCTGTAAAATGGGAATGAGAATACCCACCTCTCCCTATCTCACTGGGATGTTGAGGATAAAATGAGATAACTGTTGAGACAGCACTTTGCCCTGAACGCTTTCCCGACATCCCTCGCCACCCCCTCCATCCCCCGGTCCAGTGGGGTAGCCCTGTTTCAAATGCCCCAGGCTGACCACCTCCAGGTGAGTGGATGGGAGTCCAGAAGCCAATTTTGATCCAGTACCAAGCCTCAGTCAACAGCTGAATGCTGCAATATCCAGTTTGAGGTGGCTCTGGCTCTGAGAGAGCCCAGAATAAGCAGGGAACATGTCTACCAACTGTTACATTGTAATAATTATGATACTAATTATGGTATTTGTTAAGTGCTTACTATGCACCAAGCACTCTACTAAGAGCTGGGGTGGATACAAGCATACCAGGTTGGACATAGTCCCTGTCCCTCGTGGGGCTCACAATCTCAATCCCCACTTTACAGATGAGGTAATAGGCACAGAGAAGTGAAGTGACTTGCCCAAGGTCACACAGCAGACAAGTGGAGAGCAGGATTAGAACCCATGACGTTCTGCCCCCAGGCCAGCGGTCTAGCCATTACACCATGCTGCTTCTCAAACACGTCAAGTCCTGAACAGGGACTTGAACTCCGGACCCTCAGATTAAAAGTCTGATGTTCTACTGACTGAACTGACTCAGCTTGTACTCTCCCAAGCGCTTAATACTGAGCTCTGCACACAGTAAGCCCTCAATTAATGCAACTGATAGAGTTTGGGTGGAGAATGAGGCCCTGCTCCCATCTCCCTCCCTCCCTCCCCAATGTCCAGAGGACATCCTGATTGCCATCCGCTAGTCTCCCAGCACCCACAGACAAAATCCACCATTTGAGGTTAGACTTTTCCAGGTCTTGCACTGTCCCTCTAAAGCTTGTCTGACTGGGTTTTCTACTCTGTGCTCCTCAGGACTATGTTCTGCCTAGGTAGCAGAATTTGGTGTCTGAATGCAGCCCTGTTTCCCTGCTGAAAACTTCTGATTATGTGTGGGCCCAGTACACAACTTCAGTCTTTAGGCTTATTGCTAGTTGCAGCCCATTGCTGTAACTGCCACAGAACAGTTCATAACGATAGTGTTTTCTCGGATATGTTTTTTCCAGAGAAGTCATCAGCACATAGCTTCTGGATGACGCTCTCCAGGGCTTTCTTTCAATAATGCTTGTATCCTGTCAAGTTGGAAAGAATTTCATTAACAATAGGAACCAAATTCTTGCACCCGCTTCCCAATGCTTCAAAAATGGAGGCACCACCCAGTTCTGTTTTCCTGGTGGTTATGGAGAAAGACCCTTTCAACTCTGATTCAACAGCCATGCCAGCAAAGGATAGCCACAAGGCCTTGAAAGTTCGTCTGGGTGGCCAACCTCGGTTAGTAGCTGCCACCGCCGAGGTCTGCTGCTGATGTCCCAACATTTTCGTCAGATCTACAAATGCTGCACGAGGTCCTGATTTTACTTCTCTTTGCTAGCCAAGAGGCAACAGAAATCCCATCCGCTTGCCACGCTGAGATTGTAGTTGGTGGATATCGACACTGGCTAGGCGAGCGAGATGTAAAGTTTTCAACCAAACTTCTTGCTTTCCTTCTTGAAGATGGCAACGCAAGTGGGATCTTCTATTAATCCAGGGGTTAAGGAAAAGCCCGTTCAGAAATCGGAGCAGAACATTCGCTTCCTCATGTGCTGATGTCAGTTGGTGTGCCATCAATGGCGTGCCATCAGCACAAGCATCGAGTGGATTTGCGCTCTTCTCCCTGGCTTTAACTGCTGTGGTGGCTTCTCCAAAATTGGGATCACTTGCTGCGTCCTCAATCTAGCAAGTTGCCTATTCTTGGTCAAGCCTCCTCCTTGATGGTGGAAGGTGACAAGGACAGAGCTGTTTACACTCTTTGGCAATTACTCTTTGGCAATCCTGTAAACAGATCTTCAGAATGCTGTTGGGGAAACCCCGTCCCTAAGTTGGGCATTCCCGACCGGGGCTGTCAGCATGGCTTTCCCGCCCTGAGATGGGTCCTCCCCGACCTAATCTCCTCCTCTCTCCCATCCCCTCCTGGTCCGTCCCCATCCCCTGGTGCTGCAGGGCAGGGAAAGGATGGGCAACAAGGCACAGCCTAAAACTTCATAAAGTTTTATGAGTTAGGCTCGGTCCGCCAGGGATGGAGGAGAGCATGGGAGAGGTGCAGAGACGGGAAAGCCAGCAACCTTAAAAGTGGAGAGGGAAGGGGGCAAGGATGACTTACCTGCCAAAGTGGCGAAAGCCAAATGTAAATTTACTCATTCAATCATATTACTTAAGCGCTTACTATGTGCAGAGCACTAAGTGCTTGAGAAAGTACAATACAACAATAAACAGTGACATTCTCATTTTATCATGAAGGGATTTCTGCCCAGCAATATGTAGCGACTATTTTTTTTTTTTTTTTTTACACCAGAGGGACACTCATCAAATGTGTGGAATGGGTGTGCAGGCCACCCATTTTGGCAAAGAGTCAGGGCGAAGGGGCTTTAAAACCACACAGGCAAAGCCAACTTCACCCATAGCAGGCCCTGAATATAGTCAGTAGCCCTCACTTGCTGTTCTTGGCAAGCTAGCTACTCTAATAACTTGTCTATTTCTGTTCTCCAGTAACTTGCCAAATATTGGTTTGTAGTTACCAACACCCTTCTGCCCACTGAATAAAGACAGACACCATAGATGCTTCTAAGAGCTAAACAAAGACACTTTTGTAGACTACCCTTCTGTGACAGCCAAGACCTGAGCGATGTTCATATTACTGCTTGGCGTGGTGCCGGGTCACGTCTTTTGGCATATGGTCCAAACTTCCACTTGAGACAACCTGTGGGTGAAGTGGCAGACATACCATCCTGATGCCTCATTAGGCTGCAGCAACCGGAGAAAGAACTGTAACCAAAGGGGACTGAAGGAATAGAGCCTATAGCTCTAACTCCCCTCCCTCCTTTCTGGAATTGGGCTTTCTAGGACTGTGAAGGGCCACAATTTCCCAGACTCCTCAGAGTGGAACCCCCTGGGAGGAGGGTAGCAACAACTATTACATTTAACTTAGCCCACAAAGCCCTTAGGTTATAAGAATGGGCATATTATTACAAGGAACCCAACCAATACAATAATCGAGGTGAGTTATTTGTACTGATCTGCAAGCGACTGATCTCGACTACCGCACAGGCCTCCCAGCTGACCTCTCCACCTTGACTCACCAAGCCACACACTTCACTTGTTTTATCCACATCTGCTCACCCCTTAAAGATCCCCCAATGGTTGCCCATTCCTCTCCACATCATGCAGAAACTCCTGTTGGTTTTAAGACTCTGTGGCTCTCGCCACCTATCCTCACTCCTCTCAACTCCACCCCAGCTTGCACTTTGCTCCTCTAATGTCAACTTAATAATAATAATAATAATTTTGGTATTTGTTAAGCACTATGTGCAGAGCACTGTCCTAAGCACTCGGGTAGATACAGGGTAATCAGGTTGTCCCATGTGAGGCTCACAGTCAATCCCCATTTTACAGATGAGGTAACTGAGGCACAGAGAAGTTAAGTGAGGTGCCCACAGTCACACAGCTGACAAGTGGCAGAGACGGGATTGAACCCATGACCTCTGACTCCCAAGCCCGTACTCTTTCCACTGAGCCACGCTGCTTCTCCACCATACCTCACTCTTCTCCTGCTGCTCACTACCTCCTTTCCTCCATTTTACCCTCCCCCAGCTTCAAAGCCCCTCTGACATTCTATCTCCTCCAGACTGCCTTCCCTGACTAATCGCTCATCTCCCACCCCATTTCCCATCACCTGCAACTCATTTCAGCAGCTTCCCCTACTAGACTCTAAGATCCTAGAGGGTAGAGGTAATGTCTAACTTTATTGTTCTCCCCCAAGCTGGCAACAGTGCTCTGCACTCAGTAGCCTCTAAACTCCCTGAGGGCAGGAATCGGGTCTACTTGAGTACCCTCTCAAGCACTTAGTACAGTGCTCTGCAAATACTATTGCTAACCTCCAGGATTTTAAAATGGGGGACCGGTTTTCTATGCCATCTCCAGGATATTCTTCCATCATGTAAAAGTGAAAAAACAGTAAAACAAAACACAGAGACAGAAATGGGGAGGATGGGTGCAATACTTAAGTGGTAGAGTTGGCTGGTGGATTTCTACGATTCAGGGAACCAGGAAACTCTGTGGGCAGGTAGCATGTCTACCGCCTCTGTTAAACTGTACTCTCCCAAGTGCTTAGCACAGTGCTGTGCACGCAGCTGTGCTCAATAAAACGATGGATTGGGGGAAGTTTGTTGGAAAAAGTGGGATTTTATGGTATTTGAGCACTTACTGTATGCAAAGCACTGTATTAAGTGCTTGGGAGTGCCCAATACAGTAGAGATGATAAGATACAATCCCTGCCCACAAGGAGCTTGCAGTCCAATGGCAAAAATGTCTCGGTTAACGCAGTCCAAGTAAAACCTAGATAGGTGCTCTTCACTATGCAACAAGATATGCTCCTTGAAAACATGGATGTGTCACGAAAGGCACCTTTTCCCATAGGCTTACTTACATGTTGGATATTAGAATCCATTCCCAAGCTTCTGGAAAATATGACACTCCTTTGTTAGCTATTATATCTTGGCCATGAAGCCTTCGTAACTGGACTGAGGTTCGTCCGCCTTAAACAACGGAAGACTATTGCTACCGCTGTCGTCATCACCATTACGATGTCACTAAAATAGCATTTCATCCTTATCAAAAGAATTCAAAGGGTACCATAACCATCATAATAATGCAATTTATTAAGTTCTTACTCTGGCCAGACATTGGGAGAGGTACACAATTGAATCAGCTCAGACACAATCCCTGTCCCACGGAGGGCTCACAATAAACAAGCAGTTGCAGTACGATTCTTTGCAGGCAGTCTGTAAAGGCAGAAACCTGTTTATGTGGGCAGCGGTAGTAGGTTTTCAACTCCACCGACTAATGTGTCCAATTTAGGCCCAACACTTTAGGCCTTCATTTTTTCTTCTTAGAGGGCTTTTCATCACCCCACCCCGAGCTCCTCTCGCCATTAGCGTCTTCAACCCGATTGATAAATTCATCCGCCTTCACCAAAAAAACGGCGCAAGACAGTTAAATCCTAAGCATTCACAGCCGGGGCCGGAGAGACCATAGCTTCCTGCTTCAGCATCTTTGCAGTGACGCACTGGTTTGGCTGAGGTGGACGCGGTCCTCGCCGGACAGCGATTCCTCTGAGCGGAGTGAGATTAACCTAGTAGGCCATCTGCACCCTCCATTTCTAGATAAAAGTGGCTTTCCCACCTGAACAACTTCTTTGGCTTATCTGCTCGGGCCGTCTCCGAGGCTTTCGAGACCGGACACAACCCACTGTGGTGGGCAGAGCTTCCTCCGAGACCCATTCGTGGGCAACAGGGAAAGAAGAGGGGGGCAGGGGAGGGATTTACTTACCCATAGCGCTCGGCCGAAACATCAGGGCCAGTCGGGCGTATGCGTGGGCTACTTCACCAAACAATAGAGGTCGTATCCCTGGGGTGGTTGGGTCGTAGGGCGGTTGTAACCTGGGATAAAGCATCAGACAATACAGGTTGTATCCCCAGGGTGGTTGTACCCCGGGATACTCCTGTAGAGTTCTTTCCACCCTTCCCCTCACCCGCCACAATTTATATCTGAGGACATTTAACAGAAATTTTTTTTAAAAGCGCTATCCTTTATTCACAGTGACACTTCAAACTTCAAATTAAAATCACGTTTCTCTTCCAAAGAGCTGGAGGATGAGCTCAGCCGCCCTCTCCCAAAAGAAAGACAAGACAAGACAAGTGTAAAAGCTAGAGATTTATTATGTTATTTTGTGATTAATAAATCGTCAGATTGGCTATGACACTATCCCACAACTAAATGCCACCAGTCACCAGTACATAAGTCAATTGTTGGGTTGGGGGGCGGGGGGGTGTTGGGGTATTTTTCTGCCCACCTGAAGCACAAGGCAGAAAAGACATCGTGTGATTACGATCCTTAACTCACTCCCTTCATGCCTAAGCACTGTGCGTTCCTCCCACCTAATAAGTGACAAGTCTAGACAGCAACAGGTGGGGGGGGTGGAGGGGGTGGAGAAACGGGCAACAAAGGCCTAGCATACTTTTTCTGCAACCAGCAGTAATGCAGTCAGATTTCTACTTCCCCTGATTTCACCGGCCTGCATTCGGCCCCTGCTTCCTTCTCACTTTTTCCAATTTCCCGGAACTGCACGCAAGCAAAACCGTGACCTAAGAGAATACTGAACCAAAAGCCAGCCAATGTTGACTAATGCCTACATCACGTTTAATTGGTATGCACCGCCCTAAGAGTCTGAGAGTTGGGCAAGCAGGATTTCCCTCCCCCGCCCCCTCCCCCAGGGGAAGGGGCTGTGCAAGAACAGAACAGCCAAGGCTACTGATCCTCAGAACGGCACTTCACCTTCCAACCTCTAATGAGCTCTCTCAACTACCCTACATCCACTGCAATCCACAGAGATTCACATATGCCAGCTATACCTAACTCTGGCCCCCTATAGGGAGAGCCTCTCCCCCCCCAGCCGGGTTTCCCTCCTGAGGCTCCAAAAAGCACAAAACTCACCTAATCTTAACAGAGCTACCAAAACACTTCAGAAGACAAGTGGCTCACAACTCATTTTTAATTCATTTATTACCTGTGCACAAGAGAAAGAGCTACCGATATAAACTCAAAGAGATATACAGTCGTATTTTTTACATGGCCGCCGGTTAAAACTAATTAGAATATCACGTGACAGGGTCAGTGAAAGTAACATTTCCAATTACAAATCCAAACGCAGGTTAGACTCTCGATGGGAGAAGCTGAAAAGCCTTGGGTCAAAGCACTTTCTGAGCATCCACGAGTGCTCCTTCATTCTACACAAAGATTCAAGTGATTTACAGTCAATCTGTGAATGCTGCAACAGTGTTACAATTCAAGTTTCTGTACAATTAGATGAATGCTTAGAGATATCCAGATCAGCATTTCTACGAACTATATTTTAAATGAACTTGCCTAAACCAGCACTTTTGCTGAGAGATGGTAACCAAAGATGCTGTAAGATTCTACGCAATTAGGAAGTATTTGTCCTTGGTGTTAACTTGTTCCTTTTGGTTACATGGGCTCTACTCAGTTAAGTCTACTGCAACGCACGTATGCGCCGTTTCAAAGGTGCGTACTTATTGTATACAAATAAAGCACAAATCGTGAGTGGTATAAATCTTACAGCATTTTGCTAGCAAAAATACATGCCGAAGTCACAATAAGCAATATTGTACCACAAATTATAGCTTCAAATAATTGCATTTGCCTTTTAATACTTTGGCATCTACATAAATTACTACCAAAGGCTAATGTTTAAAAAGCAAATCAATCGGACAGGTGTAGGACAAAACCTGTTCACCCAACTGTGAAAGCGGTTATCCGTTTCCATAAATCACAATAAATGCAGAAGAAAAAAGTGTTTGATGCATGCAACACCTTTGAGTGAAAAAGCATTGATTCCCACTGTTCAAAGAAAACTACTGCACTCCACCTTAAAATGCATCAGATTGGATCTAGTTAATAACAAGACATAATTCCAAGAGTCAAAAGGAAATAAAGCGGGTATTTTAAAGATTTAAGAGCCGTTATCAAAAATAAATTACATTTTTTCAAGATAGAGAAGTGTTGCTATGATGGCTGGGAGCCCAGGAGCCTTTCGATGGCAGCATTGATATCTCCTCCTGTTGCTATTAGAGCTTGCAAATTTGCTTCACGGTTCAAAAAGCCCATTGCACTGAGCTGCTCCAGCTGCTGCTGAAATCGGACTTCTGGATTTTGGAGCTGCTGAAAAATAGTTTCCAGTTTGGAGAAAACTTTTTCAGTGGAGTAAAAGCATGGTTTGTTCACATACGGTACCTGTTCAAAGTCTCAATTCAAGCACTTTTAATGGAGTCCTGCTATAATAGAGGGGTACTAATTGGTGGCACCTGAAACAAATCTTCAACACCCATTTCCCATTAAAAAAAAAAAAGGCATTCCTGAGCCCCTCTAACAGGGGAGGACAGGGCATTTAAGAACATGAAACAGGTGCTACAGCCAGCTTTTAAAATCATTTAGGAAGACACACAAAACTGGAGTTAATGGCCAATTCTGCTACACAATTTCACAAACTGGCATGAACTCGAGGTCTTTAAACAAAATCAGGCCGAGGTCTAATTTAAAAGAACCTCTAAAGCTTACTTTGGAGTTACAAATTCATGGAAATCTGCAGCACCTGGTGCTAGGACAAACCAGGCTGCTGGCAAGTACCAGTGGGATCAGCAGAAAAATCTTGCAGCTAGTAAGAAAATCCCTGAGAACCCCTACATTTTGTAGAAAGGTTCTGAGTGTTGTTCCCAATAAGCAGTTGAACTTAAATACCTCTGGAAACTGACTTCCAAATAATATATGGTTTAAGAAAAGGAAGCTGTCGCGCCTGGCACGGGCGAGAAAAAACTAAGATCTGAATGCGTTTGGAGAACACACACAGATATCCCGGTTATCAAAGGATTAATCAGCTTTCTGTTGGCTTTCCAAAGGATGGTTTCTTTAAAAGTGCATGTATTTCTAAGAGTTAACTTTACTGAAAACCAAGTCATTAAATCAGAGGCTATCAGCCCATACACAATCCCAGGAGCACTTCACAGACCTCTAGGGGGCCAGACCATTAGGGCAGACAATGAGACAGATAATGGCAATTCTGCAGCAGGAGCAGGTGATGAGCAATTTGCTTTCTGCTCCACCAGAAGGTCTTGGCTCTGCTGAGTATGGTGGTGGTGGGGGGGGGGGGGGGACGGACAGAGTGGGGGTTTGAGGAGGCAACTGTGTGTGAGGTACAATAGGCACTTTTTTTTTTTTAAGGCAGTGGCAGGGGAGAAGGGCAGGGGTTGCTTCAGGCACCATACTGAGGCCACAAGGATACAGCTGCTTCTGAAAAAGTTAAAAACTCCTCCACTGAAATGCTATGATTTCCTCCTTTTGGCCACGGCCATTGCTTTCTAAGACCAATATCAAATCCAATCTGACTGTCCCCTAAAGGAATAGCTTCACTTTTAATAAGACATTCCCAGAGTAGACAGCTTACATTCTACTCTCCTGTAGTAACTCTGAGATGGCCACATTTCAAGAACAGGACCGACATTACCTGAGGATTTGCTCCAGCCAGTGCCTGCAGCATCTGCTGAATAAACTGTTGATGCCCAGGCTCAGCAGTTCCAGATGCCGAATTTGGAGTCTCGCTAGGAGCGGAGCTCGTCCCATTTGTTCCGGCAGAGCCTCCGGTGCTTCCCAGCCCTCCCAAGCCAGGGCTAAACCTAAATTGATTCAATTCACAAAGCGTTAGAGTGCTAGTGCTAAAGCAGACTCTGGGACAGGCTGCCAGATAGAGTTGGCAGATCAGGGCCAAGTAGAGGTACTAGGAGAGAATCACAGGGAACCACGATTACAGCCCTTCCAAAACCAAAACACAAACCACGCTCCTTCACCGGCAATTTAGCTCTAAAGAGCCACACAGTAGATGGTAGGCTCGTTGTGGGCAGCGAATATGTCTGTTATAGTACTCTCCCAAGCACTTAGTACAGTGCTGTGCACCCAGAAAGGGCTCAATAAATACAAATGATTGAGGAGGAAAAAAATCCAAATTCTCCAAGGGGCGATTCATAAATGAAAGCCTAAAACTCGAGGAAAAAGACAGTGAGCGTGATGAAAGTGGAGCTTCCCACATAACCTTCCTTACCCTGGTATGAGGCCCGGTGCTTCTGTCGCTAAGGTCTGCAAGCCCTGCTGAATCTGTAACAAAGCCTGCATTGCCCTAGGGTTGGACATTGCTGAGAGGGTTTCAGGATTCTGCATCTAAGGAGAGGAGAGAAACTCACAATTATCAAATGAAGATGCATCTGGCAGGCACTTGGCAGAAAAAACTAACTCTTTGGGATTACTACACCAATAACCCTAAAAACCCCAGCCTGACCAAGTGATCAAGTGATTTCCGGTCCTACCAATCATTTAGTGTCACTTCTAGGATCAATATAAAGATGCCTCCTCACAGGTCCTAAAGACAGCGGAACCAGGAACGAGCGAGCAGCAGCGAGCGCCTCTGAGAACCACACTCGAGGTAGCCAAATGGGACTAATAGTCCTTGCCTCGCCCTACTTCACAGGGATGTTGTGAGGCAAAATGAGATCGGGGATGTCAAGGTGCTCTGGAAAAATAGAAGTGCCCTAACAAGTTCGTGGTATCGTGGACTGTGTCACTTCTGGAGTCTGCCTTATAAACACAACATTTCCAATGCAGCTTCTGATTTAGGCAACGGGGATCTGTTTCTAATAGACAGTGTAACAAAACAGTCTTCTCAAGTTGTCCTTTGGTTCTTTTGGCCATATATGTAGTCCAGAGATTACAACGGCCTGATATTGAACCCACCGGAGACGGTTAGAGCCTCACTGTTAGGTGCCCAGATTCCCTGGAACTACATTACAAATCCCAACAGGGCTGTTTTGGCTCTTCCATTCTCCAACAAAGATAATCAAAGTATTGACTTTACACAGTGAGCCCCACGTGGGACAGGGACTGCGTCCAACCCCATTATCTTCGGTCTACCCCAGCCCTTAGTACAGTACCTGGTGCGTAGTAAGCGCATAACAAGTACCATTTAAAAAGAAAAATTCAAGTACCATGACCAACTAGCTCCCACTGGGGATCTCCAAGCCAGTTCATTTTTTTGGCGGCGGGGGGGGGGGGGGGGAAGACGACGACACAAAGGACTTCCCGAAACCATGGGGGTCACGTTTTTGAGACCCCCATGGAAAAGTTAGGATATTAATCATCCCAGCTAAATCTTTTACCCTTATTCGACGAGGATTTTAGTTACGTTATTTGCAAGTGAGCAATATGAACAGCACCACTGGGGAGGTTTAATCAGTTATGGCTCATGAGTGAATCTGAACTTGACACGCATTCGTTAAAGTAAAACACCATTTGTCTAAATTGTGACATGGGAAAGAGCTTTATTACATGAGCCTTGCTAGTCAGGCGGCACTGAAGCGTAATGAGATAATGGAGCGCTTTCGAGGTTAAATAAGTGCAATGTAGGGTTAGGTAGGCAGAAAGAAGAAAAGGAAAGGCTTCGGGTCTCATTCGAGTACCCGCCATGCAAGGTGCTGTCTAGGAGACTTTAAAAATGCCTTCAAGTAACTGTTCCAGCAATCAAAAGGGCTCAGACTTGCATTAAATGGGTAATGCTATGAGGACCTTATTGGAGAGTTTGCTATCTGACAGACAAGAGCAGTGACCGTATTTGCAATGAAACTTTTCTGAACAAATCATTTCTGAGAGACAGTTATTGGAGACGGCCAGCATCTGGTCTTACTCACTTGTTGGAGGAAAGTTGGGAGCTGTTGTCTCATTTGTTCTTGAAGCTGAGGGTTTCCAGCAAATAAGGGATTATTCAGCATCATCTATGGGGCAAGTGTTCAAACAATTTTAACTGGAAAGACTTCAAAAGCAACCCATCTTGTTTTGTGTCCATTCTCTCTCTCTCCTTCGGTCCTTCCTCCCATAGATGCCCCTGGGCTGGGGCTTAGAGTAGAGGAGGGAGGCTAAATTGGAGTCAGGCCAGGACTTCCACAATTGGAGTCAAAGAATTATCGGGACCCCCAGTATTTTTGTCTTCTCTCGCTAACTACCCTACCTCCTCTGAGAGGGGAGCTTTGGGTGGCCATCGCCCCGGCACACACGACGCCTGCAAGCGAAGGCTTATACAGGGTGCTCTCTGGGCAAAGGCCTCACTCACCCCTTCTCACACTTAAAACCTTCATTGCTCGGAGAGCGGGAAGCTCTGGGGCTTCGGCCCTGCTGATCCCCCGCCACGATTCCTCTACTGAACCTAGCAATGTGGCCGGGAGAATCCCAGAGGAATACTGAAGCCAAGGCAAGAATGCTTTGTTGGGCAAATCTGGGCATTAGCGCAAACCCAGGGAATGTACCTTTCCTCTTTAAGGGCAGCGAATGCCCAGATTAGGACCCACAGTGGCCATTTACCCATCGAAACCAAAGACGGTTACGAAATGGCTGCACCAGCTCTAGAAAGCAGTCCAAAGTTCAGAAAGCCGGCTGGAAAGCAAGCAGGTGACAAGAACGGACAGGGCACGCTTCCCGTCAGACTGCCGGGGAAAGGTCTAGGCGGATTTAAGAGAACCACACAAAACTAAATTCTACTTCAAGGCCAAGTTTTGGTGTTTGGGGTTTTTTTTTCCCCTGGATTTTATCTCAACGTCTCAGATGGACAGCCCTGCCCGCGAGGTAAACCTTCGGCACGAACGCAAACGCCGAGCTTGTTTCTGACGGTAACGAGCGCAAACTGATCCAGAAGCTGGCAACAAAGGCCTTCAAGGCAGCTCACTGGGTCCCGGTGCTGCCATCGGCTTCAGGACAGGGTCACAGTTTTGGATGTTCTCTTTTCTAGGCCAAGAGAAGACTAGTGACAAAACATGGGGGGGGGGGGGGAGTCAACGGCAAAAACCCTTCTAAGCGCCCTGGTGGGCCAAGCCCCTTCTTCCGGCGCCCACTTATAGCTAGGTGGCCACTTTCGCCAAGTCGAAGAACTCTAGGTAGACTGTAAATTTGCCGTAGGCCGGGAACATGCCTACCAACTCTGTTGTTATATTCAACCCTCCCAGGTGCTTAATACAGTGGCCTGCACACAGGAAGCACTCAACAGATACTGATGGATCTGAATCACTATGAGAGGCACTTGCTCCCCCCAGCTAGAGAGACAATCTCTGAAAACTTAGAACACTAGATTGAGGTGGCCAACCACGGTCGCTGCAGAAGCTGAAACAACAAAGTCCTGCTACCACTTCTTGGAGAGAGAAACGGAGAGCATTCACCCGGGGAAAATGTTCTTTTCCAATTAGGATCAAAAATTAACAGAGATGAATATGCAGAAGTACAATGGATGTGGCATTCATTCATTCTTTGACTGGCGAGTTTGCTTCATTACAGGATCCAGTCCAGCACTCGACAAACCCCTGTGTCTATTTTGCCCAGTGGAACAAATTAGGGAGACCTGTTTACCTTTAATTGCCCTTTGAATAACATCCAGGATGAAGCTTTCATGGAACAAGTTCAAAAGAAGAGATTTGATCAGATTTCCTCCTTTCGATATTGTTTACTCGTGTTTACAATACCTAAGACCACCCTTGACCAGACTGCAATTAAATATTGGTGAATAGGGTTTATGCCCTTTGAAAGTTTCCAAGACATCAGCAAGAACTTAGAGTACGTCATATTGGGACTTCCGACGTCTGCTCACCAAAGGGTAGCCAAAAGTCATCAAATGACCGAGTTGAAGAGACTTGCTCTCAGCCGGCTTTTTCTGGCCCTCTTTGTGTTTCAGAATAATGGGTGAGCCTAGCTATAGATGGGTTGCAAACGCTGAGTTGTAATTATGCATTCTGGAGTCAAATTAAAAGACCGTGCTGTTGTACTAAGCATCTTAACACTGCTGAATACAGGTATACAAAGTTAAAAGCCAGCCCGACGTTGGAAGCCCTCTGCCCTGTATTTGCACATCCACATTGTTCCTTTCCCCCATTCAAACCACCTCCAGAGCTTACTCCAAAATCCACTGCCCTAAAGTGATCCTAATTAGCATCCACGGGGCAGGGCTTCAAATACAGGCCATATTTGGCAATTTTGACCAAACAAAACACAGGTTTTTGATAATAGAAACGTCCCTGTGGCATGTAAAGCTGATCAGAATGAGAGAATCTCTACAAAAGAGTATTTGGGTCCTGCAGTAACTAGGCAGAGAAGCAGCGTGGCTCAGTGGAAAGAGCACTGGTTTTGGAGTCAGAGGTCATGGGTTCGAATCCCGGATCGGCCACTTGTCAGCTGTGTGACTTTGGGCAAGTCACTTAACTTCTTGGTGCCTCAGTTATCTCATCTGTAAAATGGGGATTATGGCTGTGAGCCCCATGTGGGACAACTTGATTACCCTGTGTCTACCCCAGCGCTTAGAACAGTGCTCGGCACATAGTAAGCGCTTAACAATTACCAACATTATTATTATTAGGCAGAGGGGAATTTCAGGGAGACCAGAAGTTACCCAAGGAAAGCCCCCAGAATTATGAGCAAACCCACTCTTCTTCCTGGAGTGATGACCCATTTGATTCAGGAGAGAGGTGTACCATGAAAAAAAAAAAAGAATGACAATGGGAAAGGAAAGGGTCTGCCTCAATAAAAATCCGGGGAAGCCTTTCCCGTCGCTCAGAAGAGTCAACGACTGTACTCGCTCGCCCTGCGAAGAGTCTGAAAACTGCAGCAGCTAGATGACGATGACCGATTTTCACAGGAACAGCTCTCTGCTCTTTTCTGGCCGGCCGTGAACTGGCTCTTTGGAGAAGCTGAAAGCAGTCTAGGAATAGGGTGGGCAAAGACTCAGTCTGGACCAGACTGAACGGCCCAGACCCTCCCCCTCAATTCCCCTTTGCTGTACAAAGGCAGCCAGCTACCTTTCCACCGGTTTCAAACTACCTCTTCTGAGCACGACCGAACCCTCTCTCTAGCCGAGGGACCCGGAGGAGGGTGGCGTTTCAGAACAGATGCGATAACTGCCTCGTCGAATGACTTTCAAGAAACCGCGTTTCACTCAAGTGGCTAAAGTGCAGAGAATTTCAGTTCCGATCAGGCCCTCACACCCAGCACACTCCCAACTCACACTCTTGAGTAGCTCCCTAATGATCCCATTTAGCCGGTGAGCAGCCAGGACATCGCTGCTTTAGTTATTCCAGAATTATCCCAGGTGGTTATCAGACAAGTTGCCCGAGAGCTGGAGTTGTGTTTAACAGTTTAGGAGGCGCTTTGGCGTTCAGCCAGCACGCACGCACGCACACTCCGCATCCCCTCCCTCCCCGACCACCAGGCTGTGAGGCTCACAAACTACAAGCCCCAGTTTCCCAGAGTCACCCAGATCTTTTGACATTTTCAACCTTACCTGGGCAGCAAGATCGGGATTCTGGCTTAGTGACTGCATCATGCTCCTCATGTAGGGTGCAGACAACATGTTCTGCATAAGTTGTGGGTTTTCCGTTATCTGCTGCAGCAAGCTCTGCATTCCTGGTGTGTTGAACATACCGGCTTAAAACAAACACAGGCCACTTTGTGAGGGGAGAAGGCACCGCTTTCTAATAGAACATGCAAATCCTATCACCACCGCTCACTAAACAGCTTGGCTTTGAAACCACCTTGCCCACGATCTCAAAGGCAGGAGCGCGGGTGGCATTTCATTGGCTGGACTAACCCTCTGTGGAATGTTCAAAGGGGATCTTTAGAGCCGAGGTAAGTAGATTCCCAAGAAGGATGTGGCAACCGTTCCCGTCATTAAAAGAAGCCGTCATTACAGTCTACGGACCATTCCTTCCAACAGCCCGACTACAAGCAACAGCCACACCGGCGTACGCTTTCGCTGCCAAGTTAGTCAGTGAAGCCACACCCAGAGAAAGATCACCAGGCAGGTACAGGCAGCAAAGCACATTAAGACTCATAAGGAAGCTGCACCTCCTTTGGCTTCACGGTGGACCAGACAGCTTCCCGGCTACTACACCGGTATGGTGATCATTCCGGCCACTCTCAGCTGCCCTAAACCCTCACCGCCCCTGAGGCGAAAACCTCCGTCTACAACAGCGGGATCAAGCAGAAACGTCAGCACTCAAGCCAGCGTGTATACAGAATCACAATGGTCCAATCGAAACCAAGAGCCGGTTCAAAGGCGAGGCTCTTTTCCACCCTAGATCGTACTAATCCCAGGAAACTCCTTTCCCAGGGTAGGCTGACCTGCTTCCGGCAAAAGGAAGCCATTCTGAGCCCATTACTCCATTCTTAGAGAGACAACGTGACCAGTCCTTAGGCCCTTCTGAGTCATCCCAACTTAGTCTAGGAGGACCCGCCGCTTCCCTGATTGCTGGTCCTTCAGAGTACAGTCAGAACAACTCTATGTCGCCCTACCAAAGGCCACATTAGCCTAACCCCTGAAGACAATACATTGGCTCATGCTATGCTTTTCCCCCCGAGGCCTAGTCCAGGATGTGAGATTCTCCCACGGTTATGAGATCCCTTCAGGATGCCCTCACCTCCCAGATACCACCTGCAGAGCAGGAAAGAATTAAAGACATGCAACAAAATACTGGAGGGGAAGAGGGGGAGAGGTCAACCTGATTTAGTCAGTTGTGCAAAGTTCTTGGAAGGAAAAAAGAATGGAGAGGAGAGGGTCTGTTAAATCATACAGACAACTGGGACACTGACGTTCTGGGCTCCATTCGCTGCTTATGAAACATTCAACCAAGTCACCTGACCAAAGTTTTTCCCCAGTTGCACTCAGTTTCTCTCACACCCCTGTGCATTGTGTATACTCATCCTAGAGACAGAGGGTTAGATATCAGAATACAAAGTGTTCTCAATTCTCGATAGAAAATTCTGATTTTGAACTTTGGCAAGATTACACTGTCTTTCAAGGTGATTGGTAAGTTCGAACATTCTCTGGCCCTTTTAATAAAGCATCACGTCAAACTAAGGGCTTATTTTGGCTGTTTTTTCCTTCTCTTTTGGAGGATGCTTTCAGGGATAACTAGCATTTCTGGAAATTGAGGCAAGGCTTCAGACAAGCTAGGAATCGAAAACTGAATGGTGAGATTGCAAAATGTGTGGGGGGTTTTTCCCCCTCTGCAGTAATCACAGCACTGAGAAGGTAGCACGCAGCACTAAGAGTGCTTGATCCGTGGTCATCTCAACTTGGATCAAATCCTACAAATTCTCAACATCCTCTGGCCCCACCACCTGTGGAATACTCATCTAAGGCATACGGCTCCACCCGTAAATGTACTCCTTGGCAACTCTCCTCATTCTAATACCCACTCAGCCCCTCCCCACCAATGTCTCGCTCAACCTTTTCCCTATTGGAATATACAACCAAAGCCACTTTCCCATCCCACTGAAACATGGATACTACCAAGACAAGCCAATCTTTTATGAACCCAACAGTCCCGGACCACTTTCATCAAGAGTGTTGGGGCTACAGCACCTTTGCTTTAGACAGACCAGTTACTTAAACACTGAATAAAACTGCCTCGCCTAGCAACTGAGTGGCATTTGAATATTTGGTGAGGTTGGGTATGGAGGGGAAAAAAAGATACAAACATCCAGACTCACAGATGACCAAGGAAAGAATACACACACAGCCGCTAAACATACCTCCTACTCCAGGTCCCAAATTCGGCACTGTAGAACTCTGACCTGTGGTGCTGCTAGAACTGTTACCAACGCTGCTTCCACTGCCAGCGCTGCTCCCAGTGTTGCTATTGGTCGAATTCTGTGGACCAAACTGGGGAGCCCACGGATTGGGTAAAGGATCTCGATTCTCGGTACGGGAAGGCTGACTGCCTTCACCTGAGGGTGTGTTGCTCACTAGGGAAGCAAATGGATTGCCACCGAACTGTAAAGAAAGGAGGGAAAAGACCAAACTGAACTGCATGATGCCACCTAACTTTCCCGCCTCGGTCAGTAAACACCACCATCTTTCCTGTCCCAGAAACCCGCAAGCTCAGTGTCATCTGACTCTTCGCTGTCCTTCAACTCTCACATTCGATCTGCTGCCAAATCCTGTTGGTTCTTCCTATGCAAACATCTGCCGGATCCACCCTTTCCTCACCACCCGGCTACTGCCCCGGTGGAAGCTCTGGTCATATCGCAGCTAAACTATTCTATCAGCCACCTTGTTGGTCTCCCAGCTTCTCCCCACCCCCAATCTACCCTACACGCTGCTGGACCGATCATCTTCTTGAAACGTCCCTCGGCCCACATCTCTCCACTCTTCCAAACCCTCCCTTGCCTTTCAGGGTCCCTCCACATCAAACAAAAACACCTCAGCATCAGCTTCAGAGCTTTCCACCAAGTCACCCCATCCTACATATCTGCTGTCTTCACTGGCAACCACCCCCCCATCTTCTAACTGGACCTCATTCTGTGCCTCAGTTACCTCATCTGTAAAATGGGGATTAAGATTGTGACCCCTGTGTCCAACCTGATCAGCTTGTATCTACCCGTGTGTTTTGTTTTTTTAAATATTGAAATTATTCTATCAGAAAATATCTTTATAGCTGTCTCTCCCACTAGAGTGTAAGCTCCTTGGGAACAGGTCACTTGTTTTGTACTTACTAAATGCTTAGTACAGTGCACTGCGTTCAGTGAGAGCTCAACAAAAGCTATTACTATAACTCTTCCTCCTCCTCACCAGGACTTGGATTTGGAACTGTTTGAAGTCTCGTGCCTGCTTCCCATAATGGGAACTATGTTTGTAACCAGCAAGTCTTTCAATCATTTTGCAATGCTGAATATCTGCCAACACTCTTACTGTCCCAGAGACTTCTGTTTAACTCAGAGGGATCTCCACGAGTGACATTCTAAATCAGCTTCTCACCTGTTCTTGTGCTGCATTCAACATTGGTTCCTGAATATCTGTGTACATACGCCGCAAAGCGTTGTATCCACCAGGTATACTCTCGAGATTGCTCAAGGCTCTGTCTTGATTCCTCATCATTTCCTGCATCATTGCTGGGTTTCTAGCAAGTTCCAGCGTCTAAGAAAATAAAATGCTCAATTTCAATTAGTGAGAAATCCATTTGGAGAAGAGGATAACAGCACAGCTCATCAAGTGATTCATCAATTTTCAAAGCTAAATTAGCGGGCTCCCTGACACACTTGGGGTGGCAACCTCAATCAATCTTGTTTTCGATGGTTCTCATTATGGCTCCATTGAAAAACGGAGGGCTACCTATCTATGAATACAGCTGTTGATAATAAGACTAATTCCTTAAAAGCAAGCTAGCAATGGCATGACAAAGTGAAAAGAGGGAAAAAATAAACCACTATTGAAAACTACTCATCCTACCACACGGATTAGCGAGAAACTGCTCCAATTCGATTTTGACTTTAGATTCAGAGCACACAGCTAGCCCATAAAAATTAAAACATATAACCGTATGTCGTGTAGAGAAAATCTGCCGCAAACTCGAGGACAGAAAAGGTGGACTTGATGGCCTTTCGCTTCTGCGATTCAAATGGACAGGTCTTCCTCTTTTCAGCCAAGGGCATCTAATGTCTGATTTTACCTCAATCTCACTGTCATTCCACTATGGTTCCACGCTTATATGGAAGGCAACTTACAATGAACAGGCCAAAGAGGGTCTATGCCTTGCGGGGGGAGGGGGGATGGAAGAGATTTGGTTAGGCATAGGAGGATTTGCTTAAAGCAGAGTTTATTTGATGGTTATGGATGCTCAAGGGAGAGTGACAAATTGCCTATTCGGGGGGGGGGGGGGGGAGTGGGGTGCGTTTAGAGCAGCCCTTCTTAGAAGGGAGGAATGAATGTTTGGGGAGAGTGACTATTGCTGGGGATTGTTTCCTTTTGGACCCATGGCTTAACGGGTCTGCTTGGCTTATGCCAAGACCTGAGAATCTGTCAGTGTGTTTAAGGGAACCCTGGGAGGGGAGGGAAAGGATGGCTAAGGGTCAAAAATGAAAGGGAATGACATCTGCAGAATGTATGGTGGGTTAACAACAAAAAAAAAAGTCAGAAAAATACTTACCTAACAAAGCAACTCGAAAATGCTAATAGGGGCATGAAATGGCATTATGGCTAAATTCACTTTTACACTGGGTAAGCGAACATTGCACATTTTATGGACTACTTAAAAACTAGCCCTGAAGTTCTATAAGCCATTAAAAAAAATTCCTGATTTATAGTAATTGTCAAGAGATAGTTTTAGCCAAGTTCCCATAATTTTACTTTGACGCAACTCTAGTTAAACATCAGTTGGCCCTTTAATCCTGGACTGAAGACTAATCAGACAGAGTGTGTGAATTGGTGCTAAGTAAAATTTGCAAGAAGGATTTTCAACATACTTGTCTCATTATATCAGGATTATTAAGCATGTGACTAATCTCTGGATTTCGCTGTATCAACTGCTGCATTTGAGGATTGGCCATAATTAACTGTCTCATCAGGTCAGGATTTGAAAGCATGCTCTGAACAAAGGGGTTTTCCATGATCTGGACCATCATCTCAGGGTTGGACATGAGCTGCCTTTGCATCTGACTTTGTAGTTCCGAGAAGTTGGATGTATTCAGGCCCAAGCTACTCAGACCAGCAAGACCTCCAAAGCCGCCTTGGGAGGGGAAGCGGGGATGCGGGGGGGGGGGGGGGGGGGGGGAGAAAAACAAAAACAGAGAGTCAGCAGTTACAACACCGTACTTTTTAAAGCTTTTTCATTTTGACAAATACCCTCAAATACCCTGAAGAAAAAAAAAAAGAGTTCTGCCCCACCAAGGGGGGGATGAGGGGGAGGCGGAGGGTGGGCAACAACTTGCCACATGTGACTGAGTCCCCATATGGTTGGGACTCTGGGGTCCGGGGTGGGGGGTGTCAGTCTGGCATCCAGAGCCAAGCCGCCACCCGCCCCCTCCCCCCAGCTTCCACCAGCCATCGTGGGCGTCTCCGTAACAGTTTGAAACTGTGGTCTGAGCGGCTCGGCGACTGCTTCTCCGCATCAGAGCGTCGTTCTCTTCGTCCGTCGTACTTGGAGTTCACCGCCGTTGGGAATGCAGTCTCATTCTTCTGGGTATATCTTCCCCTACTTAGACGGGCAAGCCCAGTGTGGGAGCCGATTCTCTTGTATCTACCCCAGTTCTCAGTCCAGTGCTCCGGACATGTTAAGCCCTTAATAGCTACCGTTACTACTGGAGTTCCCCCAGGTGAAAATTATCCTGGCATTGTGGACATTCCAGAGATGCGTCAATGAAAAGGAAACGAAAGCTCCCAGCATGCCTGGCCCAAAGAGTTAACATCACTCATCCATCCAGAGCAAGATGGTCAGTTGATAATCATTCCAAGGAAGGAACGAAGCCACCTTTTTGCTGTCTTTTTTCTTACTGAGAACCCAAGGAGTCTGGTTCTGCCTTTTGTAAAGGGAAGACTTTTGCGCTCCAGAACGGGGGTGATTTGCACGAATGAAGCATGCACAGCGGAGATCACTTCGCTCCTGGCAGAAAGTCAGTTGAAATCTACCATTACAGTCTGGGACATTACTTTACATTGCTCATTTTCACTGATGATGGAGAAAGGGCTCCATTTACCATTCAACTTGTATCACCAAGAGTCCGTGAGCCAGCATGACCCAACCCCAGACGCCACATGTGGCAGACCTCTGACTTTTCTAGTTGCCCCTGGCTTCCACGGCTCAGATTCCAGACTAAACCTGGAATCACGCACCCCACCTCCGTTTCCCAGCACATAGGAAGCAAGAGCTCCCTGGCACAGTATTTGGAAGTGGTCTAGGAGTGCCGGAAGGGCAGTGAGACCCCAAAACTGAAAATCACTCCCTCACCTTCGCTCCCAGGTGTAAAAGAAGCCCACTGACCCCCTGGGATTCTCCCACCCTACGTCAAGCAATGTCACGGAAGAAACGGGTCAACCTGAAAACTAACACTCCAACCTCAACCTGAAAGGGCTGTGCGGTTTGAGGGAGAGAAATACCCCCAGGGTATTTCTTTCCCTAGCACTCTCCGACAAGGAATAATAATACTTTCCCACTGAACTGGGGCTAATTCCAGCATGTCTTGTGAATTCTGGCTACAGTATGCAGTAGCTGATGCCTCTCAGAGCATGCAAAGAAATGAATAAGCAATCTAGTTCCTTAAGGACACCTAGATTACAGAGAAGCCATTAGGCCGTGGGATGCTTTATCAGAAGAAAACAGAACAGGAATGGAAAGAGGATGATGGCATGGCTCAACACTAGCCGTGAAAGCATTCTTCTGAAATTTTCCTTGGAGACTTGGGCGATAGGCCACCATACAATAAATAAGGTGTGGGACAGGGAAGCAGTCGAGTATTCTAATGCCAAGTTGGGCTTTGGAGATAGTGCTGATTTCCTATTCAGGGGGTTTGTTGGAGATTGCTGCCTCATCCAATGAGTGTGTAACCCCGTGATGCCACAGTACTCTCAGCTGCTTTAAGGTCAATCTGGACAGAACATAGTATCACTGGTTTCAAAAAAATAATGAAAAATACTAGAGCAGGAGCGACGGTGGGGGGAGGGGGTGGGAAAGCCTTTAAGAAAGGGGGGGGGGTGATTTTTCAGAATAATTTTTACTTACCCATAGGGCTCAGCTTTCATTGGGTTGGGTCTGAAACAGAACATAACTAATCGCATGTAAGCCTAGGGAAAAATGTATCCCAAGGTATAGCCATACTTCTGAGGAACGTAGCCCGGCTGTACCTTGGGGTACGCCTGTAGTGATAAAATGTCTTTGGGCTGTTAGATTTAAAACACCAAGTCCACAGAGAGCCACTGAAAAAGACATCAAAAACTAGGTCGACTATTCGCCTAGAGAGACAATTCTGCCTGGAGGTCCAAAAAGCAAACCAACCAAAAATTAAATTAAAGAACCTACGGTGGGTGGAACTTTCAATAAACAGACACATACGAGCAAGACTGTCAAAAATACACCCACAAACTGGGTAGCTGGAGTGAACGGCGTCTTATGAGCCAAGTGCCACACGTGCCATTTAATGAAAAAATCCTCTTCCCTCCCCCACAATTTACTAATACTCTTACCCAAGCCAAAGGGGTTGCTATTTGTAGAAATCGGTGTGGAATTACTATTGGATGGCGCTGATGTAGAAGAACTGCTTCCAGTGGTACTTGTTTGCTGAGCTGGATGATCCTGAGGTCTAAGGGATGGGGAAAATTGGTATTGAAAACAGCAGTTTAATCAATTGACCACTTACTCTGGGCAGACTGCTGGACTAAATGAACTACAACAGAGTCAATAGACATGATCCCCGCCCCCCAAGGAGCTTAGAGTCAATGGCTGGAGACGCACGTTAAAATAAATTACAGATAGGGGAAATCGTAGTGTATAAGTCTATGGACATAAGTGCTGTGGGGCTGGGGTGAGTATCCGAGTGCTTAGGGGGTACCCAGCCAAATCCTGGGGATACTAAAAAGGCTTCAGAAATGAAAATATACCCAAGAAGTAAAGGATGAAATTTCAAATGAACCCAAATGACCATTGGGTAAGTTAATTTGGGCAGCTAGATGTCCTGCATGCTTAAAACATGCATGCTGGGTAGCTGCAAAGGCCTGGAGAAAAAGGATGTTGGAAGTTATGAAATTCAGGGGAGCCAGTAGAATAATTACTTTAAAAATCATCTTCTTAAGTTTGCTTTAAAAATATATGAGAGAACACTACACAGCGGGGCAGAGGACTGTAAACAACTAAAACAAAGTCATTTGGCTTCAAGTTTCAAGTGTGGTTATTTTGAATTTATGTTGTTAGCTAGGCCCTTCAAAACTAAGCGGCAATTCCTTGTGCGAGCTGCCCCGACAGCCCTCGTAAAGATGCTACCAGATACGCTTCCCACCTTCTCACCAGGTCCTGCAGGAATGACACTCTTCTACTTATGGATTTTATGCTCACTACTCCCTCCCCGTCCCGACCAAGCAAATTCTGGCTTACAAGACCCAAAATGCCTTACTCCTGCCTGAAAACCTTCCTCCCTTTCAAAGCCATGACTCTCCCCATCTTCAAAACCCTCCTAAAAAAATCTCACCTCCTCGAGGAAGCCTGCCCCACCCCAGGTCACGACAATGAACAGCCAACCTTTCCGCTTACCTATTTATAGCCACACACCTGTGAGCTGAAGAATTTGTATATTCATTTGAACATTCAGAGTTTTACTCAGCTACTTCATCCTGACATTCACACTACAATCTGTTACATCCTTGGTCTTCCACCTACCCCACTACTTCTAAATAATTTGCCTGTCCCCTGCCATCCCTTCTCAGCCATTATATTTTTTAAAAGCAGGTATGGTAGTATGGGGGTCCTTCTTCCTAGCCCTTGATCTGGCTGATGAATTCCTTTTTCTGTTGTCCCTGGAGCCATGGGTAAAAGAGTCGACAACCAGATGTGACCCCAAGGTCCTAAAACCCTTACCTTTTTCCTTCCAAGGAACAGGACAGTTTTTCAAGTTCACCCTGATGCAACACTGCCCCCAAAATTCAGCTCTCCACTGGCTGCCTGCCCCCATCCATCTCATTTAGCATCCAGGGTAAAGCTAGGCAGTCCTGCTTTCCAGGTGTTCGCTTGCTGAGAGTCTGGAGAGCTTTTTCCACCTCCCTCCCCCATTCTACCTTAGTGTAATTGCCATCTTCCTGTGCAAGCTTCACACTCTGTCACTGGTGATTTTAACCTGTTTCTCATGTGTTTTAAGTTAACAATAAGTTGCCGATCGCCTCAGTGCAGAACCTTAATGGCCCCTGGTTTCAGCATAGCTACGACCTAAGCCCAGCTTTCATATTTGAGCAACAGCTCTTAACAGAAATGTTACCAAATGCCTAGCCCTAAAGCCAAAATCCTTCCCCTCCCCCAGGACCCTCTTGCTTTCCTGCAAGTAGTCCCACTGGATTTCCTTATCTGCAAGTATCCACATCCGGGTTGCTCACAGCCTTTCACCGAGAACCTCCTCAACCTAACACTGGCCCCTCGAAAGAGAAATTCTTCTGCATCTTGAGCCTAGGATCGCTCAGGCCCAAATATCTTAAAATGGCTGCCCTTTTCCAGCTACCTAAGCTCGCCTACTCCCCAATTCTGCAATCCCCCTGTGACTGCTCTGGAGTAGTGACCGGCTCCTCATATTGCTGGCTTTCCCTCTGGGCGGGGTAGTCGATGACGTAAACGGGCAATCTCGCCTCCTGTATATGTGTGGGTTAACTACAATAACCTTCTTGGGTCTTTTGGCATCCCCTAAGCTCTTAGGACAGTGTATGGCACCCAGTGGGCATTCAATAAATACCAGTGATTGATCCGCATGAACTTATTAACCCATCTTCTAATAATATCAGCATCTGCTTGCATCTCAAGTGACTAGGGCAGTATCATTTAGCAATAACAGGAGAAGAAAAATAGTTATCATGGCCACCGAAGAACTGAGACTGGTCGTTGCGGCATTGGGGTTTTATAATTACGCTTCTGAATTTCTTTATTTCTATTCATTAGCACTAGCTCATTTTCTCAGCAACTGAATGATCGTTAAGACTTGGGGAGGAAACATTTACTGACTGGTTTTGGCCCTCACAGCGCTCAAGAGTTAACATTTGGGGCATATGCTTGGAAACCCACCGTCGGTAATTAGCAGTTATCCGTGAACAACTTGAGCACATAGCTTTGGCTGCTCCATCTCAATTACACTCAGAGAAGAGAATTCATTTCTGGGCTTTAAAAAGAAAAAGAATCTAGCAATTCAAATGATGCTTTCTTGGTAGAGAGGTAACGGAAAATGGAGGACATATACAGCTGTCCAAAAAGATCATCCACAAACCCACCTGTTTTGTGTTTTAATGACAAGGTGAACGGTAAGTCCATCGTGGATTCCATGTTGGCTCAAGGTATCTTGATCTTTTAAAATTTTTCCGGCAAATATCAATACAAGTTGGTCAGTGTGAGACTTGAAACGTTTGGAGATTTCTTCCTTAAACTAAAAGAGACAAGAATGCATTATAGAACTTTTTTGACATGGAGCCATCTAGTCGACTTCGAACAGCTGGAAGGAAACTGACAACTGGAGCAAGATTTTATTGGGTTTTTTTTTACAGTTGTTTTAATCAACTTGTTTGCAATGCTTCAAAGCCCTGTGAAATACTCTAGCTGGCCTTTTGGAGGCAACAGCTTCTCTGTTTACGACTAAAGTTTGTTGTTTTCAAGAGCAAGATATTCCTATCCAAAACAATAACTCGTTTCAGTCAAAAAGCTCTCTTCTTCCATAGCCCCACATTGCTAAATGCAATGTCTCTTTGGCTGCGACGTCTGGGCCCCACACAGACAACACGACCAACTTGTCGAGCGGTTCCGTCAGTGTGATTTACGAGTGATATTCGACAGCAAATGGCAGGACAAGATCATAAGCAGCAAAGTCCTAGGATGAAGTCAGGCTCCTAGCATCGAAGCTATGTTCATTTCGGCATAGCTTTGCTGGGTGGGAATGCGTGAGCCGAGTGGCCGACAGCTGCTGTATGGCCAACTAAAAATGGGAAACTGAAAACAAGGAGGCCGGACGAAATGGTTTAAGGAAACAGGAAAACAAAGCCTCAGACCATGCTGCATCCCAAATGAAAGCTAGGAGTGGACTGCTGCAGACAGCCCAGCGTGGTGCACTGCAATCAGGAAAGGAGTGGCTCTGCTGGAGGAGACGTTTCGGAAGAATCATGTAACAAGGAGGCAAAAGGGTACGCATACATATAAGGAGCAAAAATGACAGCACAAGGGACACGCTTTGTGTGCACAATGTTGCTGGGACTTTGGGTCATATGTTTTCTCTCGTGTGCACACGCACACACATGCAAATTTGGTGTCTTTCTTCGAGTGCAATAGCTCTCCATTAGATATGGGGGTGCCTCCCTGCCAGAGGTGGCCAAAGCCTTACAAACTGAAGAGTTGCCAACCCAAAACATAATACGGCTGAGCGCCGTAGATTCAAAAGACTCCTTGAACTGGAACCACAAGCAGGAGCTCCCGGGGCGGGGCCAAGGTGGTGAGCGGCTGGCATGTGGTGACGGTGAGCTAGAGACAGCCAGGGCAGGGTCTGGGGAACGGGGCCCAGCCCTTCAGCGTGAGACACACAAGCAAGTGAAGAGCTGCTCATGGCTGGCGAGCTGCAGTCTGGCCACCCTTGCTCTATGCCAAAGCAAGAACAAAAACAGGCACGGAAGAGAAATAAAAACTGACTGCAGGTGCCAATAACCCAAAGAAACTTCAGTTTTATTTAAAAAAAAAAACCACCAAAAAAAAACCTGGGGAGAAATGAAATCTCCCATATGGGAGAATATATATATATATATATATATATATAAACGCACATATATGCGTAACAATTTCTACTGCTGATAGGCAATTCAAAGAAATGTTCTAAACCCATTTGTTAACCACAGCAGAATTAGATGGATTCATAACTTGCCAAAACTTGTTTAGGGACAGGGTTTGGAACAAAGCGCTAAGTACTACTACCTCTCAAACAGATGTAATCATTCTTTCAAAGTTCAATTTTGGGGGGCTTTGAGATTAAATCCTTTTTAAAAGGATTCAGAATAAACCCTAAAAATCCATTCGTTGTTTTTCATCCAAAAAGAGAACGCTAGCAGGACTGCAGTGCCCGTGATTCTGCAAGCCCTGAGAAGCCGCTAAACTCGCCATGGGCTTGGGGCCCAGAGGATTGTCCCAGATAGGATGGAGTGGCTCTGGGCTCCCGTTAGCCCAGGGAAGTCCCACTGGCCAATTTGTTTGTTGAACAGAGCTCATTCACCTGTATAAACTCATGACTTATCCAACTTCCTACTTTAAATACTTTCTACATAAATAGACTAGCACCTCTGAACTAACTTCCGTTCTCCTTAGCATTCACCTATTTGTCTGCTCAATCTATTCAGCCAGCTACCGGAAGAGTTGTAAGGCAGGAGGAAGAACGAGGATGGATGTATAGAGGAACGAACGGGTACAGAGAAACAATGGCTTTTCTGAAATCTGAGGTCAACAGTGTTGTGATCAGACAGCTGAGAAAAAGACTAACTAAATGCTAGTCTTTTTTCCCCAAAAAATTCAAGAAGCATAAGTCCATAGGGGCTTGGTGGCGGGGTGATTATGAGAAGGCAAATCCCTCACCATGAAGATGGTTGCCAACAAGACTAACCAACACTTGGCCACATGTCCTCAAGTGCCAGAGAGAGAAGCCTGGGGCTGAGGGGACCATGGACATTTTAGCTTTTACCACAACAACCCCATCAGGAGGCAAGGCTCAACTATTATCCTTATTTCCTTGATGAAGATTAAGCGATGAAATGGCTGCCAGAGCACCACCCCCACACTCTATCCCCTAGGGCAGGTTTTCAAACTTTTGCCACCACTGTAAGTAGCTCAGCACACACATGAATCTCATTCCATCCCCTAAGTGTCCAAGTGGAAGGAGCCCTTGGTAAACACTCCCACCACGTCAAGACTGCTACACCAGAGCAAAGTATCCTTAAAAAAAAAAAAAATTATTATTCACTGACTAGGTCTGAGATGACTGATCAATGAAGTCAATTCCTAAAATCCCTACAGAAAGAAGCCAGCAGTGGCTCTCGTTTGCCACTCCCAACGAATTAAAAACTCCTAACCATGGGCTTTTGCCTGCAGTAAACCCCTGGCTTCTGCTCACCGACTCCCACACCAGGCCACCCTCTCCAAACCAGGCTCCTTCCAAACTCCCCTGTGGTCCAAAGAGGGGAAACTGACACTGTGGTGGAGTGGCCAGAGATTTACAGTCAAATGACAGGGAGGGAAGTTAACACAGAAGCTGCAGAGAGGCCTCAAAAAAAAAAAAAAAGAGGCTAGCTAAACAGCTTAAGTTGAACTTTCCCACAGGAATTAGTGTAAATAAATTATGTCTGCTCTGGGTCATACCCTCTGTGGTTAATGAATATTGTGAATGGCATACTGTTTTTATAATAAACTAAGCCATTTAATAACTGATAAAACATGCAGAGTTACTAAAAGAAATTCACATACACGAAACCATGCTAAGGTTTACTTAGATCAAATTTGGGCTTAAAGGAATTGAGAGATTCCTTTCAGGGCTCTGTCAAGAAGTTGAAGCAGGAGATTTTGCCTCCAATTCAATTCCTGATTTTCCCATATGGCCCTGTCTATCCAAATCCAAGGCTCTGTAGACCTTGTTTTGGCTATTATTTCCCCTGTCCCAAATTTCCTTGCCACTGATACAAATGTACACATTATTACTATAGGTCAGTTATTTTTCATGTAGCCTACTGGAAAGAGCCCAGGCCTGGGAGTCAGAGGATCTGGGTTCTAATCCCAGCTCCCCACTTGTTTGAGGTATGACCATGGGTGAGTCACTTCACTTCTATGGGCTTCACTTTCTCACCTGTAAAATGGGGATTCAATGCCTGTTCTCCCTCCTAACTAAACTGGGAGCCCCCCTCCCCCAAACAAGGGCTGAGACCTCATTACCTTGTATCTTATCTACCCCAGCACTTAAAACAGTGCTTGACACTTAATATGCACTTCAAGAGCACAATCTTAAAATTGTAGGTAGTCATTTAACAGCATTAGAGTTTGCATGCGTTTTATGGGGCAAACAGGGGGAGGAGACCTGAGTTCACTTTTGTGTCTGCTCAGCAATAGGCTCTCGGTGTTGATTGGCTTCCAGAAATCTTGTTTAAACTGCATTTAGCCAGAGAAAAACATGATGATGAACGGGCCTTTCCTAAAGAACTTAGCTTGTGTGGCAAATATGTGATCTCTGGGGAATAGAACATTGCCTGTTTAACACTCCATCAGGAAGAGTACAACTGCCTTTTATCTTCTTCATTTAAGAAGAACTATCTATGCTTCAAAGTTGCAAAAATCCACATAAAGTGCTTAATGAATGCCATAGTTAAAACTAAACCAATTCAGTGAACCACTAAGAAATCCAATAAACCAGTGTCACAGGAAACTAATGCCAGTCATCCTACTGTCCTTAGAATAAACTCTCAGAACAGCTTTTTGAGAATTAAAATATTCAAGTTAAATGTGTAAGAAGCCCCCTATTGGAAAACACAAATTACTCCAGGCACCTCTTAGAAATGTGTCCAAAATATCAATTTAAATGGCAAATTCCTGTAAAATGGTCCCTTCAGCCCTAATAATCTCATAGCTATCATTCTCTAAAGACTGCCCAAAGAATTGAGACAACTGGAATTAGTTTTCCCTTAAAAAAAAAAAATGCCTCCGGTTGGGTAGAGGAAATTTTACTATCACTGAACTTCTGTTTTATTCTGAAATAGCCTACCATTCAAATATTCAAAGCTACTCCCTAGAAACATTAGATGCTAGGAAACAAATTAAGGTCCCAGTTCAGCAGTACCACTGCTCCTATAAAGAAAAGTATTCTAAGGTAAACGATTCAAGCTACTTAGATTTTTTTGCTCACTTCCCTTCCACCACCCACCATCATCAGCTCACATTAGCTCTGGCTGGTCGGCCACATTCCACGTTGGTACGTCTTAAGACGTACACTTTTCCCAGCCCTGTCTGCTGATTAATACCAGGGAAAAGATGCCGGGGACTGAAGCTGGGAGAGCTCTACCTCCAGCCCCACCGGTGCACTCACTCCCAGAAGAGCACCACTAAGAGAGAGCCAGAGCTAGCACCGTGCTTCTCGGGACTACCTCTAGACAGCTCCAGCTTAGCCACTGTAAATAACAATGTGAACTTGGTGAGTGGGGCAGATAGGTCATGCAATGTCAGCATTAAATTGATCCCTCCCCACAAGGAAAGACCTGGGTGAATGTTGTGTCCTAATATACACCCTCGGCTACTTTCCACCTAAATTTGCTCTCGCTCATTTTCTCAAGAGAAAACTGCCCTCCTTCTCTCTGGATACAGGGTCACTCACTGCTTCTCTGGGGAAGCCACGGGCCCAGTCTTTGATACATCCTCTGACTAGTTTGCTTCTCCCTCCCTCCACTTCAACTTAGCATCTCAAAGGATAGAAAGCCACAGGATGAAGCAACCATCTGCGGCGCTCTCCCACTCTCCAAAATGGGCCCTGGTGCCACCCAGAGGGCCCCTGAAAGGTTAGAGCCGCTCCGGGGTGGGAGTGGCTTCCAGTGCCTCTGACACTATGCACACAGCTTGACACTCAGTTTCTTCCCCTACCTGTAATACGTTTTAGCATGTCTCCCCCACTGATTTACACACTCTGAAGGAGGAAATATTGCACTCTCCCAAGCTCCTTCAGGGCAGAGATCAGGTCTACTAGAGCAATAAAGACTACTGACTGACCGGTACCCATCCAGCTCAAACCATGACCTGCTGCTGCTGTACTTCCTGCCTTTATAGTAAACCTTCCTTTCCTACCCCTGCCCTAAAGCTGTTGAATTCTGAAGAATTTATGATACCAGAAGTCCATATGCTCACTTGGGCCAGCTCCACCCTGACTCGACCCTGTCTCAAGTGTTTAATGCCCGACACCCACTCCCTAATACCTGCCTTTGGCTGACCCTTTGCACTTCAGCACTCCCTCTCCACCACTGATCTCACCTTCACCCTCACCCCACAGCTGATGACTTTACCACCTTCTTCCACATCTCCACCCACTTGTTCTCCTTTGGCCTCTGGTTCCTTCACAGCTGCACTCAAGCACCTGTAATTCTCCTCCATCCTGAAAAAACAAAGTGACTTACCCCCTTCCATTTCCAACTTGTTTTCTACGCCTCTTTATCCACAGCCTCCTAGCCTTTCATTAACCAAGTCGCTCTCGCTTTATAGTTCTCCAAACACATTACTCTAACCAGGTATGCCTATGCAGACTGATCTTTCTCATGCTACCTGGACAGTTGCCTGGCAACCAGCCACCCAAGAAAAATTTCACAGTAGGGTTCATTTATTTATAATACCGTTCTTTTAAAACATCATGAAAAGCACTTTGCCTACTGTTGCTCTTCATAACCTCTGGAAAATGTCCCCATATTAAAGAAAATAATGCAATCGTAAAAGTGTTAACTTACTCTCTCAGTGAAGAGCTCAGTGGCAAAGTTGATGTTAGAATCCAGTCATTAAACTGGAAGAATAAAGTGGAAAGCACGCCCTTCCCACCAACACTAGCAGCCATTTTCCCCTGCTTATCCCCTCCAAGCTGTGGGGAAATGGCAGGTCTGGCCAGCCAGTTTCTAGTCCCCACAGAAGAAGCTGTCTGTGGGCTAACGGCACCTTGTAGTACTCCCAACTGCATCACAGTCTGGGAGACCAAATTTTTCTGCAATTTAGGAGGGTTCCTGGCTCACTAAAGACTCACCAAACACACACCAAGCCAAGGCAGCAGGTGGTCTGCCCAGGTTGAAGGGTGCCGGTGGGGTCTCAAGTACAAAAAAACTGAAATGGTTGGCACCCAAACTCCCAAACTCCCTATCATCCCGGCTCTCCTTCCACTCACGCAAAAACAAAATGCAACCCAGTAAATGTTGCTGGGAACAAAGCTTTTGGACTTAGCTAAAGAAACCCGAAGGTTCTATAAGAGAGAGAGCTACTTCGTCACTGTGATAAGATGCGATTCATTTTGTAGTGGGACAAAATCGTTCCTTTGTCCAATCTACCTCATGTGTTAAAACTGCTTGCCCTCAAATTCTAAATTTCCTGGTGACACCCTATGTGGGGTCGGCAGCAGGGGATAGACAGGTCTCTAGCCCGTGAAACAACCCGGACACACAATCAATGAGTCGCGCCCCCGGCCCGTTTTGTCAGTTGACCGGTGGCACAAGCTCACAAACCCTTTAACTGCAAACTCCTTATGGGCAGGGAACCGGACTTGAGTGCAATTCTGCTCTATTTTCCCAAAACTTAATGTGCATTGCACTCAGTAGACATTCAAATACTATTGCTACCGTGTAGCGGTCTTAGAAATCTGAAGGCTGGATCGATGTTGGAGGGTTTTCTCCATCCCAATCACCAAAGGTGGTAATTTAATGTGGAAAGAAAACTTCCACTATGTTCACTAGATTGCACTCAGAAGGCGCTCAATAATGATGGCTGATTAGAAAAGAATTACAGTCAATTCTCGGGGGGGGGGGGGGGGGGGGTGTAAAAATCCTCATTACACCTGCCCAACGGCCATTCAGGCTTCCAGGAGAGGTGGGGGTAGCCAACCAGCCACTGAAAACAACACCCAGGCAGCACAATGTGGAAGAGCTGGGGCAACAACAGATTGGGGGGGGAGGGGGAGAACATGGTGCCAGGGACCCCTTGCCACCATAGCATTGAATAATGGCAGTGAGTATGAGTCCAGCCAGCCACAAATAAGCAAAACAGCAAACGAAAACCCCCTCTACTGTATCTTGTAATCAGGACCGAGGCAAATTTCTTCAAAGGATTTCTCTAGTAGCGAATACGTTCCTAGTTTTAAAATTCCTACTTCTCCTTGCAATTACGCAGGCAACAGATTTAAAAATGGCCATTGCCAACCTCCTAACTCTTAGTGCTCAAAACCCTCAAAACATTGAAGTTATCAAATAAACTTAATTAACTTCACAACAATATCAAGTTCAGGGAACAGCTCAGCGGTAAGTAAACACACACATGGGAAATCAGGATTTTATTTCCTTGTTTTGGGGATACCATTTGGTAACAATTCTAAATATTTCACAACAAATCAGGTCCATATACACATAAATGAAGTCCTCTTTCATCCTAGAGGACACCTCACCCATAGATATGCGTGTGTGACCGCAGAGACCAGCCCAGGACCCGCGGCGCGGGTCAGCTGCATTGTGCCCACACAAAGGCTGATCTTGCCGTGCTGCCCCGTTTGCTGCCTGCAGCGGCTGAGGCTGTTTTAGCTCTCGCCCCCTTGTTTCACGAACCTCTTAGAGAGCTTTGGCTCCAAGCGTTCATTCATTCAATCGTATTTATTGAGTGCTTACTGTGAGCACAGCACTGTACTAGGCGCTTGGAAAGCACAATTCAGCAACAAAGAGAGACAATCCTTGCCCACATCTGACTGCAGTGCCCCGTGGTCCGGTGCTGGTGATATGGGGTGACTTTTGCACTGACCTTCCTTCTGGGTTAGCTCCTGGGTTTCCATCTCCAAGTCTGAAAAAGTGGGAGCCTAAATACGGTTAAAGAAACAACCACGGTTCCGCTCATGTGAACTGCCGATTGGCATGCTGAGAGTTCAAGGCTTGCCCTCTCAAAAGGGTGACCAACTGCAAACTCATGGAAATGCTCCCAGTCACTGATTAAAGATGCATTAAGCATCCACGTTAATAATCAGAGACTAGAGGTTGTATGTCGTGCAAGTGTCAATCATATTTCGGAAGGTCAGAATAAGAAAGCCATATTAAATGAGCCTTTTCACCGGGAAAATCCAGAGTACAGTCTCGCCAACAACTGATAAGCTAAATTCCTAAAATAGCCAAAGGAAACCATCCTTATATAATTTTTTATCAGAGATGCTGTCCAACATATGAGAAGGCTAAAATGGAAAAGAGACACCTAAAGGCTAAGGCGTCCCAGTAAATGCTTTCTAACAATTCAAGATCGTAACGGACTTTCTAGTATAAACTTTTGCTCACAATTCGCCTTCTGTTGTAAAAACAACTTCCATTCCTATATCTCGATGACTTTTTATTGAAAACTATTGATTGGCACTGAAACCTCATGAATTATTGGCATGGAATTTTTCACTTAGCTGCAGGTGTGCAACGGTTTTCTAATCCCATATTCAAAAGAAAATATTCCTTAATGTCCACAGAGTACATATTCTCCCATAAAAATGCAAAACAATACTTTGAAAAACGAACCCGTGATCACAGGGGGTGGTTTTGCATCTGGTTATTCTACTAAATGCAACCAAAGCATCTTTGGAAAGAGGGCTAATCTCAACTATGAAAGCGTTCCCCAGATGAGTTTTAGTAACAAATTACCCTTCCAAAGTCTTCATACACCTTAGGTTCCTGTAATGGCGCTCACAAAGAGAAGCCATTTTAAAAGTTTGCATCAAAACTAACCATTTCAAACTATTGTGGAGCAAAATAACTTCTGTTTCGACTGTTCGCCACCCCCCTAATGCAATTGGCCATCCACACCCGTTAACTTCCACTACTTTAATATAAAAAGAATGTACCTAATGGTTAAATTTTATGCCTAGCATATGGCTTTTAGTAGCATATACATGATGCTATACAAAGCAAATTAAATGGTCACAGTACCTTGCCTGCCCTCTCGGGAGTTCATAATCTAAAACAGAAAATTGACTTAAACCTGCAAACTCAAGGGAACATAGTCTAATTAAAACCCATGAAGAATTTTGATTGTAGTGCTGTGGTCTCCAATCACACACGCTTGCCCACTCACAAAGGAAAACTTACGTTACCTACAACGAATAGTGTTCACAGATTTCTGGTGATTTTTCATGTTAACTTGAAACCTTCGACTGTTCTATCTGCCGAAGATTGGATCGGAATTTGTTCAAGATAAAGCAGATTTGGCTGGACAAATTTAAACTTGGGGGATAGGCCTCAAAAACAGAATCTACAATGGGAATTTACCTAGCCATCAATCTAATCTCATTTCCAGAGTCTAACCCCTGGAGGTTATCAAATATGCTACGAAAATTATTGGGGGGGGGGGGGGAGGAAGAGGGGAAGTGTGGCACGTTTCTTTGGTCCAGGTTTTCCGTTATTTGGGAGTGTACAAATATGAGTACCAGATCACTGGAATTCAAAGAATAAAAATCTGCCCGGGGAAAATGGGCCAATCCGCCTACCCAACCCTGCAAGTTGAACCCAGGGCTCCACAAAAACAGAGAGTGGGCAAAGTCCACTGCCATGCAACCCAGAGCTCCTCCAACCATTAGAATTCCAGGGTCTGCCAGCCTGAAGACTGGTGCATCCGGTTCCCCCTCCCCACCATCTGCCTGGCACCACAGGAGGGAAAGGAGCAAGGGGAGCAGAAGACTACCTACCCACCCTTTAGAAGGCTGGCCGAGCTGAGGCAGTTTGGCTCTGAGGACTGCCAGCCTACAGCAGTGAAGTTACACTGATGTGGAGTTACTGTTGGTATTTTGAACGGCTGAATTCTTGCTGGTTTTTGTTGACTAGGTATTTTTTATAATTGGGTTATATTCTCCTTGATGCATAGGTCCAGCCTCCCTCATATGGATTGAGGTCTCTTGAGACCCAAAGACTGTCTTTTGAATTGTAAGTAATCACTCCAGTGCTAAGTACATCGTCAGCTCTTAGCAAATGTTAGTAATATGAATACTATTTTCAACGCCCCCCTACCCCTATTAGAGCATAACCTCCTTGTGGTTAGTTATGTGTCACCTCTTTATTCTGTACTTCGCAAGCAACCAGTGGGCACTCAGTTGTACTGTTATTACTGTGCATGATGGAAATCTGGTCAACAGTAGAAAAGTACCCCAGGAGAAAAGGAACATCTCCCGTTAACATTAACAAAAATGCACTTAAGTAAACAAAGCCTCTAAAGTATGGGTGTTTTTTTTTTTAAGAATCATGAGTTGAATAATCACCTGAAGTATAAATTTATCTCTTCCATCTATGTTATCTTTTCTCTTCTTTGCAAATTTAAGGCTCCTCAAATCAAATCTACCAGCTAGTGACATGTCACAATAAATTATGGTCCCCCTAACGTACATATTTTCTCTTTCAATCCAAAGTAATTGCCTTAAAAAAAAAAAACAAAAAACCCAAACCCTAAATCTATTAATTTGGGAACCTTTGAATTCTAGACCACAGAAAAATGAATGTTCCCAAGGGGGTACTGCATTTTTATGAATGACTGCTTCACAGCACAGTAAAAGGCACTTTTTACAAAGCTCAATATCTGTTTTACTAGTTTTGATTTAATATAATACTATCCACCAATAAATGAAATCAAAAAGATCCTCGGTTTTGCTGTAGACAGGTCAGAATCTGACAAATAGATTTTCCTGCCTAAAAGATTAAGACACTAAAATAGCTATGTTAAAGACAAGAGGTTAAACAGACCTGATGAAAGTTTGAATTGGAAATTAATCCCCCCCTCCACACACACACAAAGGGGGGGGGGGAGAGGGGGAGGGAGAGGCCAAAACCTAGAGTCTTGCAGTCGTCTGGAAGTTGCCTGCACCAAAATGATATTGAATCAGTGTTACCCCATGATACTCAATCAGGGTCCACGGCACCTTTAGAAAGAAGAGCCAAGACTCTGATCATTCTCATTTAAGAAATCTTACACCAAATGATGCAATACAAATAGTATGTTGCAAAGGTGGGACGTTATCTCTTTCACATACCTTTAGTCGAACAGTTTAGGGTTTGGGTTTTGGGTGGGTGGTTTTTTGTTTTTTTTTGGCTATTCAAAAACGTGCACCCGAAACCAAAAACCTTGGGCTCACGATCCTTCAACTCGGATATTTCTATTAGCCACATTTCCGCACCCAGATTCAGAAGAACCTAACAGGTAATCACATTATTAACCCACCTATGAATTTGTGCTTTCAGGAGGAGCTGCTAGCCCAAGTCCCTCTAAAATCCAGAACATTAAAAAAAAAAAATCTTTTGCCCCACCTGCACCCTAGGGCAGCCATATCGGTCCATAATACTGTTATATATCTCATATATGAGGGGTTTTTTTAAAAAATAAACAAGGCTTAACTTGAATGAAAATATATTCACCTTTTCCCCATCCACTTGAGCGATTTGGCTGGGAGTAACCTCTACGTCACTGATAAGAGCTCTTTTTTGTGTGTGTCGGCGGGGGGGGGGGGGGGGATTGAGGGGTCGTGGAGGTGGGGAGATAGCACTGGGAGGAAAGGGCGGAACGGCACACGTGCTCGTAGCCCCCGAAGCCTACCTTAACCCCGGCCAAGAGAACACCACATCTCCCCAACAATGCAACTTTCTTCACGAGGCGAAACGGCCGCCGCTACAAAGGCGACCCCCGCGACGTTGGGCCCCCGGGCAGCTCCGCTCGGTTCCTTTGAAGATTTGGGGGGTGGGGGGACCGAGGAGCGGCGAGGGAACCCCCCCCCCAACACACACACCCCCAACCACCGGGAGCGGGGCCGGGGAAAGGGAAGCCGGGGCCGCCGGGGCCTCGCCACGCAAGTGGGCCCTGTCCCCGGGGCCTCCCCGCCTCTTCCCACCTGCTGGACGGAGCTGGTCTCCGGCACCGCAAACTCCTCCTTCTCCTTTGGGGTCTTCACCGTGACTTTGATGATCTTGGGGTCATCGGCGGCGGCGGGGTCGGCGTTGTCGGCCGCGGGACTCCGGGTGCCCGGGCCGGGGCTCTCGCCCCTCTCGGCCATGGCGGCGGCGGCGGCGGCGGCGGCGGTGACTCAGGCGGGGAAGGAGGCGCAGGCGCTGCTCCTGGGCCTGAGGAAGGACAGACAGACGAACGGGAGAGGAGCGGGGAGGAGCAGGGAGGGGAGTGGATGAGGGCGGTGGCCTCCTCGAGGACCGACTCGCCCCCGACAAAGGCCGACGTTGGGGAAAGGGAGAGAAAGCCGCTGAAAGTGAGGTGGCTGGTCGCCGCGGACCCAACCGGCCTCCAGCCCCGTGACTGTCAGCGTCTGCTCTGGCCCCTTCCCTCGCAGCGCACCACCCGCAACCACCGCTTCCTCATCCTCCGCCCCCTCGACTCGGCCACATGCCCCACCCGCCGCGCGGGGAAGGCTGGGAAACGCCTCCGGCGTCGCCGAGTCACCGGCCCCCGCCGTTCTCTTCGGTTCCCGATTTAATCCTTTCTTTCCCCCCAACTCCCCTCCCCTGGTCCCTCCTCCCGGCCCCAACCTTTATACGGACGGATCTGGAAGACCGGAGGGAGAGAAAGGGGTTGGGGGGAGGGGGGAAGCCGAGCGGGGGGAGGGGATGGGAGGGAGGAATGCAAGTGCCGGCAACAAGGGGGGAGGGACGTTGACCTAACCGAAACGCAGAACGCGGTGTCCCAGAGCAAGGGTGTCGCCGCCGCGCACGAAAATGACGTCGCTAGCCGGGGAAGTTACTAGAAGGGGGGGGTGGAGAAGAGAGAGAGAGGAGGCAGTGCGCCTGCGCGGCTCCGTACTGCCCCTTCTTCCTCGCGACCCCGAAGCATTTTTTCTCACAGTCACACCCGGGGACGCTCTATTCTTTTCATTCATTCATTCAGTAGTATTTATTGAGCGCTTACTCTGTGCAGAGCACTGGACTAAGCGCTTGGAATGGACGACTGGGCAACAGAGAGAGACAATCCCTGCCCGATGACGGGCTCGCGGTCTAGAAGGGGGAGATTTTCCCGCTGCTCCCATTGACGGAGGGTTTCCTGGGCAGCGGAGGAGTCTGCTCGGGGGTCTCCCGCGGAGACAACCCGCTCCTGAAGTTCTTGGAAGGCACCTGGGAAGTGGCCAGAAACAAATAGCGATAAATCGAGACATCTCGTGTGTACTCTTTGAAAGCAAGGCGCTGAACACCGATGCGCTAAAGTCTTTAAAAAGAAATCGACCCAACAGACCCTTTGGTTACACAACCCCCGTGACTCACTTCCACACTGGCAAGGTTGTACGACCAGTCAGCCGAAGCCAGACCACTTGTGCTGACCGAATGGCCTCACCCCTTCCTGGTGGTTCGTTTCTCTGGCCTCGTGGGGCAGTTTTTTTGGTGTTTTTTGGTGTGTTGTTTTTTTTTTTTTTTAATTCTGGGACTGGCTGGCCTGGTCTAAACTCTGGAACTAGTGTGTCATCTCACAGTGCCCTGCATCCACTACTTGCTCAATAAATACTCTTTTGGTTTTGAAGCAGCGTGGCTCAGTGGAAAGAGCATGGGCTTTGGAGTCAGAGGTCATGGGTTCGAATCCCCGCTCTGCCACTTGTCAGCTGTGTGACTGTGGGCAAGTCACTTAACTTCTCTGTGCCTCAGTTACCTCATCTGTAAAATGGGGATTAAGACTGTGAGCCCCACGTGGGACAACCTGATTCCCTTGTGTCTACCCCAGCGCTTAGAACAGTGCTCTGCACATAGTAAGCGCTTAACAAATACCAACATTATTATTATTATTATTTTTTTGTTGGTTGGTGCTTTTGAGGGTGGGGTTAATGGTGTTTGTTAAGGGCTTACTATGTGCCAGGCACTGTACTGAAGTGTTGGGGTAGATAGAAGCTAATCAGGTTTGTTAGCTGGGGCTCACGTGATTAATTCCCATTTTCCAGATGAGGTAACTGAGGCCCAGAGAAGTGAACGGCCTGGCCCAAGAGCACACGGCAGACAATGGCAGAGCCAGGATGAGAACCCAGGTGCTCCAGCTCCCAGGCCCTCACTCTCTCCACTAGGCAGGGGTGCTTCTCTAACAGTCCTGCTGTGGTACTAGTGACAGACAGAGGAGCCATTTCATAGCTTGGAGACTCCCATCCATTGGTCTCCTGCTGGTGACATTTTCATTTTCTGGAGGGTGATAGTGCCTCATTTAGATTTTTGGTGATGCCACAGATGGTTCTTCCAGAAATAAACATCCCTGTGGTAATTTTAACAATGAATATAAAAATATTTGCTGAGAAAATTCAGAGCAGGATTTTCTCCTCCCTCCCTTCAGACCTCCATTTGGAGTCGTCACTTTGGCAGCAAGCCTTTAAATGTGACTTGCAAAGATAAGTTCACTGATTCCTGGTAGCAGAAAGGACAGTCTTTTTGTACGTGGGCAGGGTGGCCAGGACTGTGGGGCCCACATTGCTCTTTTCACTCATACATGGTGTCTTTTTTTTAATGGTATTTGTTAAGCGCTTACTCTGTGTCAGGCACTGTTTGAAGCGCAGGGGTAGATGCGGGGTAATCAGGTCGGGCACAGTCCCCATCCCACATGAGGCTCACAGTCTAAATAGGAAAGAGTAGGACTTAACCCCCATTTTACAGCTGAGGAAACTGAGACACAGAGAATTGAGGTGACCTGCCCAAAGTCACACAGCAGACAGTGGCAGAGCCGGAATGAGAACCAGGTTCTCTGATGCCCAGGCCCCGGCTCTTTCCACTAGGCCACGTTGCTTCCTTCGAATATGCAGGGTAGCTATACATGTGTGTGCCAGAAAAGGTGCCCTGCTTTATTTTCATGGACATCATGTGCAAGAGATTCTCTGGCAGAGACCTTCACGCTTATGGATGCAGTTTCACTGTCCACAGTACCATCTTCAAAGTGAAGGACAACTACTATGTGACAATTTACAAAGTCACAATACATATTTCCATCTGTCCCTCCCTGCTGCAGCGAACTGGCGACTTCTCCTTACATCCGCATCATAGTATAATTGTCTAATATCCCGTCCAGCCTCCCTTCATCCCATCCGAACAACCCGGAATGGAAGCCCCAACCTCTACAGGAACAGGGGGTGGGCACCATTCATTCATTCAATAGTATTTATTGAGCGCTTACTATGTGCAGAGCACTGTACTAAGCGCTTGGGATGAACAAGTCGGCAACAGATAGAGACAGTCCCTGCCGTTTGACGGGCTTACAGTCTAATCGGGGGAGACGGACAGACGAGAACAATGGCAATAAATAGAGTCAAGGGGAAGAACATCTCGTAAAAACAATGGCAACTAAATAGAATCGAGGCGATATACAATTCATTAACAAAATAAATAGGGTAACGAAAATATATACAGTTGAGCGGACGAGTACAGTGCTGTGGGGATGGGAAGGGAGAGGTGGAGGAGCAGAGGGAAAAGGGGAAAAAGAGGGTTAAGCTGCGGAGAGGTAAAGGGGGGGTGGCAGAGGGAGTAGAGGGAGAAGAGGAGCTCAGTCTGGGAACGCCTCTTGGAGGAGGTGAGTTTTAAGTAGGGTTTTGAAGAGGGAAAGAAAATCAGTTTGGCGGAGGTGAGGAGGGAGGGCATTCCAGGACCGCGGGAGGACGTGACCCGGGGGTCGACGGCGGGATGGGCGAGACCGAGGGACGGTGAGGAGGTGGGCGGCGGAGGAGCGGAGCGTGCGGGGTGGGTGGTGGAAAGAGAGAAGGGAGGAGAGGTAGGAAGGGGCAAGGTGATGGAGAGCCTTGAAGCCTAGAGTGAGGAGTTTTTGTTTGGAGCGGAGGTCGATAGGCAACCACTGGAGTTGTTTAAGAAGGGGAGTGACATGCCCAGATCGTTTCTGCAGGAAGATGAGCCGGGCAGCGGAGTGAAGAATAGACCGGAGCGGGGCGAGAGAGGAGGAAGGGAGGTCAGAGAGAAGGCTGACACAGTAGTCTAGCCGGGATATAACGAGAGCCCGTAACAGTAAGGTAGCCGTCTGGGTGGAGAGGAAAGGGTGGATCTTGGCGATATTGTAGAGGTGAAACCGGCAGGTCTCGGTAACGGATAGGATGTGTGGGGTGAACGAGAGAGACGAGTCAAGGATGACACCGAGATTGCGGGCCTGCGGGACGGGAAGGATGGTCGTGCCATCCACGGTGATAGAGAAGTCCGGGAGAGGACCGGGTTTGGGAGGGAAGATGAGGAGCTCAGTCTTGCTCATGTTGAGTTTTAGGTGGCGAGCCGACATCCAGGTGGAGACGTCCTGGAGGCAGGAGGAGATGCGAGCCTGAAGGGAGGGGGAGAGGACAGAGGCGGAGATGTAGATCTGCGTGTCATCTGCGTAGAGATGGTAGTCGAAGCCGTGAGAGCGGATGAGTTCACCGAGGGAGTGAGTGTAAATGGAGAACAGAAGAGGGCCAAGAACTGACCCTTGAGGAACTCCAACAGTTAAAGGATGGGAGGGGGAGGAGGCTCCAGCGAAGGAGACCGAGAATGACCGGCCAGAGAGGTGAGAGGAGAACCGGGAGAGGACGGAGTCCGTGAAGCCAAGGTGAGATAAGGTATGGAGGAGGAGGGGATGGTCGACAGTGTCAAAGGCAGCAGAGAGGTCAAGGAGGATCAGAATGGAGTAGGAGCCATTGGATTTGGCAAGAAGGAGGTCATGGGTGACCTTAGAGAGAGCAGTCTCGGTAGAGTGGAGGGGACGGAAGCCAGATCGGAGGGGGTCTAGGAGAGAATGGGAGTTAAGGAATTCTAAGCATCGATTGTAGACGACTCGTTCTAGGATTTTGGAAAGGAAGGGTAGTAGGGAGATAGGGCGATAACTGGAGGGGGAAGTGGGGTCGAGAGCGGGTTTTTTTTAGGATGGGGGAGACGTGGGCATGTTTGAAGGCAGAGGGGAAGGAGCCCTTGGAGATTGAGTGGTTAAAAATAGAAGTTAAGGAAGGTAGGAGGTCAGGGGCGATGGTTTTAATAAGGTGAGAGGGAATGGGGTCCGAGGCGCAGGTGGAGGGGGTGGCACTTGCGAGGAGGGAGGAGATCTCCTCTGAGGATACTGCAGGGAAGGATGGGAAAGTAGGGGAGGGGGTCGGTGGGGGGGAGGGGAGAGGCGGAGGGGTGACTCTGGGGAGCTCAGACCTGATCGTGTTGATTTTCGTGAGGAAATAGGTGGCCAGATCATTGGGGGTGAGAGATGGGGGAGGGGGAGGAACAGGGGGCCTAAGGAGAGAGTTAAAGGTCCGGAACAGTCGGCGGGGGTGACGGGCATGGGTGTCGATGAGGGAGGAGAAGAAGCTTTGCCTGGCGGAGGAGAGGGCAGAGTTAAGGCAGGAAAGGATAAATTTGAAGCGTGTGAGGTCGGCTCGGTGCTTGGACTTTCGCCAGCAGCGCTCAGCAGCTCGAGCATAGGAGCGTAGGAGGCGGACGGAGGAGGTGATCCAGGGCTGTGGGTTAGTGGAGCGAGAGCGGCGGAGGGAAAGGGGGGCGAGAGAGTCGAGATGAGTAGAGAGGGTGGAGTTGAGAGCGGAGACCTGATCATCGAGATAGAGATGGGGGGGGGGGGTGTTTGGGAGGTGGGGTGGGGTGGGGTCTGTGTTTTTAATGGTCTTTTAAGCGCTTACTACGTGCCAGGTACTGTTCTAAGGACTGAGGTAGATACAAGGTAACCAGGTTGGGCAGAGTCCATGTCTCAAATGGAGCTCAGTCTTAACCCCCATTTTACAGATGAAGAAACTGAGGTCAAGAGAAATGAAGTGACTTGCCCAAGGTCACACAGCAGACAAGTGGCGGAGCCGACATTAGAACCCAGGTCCCTCTCACTCTCAGGCCCGTGTTCTATCCACTAGGCCACACTGCGAGTAATTCAAATTGGTTGGAGAAATAGGAGGAACACCCGAGCTAGCATAACCTAGAATCCACCCAGGAATGGTGCCCTATCCAAACCCTCCTAAAATCACATCTCCTCCAAGAGGCCTTCCCTGATTAAGCCCTCATTTCCCCTACCCACCCTCCCATCTGTGTACCCCTTAAGCACTTTGAAACTCACCCCAGCCCCACAGCACTTATGTCCATATCCTTATGTTCTCCTATTTCCCCATCTGTAATTGATTATAACGTCTGTTTTCCCCAGTAGATGGAAAGCTCCTCGTGGGCAGGGATCAGGTCTACCAACCCTATTTTACTGTGCTTTCCCAATCGCTTAGTACAGTGCTCTCCACACGGTAAGTGTTCAAGAAATACCACTGATGGATTGATCGAGGTGAAATTTGAACATTAACTTATAAAGATGAGACAAAAGTGAAACCAGCATCAGGTGGTGCAAACAAACACAACAGCACACTAAAGGACAGTCTTTGTGTGCGCAAGTCGGTCAGAGCAATGGGTCGAGTACTGACTTTTTCAGCTGCACAGTCAAATCTCGGTCTGTGACATCACCTTCAAATAAGGAGGAAAACTCTACAGAACATTACATATACTGTCAACTCCTTAGTGGACAGGGAACATGTGTTTGGATTCTATTGTACTTAGAACTGTGCTCTGCAGTTAGTAGGCACTTGGTGCCATTATCAGTAAATAAATGTCGATTATGTGCAATGTGGGCTAGTTATATAAAAACACAAACTGGTGTTTCCATTCACAACTTTAAAATGCTACTTCTCAACATTTCTGCATGTTTTAATCCTGGACAGTCAGGGTTCGGCTCTGTGACCTTGGGCAAGTCCCAACTACTCTGCCTGTAAAACGGGGATTAAAATCCTCCTCCCTCCGACTTTAAACTGTGAGCCCCATGTGGGACGGGGACTGTGTCTAACCTGATTATCTTGTATCTGTCCCACCACTTAGTACAGTGTCTGGCAGAGAGTAAATGCTTACCAAATACCATAGAAGGGGGGTGCACATGAGGTAAAACCAGAAAGCCTCTTCGTTAGAGCATCTATAAAACCAGGAGTTCTGGACAGTCGCCTTGCTGCCTTCCTTCAAACCAGTACAGGACAGAAGCCTGCCTACTTACCTATCTACAGATTATTTTTCTATTTGAATGTCTGTCTCCCCCTCCAGACTGTCAGCTCGTTGTAGGCAGGGAATGTGTCTACCATCTCTGTTGTATTATACTCTCATTCATTCACTCAATCGTATTTATTGAGCCCTTACTGTGAGCAGGACCCTGTGCTAAGCGCTCACTTGCCCCACCACTTAGTACAGTGCTCTGCACACAGTAAATATTCAGTAAATACCACTGATGGATAGATTGATTGATTTAAAACCGTTCAATTCAGCATTACCAAATAAGTCAGAAAATCTGTGAATTCTGGCTAGATGCCCACAGCGTGGCTTAGTGGAAAGAGCACGGGCTTGGGAATCAGAGGACACGGGTTCTAATTCCTGATCCACTCCTGATCTACTTACTGTGCGATCTTGGGCAAATCACTTCACTTCTCGGCGCCTCAGTTACCTCATCTGTAAAATGGTGATTAAGACTATGAGCCCCACGTGGGACAACCTGATTACCTTGTATAATAATAATAATAATGTTGGTATTTGTTAAGCGCTTACTATGTGCAGAGCACTGTTCTAAGCGCTGGGGTAGACACAGGGTAATCAGGTTGTCCCACGTGAGACTCACAGTTAATCCCCATTTTACAGATGAGGGAACTGAGGCACAGAGAAGTTAAGTGACTTGCCCACAGTCTTGTATCTACCCCTGTGCTTAGAACAGTGCTTGGCGTATAGTAAGCACTTAACAAATACCATAACAATAATAATAAGGAAATGAGATTTCCTAGCTGGAGCATAGTCTCTAGGGGTGGGGTCATATAAAGAGGCAGGGACAAAAAAAGGGGGTGGGCCACAGAGGGTGAGAAATGGGGGGGTGGGGAGGAGCAAGGGAAATAGGGAGAAAGAGAAAGGTATGGGGGTGGGGAAAAACAGGGATAAGAGGATTTGGGGCAAGGGATGGGAAGGATGAGGAAAATGAAAGGTACACAGCCAAGTGGATAATTAATGGAGAGGGATTGGGTGGTTAGGGGAAATGGGGATTTAGACGGGGAAGGCCTCTTAGACAGCATGGTCTAGTGGAAAGACCCCAGGCCTGGGAGTCAGAGGACCTGAGTTCTAATTCCGCTCCGCCCCCGTCAGCTGTGCGATCTTGGGCAAATCACTTCTCAGCGCCTCAGTTACCTCCTCTGTAAAATGGGGACGTGGGCTGTGTCCAACCTGATTACCTTGTATCTACCCCAGCGTTTAGTACAGTTCCTGGCACATAGTAAACTCTTAATAAATACAGTTAAAAATAATCCAGCCCTTTCCTCAAAAAACTTTCAATCTTGCCCGTTTTTCTTCCTTTTGATTTTTAATGCTGCATGCAGTTCATAACACTCACCCAATCAGAAATGTGTGTGAAGCGTCTGGAGAGCGTGCCATTGGAACTAGGGCTACAGAGTAAGGCCAGTATAAAAATAGAATCATAAAAGCTGAACGAGTCCTCCAGAGGCAAACCGCATCACCCCATCCAGCCTCCTGTTTGGGAGTGGACCTAAACGATTCCAGACTGACGGGATCTTTCCTCTTCTTTGAAACTGGAGCAGAGCTATCATTAATAGAGATGAGAAGCAGCGTGGCTCAGTGGAAAGAGCACAGGCTTTGGAGTCAGGGCTCATGAGTTCGAATCCCAGCTCTGCCACTTGGTTGTGTGACTGTGGGCAAGTCACTTAACTTCTCTGTGCCTCAGTTCCCTCATCTGTAAAATGGGGATTAAGACTGTGAGCCCCACGTGGGACAACCTGATTCCCCTATGTCTACCCCAGCGCTTAGAACAGTGCTCGGCACATAGTAAGCGCTTAACAAATTCCAACATTATTATTATTATTATTATTATTATTATTATTATTAGATGGCATTGATTAAGCCCTTACTATGGGCCCGTCTAAGAGGGGGGCGGGCGGGTGTCTTAGCCCCAATGGACAGATGAGGAGAACAAGGCACAGAGATGTTTAAGAGACTTGGCCAGGTTCCACAGCAGGTCAGGAGTACAGCTGGGTTTCCCCAATGGCAATCCTCCTCTTTGTCCGTCTTCATTCAATCATATTTATTGAGTGCTTAACTGTGTGGGGAGCACTGTACTAAGCACTTGGGAGAGTACAATATGACAATCTCCCAGGGAGTGGGAGATAAGGGAAAGTGGGGCTTCGATTCTTTTGCCGCCAAACCCTGTTCTGCCTTTCTTCCTGCCTGGAACTTTCTCTCCCTTCGAATCTGCCAGACCATAGCTCTCCCTGGTGTCAAAGACCTTCTGAAATCCCATCTCTTCCAGTTATTTTTTCTTCTTCCCAAGTCATCTCCTCCCAAGTACCCCCACAGCACTTTTGTGTACTTACAGCCTCCCGAAGTACTTCCGTACATATAGGTCTTACCATGCTACGTGAGAAGCAGCGTGGCTTAGTGGAAATATCACGGGCTTGTCAGTCAGAGTATGTGAGTTCTAATCCCGGCTCCGCCACTTGTCTGCTGTGTGACCTTGGGCAAGCCATTTAACTTCTCTGGGCCTCAGTTACCTCATCTGTAAAATGGGGATTAAGGCTGTGAGCCCCATGTGGGACAACCTGATTACCTTGTATCTACCCCAGCACTTAGAACAGTGCAGGGCACATAGTAAACACTTAACAAATACCATCATTATTATTATTATTACTCTAGCAGGGGAGACAGTAAAATAAATAACAGGTAGGGGAAGTAATCCAGAATATAGAGATAATAAGAATAATAATATTTGTTAAGCACTTACTATGTGTCAAGCACTGCTCTAAGTCCTGAGGAAGATAGAAGATAACCAGGTCAGACACAGTCCCAGTCCCACACAGCAATTGTAACCTAAGCGGGAGGGAGGACAGGTATTAAATCTCCGTTTTCCACACAGCAGGTGAAGTTGGAATTGGAACCTAGGTCCTCTGACTCCCAGGCCTCGGGTCTTTGCGGTAGGCCACACCGTTGCTGTCTCTCCCTACTCCAGTCCATACTTGGCTCCGCTGCCCGGATCGTTTCTCTACAGAAACATTCAGTCCATGTTTCCGCACTCCTCAAGAACCTCCAGAAGCAGAGTGGCTCAGCGGAAAGAGCCTGGGCTTGGGAGTCAGAGGTCATGGGTTCGAATCCCAGATCTGCCACTTGTCAGCTGTGTGACTGTGGGCAAGTCACTTAACTTCTCTGTGCCTCAATTTCCTCATCTGTAAAATGGGGATTAAAACAGTGAGTCCCACATGGGACAACCTGATCACCCGTATCTACCCCAGCACTTAGAACAGTGCTCTGCACATAGTAAGCGCTTAACAAATACCAACATTATTATTATCCACCTCTGCATCAAAAAGAAACTTCTTACCATTGGCTTTAAAGCACTCAATCACCTAGCCCCCTCCTGTACTGGGGTGGATACAAGCAAATCAGGGTGGACACAGAAGGCTCACAGTCTTAATCTCCAATTTACAGTTGAGGTAACTGAGGCCCAGAGAAGTGAGGGGAGAAGAGAAGACTTCTCCAGTTTCCATGTTGTCCTGGGGTTCCGGGCATATTTCTCAGCTAATGTTTGGAAGTTTTAAAAAAGTGTCTTCTGCTCACCATCCTCCCGTACAGGTTTTATCTCATGGTTCTCTCACTTTCCCTTCCACTCCTCCTCTTGCCAAGTCTCTTACTCACCTGGGTAGCTTGGCTCGGCAGAGTCATGTGAGACAGAGAGTGAGGGAGAGAAGGAAGGAGGGAGGAAGAAAGGGAGGAAAGGGGAAAAGAAGGAGGAGTTTAAGTGGGGGAACGAATCATGGACAAGGACAAATCGAGGGGGACAGCAGATCAGGTGATTGTGCTTTCCAGAAGGAGCTTAGATAGTCCTGAGTCAATCAATAAGTGATATTTACTGAGTGTCTACTGTGTGCAGAGCACTGTACTAAGCATTTGGGAAAGAACAATACAACAGAGTTCCCTGCCCACAGCCAGTTTACGGTCTAGAGGGGAGAGTATCAGACTTCAGAGGCTGAACCTAACCAAAAATACCAAAGGCCAAACACTAAGAAATGGAAGGTTTCTGGCACTTCTTTTTCCTTTGATAGGATGGGAGCTGATCAGAACTCAAACGGGAGGATTTGGGTTTAAGTAATAATGGAAGCCTGAGTTGTGCACATGAGGGGGTCAATTTATTTCTATACAATGAGGAGCAGCATGGCCTGGTGGATAGAGCACAGGCCTGGGTGTCAGAAGGACCAGGCTTCTAATCCCAGCTCTGTCACCTGTTTGCTGCATGACCTTGGGCAAGTCATTTCACTTCTCTGAGCCTCAATTCCCTCATCTGTAAAATGGGGATTAAGAATGTGCGCTCCATGTGGGACAGGGACTCCGTCCAACCCGGTGAGCTTGGATCTATAGCAGTTCTTAGTACAGAACTTGGCACGTAGCAGGCCCTTAAATGCCACTGAAAAAAAACAAAAACAAACTGACCAGAACCCAAGAGAGAGGATTTGGGTTTAAGTAATCAAGGAAGCCTGAACTGTGCAAATGAGGAGGTAGATTTATTTCTATACAGTATTAGTATGAGTGCGCATATGTGCAGGTACCTGTTTTTATTGGGGATCACTGGTGGATTGATTGATCATAGTAAACATCAAGTCATAGTAAACAGAACAAGTACCCAAGGCTGGGAAAAGATAAGTGAAGGGAGAAGGGTTTTTAATGCCCCTGCCAACATTGGCCATTCAGACCGGTTCAACTCCAGCCTCTGCAGCTAGCATTATTGAGCATTCTTATTTGCACAAACTCGCACACCCTTTCTCCCTCCCACCCGTCTCACAGCTTTTGGTAAAAAAAGAAAAAAAAATACGAAAAACTCCCCATGGTGTTCGTATTTTCTGAAGTATCCTCCTTCAGACACACATCATGTTCTTGTGGGTTTTATAAAATATCACAAAAGCTGACGTTGAGCAAAACTTTTGAGAATCGTAACTCCCAGAGATTTAAGATCAAACTTTGGAGCTATCTTCTCCTCATGTAGGCACATTTTGCAGGTGCATTTAGGAAGTTGAGGGGAACAATAGTAATAAGAGCAATAGTCTATATTGAATGCTCTGCACACAGTGAATGCTCAATAAATATGACTGATTTATTGATCACTGAATACCTACTGTGTGCGATCAATCAATCCATGGTATTTATGGAGTGCTTACTGTGTGCAGAGCACTGGACTAAGCACTTGGGACCATACAAGAGAGTAGGTAGACATGTTCCCTGCCCACATGGAGCTGACAGTTTAGAGGGGGAGACAGATGTGAATATAAATAAATGATTTATAATATAAAATGTATAGATACTTAAATGCCCTGGTGCTGAGGGTGGGGTGAATACCAAATGCCCCAAGATCACAGATCCAAGAAGTGTATAGATGATGCAGAAGGGAGAGGGAGATGGGGAAAAGAGGGCTTTAATCTCTTCAAAGCCTCACTGAGGGCACATCTCCTCCAAGAGGCCTTCCCTGACTAAGCTCCACTTTTCCTCATCTCCCACTCCCTTCTACATCGCCCTGACTTGCTCCCTTTGCTCTCCCCCCACCCGGCCCCACCCCACAGCACCTATGAATATATCTGTCATTTTATTTATTTATACTGATGTCTATTTGTATTGATGTCTGTCTCCCCCCCCCCCAGATGGTGAGCTCATTGTGGGCAGGGATCGTCCCTCTTTATTGCTGTATTGTACTTTCCTAAGTGCTCAATATAGTGCTCTGCACACAGTAAGTGCTTAATAAATCTGATTGAAGGAATGAATTAATGAATGGAAGACCTCTTGGAGGAGGTGTGACCTTGGTACAGGGGCAATACCCTGAACTCAGTGTGTGGGAAAGTCCAGCTCAAAGAATAATTATGGTACTTGTTAAGCACTTACTATGTGCCAAGCATTGTTTTAAGTGCTGGGGTAGACACAAATTACCTGGGTTGCCCCTGTGCCACATGGGGCTCCCACTCTTAATCCCCATTTTATAGATGAGGTAACAGAGGCCCAGAGAAGTGAAGTGACTTGCCCAAGTTCACAAAGCAGAACAGTGGTGGAGCCAGAACTAGAACCCAGGTCCTTCTGACTCCCAGGCCTGGGCTCTATCCGCTAAACCATGCTGCTTCTCTATGCGGCAGGCACTGTACTAAGCGCTGGGGTAGATACAAGCTAATCAGGTAGGACACTGTCCACATCCCACTTAGGGCTCATGGCCTTAATCCCCATTTAACAGATGAGGTAACTGAGTCACAGTACAATTCTAGCCTGGTGCTGTGTCTCCATCGCCACGGGACCATGAGGCTCTGAAATTTTGGGGAAGGAGATCATGGATAGTCCGGGGCCCAACCTAACCTTGGAGAAAAACTGGCAAAGGGGAGCATTTTAATCCTCAACTTGCTTATTTGTGTCAGTGGAGCAGGTGCCCGTGAAGCCTTTGGGGATTTTGCCTGGCTCTGTCTCCCCCACAGTCCCACGTTGATCGGCTCTGTTTTCCTCCTCACATGGGGCTCACAGTCTTAATCCCCATTTTCCACATGAGGTAACTGAGGCCCAGAGAAGTGAAGTGTGCACAGTCCGGTTTTAGGCATCTGGGGAACATGCATAAGAAGTAACCAACACAGACCCTGCCCCAAGGCCGCATTGGGCCCCATTCCCAGCCTCTTCCCCCCAGTACTACTACTAATAATAATCGTGGTATTTATTAAGTGCTTACTATGTGTCAAACACTGTTCTAAGCACTGGGGTAGGTGCAGGTGAATTCAGTCGGGCGCAGTCTCTGTCCTACATGGGATTCAAAGTCTAAATAGGAGGGAGAACAGGTATTGAATCCCCATTTTACAGTTAAGGAAACTGAGGCAGAGAGACGTGAATAGACTTGCCCAAGGTCACACAGCAAGCAATTGGTAGAGCCGGGATTGGAATACAGATCCTCTGACTCCCAAACCCATGCTCCGAAGCAGCGTGGCGTAGTGGATAGACCATGGGGCTGGGAGTCAGAAGGACCTGGGTTCTAATTCCGGCTCCGCCATGTGTCTGCTGTGTGACCTTGGGCAAGTCACTTTACTTCTCCGTGCCTCAGTTACCTCATCTGTAAAATGGGGATTGAGACTTTGAGCCCCATGTGAGACAGGGACTGTAATAATGTTGGTATTTGTTGGTATTTGTGTCCAGACTGTGTCCAGCCTGACTTGTATCCACCCCAGCGCTTATACAGAGTCTGGCACATAGCAAGTGCTTAACAAATACCATAATAATAATGACAATAAAATAATAACAGGCCACACGGCTCTCCTCTCCCTCTCACGGCTCTCCTCTCCCTCTCCTTCTCTCGTTCCATGCCCATTTGCAGCGCAAGAAGGATTCAACTGCTGTTACCATGTAAGATATGTGTGTGTGTGTTTATATGTACACAATAATTACCATTTCGAAGCTTCAAGGTCCCACCCTGTCTTTAAACTCAGCTGCATAAACTTTTTTTGTTGTTTGTTTTTCCGGATCTCTCCTTTGGAGTCCAGAATTTATCTCGGGCTGAACGTACCACGTTCCTGCACAGGCTGTCCCCTGACAGGCCGGAAAATAGGTCATTTATCGGTTGAACTGCTGACAGACTGACATTATTCCCTAGGGCGAGTCTTGCCCATCTTGCAAAAGTGGTGAGACCGGCTCACCTGGGGTCCTATGTAGATCGAGAGTCAATATCGTTCAGCCTAGGGTGGAGCTGGAGTTCAGTTCCTCTACAACTGCTGCTCAGTGTGGCCTTCAATCAAGCTAGCCCTCGATCAGATTTATTGAGTGCTTACTGTGTGCAGGGCACTGTACTAAGCGCTTGGGAGAGGACAGTACACCAGAGTTGGTTGACAGTTCCTGGCCCACGAGGAGCTGACAGGCAAATGCACCCTGAACCCATGTATTCTCATCTCAAAGCTGCAACTGCATTCGAACTGTATCGGGAGAGGTCACCCCTCAGATTATTGGTTCGCTCAACACACAGCCGACTGAGCCCCCGAGAACTATCCTCTTGGTTTGAGGTGGCGGGGGGAAGGAGCTTCTGAAGATAATTCGCCCACGTCCTGCCTCTGGCCTGCAACACCCTCCCTCCTCAAATCTGCCAGACAATTACTCCCCCCACCCCGCCTTCAAAGCCTTATTGAAGGCACACCTCTTCCAAGAGGCCTTCCCCGATTAAGCCCTCCTTTCCTCTTCTACCACTCCCTTCTGCGTCGCTCTGACTCGCTCCCTTTATTCCTCCCCCCTCCACAGCACATATGTCCAGATCTGTCACTTACTCATTTCTGTTCATGTCTGTCTCCCCCTCTAGACTGTAAGCTCGCTGTGGGCGGGGAATATGTGTCTGTTTATTGTTATACTGTTCTCTCCCAAGAGCCTAGTACAGTGCTCTGCACACAGTAAGCGCTCAATAAATACGATCGAATGAACAGTTGTGTGACCCTGGGGGAGTTGTGTGACCCTGAATCATTCATTCCACTGCTCAAGGAAGGTGATTTTAGAACTTCACTGTGGAGGCGGCACACTGGGTATTGGACGGGGGAGTTTAATACAGTGTTCCGCACACAGTCCGTGCTCAGTAAATACAACTGATCGATCCATCAGTTTACTGAGAAGCAGCACGGCTTAGTGGGTAGAGCATGGCTCTGAGAGTCAGAAGGACATGGGTTCTAATCCCAGCTCCACCACATATCTGCTGTGGGAGCTCGGGAAGTCACTTAGCTTCTCTGGGGCTTGGTTACGTCATCTGTGAAATGGGGTGTAAGACTGTGAGCCCCAGGTGGGACAGGGATTGTGTCCGACCTGATGAACTTGTATCTACCTCAGTAGTTAGAACAGTGCCGGGCACATAGTAAGCGCTTAACAAGTCCCATCATTATTGTTAATCATTATTTGATCGGATGGCACCCAGCAGGATGTGAGTGGGGTTGGAATCCACTGGAACGGCAAGTGCAACCAGAGACCTGCCAGATGACTCTGAAATAATGTGCAAAGAAACCAGACGGCAAGAATGCAGATGTGTCTGGAAACAAGGAGGCTGCCCCCTGAAAAAAGCAAACCCAAAGAACTTTAAGGAGTGGAGTGGGAATACAACAGAAGCCCAAGGCTTATTTGAATGGGTGGAGAGCCACTGGAGGGGTGATGTGTGAATCAGGCCTCTAAAGACTGGCTCTTGACTGCGCTTAGTATGGTGCAAGCGCTTAGTATAGTGTTCTGCACCCAATAAGTCTTCTAGAAATATCAGTGATGGAGTGATTGATGGACTGGAACTGCCTTTAGGGAAACTTTCTCCCTGGCCAAAATCCCACATCTCCGCCCATACGTCACCTCCTACTTGTAAGATCTCTGTGGGCGTTCATTCATTAATTCAACCGGATTTATTGAGCGCTTAATGTGTGCAGAGCACTCTACTAAGCCCCTGAGAGAGTACAATATAACCATAAGCAGACACATACCCTGCCCACAACGAGCTTACAGTCTAGAGGGGAGGGAATGTGTCTACCAACTCTGTAGTTGCAGAGAAGCAGCGTGGAGAAGCAGCATGGCTCAGTGGAAAGAGCATGGGCTTTGGAGTCAGGGGTCATGAGTTCGAATCCCAGCTCTGCCACTTGTCAGCTGTGTGACTGTGGGCAAGTCACTTAACTTCTCTGTGCCTCAGTTACCTCATCTGTAAAATGGGGATTAAGACTGTGAGCCCCACGTGGGACAACCTGACTCCCCTGTGTCTACCCCAGCGCTTAGAACAGTGCTCTGCACATAGTAAGCGCTTAACAAATACCAACATTATTATTATTATTATTATTATTAGTTTCAACCTCTCCCAAGCATTTAGTACAATGCTCTGCACACAGGAGAGTGCTCGATAAATAAGATTGATTGACTGTTTAGACTGTGAGCCCCATATGGGATGGGGACTGTGTCCGACCTCAGTGCTTAGAATGTAGAATCTACCCCAGCACTTAGAACAGTGCTTGGCACATAGTAAGCACTTAACAAGCACCATAATCATTATTCACCTTTGCATCCTCACCACTACCTACTTCCGGAGGGAAGAATTCAGTTGAGGAAACTGAGGCGCAGAGGTGTTAATAGACTTGCCCAAGGTCACGCAGCAAGCAATTGGCAGAACGGAATATCCCATATCTACTTCAGTTCTCAGCACTGGGCTCGGCAAGTCAACACTCAATAAATCCCGTTAATCAATCACATATAAAAGAAAATGCCGAGGACTCCTACATTGCAATTCTCTCTCAACGGCAAATTTGCAAATGTACAGGGCATAAATTTGCAGATGTAAAATTGGATACACAGGCTAATGATGGTGAGAACAAGTCAGCTTCAATTTTGTATAATTATTTCTCCTAGCACCCTTCTAAACAATGACCCGCATTAAGCTATCGCTTAAGCCATTTGAGTATTATAATTTCAAAGTATATTTCCAGTTTGGCACTGCTTACTCTAAATCGATTCCTGGCCCGCTCCCAAATCACGTCCCATTCTACCTTTTCTCCCTGGGAGACTAATTTGAGATCCTGGGCTCTGCACATAGTAAGCAGCAGTGTGGCTCAGTGGAAAGAGCATGGGCTTTGGAGTCAGAGGTCATGAGTTCGAATCCCAGCTCTGCCACTTGTCAGCTGTGTGACCATGGGCAAGTCACTTAACTTCTCTGTGCCTCAGTTACCTCATCTGTAAAATGGGGATTAAGACTGTGAGCCCCACGTGGGACATCCTGATTCCCCTGTGTCTACCCCAGCGCTTACTTATTGCTCTGCACATAGTAAGCGCTTAACAAATGCCAACATCTAAGCACTCAATAAAATACAATTGAATGAATGAATGAATTGATAATAGTCGACTCAGGCAGGCAACCCATCTATCCCCCTATTTCCTGGCACCCAAACCACCTCAGAAAGATAATCATCTACCATTTTGATTCATTCAATCAATCAATCGTATTTATGGAGCATTTACTCTGTGCCCAGCAATGTACCAATCAATCAGTGGCATTTATTAATAATAATAATGTATTTGTTAAGCACTTACTATGTGCCAAGCACTTGTGAACAGATCTGTAATTTATTTATATTAATGTCTGTCTCCCCCTATAGACTGTAAGCTCACTGTGGGCAGGGAATGTGTCTGTTTTATTGCTACATTGTACTCTCCCAAACACATAGTACAGCACTTTGTGCACAGTAAGCGCTCAATAAATACCATTGAATGAATTAATGAAGCACCATTCTAAGCGCTGGGGTAGATACAAGGTAATCAGGTTGGACACAGTCCCTGTCCCACATGGGACTCACAGTCTTAATCCCCATTTTACAGATGAGGTGACTACTGAGGCACCCCCTCTCAGGATGGCGCCGGGAGAGTTTCCCGTACTCTACCAATCTCGGCTACGGGAGGGAGAGCGAAGCAGAGGCCTATCCATTCCATTCCTAGCTTGGACAGTGACTAGCGAGTGGAAGGCAATCTACTACAAGTCAAAACTCACCTTTCATTCCTTCATTTGTATTTATTGAGCACTTACTGTGTACAGAGCACTGTACTACGCGTTTGGGAACATACAATACAACAATAAACAGTGACATTTCCTGCCCATAACAAGCTTACTGTCTAGAAACAGGCATGAATACAAATAAATACATAACAGCTACGTACATAAGTGCCGTGGGGCTGGGAGGGGGGAAAAGAAAAGGGAGCAAGTCAGGCTGATGCAGAAGGGAGTAGGAGATGAGACACCTGGCCAGCAGAGGCATGGGAGAGAGTCAAGGGTGGAGACTTAAATTTACAGCACGGAAGGAGGCGATGATAAACCACTTCTGGATTTTTCCCAAGAAAACTCTATGGATCCCCAACCAGAACGATTGCAGATGGAGGCGGGGCATTCTGGGAGAGATGTGTCCATGGAGTTGCTTTGGGTCGGAGACGGCTCGACAGCGTAAGACAAGACAACTGAGACACAGACATGTGAAATGATTTGCCCAAGGTCACATAGCAGACAAGTGGTGGAGACGGGATTAGAGCCCACATCACGTTTATTGAGAGTTCACTGTATGCAGAGCACTGTGCTACAAACTTGGGAGAGGGCAGAACAACAGAGACGGCAGACTCGTTCCCAGCCCATAAGGAGGGAAGACTGCAAGATTCTAGTCTGTAAGATGCTTGTGGGCAGGGAACGTGTGTACCGACTGTTCTCTTGTACTCTCCCAACTTCTTGGTACAGTGCTTTGGACACAGTAAACACTCAATAAGTGCCACTGATCGATTGAAGGAACTTAGAGCTAGAGAGGGAGAGAGATGTGAATATAAATAAATGATGAATATGCTGTGGGGCTGAGGGTGGGGTGAATATCTAGACTGTGAGCCCGCTGTGGGCAGGGATCGTCTCTATTTGTTGCTGAACTGTACTTCCCAAGTGCTTAGTACAATGCTCTGCACACAGTAGGTACTCAATAAATATGATTGAATGAATGAAAGTTCTTAAAGGGGATCCATCCCAGTGCATAAGTGACACAGAAGGGAGAGGGAGTAAGAGAAATGAGAGAAGGCCTCTTGGAGGAAATGATCACCAGTGGTATTTATTGAGCAATAACTGTGTGCAGAACACTGGACTAAGCACTTGGGAGAGTTCCTGCCCATAACAAGCTTAAAGTCTAGAGGGTGTGATTTGAATAAGGTTTTGGAGAGGGGGAGAGCGGTGATCTGTTGCATATGAAGGGGGAGGGAGTTCCAGGCCAGAGGGAGGATAATAATAATAATGATGATGGTATTTGTTAAGCGCTTACTAGGTGCCAAGCACTGTTCTAAGCACCGGGGTAGATACAAGGTAATCAGGTTGTCCCATGTGGGGCTCACAGTCTTAATCCCCATTTTCCAGATGAGGTAACTGAGGCACAGAGAAGTTAAGTGGCTTGCCTAAGGTCACACAGCAGACAAGTGGCGGAGGCGGGATTAGAACCCATGTCCTCTGACTCCCGAGCCTGTGCTCTTTCCACTAAACCACGCTGCTTCTCATGAGAGAAAGGGGTCGGTGGCGAGATGGATAATAAAACAATAATAATAATAATAATAATGATGATGGCATTTGTGACAGAGGCACACTGAGCAAGCTGGCACTAGAGGGGTGAGGTGTGCAGGCTAGGCTTGGAAGCATTTGAAAGACTATAATACTGTAGAGTTGGTATACATGATCCCTGCCCTCAAGGGACTTAAAATCTCATGGGGGAGACAGATATTAAAATGTATTCACCCCACCCTCAGCCCCACAGCACTTACGTACTTATCCGTAATTTATATTAACATCTGTCTACCTCTCTAGACCGTAAGTTCCATGTGGGCAGGGAAGGTGTCTACCAACTCTGATATACCGCCTTCTCCCAAGTGCTTAGTACAGTGCTCTGTGCACAGTAAGTGCTCAATCGATCCAATTAATTGATAAATTACAAACAAGGTAGGCCATCGAGTAGAAGGATATCAATCAATCGTATTTATTAAGCGCTCACTATTTGCATCGCACTGCATTAAGCACTTGGGAGAGTACGATATAACACGATAAACCCCTCTAGGCCTCAGTTACCTCATCTGTAAAATGGGGATGAAGACTGTGAGCCCCATGTGGGACAGGGACTGTGTCCAGCCTGATTACCTTGTATCTACCCCAGCTCTCAGCACAGTGCTTGGCACACAGTAAGCACTTAATAAATACCACAATTATTAATAGTAGTGTTAGTAATGGTAGATGTACTGAGGGGCCAAGGTACCAACCACTCGGGAGAGTACAACAGAGACGCGTGATGCTTTCCCTGCCCACAAGAAGCTTACCCTTTTGGAGGAAACAGAGGGAAGGCTCTTCAATAATAATAATAATGATGGTATTTGTTAAATGCTTACTATATGCCAAGTACTGTTCTAAGCACTGGGTCTGTTTCCTCCAAGACCGTGGGATAATCCCTAGCCACGTTGGCCACAACTGAACCATGAGGCATCACAAGCGGAATCTTAGTACTTGCCTCCCCCCAGCTATAATAATGTTGGTATTTGTTGAGCGCTTACTATGTGCCGAACACTGTTCTAAGCGCTGGCATAGATACAGGGCAATCAGGTTGTCCCACGCGGGGCTCACATCCCCATTTTCCAGATGAGGGAACTGAGGCACAGAGAAGTTAAGTGACTTGCCCAAAGTCACAGAGCTGGCAAGCGGCGCAGTCGGGATTAGAACCCATGACCTCTGACTCCCAAGCCCGGGCTCTTTCCACCGAGCCATGCTGCTTCTCACAGCTATCTATCCTGATGGGGCTGGGTATAATTTTCAAGGCTATCTCAACACCCAATATTCATCCACTGCTGAGACCTAGAATTTTCCGCTTTCGGAAAAATTCCAAGGCACACCTTTCCCAAAGTAATCCCGCTCGCCGTGCGCTCGATATTTTGAAAACAACCGAGGCATTTTCACCACACCTACTCTGTCGATGGCAAGGTTATAGCTATTACACTGCTGGAGAAATGAACCTGACAAACTGTTCTCTTGGGTTTAATAGGAGAGAATACCTCAAAGCAAAATCGCTAGCCCAAGCCATTCTTTGTGTCTGGCTTGTCTTCCCACCGGGAATAGAAATGGAGGTGTCTTCTTTTCCAATCTGTTTGCTGCCTTTGAATTCTGCCAATCCACAATGGGGCTGATGCCCCTGTAGGTCCAAACATAATGCCTACCCAGATCTCAAAAGGGATTCTGCCTATGACCCCTATAGGACATGGTGGCATCCATCATTCACTGCCGATTTCAAAGAAGTTTTTGAAGATGACAGATTTTGTAAAACCACCATACACACAGAGAGACTGATCTTTGGCCTGTCCAGCTAGACTCATGCATTTTGGGTTTTTTCCCAATTAACTTGATATGTTACATTCTACAAGCCAGAAAATACCTGTTGGGCACACGGGGTGGCCTCTTGGAAAGAGCCCAGGCCTGGGAGTCAGAGGACCTGGGTTCCGATCTAGTTTCTAAGCCTGGTTCTGCCACTTGTCAGCTGTGTGACCTTGGGCAAGTCACTTCACTTCTCTAAGAGAAGCAGCTTGGCCTAGTAGGAAGAGCCAGGGCCTGGGAGTCAGAGGAACTGGGTTCCGATCTCGACGGCACCGCTTGTCTGCTGTGTGACCCCTTTCCACCTCCTAACTCATCTCGCTACTCTCCTACTACTACTCAGCCCGCACACTTCACTCCTCTAATGCTAACCTTCTCACTGTACTGTCTATCTCTCCACCCACCTCTCACCCATGTCCTGCCTCTGGCCTGGAACGCTCTCCCTCCTCCTATCTGACAGACAGTTACTCTCCCCGCCTTCAAGGCCTTCTCCAAGGCACATTCCCTCCAAGAGGCCTTCCCTGACTAAACCCTCCTTTCCTCTTCTCTCACTCCCTTCAGCCTCCCCCTGACTTGCTCCCCTTATTCATACCCCCTCCCAGCCCTACAGCACTTATGACACATCTGTAATTTATTTATTTCTACTAGTGTCTGGTTCCCCATCTAGACTCTAAGCTCGCTTTGGGCAGGGAATGTGTCTGTTTATTGTTATATCGTACTCTCCCAAGCGCTTAGTACAATGCTGTGCACACAGTAAGTGCTCAGTAAATACTATTGACTAACCATGGCAAGTCACTTAACTTCTCTGTGTCTCAGTTTCCTCATCTTTAAAAGAGGGATTGTCTCCTCACCTTGCTACTTAGATTGTGAGCAAGTGCCTAATAAATGCCACTGAATGATTGACTGACCTGAATTTTGATTAGAGCAGTCTCCCATTTAAATAGGCTTTGCTTTTTCTCCATGCTTCTCTTCTTCCTAGAGTGAACGTTTCCTCCGTAACCGTAGGCTAAAATAGATCTAGCCGATGAAAAATAATGAATAATGAGCCCCAAGAACATACAAAGCTTGCTTTGCAGCTGTGACCTCACCAGCCCACAGGGTGAAAGCAGATATGCCAGAAAGAGAAAAGAGAGCAAAGGTTGCATTCAAGTTGAAAGGTTTCTATAATGATTTTTTTTCTGCTTCTACACACTAGTTTAGCCGTCTGCTCATTTTGCAAAAATATCAGCCTAGATTGAAACTAGGAAGACATGGTTAAGATTAGGTCCCCTTTCCTTTCTGGTTCCCTGCCTCACTTGGCAGGATTCTCCCCCAACTGCTAAATACACCCAGGAATTGTAAAAGTCTGGCATTCACTCGTAACTTCCTCTGCCGAGGAGGAGTAGTATAGTAGGGGGAGGAAGAGGAGGAGGAAGAGGAGGAGAAGTAGTAGAGATAGGAGCAGTAGAATTTACTGAACATTTTCTTTGTGCAGAGCACTGTACTAAGCACTTGGGAGAGTCCAATAGAGTGAATAGACACGATCCCTGCCCTCTAGGAGCTTACAGTCTACCATGTGCTGAGCTCTGTATTGATCTCTTGGGAGAGTACAGAAGAGTGTATGGACATTCATTCATTCAATAGTATTTATTGAATGCTTATTATGTGCAGAGCACTGTACTAAGTGCTTGGAATGTACAATTCGGCAACAGAGACAATCCCTGCCCATTGACGGGCTCACAGTCTAAATGAAATAATAATGTTGGTATTTGTGAAACGCCTACTATGTGCCAAGCACTGTTCTAAGCACTGGGGTAGATACAAGGTCATCAGGTTGTCCCACGTAGGGCTCACAGTCTTCATCCCCATTTTACAGATGAGGTACCTGAGGCACAGAGAAGTTAAGTGACTTGCCCAAAGTCACCCAGCTGACAGGCAGCAGAGCCGATATTCAAACCCATGATCTCTGACTCCCAAGCCCGGGCTCTTGCCACTAAGCCACGCTGCTTCTCTAATGGTCCCTGCCCTCGAGGAGCCTATGGTCTACCGTGTGCAGAGCAGTGCTGAAAGCTTGGGAGAAGACAATAGAGTGAGTAGACACAAACCTTGCCCTTAATGAACTTATAGTCTACACTGTGCAGAGCACTGTATTGAGAGCTTGGGAGAGTCCAACAGAGTGAATAAACACAATCCCTGCCCTCCCGGAGCTTCCAGTCTACTGTGTGCAGAGCACTAGACCGAGAGCTCCTTATCTTGCCTTATGCCGTCGAGTCGTCTCCGACCCATAGCGACACCAGGGACGCATCTCTCCCAGAATGTCCCACTTCCATCGGCAATCGTTCTGGTAGTGGATCCAGAGAGTCTTCCTGGTAAAAATCCCGAAGCGGTTTACCACTGCCTCCTTCCACGCAGTCAACTTGAGTCTCCGTCCTCGACCATCTCCCATGCCGCTGCCGCCCAGCACGGGTGAGTTTTGACTTGTAGCAGATGGCCTTCCTCTCGCTAGCCACTGGCCAAGCTAGGAATGGAATGGGCAGGTCTCTGCTTGACTCTCCCTCCCGTAGCCGAGACTGGTGGAGGACTGGAAACTCTCCAGGTGCAACCCTGAGAGGGAACTGAGAGCTTGGAAGAGGACAGTAGAGTTGATAGAGGCGATCCCTCTCCACAAAGAGCTTGGCTCCGACATAGCCCCAAAGCACTTATTGGTTGGGAGGGTTGAGCCACAGGAGAAAGAAGCTGTAGACCAACCAGGAGTGGGAGAAAGGGGGAAAGGAAAGTAGGTCAAATTGCAACAGGAAGAGGAGAGCCATGGGGAGATAGGCGGCTGGAGCCCGAGAGCCTGGCACCAACAGGATGATAATAATGATAATGATGATGATGATAGCAATAATATTAATATTAATAATAATAGTGGTATTTGTTAAGCACTTACTATGTGCCAGGCACCGTACTCAGCGCTGGGGTAGCATACAAGCAAATCGGGTTGGACACAGTCCCTGTCCCACATGGGGCTCACACTCTCAATCCCCATTTTCCAGATGAGGTGACTGAGGCCCAGAGAAGCGAAGTGACTTGATCAAGGTCACCCCGCAGACAGGTAGCAGAGCTGGGATTAGAACCCAGCGCTTTCGGACACCCAGGCCCAGGGTCTAGCCACTAGGCCACGTTGCTTCTCTAACTGCAGAGGGAGAGGCAGGAACTGGGGAGGAAGCCCAATTGGGAAGGAAACGGGAAGAGAAGTTGAGACAGCCAGACACAGACTGCAAATTCCTAGTAGCTTTGAATAACAGATCATTGTAACTTCTAGTAACTTAATAACATAACTTATATTCACTTCAACAGACACCCCCCCACTCCATTTCAAAGCCTTATTGAAGGCACATCTCCTCCAGGAAGCCTTCCCTGACTAAACCCTCCTCCCTCTTCTCCCACTCCCTTCTGTGCCGCTCATACTTGCTCCTTCATTCGTCCTCTCTCCCTTCCCCACGACACATATATAAATAGATCTGTTAATATCTCTAATTTATTTATCTATTTATTTATCTATATTAATGCCTGTCTCCCCCTCTAGCCTGTGAGCTCGTTGTGGGCAGGGAATGTGTTTGATGCTATATTCTACTCTCCCAAGTGCTTAGTACGGTGCTTTGCACACAGTAAGTGCTCAATAAATATGATTATTAATGATAATAATAATAATAGTGACAGCTGTTGATCTTAAATAGTGCCTTTATTCCAGAGAGACCTCTCTCCCACTAGACTGTAAATGCCTGGAGGGCAGGGAGTCTGTCTACCAACTCTAACGTGTCTGTTATATTGTTCTAGTATACTCCCCCCAGCACTTAGCACAGTGCTCTGCACACAGTACCCTTCCTGCACATCCTCTTCTCCTCCACACCTTATCTCACCTTGGCTTCACGTACTCCATCCTCTCCCGGTTCTCCTCTTATCTTTCTGGCCGTTCATTCTCGGTCTCCTTCGCGGGCTCCTCCTCCCCCTCCCATCCTCTAACTGTAGGGGTTCCTCAAGGGTCAGTTCTTGGCCCTCTTCTGTTCTCCATCTACACTCACTCCCTCGGTGAACTCATTCGCTCTCACGGCTCTGACTACCATCTCTACGCAGATGACACGCAGATCTACATCTCCGCCCCGTCCTCTCCCCCTCCCTTCAGGCTCACATCTCCTCCTGCCTCCGGGACGTCTCCACCTGGATGTCTGCCCGCCACCTAAAACTCAACATGAGCAAGACTGAGCTCCTCATCTTCCGTCTCAAGCCCTGTCCTCTTCCTGACTTCCCTATCACCGTAGATGGTACGACCATCCTTCCCGTCTCTCAAGCCCGCAACCTCGGTGTCATCCTTGACTCGGCTCTCTCGTTCACCCCACACATCCAATCCGTCACCGAGACCTGCCGGTCTCACCTTTATAATATCGCCAAGATCCGCCCTTTCCTCGCCACCCAAACGGCTATCTTACTGGTACGGGCTCTCATAATATCCCGGTTGGATTACTGTGTCAGCCTTCTCTCTGATCTCCCTTCCTCCTGTCTCTCCCCGCTCCAGTCTATTCTTCACTCCGCTGCCCGGCTCATCTTCCTGCAGAAACGCTCCAGGTTTGTCACTCCCCTTTAAAACCTCCAGTGGTTGCCCATCGACCTCCGCACGAAACGAAAACTTCTCACTCTAGGCTTCAAGGCTGTCCATCACCTCGCCCCCTCCTACCTCTCCTCCCTTCTCTCTTTCTACTGCCCACCCCGCACGCTCCGCTCCTCTGCCGCCCACCTCCTCACCATCCCCCGTTCTCGCCTATCCCGCCGTCAACCCCCGGCCCACGTCCTCCTGCAGTCCTGGAATGCCCTCCCTCCCCACCTCCGCCAAACTAACTCTCTTCTCCTCTTCAAAGCCCTACTGAGAGCTCACCTCCTCCAAGAGGCCTTCCCAGACTGAGCTTCCCCTTTTCCCTCTGCTCCCTCTGCTGCCTCTCTGCCCCCCCCTTTACCTCCCCTCAGCTAAGCCCCCTTTTCCCCCCTTTCCCTCTGCTCCTCCCCCCTCCCTCCCCCTCCCCTTGGCACTGTGCTCGTCCGCTCATTTGTATATATTTTTATTACCCTATTTATTTTTGTTAATGAGATATACATCCCCTTGATTCTATTTATTGCTATTGTTTTTGTCTCTCTGTCTCCCCCATTTAGACTGTAAGCCCGTCAATGGGCAGGGATTGTCTCTATCTGTTGCCAAATTGTACATTCCAAGCACTTAGTACTGTGCTCTGCACATAGTAAGCGCTCAATAAATACTATTGAATGAATGAATGAACAGTAAGCGCTCAATAAATATCACTGACTGATTACTGTATTGTATTTTCCCAAGTACTTAGTACAGTGCTCGAGAAATATCAGTCTATTTGAACACTTACTATGTGTAGAGTACTGTGCTAAGCGCTTAGACGAGTACAGTACAACAAGATTAGCTGACACGTTCCCTACTCGCACGGAGTTTACAATCTCGAGTGGGGTTGACCGGGAATAGAGAAGCAGTGTGGCCTAGTGGATAGATCACTGGCCTGGGAGTCAGAGGTCATGGGTTCTAATCCCAGCTCTGCCACCTGTCTGCTGTGTGACCTTAGGCAAGTCACTTAACTTCTCTGTGCCTCAGTTCCCTCATCTGTAAAATGGGGATTAAGGCTGTGAGCCCATGTGGGACATGGACTGTGTCGACCTTGATTTGCTTATATCTACCCCAATGCTTAGTACAGTACCGGGTTCCCAATAAGCGCTTAAAAAGTACCGTAGCAAGAAAATAGAGGCGGGGCAATACCGTTGTTCGATTGATTCAAAGCAACCACTGACAACTGCTCAAAACAGCCCAGTGAGGGAGCTAGGACTTGTCAGCTGTGTGACTGTGGGCAAGTCACTTCACTTCTCTGGGCCTCAGTTCCCTCATCTGTAAAATGGGGATGAAAGACTGTGAGCCTCATATGAGACAATCTGATTACCCTGTATCTACCCCAGCGCTTAGAACAGTGCTCTGCACATAGTAAGCGCTTAACAAATACCAACATTATTATTATTATTAGCAGTGCAGTAGTACAGTGCTTTGCACACCGTGCTTTGCTCAGTAAATACGATTGAACTGAACGGTACTTTTGGTAGAGAAATGGAGGCTGGGAGGCGTGTGTCCCATAACCAGCTGGCAATTTACCTCAGGAAAGGATACAGGTGTCAACATCGTCATCATCAATGTCATAGTGCAGCATTTCTTGTCATGTGTTCACTTCAAGGCAGCTCCTTCCCCGCTGCCTTCAAACATGCCCACCTCTCCCCCATCCTAAAAAAACCCGCTCTTGACCCCACTTCCCCCTCCAGTTATCGCCCTATCTCCCTACTACCCTTCCTTTCCAAAATCCTAGAACGAGTCATCTACAATCGATGCTTAGAATTCCTTAACTCCCATTCTCTCCTAGACCCCCTCCGATCTGTCTTCTGTCCCCTCCACTCTACCGAGACTGCTCTCTCTAAGGTCACCCGTGACCTCCTTCTTGCCAGATCCGATGGCTCCTACTCCATTCTAATCCTCCTTGACCTCTCTGCTGCCTTTGACTCTGTCGACCATCCCCTCCTCCTCCATACCTTATCTCACCTTGGCTTCATGGACTCCGTCCTCTCCCGGTTCTCCTCTCACCTCTCTGGCCGGTCAGTCTCGGTCTCCTTCGCTGGCGCCTCCTCCCCCTCCCATCCTTTAACTGTTGGAGTTCCTCAAGGGTCAGTTCTCGGCCCTCTTCTGTTCTCCATTTACACTCACTCCCTCGGTGAACTCATTCGCTCTCACGGCTTTGACTACCATCTCTACGCAGAAGACACGCAGATCTACATCTCCGCCCCTGTCCTCTCCCCCTCCCTTCAGGCTCGCATCTCCTCCTGCCTCCGGGACGTCTCCACCTGGATGTCGGCCCGCCACCTAAAACTCGACATGAGCAAGACTGAGCTCCTCATCTTCCCTCCCAAACCCGGTCCTCTCCCAGACTTCTCTATCACCGTGGATGGCACGACCATCCTTCCCGTCTCTCGGGCCCGCGATCTTGGTGTCGTCCTTGACTCGTCTCTCTCGTTCACCCCACACATCCTATCCGTTACCAAGACCTGCCGGTTTCACCTCTACAATATCGCCAAGATCCGCCCTTTCCTCTCCACCCAAACGGCTACCTTACTGCTACGGGCTCTCGTTATATCCCGGCTAGACTACTGTGTCAGCCTTCTCTCTGACCTCCCTTCCTCCTCTCTCGCCCGGCTCCGGTCTATTCTTCACTCCGCTGCCCGGCTCATCTTCCTGCAGAAACGATCTGGGCATGTCACTCCCCTTCTTAAACAACTCCAGTGGTTGCCTATCGACCTCCGCTCCAAACAAAAACTCCTCACTCTAGGCTTCGAGGCTCTCCATCACCTTGCCCCTTCCTACCTCTCCTCCCTTCTCTCTTTCTACCGCCCACCCCGCACGCTCCGCTCCTCCGCCGCCCACCTCCTCACCGTCCCTCGGTCTCGCCTATCCCGCCGTCGACCCCTGGGTCACGTCCTCCCGTGGTCCTGGAACGCCCTCCCTCCTCACCTCCGCCAAACTGATTCTCTTCCCCTCTTCAAAACCCTACTTAAAACTCACCTCCTCCAAGAGGCCTTCCCAGACTGAGCTCCTCTTCTCCCTCTACTCCCTCTGCCACCCCCCCTTTACCTCTCCGCAGCTAAACCCTCTTTTCCCCCTTTCCCTCTGCTCCTCCACCTCTCCCTTCCCATCCCCACAGCACTGTACTCGTCCGCTCAACTGTATATATTTCCATTACCCTATTTATTTTGTTAATGAATTGTACATCGCCTTGATTCTATTTAGTCGCCATTGTTTTTACGAGATGCTCTTCCCCTTGACTCTATTTATTGCCATTGTTCTTGTCTGTCCGTCTCCCCCGATTAGACTGTAAGCCCGTCAAACAGCAGGGACCGTCTCTATCTGTTGCCGACTTGTTCATTCCAAGCGCTTAGTACAGTGCTCTGCACATAGTAAGCGCTCAATAAATACTATTGAATGAATGAATGAATGAACTTCAACAACAGCAGGTAAAAGGGCTGCCAAGTCACCTAACTGGAGATATGGTAAGTCAGTCAGTCAGTCGTATTTATTGAGCGCTTACTGTGTACTAAGAGCTTAGGAGAGTACAATACAACAGCAGAGAGAGGAGGGGCAGAAAAGAAAGCCAGGAGTGGAGCAGAGAGGAAGTACCTTAGGTGGAAAGCGAGGGGAGGTTCCCAGCCCTAGGAATCCCTGAATCTAAAGGTCTCCAGCAGGAAGTGGCAAGGCAGAATTAGGAGAAGTTACTTACATGTTTCAGAGTGTGCCCGGTGGAGTCTGTAACAATAGATCAGAAGCAGTGTGGCCTTCAGGAAAGAGACCGGGCCTGGGAGTCAGGAGGACCTGGATTCTAATCCCCGTTCCGCCACTTGTCTGCTGTGTGACCTTGGGCAAGTCGCTTCACTTCTCTGGGCCTCAGTTACCTCATCTGGGAAAGGAGGATTAGCTCCTACTCCCTCTTACTTAAACTGTGAGCCCCATATGAGATGGGGACTGGGTCCAACCTGATTAACATGTATCTACCCCAGCCCTTAGAACAGTGCTTGGCACATAGTAACAAGTACCAAAATTATTATCAGCAGTAATAGTCACAGGAAGAGAAGGAGGAGGAGGAAGAGGAGTATTTAGTGGGTGCAGTGCACTGTACCAAACACTGGGGAAAAACGAAACGACCACGTGATGATATTTGTTAAGCGCTTACCCTCAGCCAATCAATGGTATTTATTGAGTGCTTACTGTGTGCAGAGCACTGTACTAAGATCTTGGAAGAGTATATGGTGTAGTGGATAAAGCATGGGCTTGGGAGTCAGAAGGTCTTGGGTTCTAATCCTGGCTCTGCCACTTGCCTGCTCTGTGACCTTGGGCAAGTCACTTCACTTCTCTGGGCCTCAGTTTCCTCATCTGTAAAATGAGGATTGAGACTGTGAGTCCCATATGGGACAGGGACTGTGTCCAACCCAATTTGCTTGTATCCACCTCAGTGCTTAGTACAGTGCCTGGCACATAGTAAGCACTTAACCAATACCATAATTATTGTTATTTTTATTATTATTACAATGCAACAGAGTTGGTAGACACGTTCCCTAATTCCTCAGATGTAGCAACAACATCCCAAACTGACTTTGCACCATCATATGGCTAAAGTTTTATGAAGAACTGAGCACTTGCCAACATGTGAAGAGATGGCCTTAGTTTCAACTTTAAGGAAATCACCACTGCAACTGCAATCAAACCCTTGAAGAATGGTAATGATCCGATGAATGCCAAGACCTATAACCTGGAAGAGGTTGTTCTGCTCAGCCGGCTAAAAAAAATCTGTTCTTCAACAAGGGAACAGAGAAGAAAGGCTCAAGGATCACATTTGTGTCGCCGTCTTCCAGAAGAAACATGAGAGAGCGAGTAGAGAAACTGTCAAGGCAACCCATCCCTTTCCATTCTTGGAAAGATTTAAGCCAACATCATAGTTTAGTGGAAAGAGACCGGGCCTAAGGGTCAGAGGACCTGGGTTCTAATCCCGGATCCGCCACTTGCTCTATCCACTAGGTCATCCAGCGGACGTGTGGCAGAGGCGGAATTAGAAGCCAGGTCCTTCTGACTCCCAGGCCCGGGCTCTAGCCTCAAAGCCACACTGTCTCTCCTTATTATCACCCTGATGATCTTGTATCTACCTCAGCTCTTACTACAGTGGGGAGCAGCATGGTGCGTGTCGTCTTGGGTAAGTCGCTGCATTTCCCTGTGCCTCAGTTTCCTCCTACTTAGACTGTGGGCCCAGTGTGGGACCCGACCATCTTGTATCTACCCCAGCGCATAATACAGTGCTCGGCACATAACGAGCGCTTAACGAATACCAAAATTCTTCTTATTATCAGCCAGAATCTTCCTGTGTCAGCCACTTCAAGAATCACAATGTGGCTATAGATTGCCACCGAGGACAGCAGGCTTGATCTTTGCTGCCCATCAGATAGAGAAGACATGCAGGAAACCAAAACAAAACCTTATAATAGCACTTGACTGTATCAGTAAATCCAGGTTCTGGTAGCCACTCCTGAGAAATGTCTTACGACGGGGTAAGTAGCATGGCCTAGTGAATGGAGCCCAGGCCTGGAAGTCGGAGGACCTGGGTTCTAATTCCGGCTCTGCCACTTGTCTGCTGAGTGACCTTGGGCAAATCGCTTAGCTTCTCTGTGCCTCAGTTCCCTCATCCGTAAAACAGGGATTAAGACTGTGAGCCCCAATGGGGGCATAGACTGTGTCCAACCTGATTATCTTGTATCTACTCCAGCGCTTAGTACAGTTCCTGACACATAGTAAGAACTTAACTAATACCATAAAAAGTGTCCATAGATGTTCAAATAACTGGTGGCAGAGAAGCAGCATGGTTTAGGGGAAAGAGCACGAGCTTGGGAGTCAGAGGTCATGAGTTCTAATCCCAGCTCCACCACTTGTCGGCTGTGTGACTTTGAACGAGTCACTTCACTTCTCTGTGCCTCAGTTACCTCATCTGTAAAATGGGGATTAAGACTTTGAGCCCCATGTGGAACAACCTGATTACACTGTATCTCCCCCACCACTTAGAACAGTGCTTGGCACAAAGTAAGCGCTTAACAAATACCATCATTATTATCATTATTATTATGACCAGGGAGGGAGAGGATTGACCAGGGAATGACTCTTGGAGAAGGTGACTTTTTAGGAGGGCTTTGAAGGAGGAAAGACACGTGGTTCAAGAGTGCTGAAGGGTTAAGGAGTATCCTGTGATATGACAGGTATAGTAAGGAAGTGGTCAGTGGCAGGAGAGTCAAAACCTTGGAAGGTGTAATAATAATTGTTGTGTTTGTTCATTCATTCAATCATATTTATTGAGCGCTTACTGTGTGCAGAGCACTATACTAAGTGCTTGGGAAGTACAATTCGGCAACAAAAAGGGACAATCCCTACCCAACAACGGGCTCACGGTCTAACCCTTAAGTGGCTGACGTAGGAGAATTCTGGCTAATAAGAAGTAGAAGTTTGGTATTTGTTAAGCGCTTGCTATGTGCCAAGCACTGTATTAAGCGCTGGGGTAGATAGAAGATCATCAGGTCCCACATGGGGCTCCCAGTCTAAGTAGGAGGGAGAACAGGGATTGAATCCCCATTTTGCAGATGAGGGAACAGAGGCCCAGAGAAGTGAAGTGACTCTCCCAAGGTCACCCAGAAGGCAAGTGGCGGAGGCGGAATTAAAATCCAGGTCCTATGACTCCCGGGCCCGGGCTCTTTCCACTAGGCCACACTGCTTCTGTGGCCTAGAGAAGCAGAGAAGCAGAGAAGCAGCGTGGCTCAGTGGAAAGAGCACGGGCTTTGGAGTCAGGGCTCATGAGTTCAAATCCCAGCTCTGCCACTTGTCGGCTGTGTGACTGTGGGCGAGTCACTTAACTTCTCTGTGCCTCAGTTCCCTCATCTGTAAAATGGGGATTAAGACTGTGAGCCCCATGTGGGACAACCTGATTCCCCTATGTCTACCCCAGCGCTTAGAACAGTGCTTGGCACATAGTAAGCGCTTAACAAATACCAACATTATTATTATTATTATTGCTTCTACAGTGAAGAGGGCAAGCTGGGCGCAGTGGGAGGAGAGAGCATATCGGTAAGAGGGAGGCATGTGATGGAGAGCTCTGAAATCAGTGGTCCAGTATTTTATAAGAAAATACATGGGAAACCACTGGAGCTTTGTGAGGAGGGAAGCGATATGGTCTAAACGGCGTCTGAAGAAGCTGATACCGTGCAGCCGTATGTAGGCTAGATTGAAGAGCAGAGAAGCTGGAGGCAGGGTAATTAGGTGGCTGTATCGGTAATCCAGTCTTGTCTTATGCTGCCGAGTCATCTCCGACCCGTAGAGACAGCGTGGATGCATCTCTCCCAGAATGCCCCACCTCCATCTGCAAATCGTTCCAGTATCCATTGAGTTTTCTTGATTAAAATACAGAAGTGGTTTACCACTGCCTCCTTCCACACAGTAAACTTGAGTCTCCTCCCTCAACTCTCTTCCATGAGGCTGCTGCCCAGCACGGGGGAATTTTGATTTGTAGCAGATGGCCTTCCATTTGCTAGCCACTGCCCAAGCTAGGAATAGAATGGGTATGCCTCTGCTCGACTCTTCCTCCTGTAGTCGCCATTGTTTTTACGAGATGTTCTTCCCCTCGACTCTATTTATTGCCATTGTTCTTGTCTGTCCATCTCCCCCGATTAGACTGTAAGCCCGTCAAACGGCAGGGACTGTCTCTATCTGTTGCCGACCTGTTCATCCCAAGCGCTTAGTACAGTGCTCTGCACATAGTAAGCGCTCAATAAATATTATTGAATGAATGAATGGTCGAGACCGGTAGAGTACCGGAAACTCTTCAGGTGCGACTCTGAGAGGATAGCAATCCAGTACTCGGAGGTGAAGAAGATTTGAACCGGGGCATCGGTAAGGGTGGAGAGGAAGAGGTGAATTGGTGAACAGAGGAAGAATTGTCAGGATTTAGAAACATATTAAATATGAGAGGTAAATGACATAGAGGAGTAAAAGATGATGCCAAAGTTGTGGGCTTCTAGGACAGGGACGAGGGCGATGGTGTCATGATGGGACAGAGATGGGAAAATTAGGAAGGAGAGACAGGTTAGGAGGGAACGAGAGGAGTCGTGTTTGGGACATATCGAGATTAAGGTGCTGGCAGGTCATCCAAATGAGGAATTCACAGAGCTGTCTGAATGCACGGAAAATGGCAGGCGACTTCAATGTGAATAAGTGCAAAGCATCGCAACCAGGGAAAAATCATTCAAACCACAGTACTATGATGTAGGACTGGGTGATATTAGACACGCCTCAGGGATGAGAATCTGGAGTCAACGTTGACTATTCTTTTATGTCATCGGTCCAGTGTACTAAGCGCTCGGGAGAGTACCCTATAACAATGAACAGAATTGCTAGACACATTCCCTGCCCACGGCGAGCTTACAGTCTAGAGGGGAAGATAGACATTAATACAAATAAGTAAATTACAGATATGGATATAAGTGCTGTGGGGCTGAGGGGGGAAGGTGGATAAAGGGAGCAAATCGGGATGACGCAGAAGGGAGTGGGAGAAAAGGAAATGAGGACTTAGTCAGGGAAGGCCCCTTGGAGGAGATGTGCCTTCAACTGTTGGACCGTGTCCAACCGGATTTGCTAGTATCCATCCCAGTGCTTAGTATAGTGCATGGCACATAGTAAGCACTAAACAAATACCAGAATTATTATTATCATTATTATTATTAATCCATCACACAGTAAACCCTTAACAAATACCACAATTATTATCATCATCATCACCCTTCGGATAATAGGGAAAATTCCTTCCTGATCCTACAGCAAGCAGCATAGACAAGAAATGCATTTTTTTACGGTATCTGTTAAGGGCTTACTATGTACCAGGCACCGTAATAAGTGCTGGAGTAGATAGAAGCTAATCAGGTTGGACACAGTCCATGTCCCCCGTGGGGCTCACATTCTTCATCCCCATTTGACAGATGAGGTAACTGAGGCACAGAGAAGTTAAGTGTACGTGCCCAAGGACACACAGCAGACAAGTAGCAAAGCTGCAATTCCATCTATTTTCCCCGTGGGGTTCCTTCAACATAGGAAGGACAATAGCCTCTCCACTGATGTCACTGAGAAATTGTTTCTAGAAAAAGTTACTACCGTGACCGGTGACTGACTCTCCTTTTGCCCGTTCAAGGGTGTGAGAACACCAACTAATACACAAAACAACTTAGAAGATGGCACCTTGATATTTTCTGCCTCGGTAATCAATCAATCAATATTATATTATTTATTGAGCGCTTACTGTGTGCAGTGGACTGTACTAAGCACTTGAGAGAGTACAGTATCACAGAGCTGCATTCGCTGCTCACAACAAACTTACAAGCCTAGGGGGGAGAGAGACGTTAATATCAATAAATAAATTGCGGATATGGACATAAGTGCTGTGGGGCTGCGAGAGGCGATTAAAGGAGCAAATACAGGTGCAAGAGTGACGTAGAAGGGAGTGGGAGAAGAGGAAATGAGGGTTTAGTCAGGGAAGGCCTTTTGGAGGAGATGTGCTTTCAATAAGGCTTTGAAGATGGGGAAGGTAATTGTCTGTCGGCTATGAGGAGGGAGAGAGTTGAGAGGCCAGAGGCGGGACGTGGGCGAGAGAGGTCGGCGGCGAGATCGACCAGTTCGAGGTACAGTGAGTAGGTTGGTGTTAGCAGAGCGAGATGTGTGGGCTGGGAGAAACTAAGGCAACAAAGGACCGTGGCCTGGAGCGGCGAGAGGATTCTGAACTCTGCCCTCCTCCGAGGACTGTTTTGAAATGGATTCGAACATGGCTTCTCTGGACTGTTGAATTTGTAGCAGCGTGGTTCATAATACCTTCTCATTGCTCGCTGGAGCTGCCCGTTCTGATTATCTCGTCCTTGCCCCAACGGTTTAGCACAGAAAGAGGAGCAAGGGGATGGGGCGGCCGTGGTTAAAGATTCAGTGAGACACACCCTCCAAAAATGTAACGGAGTGTCGGGACCCCACAGTAACTGGAGGGGCTGTTGATTGCGCAGCAGGCTTTTCAACTCATTCTCTGCCACCGGTGTCATCGACAAGCGTGAAGTTAGGGTTAGTTAGGTAGATCCAGAAATCTTGGCTCTAATTCCCCACGGATCCCTCCCTCTCGGCTCCTCTCATTTCTGAGTGGCCTCCTCCCAAGACCGTAAGCTCCTTCTGGCAGGGAATGTGTCTGTTTATTGTTCTACTGTCCTCTCCCAAGCGCTTAGTACAGCACTTAGTACACGAGAAGTGGCGTGGTTCAGTAGAAAGAGCACGGGCTTGGGAGTGAGAGGTCATGTGTTCGAATCCCGACTCTGCCACTTGTCAGCTGTCTGACTGTGGGCAAGTCATAACTGTGAGCCTCACGTGGGACAACCTGATTACCCTGTATCTACCCCAGCGCTTAGAATAGTGCTCGGCACATAGTAAGCGCTTAACAAATACCAACATCATTATCATTATTATTATTATTATTACTCTGCACACAATAAGCGCTCAATAAACACGATTGAATGAATGAATCTCTCTCTGTCTCTCTCCCTCCATTCCTTTCTTGCATACTGAAAACTTGTTTTGCTGTGTATGGTTTGAGAAGCGATTTAAGTTCATCATATGAATGCATAGCAAGGCCTTGAGCTCCGAAGATGAAAGATGCTGTCGAAATCCAACAACAAGCAAATATAATGATTCAAGGACAGTATCGGGGGCATGTCACGTCTGCAATCCTGTCACCGTCACACATACACCCTTGAGTGCCTCTCCGTGTTGTTTTTGAAAAATTGCTTCGAGTTCAAAAATAGGCTCGCTTACTCGGTGCGGTCTTTATTTCATCGAAAGGTGCTGGCAAAGGGCAGAAATGTTCCAGGGAAAAAGAGATTTTGAAAGTAAATGCAAAAGGGATTCTAAACTTTTTAGGCAATTAGCACATGTCCAAGGCCTTAGTGGGTAACAAGTGATCCTCTATCTTTCATCAGGCTCTCCCAAGCCAAGAAGCAGCGTGGCTTAGTGGATAGAGCCGGGGCCTGGGAGCCGGAAGACCCCATCTGCTGTGTGACCTGTGTGGCACATCCCTTGACTTCGCTGTGCCTCAGTTACCTCATCTGTCATAGGGGGATTCAATACCGGTTGTCTTTCAATCAACCCATCAATCGTACTTATTGAGTACTGAGTACTGAGCACTGTACTGAGTCCCTGGAAGAGTACAATAGAGCAGAGGTGGTAGACCCGTTCTCTGCCCACTGTGAGCTGACAGTTAAGAGGGGGAGACGGCCATTAATATAAATCAATAAATTAAGGATCTCTATGTAAGTGCTGTAGGGCTGAGGGTAGGATGAATAAAATGATGCCACTCCAAGTGCAGGAGTGACCCAGAAAGGAGTGGGAGAAGAGGAAATAAGGGCTTAATCAGGGAAGGGCTCTTATAGGAGATGTACTTTTATTAAGGCTACTTAGATTTATTTCCTACTTAGACTGTGAGCCCTGCATAGGATAGGGACTGTGACTGGATCTGGCCTGAATATCTTCTATCTATCCCAGCACTTAGAAGAGTGACTTGCCCAAGATTACACAGCTGGCACGTGGCGGAGTCGGGCTTAGAACCCAGGTCCTCTGACTCCCAGGCCCATGCTCTTTCCACTAGGTTCTCCACTCAGTGAGGACTTAAAAAATATTATTACTACTTCTTAATTGTCAGGCTTGTGGGTGGAGATAGACTGACCCTAAACCAGACTCTGAATCTGCTTATTAAATAAAAGGCCAGTATGTCACAGGAGGATTAACTCTGATGGCCATTAGAGAGGAGAATGAAAGGAGAAAGTCAGTGGAATCAAAGCCCCGTCTGGAGGAAAGCTACTTTGGATAGTACAATTCCACTAATGTGAATTTCCCCAGAGGCCTCATTATAAGACAAGCAAGGGGGCAAAGGTGAGGGATGGATGGGGGAGGAGAGCAGGAAGAGAGACTTTAAAGTACACAAGATACTTCTACAAATATTTTGCAATATGAAGTTTCCTAACTGTCTCTTCTCTCCAGCTAGATTTGGAATCCCAAACATGAAACCCATTAATGGTCTTGATTTCTTTCCTCGGTTTCTGTGGAATCAGCTGCTCTCCTGTTGGAACTCTCCGTCCGAGCGTGGCCTAATGAAAAGAGCGTAGGACTGGTGTCAGGAGACCCGTGTTCGAATCTCAGCCCTACCACTTGCCTGCTGGGAGATCTTGGGCAAGTCACTTAACTTCTCTGGGCCTCAATTTTCTCCATTGTAAAATGGAGGTTCGATCCTTGTTCTCCCTCCCCCTTAGACTGTAAACCCGTTTGGAATGGGGGCTTTGTCTGACCTGATTATCTTGTATCTACCCCAATGCTTAGTACAGTGCTTGCCATTACCAAGATTGTACTCTCTAAGGTCAATGAGCTTCTTATAGCCAAGCCCTGAAGGCTACACTCTACCTTGATCTTCCTCAGCCTCTGCCGTTTTGGACACCGTGGACGCCTCCCTCCTCTCTGAAGCACTATCGGACCACATCATGGCATAGTGAATAGAGCACGGACCCTGGGAGTCAAAAGGTCATGGGTTCTAATCCCTGCTCTGCCACTTGTCTGCTGTGTGACTGTGGGCAAGTCACTTCACATCTCTGTGCCTCAGTTACCTCATCTGTCAAATGAGGATTGAGACTGTGAAGCCCATGTGGGACGGGGACTTTGTCCAACCTGATTAGCCTGTATTCATTCATTCATTCATTCAATAGTATTTATTGAGCGCTTACTATGTGCAGAGCACTGTACTAAGCGCTTGGAATGAACAAGTCGGCAACAGATAGAGACAGTCCCTGCCGTTTGACGGGCTTACAGTCTAATCGGGGGAGACGGACAGACAAGAACAATGGCAATAAATACAGTCAAGGGGAAGAACATCTCGTAAAAACAATGGCAACTAAATAGAATTAAGGCAATGTACAATTCACCCCAGCGTTTAGAACGGTGCTTGACACATAATAAGCACTTAATGAATACCATTATTATTATTATTATTATTACTATTACCTAGGTCTTGCTGATGTGATACTGTTCTCCGTCTCCAATCCACCCCTCTGACTTCTCCCTTTCAGTTTATTCGATGCCTCCTCTTTGGGCTCTCATTCTCTTACCATGGATGTATCCACCCCTCTGACTTCTCCCTTTCAGTTTATTCGATGCCTCCTCTTTGGGCTCTCATTCTCTTACCATGGATGTACGCCTAAGATATGTCTCCTATGCTTCTCCCGCTCCCTACACGAATGACTCCCAAATCTATTTCTCTAGCCCCAATCCTTCTCTGCAATCTCACCTCTCCCCCTGCCTCCAGAACATCTCCCCTTGGAGGTCCAGCTAGAGCTTCAAGCCCAACCTTTGTAAAACTCATCTTTCCCCCTAAACCCACTCCTCCTCCCTCATCACAGCCCAAGAACATCACCAGGATCCTCCCCGTCCCAGAAGCCGCAAACTCAGCATCATCCTCCACACCTCCCTGTTTTTCTGATCTCACATTCGATCTTCAATCAGTTCTTCTCATATTAAGCCCTCTTTTCCCCTACTCCCTTTCCCTTCTGTGGCATCTATGCACTTGGATCTGTACCCTTTGGGCATTTGATAATAATAATAATGATGGTATTTGTTAAGCGCTTACTATGTGCCAAGCCCTTTTCTAAGCGCTGGGGTAGATATAAGGTAATCAGGTTGTCCCATGTTGGGCTCACAGTCTTAATCCCCATTTTACAGATGAGGTAACTGATGCCCAGAGAAGTGAAGTGACTCGCCCAAAGTCACACAGCTGACAAGTGGCGGAGCCGGGATTAGAACCCACAACCTCTGACTCCCAAGCCCTTTCCACTAGGCCACGCTGCTTCTCTGTTCACCCCACCCACAGTCCCACCACACTTATGGATGTATCCATAATGTATTTATATTATTTCCTGTCTTCCCCTATAGACCGTAAGGTCCTTGTGGGCAGGGACCATGTCTACCAACTCTGTTGCACTGTACTCTCCCAAGAGCTTATTACGGTGCTCTGCACACAGTGCGTGCTTAATAAATGAAACTGGTTTATTGACTGATCGATTGATTCTCGTTCTTATTCAACCTGTCACTAAATCCCATCTGTTCAAACTTCATAACATCGCTAAAATCTGTCCTTTCCTCTCCATCCAAACTGCCAAACATTAATCTAAGCACTTATCCTATCCCACCTGGATTACTCTATCAGCCTCTTCGCTGACCTCCCTGCCTCCTGTCTCTCCCCACTCCAGTCCCTAATTCACTCTGCTGCCTGGATCATTTTTCCACAGAATCATTCAGTCCGCGTTTCCCCATTCTTCAAGAAACTCCAACTTCACATCAAACAGAAACTCCTTACCTTCGGCTTTAAAGTACTCCATCACCTTTCCCCCTCCTATCTCACCTTGCCACTTTCCCACTACAACCCAGGCAGCACACTTCACTCCTCTAATGCCAATTTACTCACGTTACCTTGATTCATTCAATCGCATTTATTGAGTGTTTACTGTGTTCAGAGCACCTTACTAAGCACTTGGAAAGTACAATACAGCAATAAAGAGATACAATCCCTGCCCACAAGGGGCTCACTTGATCTTGTCTATCTCCCTGCCGACCTCTCACCCTCGTCCTGCCTCTTAATAATAATGTTGGTATTTGTTAAACGCTTACTATGTGCAGAGCACTGTTCTAAGCGCTGGGGTAGACACAGGGGAATCAGGTTGTCCCACGTGGGGCTCACAGTCTTAATCCCCATTTTACAGATGAGGTAACTGAGGCACCGAGAAGTTAAGTGACTTGCCCAAAGTCACACAGCTGACAAGTGGCCGAGCCGGGATTCGAACCCATGACTTCTGACTCCAAAGCCCGTGCTCTTTCCACTGAGCCACAATTCCTCTTGCCTGGAATGCCCTCCCTCTTCCAGTCAGATGATTACTTTCCCCATCTTTGAAGACTTACTGAAGGCACATCTCCTCCAGAGGCCTCTTCCCTAAGCCCTCATTTCATCTTCTCCCACTCCCTTCTGCATCACTCTTGCACCTGGATTTGCTGTCTTTATTCACCCCTTTCTCAGGCCCACGGCACTTATGTCCATAACCATAATTTATTTCTATTACTGTCTCCCCTTGTAGACTGTAAGCTCGCTGTGGGCAGGAAATGTGTCTGTCATATTGTTATATTATACGCTCCCAAGCACTTTATACAGTGCTCTCAACACAGTAAGCACTCAATAAATATGCTTGATTGCTTGATTTTTTTCCTACACATCTCCCTGATCTGCTCTATCCTCTTGACTCAAATTGCTTACACTCTGGGACAAGCTCTGGTCATATAACATCAGCCTCCTCGCTGGTCCCCTTCCCTCCAGCCTCCTTCTGTCCTCCAATCAGTACACTCTGCTGTATGGATTATATTCTTGAAGAGTGACTAGGTTCATACCTCTCTCCTCTTCTCATAACTGTGCCCTGGATCCCTGTGTCTCTCCACATCCGGTAAAAACTCACATTTAGCTTCAAGGCTCTCTCCACCAACTCATCCCACCTTCCCTCTCCACTCTCCTCATCCACCATTCCCCAACTTGCTCTCTTCATTCTTCCCAAGCCAATCTTCTAATCCTTCCTCTCTCTCAACTCTCCCACCTCTGTCTTCTCACTCATGAGGATGACGATGGGATCTGTTAAGCATTTAGTATGTGCCAAGCACTGTTCTAAGTGCTGAGGTTGGACATAGCCCCTGTTCCATGTGGGGCTCACCTTCTCAATCCCCATTTTAGAGATGAGTAACTGAGGCCCAGAGAAGTGAAGTGACTTCACTTGCCCAAGGTCACACCACAGACAAGTGACTCCCAGGTCCACTAGACCATGCTGTTTCCCCACCCTGGAAGTCCCTTCCTTCCAAAATCTGATAGACCACATTCAAATCCCTTCTAAACTCCCACCTCCTCCAATAAGCCTTCTCGAATTAATTTCCCAGCACCCTAAATCGTATCAACCCATCGGTCAACTCTACCACTTGGGAACTTATCTGTGTCCATCCTCAGCACTCTTGCACATATGTCTATTCGATTAGACATTCAATTACTTATTTTGACTACTCTTGTAAATCCTTTTATGTGTGTCTACCCAAGTAGAGTGTAAGCTAGGGTAAAACAGCAAAGGGCTGGTGAGTCAGAAGGACCTTGGTTCTAATCCCAGCTCTGCCACCTGTCTGCTGTGTGACCTTGGGTGAATCACTTCACTTCTCTCTGCCTCAGTTACCTCACCTGTCAAATGGGGATTAAGACTGTGAGTCCCCCGTCCCTCAGTCTCGCCTATCCCGCCGTCGACCCCTGGGTCACGTCCTCCCGTGGTCCTGGAACGCCCTCCCTCCTCACCTCCGCCAAACTGATTCTCTTTCCCTCTTCAAAACCCTACTTAAAACTCACCTCCTCCAAGAGGCCTTCCCAGACTGAGCTCCTCTTCTCCCTCTACTTCCTCTGCCACCCCCCCTTTTACCTCTCCGCAGCTAAACCCTCTTTTTCCCCTTTTCCCTCTGCTCCTCCACCTCTCCCTCCCCATCCCCACAGCACTGTACTCGTCCGCTCAACTGTATATATTTTCATTACCCTATTTATTTTGTTAATGAATTGTACATCGCCTTGATTCTATTTAGTCGCCATTGTTTTTACGAGATGTTCTTCCCCTCGACTCTATTTATTGCCATTGTTCTTGTCTGTCCATCTCCCCCAATTAGACTGTAAGCCCGTCAAACGGCAGGGACTGTCTCTGTTGCCGACTTGTTCATCCCAAGCGCTTAGTACAGTGCTCTGCACATAGTAAGCGCTCAATAAATACTATTGAATGAATGAATGAATGAATGTGGGATATGGACTGTGTCCAACCTGATTGTATCTACCCCAGTGTTTAGTACAGTGCCTACCACATAATAAACATTTAACGAATATTTTTAAAATATGGGCAAGTTGTAGTTTCTGCAAATTGTTTTGCAGTCCCTGTCCCACATGAGGCTCACACTCTTAATCTCCATTTTACAGATGAGGAAACTGAGGCTCAAAGAAGCTAAGTGACTTGCCCAAAGTCATACAGCAGACATGTGGCGGAGCTGGAATTAGAACCCAGGTCCTTCTGACTCCCAGGCCTGTGCTCTATCCACTAAGGCATGTTGCTTCTCCTCTATAGAGCCCAATTGACAACATGGTTTTCTATCTAGCCTGGGGGTGTGAAACTGCAGGTCTGGTTTCTTCAAGGATGTGTGACTGACCAACAGACAGACAGACTGACTGAACCCTCTCCCCCCCACCCCCGGCTCCTTCTCTCCCCTCCCTCCTCAATTTTCCCTTCGGGGTTATGAAAACTTTTCTTCCCTTCCTGATTCACTCTGCACCAGCTGAGCCATTTCATTGATTAGGTCCAACATCCCTGACAGTGTTTTGTGCTGGATGCCATAAATTAAGACCTAAATCAACAAAGTAAAATAAGCTTCAAGTGATTGAGGGAAAAAAATTCAAATCAAATTTTATTTCTTCTCCTACCATCACGGATTCCATTTGTTCGCAGATATCAAAAGCCATGGGCATCGTTCCCAAGTAAAATTACAATTCACTGCCTTTCTACAATACATAGCAACAAACCATCAGTTGAGATTTATCCCTTCTCTGTTCTTCCCAGCCTGACACCGAAGGGATTAGAGATCTGCCTCCAGCCTAATATCCCTTATCAATGGCAAATGATTTGAAAGGGCTTGAGATTGATCTAGATTCGCTTTAGAGTCAGAAGGGGGAAAACTGGGACGACGCTCTAGTTACGCTTAACGCTGCCATGAATCGCCGCATGCACAAATTAACTTGACAGCTAAGATTTTTTTCCCCAACGCCGAGGAAAGTTTGGTGAAGGTTTCCAATGTTGTTCGAAAGTGCAACCGAGGTGATCGGGGGAACGGAGAAATATTCTTGGGACGAGAGTCTGAAGGGGTTAGGATTCGTCACTCTGTTATCACATGGGCTGTGAGGGGACAAGATTGATGTTACTTATCCCTGTCTCTCCCGCTTCCAACTTCTTATTCACATCCTCCCAGCTGGTTGGAACTCTCTCCCCCTTGACATCCGGCCGGAACTCCCGCCCCTTTCACATCCGGCCAGAACTCCCTCCTCGTGCACATCCAGCCGATCCCCACTCTCCCCGTCTTCAAAGCCCTTCTAAAATTCCATCTCCTCCAGAAAGCCTTCCCTATGTACTCGCTCATCTCCCCACCCTAGTTCCCCCCTAACTGCACCCTCAGCACTTCTGCGACATCTAAGAACATGGGTCCTCGGTGTCCCCCCGCACTTCCCCGTAACATTTACGAACATTTACTCTATTGCTCCCTCATACGGGTGATCTATTTTAGTATCTCTCTCCCCTGCTAGACTGGAAGCTCCTTGAAGGCAGGGATCGAGTCTGCTAACTCTATTGTTCTCTCCCAAATGCTCAGTCCAGTGCTTGGCACACAGTAGACTGTAAGCTTCATGAGGGCAGGGATCGTCAATCGATGGTATTTACTGAGCATTTACAGAGTGCGGAGCACTGTACTAAGTGCTTGGGAGAATACAACAGAGTTGGTAGATGTGTTCCCTCCCCACAGTGAGCTTGCAGTGTACTACATCATGTTCACTAACTCTACTGACTCTCCCAAATGCTTAGTCCAGTGCTCTGCACACAATAGACAATAAGCTCCTTGAGAGCAGCGATTGTGTCCACTAACTCTGCTGTACTCTCCCAATTGCTGAGTTCAATATTCTGTACACAAGAGACTCTCAATAAATACTAATGATTGATTGGTTATAAATCACGAAGAGGGTGGACATCCCAAATGTGTCATTGTTATTCACCAAGTCCCACAACACCAGGACGAGGAGGGCCTGGGTTCTCATCCCAGCTCTGCCACTTGTCTGCTGTGTGACCTCGGGCAAGTCGCTTTGCTTTTCTGGGTCTCAGTACTGTGGGAATTAAGACTGTGAGAACCATGTGGAACATAGACTCTGTTCAACCTGATTTCCTTGTATTTACCCCAGCACTTAGAACAGCTCCTGGCACATAGTAAGCACACTTAACAAATACCATTAAAAAAAAAAATTCTAAACAGAGGAAGATTTTTTTGTCTTTGGGTTTTTTTTAAAGGTATTTGTTACACGCTTACTATGTGTCAAGTTCTGTTCTAAGCACTGGGGGTAGATACAAGGAAATCAGGTTGGACACAGTCCCTGTCCCAGATAGGGCTCACAATCTAAATCAGAGGGAGGAAGACTTAATCCCCATTTTCCAGATGAGGTAACTGAGGCCCAGAGAAGCGAAGTGACTTGCCCATGGTCACACAGCAGACAAGTGGCGGTTTCGGGAATAGAACCCAGCTCCTCTGACTTTCAGGCCATGCTGCTTCTCACTAGGCCACGCTGCGAAGATTAAAATGACCAGCGGGTTCAAGAGGGGTTTGGATAAATTTATGGAGGAGAGGCCTCAAATGAATCCCTAGAAGGAACACTGGAAATTTTAGCTAGTCCAGCTCTAACCATTATCAGTCAATCAATCGGTCAGTCATACTTATCGCACACTTACTGAATGCAGATTACTGTACTAAGGGCTTGGGAGAGTACAATGCCACAGAGTTGATCCAAAGGGGGCAACCATCACACTATTCCGCCAAGCATCCTGTTCTTTCATTCATTCATTCAATCGTATGAATTGAGCACTTACTATGTGCAGAGCACTGTAGTTAGCGGTTTGGGAGAGGACAATAGAACAATAAACAGACCCATTCCCAGCCCACAAAGAGCTTACAGTCTAGATGCTGCTGTCTGGATCTGCCCCAGTAATAGCAATATTTTTAAGTTCTTTTCTTATGACCAAAAACATTTTCATTGAGCCTACTAAATTTCCCAATGCCATAGTCGCGTTTCTCAGAACCCACACCTTGTCTTCTAGCCCTGCTTGGGGGGAAAGGTGTTCAGGATTCCCTTATAAACGGATCCCTGTGAAAACTGAACTGAAAGACCTGGGAAGAAGAGGTAAAGCACAGTGAACTTTTATTTGGATTTCCTCGGGTTTACAGAGGAAATGTTTTCTGCAATAAACCGAGGAACTACAACTTACCCATATTCTTTTAATGGCATTTGTTAAGCGTTTACTATGTGCCAAGCATTGTACTAAGCACTGGGGTAGATACAATCAAGTTGGACACGGTCCATATCCCACAAGGGGCTCACATCTTCATTTTACAGATGAGGTAACTGAGGCACAGCGACGTTAAGTAACTTGCCCAAGGTCACAAGACAGACGTGCGGCGGAGCCGGGATTAGACCCCTGGTCCTTCTGACTCCCAGGCCCGTGCTCTATCCATCAGGACACACTGCTTCCCATCTGAAAGGCATTCTCCATTTGCCCTTGGATCTGTGACCTTTGGACATTTGATATTCACCTCACCCGCAGCCCCACAGCACTTGTGAACATATCTATAAATTATATGTGATAAATTAGTTATTTATATTAATGTCTGCCTCCCCCTCAAGACTGCAAATTCACTGTGGGCAGGGAATGTATCTATCAACTCTGTTGTATTATCCTCTCCTGAGACCTTAGTACAATGCTCTGTACACGGTAAGTGTACAATAAATACTATCGATGATGATTCCCATTTAAGCACCAGATCTCAAGTAGGTGTGCTTTCACATGGCTCTCCCACCCGCAAACAGAGTTTGCTCCCTACTCCCACTCATATGAAATGATCTTCAGAAAGAATAAGGACTATAAAAAGAAAATGAGACCAAAGTCATTCTGTGGATGAACTAATTATTGCAAAGGAATCATTTCTCACTTCCTGCTTTGAGCACCGGACTGAACGTAACCTTTAAAAAGCCAACTGGCCCAGATGTGACAATATAAGAGAGAATTCTTACTATCTAAAAGCAAAGCAAAATAGAGTGTTCTATTAATGTCCTGAGGATTTATCTGGTAAAGAACATGCAATAAGTAACGTGACAACAGTTGCTGAATTTGCAGTAGTCATGGCAACTCACAACAGTAAGGCAGGTTTGACCTGGATACAACAGCTTGTTGAGATCCACGTGCTAAAGTAAGGACACGATCAATCGATCAGTCAATCAATCAATCCATCGAATTTACAGAGTGCTTACTGTGTGCAGGGCACCGGATTAAGCACACCAATTTCCAAACATCGCTAACACTCTATAGCAAGCAGAACAAAGCTAGACATAAGTTGGCAAGATATAGAAATCTGCCAGGGCATTAATGATAAAACCGGGTAGCTCTATTAGAAACGTTTATTGTCGAGAGATAGTAGAGAGGACGGTTCACATTTTTTCTTACCCAAGCCCGTGCTCTTGCCACTAGGCCATGCTGCTTCCACCTGGCATCATCACATCAGTGTGACATCCAGGGAAGCAGCATGGACTAATGGCAAGAGCACAGGCTTGGGAGTCAGAAGGACTTGGGGTCTAATCCCGGCTCTGCCGCAAGTCTGCTGGGTGACCTCAGGCAAGTCCCTTAACTTCTCTGGGCCTCAGTTACCTCATTTGGAAAATGGGGATTAAGAGAGGGAGCCTCATGTGGGAGAGGGATAGTGTCCAATCTGATTAACTTGTATCTACCCCTGCACTTACAACAGTCCTTGGCACATAGTAAGTGCCTAACAATTACCATAATAATAATAATGTTTCCCCATCTGAAAAATGGGGATTAGAATACCTGTTCTCCCTCCCCCTTAGACTGTGAGCCCCATGTGGGACCGAAATCAGTCTGATTAACCTGTATCTATCCCAGCGCTTAGAATGGTGCTTGATACATAGTAAGCACTTAGCAAATACCATAATAATAATAACGGTAATAATTAGGACCAGCAAAAGCAAGCTGGAATTGGCAGAAAGGCTAGACTGGGAAGAAAACCTCAACGGTCTGGCCTGAAGTGCAGAGACCAAGGCTGTCCAGTGGTAACTCTTGGCGGGAGAATACTACTTTAGGTCGCTCAGTTCTGAAGAGGCAATCAATAATCCACCTCGTCTCACTCTTCTAACTACTAAGGGCTTGGGAAAGTGGTTCGGCTAGGCAGCCTTAACTCACAGTTAATGACCGAATATCAATCGGTCGGTCAGTCATTCACTCATATTTATTGAGAGCTTACTGTGTGCCGAGCACCATACTAAGAGACTACAATGAAACGGAGTTGGTGGACACGTTCCCGGTCCACAACGTGCTTACGGTCTAAAGGAATAGAATAGAAAAAAACTTACTACTAATAATAATGATAGCATTTGTTAAGGGTTTACTATGTGCCTTAGCACTGTTCTAAGCGCTGATACAAGGTTATCAGGTTGTCCCACGTGGGGCTCACAGTCTTAATCCCCATTTTATAGATGAGGAAACTGAGGCACAGAGAAGTTAAGTGACTTGCCCAAAGTCACACAGCTGACAAGTGGTGGAGACGGAGGTAGAACCCGCGACCTCTGACTCCCAAGCCCGTGCTCTTGGCTTTCGACTCCTCACCAATTCCCAATCTCTGTGAGAAGCAGCATTGCATAGTGGATAGAGCACAGACCCGGGAGTCAGAAAGACATGAGTTTAATCCCAGCTCCACCACTTGTCTGCTGTGTGATCTCGGACAAGTCCCTTCACTTCTCTGGGCCTCAGTTCCCTCATCTGGAAAATGGGGATTGAGACGGTGAGCCCCGCATGGGACAGGGGCTATGTCCAACTCAGTTTGCTTGTATCCACTACAGTGCCTGGCACATAGTGAGTGCTTAACAAATACTATCATTATTATTATCATTATTTGTCTCAGGGTTCGGAGAAGTATATCTAGAAGGAGCTGGGCCAAGCTGGGAACCTTCTTTTTTTTTTTAATGGCATTTCTTCCGTACTTAGGCACTGTGTTAAGAGCTGGGCAGATACAATCAAGTTGTACACAGTTCATGTCGCACATGGGGTTCAGAGTCTTCATCCCCCACTTCAAAATCTCACTGAAGGCACATCTCCTCCAAGAAGCCTTCCCTGACTAAACCCTCCTCCCTCTCCTCCCGCTCCCTTCTGCTCTGCTCTCACTTGCTCCTTCATTCACCCTTCCTCCCATCCCCACAGCACATATGTCTATATCTGTATATATCTGTCATTTATTTATATTAATGCCTGTCCCCCCCCCCCCCCAGGACTGTGAGCTCGCTGTGGGCAGGAATGTGTCTGTTTGTTGTTATATTGTACTCTCCCAAGCGCTTAGTACAGTGCTTTGCACCCAGTGAGCGTTCAATAAATATGATCGAATGAATGGATGAATGAGTAACTGAGGCATAGAGAAGTAAAGTGACTTGCCCAAGGTCACAGAGCAGACAAGCGGTGGAGTCCGCTGACTCCCAGGCCCATGCTCTTTCCACTAGGTCAGGCGGCTTCTACATTGAGCAACATGGTTACATAAGGTTAAAAAAAACAAAAATCCTTAACCATGGAGTTAAGCAGGACACGAAAAACTTCTTCCAAAGGCCAATATCAACAGCACCGAGAAAAAGGTAGCAAATAGGGAAAAATTTCCTTTGAGAAGCCCCATAGGGATGAAATGAGAAAAGGTCACGATGCCTGAAAAAGGGCTAAATTAGAGGATAATAATTACGGTATTTTTTAAGTGCTTACTACGTGTCAAGCACTATAAGAAGTGCTGGGGCAGATATAAGTTCATCAGGTAGATACAGTCCCTGTCTCCCAGGGGGCTCCCAGGTATCGGATCCCCACTTTACAGATGAGAAAACTGAGGCACAGAGAAGTTAAGTGACACGCCCATGGTCACACAGCAGACAAGCGGCAGAGGTGGGATTAGAACCCAGGACTAGGGAATCCAAAGATTAAGTCCAACACAAGACGGGGTTAAATCAAGGCAGGTTGTACTAGAAGCAGTGTGGCCTAGTGGAAAGAACACGGGCCTAGGGGTCAGAGGATGTGGGTTCTAATCCCCGCTCTGCCGTGTGTCTGCTGTATGACTTTGGGCAAGTCACTTGTCTTCTCCGTGCCTGTTACCTCATCTATAAAATGGGGATTAAGACTGTGAGCTCCATATGGGACAGGGACTGTGTCCAGCCTCATAACCTCGTATCTACCCCAGTGCTTAGAACAGTGCTTGGCACAAAGTAAGCACTTAGCAAATACCACAATTATTATCATTGCGTGAAAGACGCTTCATCACTACACTAAAATGTGGGCAGGGATCCTATCTACCAACTGCATTGGACGCTCTCGAGCACTTAGTCCAGTGCTCTGCACACAATTAACTCTAAGCTCTTTCAGGGCAGTGATGGGGTCTACAAACTCTATTAATAATAATAATACCTGTTAAGCACTTGCTATGTGCCAAGCACTGTTCTAAGCACTGGGGTAGATACAAGTTGATCAGGTTGGACACAGTCCCTGTCCCACGTGGAGCTCATACTCTAAATCCCCATTTTACAGATGAGGTAACTGAGGCACAGAGAAGTTAAGTGACTTACCCAAGGTCACACAACAGACTATGGTGGAGTCAAAATTAGAATCCAGGTCCCTCTGACTCTCAGGCCCGTGCTCTGTTCACTAAGTCATGCCGCTTCTCATTCTACTGTACTCTCCCAAGGGCTTAGCACTTAGTTCTGCACACAGTAAGCCCTCAATAAATACCAATGATCGACTGATTGTCTGATATTGATTAGGTCTGCTCAAAGCGCAAAAAAATAGCACCAACTGGAATAGTGTAGTGATATTTTTTTCCTAGCAGTTTAATAAAAATAATGGTATTTGTTAAGCACTTACTATGTGCAAAGCACTGTTCTACGTGCTGGGGGGATACAAGGTCATCAGGTTGTCCCATGTGGGGCTCACAATTTTAATCCCCATTTTACAGATGAGATCACTGAGGCACAGAGAAGTTAAATGACTTGCCCCCAGTCACACAGCTGGCAAGCAGCAGAACTGGGATTCAAACCCATGACCTCTGACTCCCAAGGCCGGGCTCTTTCCACTGAGCCATGCTGCTTCTGGATGGTTTAGCCAACCATCAGGTGCTAAGTGGAAGCCCGCTGTCTGCAAGAAATGTGTGTGTTATATTGACCTCTCCCAAGCAATCAGCACTCTGCACACAGTGTGGCTTAGTGGAAAGAGCATGGGCTTGGGAGTCAGAGGTCATGGGTTCTAATTCCGGCTCTGCCACTTGTCATCTGTGTGACTTTGGGCAAGTCACTTAACTTCTCTGTGCTCTCTGTTCCCTCATCTGCAAAATGGGGATTAAGACCGTGAGCCCCACGTGGGACAACCTGATTACCTTGTATCTATCCCAGTGCTTAGCACATAGTAAGCACTTAACAAATGCCCTCATTATTATTATTATGTGCTCAATGAATACCACTGATTGCTTCATTGAACAGTGAAAATCACTAGCCACATGCCAATAGGTTTGTTTTGTTACCTGATTAGCTTGAATCTACCCCAGTGCTTAGAACAGTGCTTGACACATAGTAAGCTCTTAACAAATACCGTCATCATCATTATTATTATTTTCAAATTTACATTCACCTGGGTGGCTGGACTTTGAATGGCAGAGAACACAGAACACCAATCAATGGTACTTATTGAGCGCTTACTGTCAGCAGAGCACTGTATTAAGCACTTGGGAGAGTCCTACATAACGAAGTTGGTAGACACGTTCCGTGCCCACAACGAGCTTACAGTCTGGAGTGGGGAGACATTCATGTCAATCAATCATGGATAAGTGCTGAGGGAGGGGTGGATAAAGGGAGCAAATCCATTCATTCATTCATTCAATAGTATTTATTGAGCGCTTACTATGTGCAGAGCACTGTACTAAGCGCTGGGAATATACAATTCGGCAACAGATAGAGACAATCCCCGCCCGATGACGGGCTAAGGGCAAGGGCGATGCAGAAGGGAGTGGGAGAAGAGGAAATGAGGGCCTAGTCGGGGAAGGCTTCTGGGAGGAGATGAGCCTTCAACGAGGCTTTTGCAGGTGCCAGGGCCGAGCTCTCCCCGCGGATGGCCCGCCCCCGTCCTGCCGCCCGACGTGACCTACAGGACCAGGGGAAGGTCACCCCACTTTCTCACCGAGGGCTGTGTGCCTGGAGCTCTGAGGTACCTGAAGACTGCCTCCCCCAAACGGTGGCAATGATTTTTTACGGGCTAATCTGGATTGTTATGTGCTTCTGCCCTCAACCTACTTAGAAGCCGGGTACCAGGTTTGAATGATTTTCCTCTAATTACCCCACTGCCCTGCACAACATGATTGCTTAATGAACATGAGGAATAATAATACTACTACTCATAATGATAATAATGAAAGATATCAAACAGTCCCCTTTGGAACGTCAAGACTTGGATTTTGGCTTACTAACTTGAATTTTTGGTTTAATGATAAGCACTTACTATGTTCCAAGCACTATACTGCCGGGATAGTTACAGAACAATCAGATCAGACACAGTCCCTGATAATAATCATAATAATGGTGGTACTCGTTAAGCACTTACCATGTGCCAAGCACTGTTCTAAGTGCTGGAGTAGATACGAGTTAATCGGATTTGAGACAGTCCCTGTCCCACAAGGGACTCCTAGTCTAAGGATGAGAGACGATGGGAATTTAATGCCCATTTTACGGGCGAGGGAAGTGAGGTACGGAGAAGTGACTTGTTTTCTACCCCAACTCTGATCTTGGAACTTGAAACTGGGTTTCTTAAGTATATATCTGTAATATGCATATATCTGTCCATCTCCCCCTCTAGACTGTAAGCTCACTGTGGGCATGGAATGGGCCTTTATTGTTATACTGTACTCTCCCAAGCTCTTAGAACAGTGCCTTGCACACAGTAAGTGCTCAATAATAATAATAATAATGTTGGTATTTGTTAAGCGCTTACTCTGTGCAGAGCACTGTTCTAAGCGCTGGGATAGATACAGGGTAATCAGGTTGTCCCACGTGAGGCTCACAGTTAATCCCCATTTTACAGATGAGGCAACTGAGGCACAGAGAAGTGAAGTGACTAGCCCACAGTCACCCAGCTGACAAGTGGCAGAGCCGGGATTCGAACCCATAACCTCTTTCTCCCAAGCCCAGGCTCTTTCCACTCAGCCACGCTGCTTCTCTGCTCAATAAAAACGATCGAATGAATGAATGGGTTTGTTGTTTTGTAAAATCCACGGATAAGGGAGCTGGGAGTAAGAAAAGGAGCGGTCTTTTATATAAGGTCAATGCCTAATGTGAAACTAGCTAGCTAGTTGTTTCTTTACAGAAACTTCAAGGAACCCTGATAGCTATCAGTTGGAAGGCAGATTGCCCTTGATAAGAACAATTTAACCAACCAATCAACCAAATACTTTGGTTTCGAGTGGGTTCAAACATTAAGTCAGAGACGGATAATCTAATAAAAGGAATTTTGAGCCCCAAAAGGTTGATTTAAGACCCACCTACAGAGGTGGGTTTGCCTCATGGCCGGGGTGATTCTTCTTCATTCAGCATCAAAATGCTAAACAATAATGTGATACTCTCACAGAAGAGTTTCAACAATGTTCATTAGTAGAGTAAATACTAAACTTACTGATGGTTATCTGGCCCTCAAATACAAGAAAGACTGACCTCAAGTAATTTCCTGATGTATAACCACTGTGGAAAACAAGGAGACTAAATGTGTTAATTTTTAACAAAGACATCAGAATAACTCTGATCTCTTATTCACTGGCTTTTCAATGTCTAACGCGAGAGATAATGTTTCAGGAGATTAACTGAAGACCCGTTGGAATGAGAAAAACCATAGAGTAGCTTGAAGAAATTCTACCCCACGCTAAACTTAATCTTGCATTTTTGAGATACTGCTAGGCAGGCTGTGTCGATTCAGAGAGCAGTGGCACTGCTTGGGTTCCACTTTAGACTGATCAGTGACTGAAAAAAGGCAAACTCCGCTTTTCCAAGCTCTAAATGTTTACTCTCATAGATGCTGGGGAATATCAGCAAAAATCGGATTTGGTTCCGGTTTGGTTTCAACAAAAACATGCGTAGTCGTACTAATCCTGTAGTTGATGCAATAACTGTACATTTTCACAACTTGGTTAAAATTCCCACTCCTTTTGGCAGGCAGGGGCAAGGACGGCCAACCCCCCGGCAGCTCCCCCACCTTCCAAAAAAATTAATTTTGGAAAAGGAAAATGAAAAAGAGCGCTTTAATTGGGAAAAGGCTAAAAGGGACTACTAAGACAACCTGGAGGTTGGTAACAAACAGTAAGAATGCGTGCTGCACAAACACAAACAAAAAAGCAAGCAACAGAAACTTCGGGCGGCCAACTGGCAAGTTGAAAGAAACCATCAGGGCGAAAAAGCCATCCAGTCAAAGATGGAAAGTTCACCGAGCGAGAACGGCCTAGCCCACGAAAGCGGCAGATCAGATGCAAACAGGAAATCAAGAGGAACCAAAAGAAGTCTGAAGAGTACCTAGCAAGAGATACCAAAGCTAATAATAAAAAAAAGTTCTTCAAATAGATCACAAGCAGGAAGCAGGCTAAGGAATCAGTGGGAACATTTGATGATTAGGGGGTAAAAAGTACACTCAGGGTTGGAAAGGCGATCGCTGAGATCTTTTAGTTCTTTCAATCGATCAATGGTATTTCTTGAGCACTTAATGTGCACAAAGCACTGGGTGGAACACTTGGAAAAGTACAACATAACAGAGTTAGTAGATGTGTTCCCCGGTCACAGCGAGCTTACAGTCTAGAGAGAAGACCATCTTTTCTGTGGAAGAGGTTTGAATCCCCCACTGAGATTTTTTTTAGTAGCAGATACGTCTGGGGAATTGGATCAAATATCTCACAGCGATCAAGTTTGTTAAGCTATTGCCAGAACCCAGATCTACTTGTTCAGCTTTGTTGTCTGTCTTCCCCTTCTAGACTGTGAGCCCGTTGTTGGGTAGGGATTGTCTCTGTTGCAGAATTGTACTTTCCAAGCGCTTAGTACAGTGCTCTGCACACAGTAAGCGCTCAATAAATACGAATGAATGAATGGTGGCAAATGCTTTTGTCAGTAACTTTTCTCAGTCCCGCTCACTGAGCCTTTCTTCTTCTTCTTCTTTAATGGTATTTAAGTGTTGGTATTTGTTAAGCGCTTACTATGTGCAGAGCACTGTTCTAAGCGCTGGGGTAGACACAGGGGAATCAGGTTGTCCCACGTGGGGCTCACAGTCTTCATCCTCATTTTACAGATGAGGTAACTGAGGCACAGAGAAGTTAAGTGACTTGCCCACAGTCACACAGCTGACAGGTGGCAGAGCTGGGATTCGAACTCATGAGCTCTGACTCCAAAGCCCAGGCTCTTTCCACTGAGTCACGCTGCTTCACTACTACTGTGTCAAACACTGTGCTAAGCGCTGGAGTACAGACAAGTGAATTAGGTTGGACACAGTCCCTGTGCCGCATGGGGCTCACAGTCTAAGTAGGAGGGAGAACAGGAGAACTGAGGCACGGGGAAGTTAAGCGACTTACCCAAGGCCACACAGCAAGCATTTGGCCAAGCTGGGATTAGAACCCAGGTCCTCTGACCCCCTGGCCTGTGCTCTTTCCACTAGACCACGCTGCTTCTCTTGTACCTGACGTGCTGTGAATCAATCAGTGGTATTTATGAGCACTAACTGTGTGCACAGCACTGGGCTGAGTGTTTGAGAGAGGACAATACAGCAGAGTTGGTAGACACGTTCCCTGCCCACAACGAGCGGATGGTCTGTCTACCAAGATCATGTCCTTCGGGCCCCGCTGCGGTCAAACACTGTACTGGGATTCTGGGAGTGGGTGATAATCGTTAAGTGTTTGCTATGTGCTGAGCGTCGGGCTTAAGCGCTGGCGTCAATAAAATACAATCAAATCAGACAGAGTCCCTGTCCCTCATGGGGCGCGCGGTTTGGGGAGGGAGGGAGAACGGGTAGGTAAATCATGAAGGATGTGGACAGGCCAAATAGAATTGCTGTTCACCAAATGGCCCAATAGATATGAGGGCCACCCCCGAAGCTCGAAGGTGATAGGTTGAAAACAAACTCAAGAGGTGGTAAAATATGGAATTTACCTCAGGAAGCTTTGCAGGCTGAAAGTAGGAGTCCACTGAAGAGGAGAGAAGTAGCATGGAGTGGAGGATTGAACATGGGGCCGGGAGTTAGAAGGACATGGGTTTTAGTCCCGGCTCCACCACTTGTCTGCTGTGTGACGCTGGGGAAGTCACTTCACTTCTCTGGGCCTCAGTCCCCTCATCTGGAAAATGGGGATTGAGACCACGAGCCTCTCATGGAACAGGGACTGTGTCCAACTCGTTAATAGTAACATGGCATTTGTTAAAGTGCTATGTGCCAGGCACTGTACTAAGCGCTAGGGTGGAGACAAATTGGGTTGGACACAGTCCCTGTCCCACATGGGGCTCACAGTCTCAATCCCCGTTTTACAGATGAGGTCACTGAGGCCCAGAGAAGGTAAGTGACTTTCCCAAGGCCACAGAGCAGACAAGTGGCAGAGATGAGATTAGAAACCATGACCTTGTGACTCCCAGGCCTATGCTCTATCCGCTACGCCACTACTCAATTTGCTTGTAACCACCCCAGTGCTTAGTATAGTGCATAGCACATAGTATGCGCTTAACAAATACCATTATTATCATTATTATTGTGATAAATTTCATGGATGAGAGGTCCACAGTGCGACATCAGAGGCAAGGGGAACAGTTTGAGGGTAGGGATTGTCTCTATTTGTTGCCGAATTGTACTTTCCAAGGGCTTAGCACAGTGCTCTGCACAGAGTGAGCGCTCAATAAATACGATTGAATGAATAAAACCACTTCAATTTGGGTGGAGGTCAAGGAGGGCAACTGTGAATTGTCCTTCCAATTACTCTGTTGCCACTTCTGAACTAAGGATCTGACCAAGCGCTTAGTATAGTACCCTGCACAAAGTACGCGCTCAATAAATACAACTGAATGAATGAATCTGACCCGCTAATGGGACTTCTCGTATTCTTATATACCATTAGATGCTATTCTGAACAATGCATACTAAGTGAAGGCATTAAACTGTCTATTTCATCTCTCCTTCTAGCAATATTCTGCTTGAAATAAAAGCAACAAAAAGCTTTAGTTTACCCTGATCAGGTGAGGTGTTTAACAAAGGTTAACCAAGGGGCTAGGCTACGGAAGCAGCATGCCCTAGGGGAAAGAGCCCGGGCCTGGGAGTCAGAGGATATGGGTTCTAATCCCGGCTCCGCCACGTGTCTGCCATGTGACCTTGGACGAGACAGTTAACTTCTCTGGGCCTCAGTGACCTCATCTGTAAAACGGGGATTAAGATCGTGAGCTCCGTGTGGGACAGGGGCTGTGTCCAACCTGACTGCCCTGTATCTACCCCAGTGCTTAGAACAGTGCTTGGCACACAGTAAGTGCTTAACGAATATCATTATTATCATTAAAAGTGACTGAAACCTTCCGGTTGTAGGAGCTGGATTTCGAGTGAGCGAAATGAAAATGGAGCCCGGCATTGAAGATAGCAAATTCAACAGCAAAGCCAGGGGTGACCTTTATTTAGGTGCAAGGTGAGAAAGGGTCTGGTGGTCGCGTAACGGTCTTTAAGGGCTCACTCCTTCATATGGATAAAGTTGACTCAGTTTCCATACACGTATACATTTAAATGATCGGCTAAAATAGTCGCATATGGTATGTGAACGACCACCAAGGAGATGAGTAATGTACAATGCAGTTTGATTCCCATACGGTTTCCCCTGAGTTAAATCAATACTGCTCCTACATTGTGAAACTTTAAAAACAAAACAATGCAAACATACATGGAAAAGTAAATTTTGTTAGCCAACAAAAAATGAAAGAAATGAGTATGAACGGTAAACATTACTCATGCACTGAATTCTTTTGAAATTCGAGGTTTCAACCCTTAACTTTAAACCAACAGTGAATGATTTGAGGATTTTTAGTCAATAAGTAGTAATCTTAACTTCTCCCAAACTGCAAAAATAAGCCATTGTAAGGTATTAATTATATAATCTCTGCAAAAACCTAAACAAGATTAAGAGTAAATTTGAACTTGATGGCAGGTGTGATCATCTACTCTGTTCAGACTCAGAGTTTCTTTTTCCTTTTCTGCAACCCTGAAAGAAAGAAAATAAAAACAAATTTCATTTGGGAAATGACTGGATATTTTCTTTTTAAGAATGAATAAATACGCTTAAGAATTGAATCTGTTAAGAAGAGAAGACAGCTCCCCCCTCTAGACCGTAAACTCGTTATGGGCAGGGAACGTGTCTCCTAAATCTGTTGTCCTGTACTCTCCCGAGCACTTAGTTCGGTACTCTGCACATAGTAAGCACTCAATAAATACCATTGATAGGCATTGATAGATACCTTGGAGTGATTCTGAATGGGGTTTATACATTATTTGCCACTTGAAAATTTTTCAATCATACTTTATCTAAAGTTTAAGTTGCTTTTAAAGTAATTGTACCGGTGAAAATGTTGAGTTATGACAAACAGCACTTACAATGTTGTCCATATCCATAATTTATTTATTTGTATTAATGTCTGTCTCCCTCTCTAGACTGTAAGCTCCTTGAGGGCAGGGAATGTGTCTAGCAATTCTGTTCTATTGTACTCTCCCAACTACTTAGCACACAGTAAGCACTCAATAAATACCATTAATCAATTGCCTGTTTGATTGATTGCTTTGGGAGAAGCAGTATGGCCTACTGGAAAGGGTATGGGCCTTGGAGTCAGAGAGCCTGGATTCTAATCCCAGTTCCAACACTTGTCTGTTGTGTGACCCGGACAAGTCACTTAAATTCTCTGTGCCTCGCTTTCCTCATATGTCAAGTTCTCGCCTCATCTCCCTCCTACCATTCCCCTCCAAACTTGCTGAGTGAGTTGTCTCACCCACTGCCTCCACTTCCTATCCTCCACTTCTCTCCTTGACCCCCTCCAATCTTACTGAAATACTTTCATGTCGCCAGATTACTCACCTGTAATTCATCGAGTACACCACTCTAAGTAATTTTGGTAAGAACAGAGTACCCACTCCAGGCCATACTTCACTCTGCTGCCTACATCATCCTTCTAAAAAGAGCGTTCAGTCCAAGTCTCCCCACTCCTCAAGAACCTCCAGTGGTTGCCCATCCACCGTGGCATCAAGCAGAAACTCCTTACCATAAAGCACTCAATCGCCTTGCCCCCTCCTATTTTACCTCACTGATTTCCTACTTCAAAACAGCTCACACTCTCGGCTCCTCTAATGCCTACCTACTCACCGTACCTCCATTCAGTCTATCTCACCACCGACCCCTCTCCCACATCCTCCCTCTGGCCCAGTACTCCCTCCCCCTTCACATCCGACAGAGGATCCCTCTCCCCTCCTTCGAAGCCTTTTTAACATAACATCTCCTCCAAGAGGCCATTCCCCGACTAAGTTCCCTCTTTCTCCTACTCTCCTCTCCCTTCTGTGTCACCGAAGTCCTTGGCTCTATAGTCTTTAAGCACAGTGGATATTCACCCCAACCTCAGCCCCAGAGCACTTAGGTACACAGCTATAACTGATTATAATGCCTGTCTCTCCCTGTGGTCTGTGAGTTCCTTGGGGGCAGGGAATGTGTCTACCAACTCTGCTGTACTTTCCTCTCCCAAGAGCTTAGTACAGTGCTCTGCACACAGTGAGCGCTCATTAAATACCATTCATCGATTAAAGCACCTGCACTTCCGAATCAAATCCCCCGCATTTAAGATCCACGATTCACAAACCAATTGTGCTGCACATCCAAGGGCTGTCTGCAGCATGAACTTAAGCTAGCCCAACTCGGCCAGATCAACATAACAGTATAACTGCTCCTCTCGTAATGTGGGTTTTCGCTCCGCGTGTTAGACAGAATGCTGTTGGGGAATGAACACAGTGCGATGTCGGAAGAAACGGTTTTGCACCATCTCTGGGGGCAACAGCCAAGGTGACAGTTTCGTAACAAGAGCTTGCCTTAACACGGGGCTTGTCGAGAACGGTATCGGTGAACTGACTGTACTTCCGTCACATCCACTCCACTCCTAAACAAAAGTTACATTTTCTCTTTTAAAAATTTACATCAACTGTCTGAAAATGGGCATGCAAAAAAAAAAAAAAGTAATACTTTGGAAAACCCAACCTCCAAATTTTCACCACATGAAAAAACGTCTGTACTGTTAGACCTCATCAAGGGTAGGAGAGAGAGAGACTTGAAAGCCCATCTTTAAGACAGTGCAAGTGAAACATTTTAAAAAAGGTCCAGGGACAAGATGCTTTGAAGGGAAAAAATAAACGACTGGCCTCCCAGTGTGGGTCTAAAATGAAGAATATTTAGGGTACAGCTATCAGAGAAAGAACATTTTCCTATAAGAAAGCGGGGAAGTGAAAAGGATGGAAATGGGTCCTGCATGTAACAACCACCAAAAAAAATCTGATTTTTACTGAAACACAACTGCGAGCCAAGGCTTATAGTCGGGAGTTACTGGGAAAGAGGAGCCCACCCCGATGTTCAGTAATCAGGAATCGGGTGACTATTTTCAGTGGAGGGATTGGGAAGAACACCAATGTCACAAAAAATGCCAGGTTCTGCAAATAGCAACTGCAGCTGCAAAGCAAAGGACGGTCTTTGTGTGGACAGTTTCAAAAGGACTATTTAGCTACTTAAATAGATTCACCACCAGTAATGACATCTGTATATCAGAAGGACACCTGTTTGAAAGTTAAAGGTGGGTTTACATAGGAAAATATTTTGACTGTTAAAATACAAACTGTGTGGGTGTATATATAGAGAGAGAGACATGGGGAGTGCTAGAAATTGAGGGAGGGAAAGAGGGAGAGAGAGAGAACTTCATATTTTTTATGTGTACAGGGTTTGAGTCGTTCCTTGATCTCACTGCTTAAAACATTAATAAAATAAATCAAGAGCAGAAGAGGGAGGTCAGTTGGGGAACGAGCCTGGGCCTGGGAGTCAGGGGACCTGGGTTCTAATCCTGGCTCTGCCACTTGCCTGCCTGGTGACCTTGGGCAAGTCACTTCAGTGGGCCTCAGTTTCCTGGGGATTCATTACCTATTTGCCCTCCTACTTAGACTGTGAGAGCCCTAAGTAGGATAAGGACTCTATCTGACCTGATTATATTATGCCTACCCCAGTGTTTAGTACAATGCTTGGCACACTGTCTTATGCTGTCAAGTCGTCTCCGACCCATAGCGACGCCATGGACACATCTCTCCCAGAATGCCCATCCTCCATCTGTAATCGTTCCGATAGTGGATCCAGAGAGTTTTCTTGGCAAAAATCCGGAAGTGGTTTACCCTCGCCGCCTTCCGGGCAGTAAGCTTGAGTTTCCGCCCTCGACTCTCCCCTGAACCGCTGCCGCCAAGCACAGGTGAGTTTTGACTTGTAGCAGATTGCCTTCCACTCGCTAGCCACTGCCCAAGCTAGGAACGGAATGGGTATGCCTCTGCTTGACCCTCCCTCCTATAGTTGAGACTGGTAGAGTACTGGAAACTCTCCAGATGCGACCCTGAGAGGGGAGCCTGGCACATAGAAAGCGCTTAACAAATATCACAGTTACTATTATGAAAAGGAAACAGCTTTATTCTCTGCACTGCACTGAGACCAAAATCCCATTAAGAGAAGAAAAAGAAAAGGTGTCCAAATTTCCATCCAGAAACAGAAAACTAGTCTTCTTTACTCCCAGTCCATTGGCCTATCCATCAGATAATGTACTATCTGATGTAGAATATTAGCTATTTGAGGGCAGGGACCATATCTAACCAACCTAACGGTTGGTTGGTATCCAACTTAACTTGTATCTACCCCAGCGCTTAGTCGCTGGCACATAGTAAGCGCTTAACAAATACCATTAAAAAACCTCTCATCCCCTCCCTTCTTTCCTAACAGCTACGTTCAACCATTTGCAGTCCAATGGCTACTTTCCCACTGCTTTCAAACATGCCCATGTCTCCCCATCCTACAAAAACTATCCCTTGACTGGCTCCCTCCAGTTATCCCCATCTCCCTCCTACCATTCCTTTCCACACTCCTTGAGCGAGCTGTTAATACCTGCTGTCTCAAGTTCCTCTCCTCCAATTCTCTCCTTGACCCCCTCCAATCTGGCTTCCGTCCCCTTCCCTCCACAGAAACCACCCTCTTAAAGGTCATCAGTGATCTCCTTCTTGTCAAATCCAACAGCCTCCACTCCATCCTAATCCTCCTCGACCTCTCAGCTGCCTTTGACACTGTGGACCACCCCCTGCTCCTGGAAACATTATCCGATCTTGGCTTCACTGACTCTGTCCTCTCCTGGTTCTCCTCTCATCTCTTTGGCCGTTCATTCTCAGTCTCCTTCGCGAGGTCCTCCTCCCCCTCCCACCCCCTAACTCTGGGGGCCCCTCAAGGTTCAGTTCTGGGTCCCCTTCTATTCTCCAACTACGCCCACTCCCTTGGAGAACTCATTCACTCCCATGGCTTCAACTACCACCTCTACGCAGATGACACCCAAATCTACATCTCCAGCTCTGATCTCGCATCTCCTCCTGTCTTCAAGACATCTCTACTTGGAGCTCACTGTGGGCAGGGATGTGTCTGTTTATTGTTACATTGTACGCTCCCAAGAGCTTAGTACAGTGCTCTGCACATAGTAAGCGCTCAATAAATACGATTGAATGAACGAACAGCCTCCCATCACCTCAAATGTAATCTGTCTTAAACAGAGCTCCTTAGCATCCCACCCAAACCCTGTCCTGCCCGACTTTCCCATCGCTGAGGCTGGCACCGCCAACCAGCCTATCTCACAAGCCCGTAATCTTGGCATTATCCTTGACTCCTCTCTCTCATTCAACCCACATATTCAATCGGTCACCAAATCCGGTCGCTCCCACCTTCACAGTATCGCTAAAATCCTCCCTTTCCTCTTCATCCAAACTGCTATCGCATTAATCCAATCACTCATCCCATCCTGCCCGGATTTGCCGCATCAGCCTCTTTGCTGACCTCCCAGCCCCGTCCCTCCCCACTCCAGTCCGTTCTTCACTCTGATGCCCAGATCATTTTTCTACAAAAACGTTCGGGACAAGTCACCCCCCTCCTCAAAAAGCTCATCCACCTCCGCATCAGACAGAAACTCCTCACCATTGGCTTTAAAGCAGTCCACCACCTTGCCCCCTCCTACCTCTCCTCGCTTCTCTCCTTCTACAACCCAGCCCGCACACTTCACTTCTCTGGTGCCGCTAACCTTCTCACTGTGCAGATTGCAAAGTGCACACAGCTATAAATGGGGCTGTCCCATTTGTGTGCACTTTGCAATCTGCTGCAACCCAACCCATCTACTTGCTCCTTGCATTCCAAGCCCCAGAAGGAACAACGGCTGGCAGGGAACAGCGTGGCCTGGTGGCTAGAGCCCAGGCCTGGGAGACAGAAGGACCTGGGTTCTAATCTCAGCTCCACCTGTCTGCTGGGTCACCTTGGGCAAGTCACTTCACTTCTCTGGGCCTCAGTTCCCTCATCTGGAAAATGGGGATTAAGACCGGGAGCCCCATGTGGTGACGGGGACCACGTCCAACTCGATTAGCTCGTATCGACCCCAGCGCTTAGTACAGTGCCTGGCGCATAGTAAGCACTCAACAAATACCATTAATAAAACAAAACACCACCAGCTCTAGAATCGGTTCCCAAACGCAGGTTCTCTATCCTGAAGTCTAAGGACCAAAGCACCTTTCCTGAGGGAAAACTTCATTAGACTCCATTATCATCATCACCTGCTCCACACTGACCCCTGAGGTTGGAATGGAGGGGAATGATTTTTTTGGGGGGTTGGAAAGACAGTCAATCAATCAAAAATAACATACCATTCAAATGACTGACCAAAGCACACTGATCATTTGACAGAGAAGCATGGAATCATCTGGATTCCTCCCTCACGGTGAGAAACACTAATTAGCTACCTGTCATTCACCATACTTTGGGACTGAAGGGGACACCTACTGAGAGTAAATCTGGTGCTTGCGTGTTGACGTGGTTGCAAAGACTGATGGGTAGGTGATGGTCCACTCCATATTATACACAAATAAAGTTCATCCTCTTCTGGGTGGTTGCGATGGCAATGCCTGATCTCTTTGTCTTAGAATCACGATTTTCCCCTCTCTGCTCGAACAGAATGACCCCCTTCCCGAATGCCACGTAGCAGGCTAGTGGCTCGGCCTCTCTCTAGCCCACTGCCTGACCGGGTCATCTCGGTCTATTTACGGCTATTCTTCCATCCCGGAATGCAGCTCATTTAACAGCTGCCTGGGCATTGTTCTTTCGCCTATTTTCCACACACACCCTGCTTGGCAAAGTTATGTTATTAATGAGCAATGCTTTGATCCTAGCGGGTAGATGGGATTCCTCGACTTCATTACTCGTGCCCTGTCCTGACATTTAATATCATGCCTGACTCAAAGGCGACGCTGATAAAATCACTAAAAAAAAAGCTCAGTGCGATCTGTGGTCCGAGTTTCACGCTTCAACAAATCGGGCCGTAGTATTTATTGAGCACCTATTCATTCATTCATTCAATAGTATTTATTGAGCGCTTACTATGTGCAGAGCACTGTACTAAGCGCTTGGGATGAACAAGTCGGCAACAGATAGAGACAGTCCCTGCCGTTTGACGGGCTTACAGTCTAATCGGGGGAGACGGACAGACAAGAACAATGGCACTAAACAGCGTCAAGGGGAAGAACATCTCGTAAAAACAATGGCAACTAAATAGAATCAAGGCGATGTACAATTCATTAACAAAATAAATAGGGTAACGAAAATATATACAGTTGAGCGGACGAGTACAGTGCTGTGGGGATGGGAAGGGAGAGGTGGAGGAGCAGAGGGAAAAGGGGAAAATGAAGCTTTAGCTGCGGAGAGGTAAAGGGGGGATGGCAGAGGGAGTAGAGGGGGAAGAGGAGCTCAGTCTGGGAACGCCTCTTGGAGGAGGTGATTTTTAAGTAAGGTTTTGAAGAGGGAAAGAGAATCAGTTTGGCGGAGGTGAGGAGGGAGGGCGTTCCAGGACCGCGGGAGGACGTGACCCAGGGGTCGACGGCGGGATAGGCGAGACCGAGGGACGGCGAGGAGGCGGGCGGCAGAGGAGCGGAGCGTGCGGGGTGGGCGGTAGAAAGAGAGAAGGGAGGAGAGGTAGGAAGGGGCAAGGTGATGGAGAGCCTTGAAGCCTAGAGTGAGGAGTTTTTGTTTGGAGCGGAGGTCGATAGGCAACCACTGGAGTTGTTTAAGAAGGGGAGTGACACGCCCAGATCGTTTCTGCAGGAAGATGAGCCGGGCAGCGGAGTGAAGAATAGACCGGAGCGGGGCGAGAGAGGAGGAAGGGAGGTCAGAGAGAAGGCTGACACAGTAGTCTAGCCGGGATATGACGAGAGCCCGTAATAGTAAGGTAGCCGTCTGGGTGGAGAGGAAAGGGCGGATCTTGGCGATATTGTAGAGGTGAAACCGGCAGGTCTCGGTAACGGATAGGATGTGTGGGGTGAACGAGAGGGACGAGTCAAGGATGACACCGAGATTGCGGGCCTGCGGGACGGGAAGGATGGTCGTGCCATCCACGGTGATAGAGAAGTCCGGGAGAGGACCGGGTTTGGGAGGGAAGATGAGGAGCTCAGTCTTGCTCATGTTGAGTTTTAGGTGGCGGGCCGACATCCAGGTGGAGACGTCCCGGAGGCAGGAGGAGATGCGAGCCTGAAGGGAGGGGGAGAGGACAGGGGCGGAGATGTAGATCTGCGTGTCATCTGCGTAGAGATGGTAGTCAAAGCCGTGAGAGCGGATGAGTTCACCGAGGGAGTGAGTGTAAATGGAGAACAGAAGAGGGCCAAGAACTGACCCTTGAGGAACTCCAACAGTTAAAGGATGGGAGGGGGAGGAGGCTCCAGCGTAGGAGACCGAGAATGATCGGCCAGAGAGGTAAGAGGAGAACCAGGAGAGGACAGAGTCCGTGAAGCCAAGGTGAGATAAGGTATGGAGGAGGAGGGGATGGTCGACAGTGTCAAAGGCAGCAGAGAGGTCAAGGAGGATCAGAATGGAGTAGGAGCCATTGGATTTGGCAAGAAGGAGGTCATGGGTGACCTTAGAGAGAGCAGTCTCGGTAGAGTGGAGGGGACGGAAGCCAGATTGGAGGGGGTCTAGGAGAGAATGGGAGTTAAGGAATTCTAGGCATCGATTGTAGACGACTCGTTCTAAGATTTTGGAAAGGAAGGGTAGTAGGGAGATAGGACGATAACTGGAGGGGGAAGTGGGGTCAAGAGCGGGTTTTTTTAGGATGGGGGAGACGTGGGCATGTTTGAAGGCAGAGGGGAAGGAGCCCTTGGAGATTGAGTGGTTAAAAATAGAAGTTAAGGAAGGGAGGAGGGCAGGGGCGATGGTTTTAAGAAGGTGAGAGGGAATGGGGTCCGAGGCGCAGGTGGAGGGGGTGGCACTTGCGAGGAGGGAGGAGATCTCCTCTGAGGATACTGCAGGGAAGGATGGGAAAGTAGGGGAGGGGGTCGTTGGGGGGGAGGGGAGAGACGGAGGGGTGACTTTGGGGAGCTCAGACCTGATCGTGTTGATTTTCGTGAGGAATAGGTGGCCAGATCATTAGGGGTGAGAGATGGGGGAGGGGGAGGAACAGGGGGCCTAAGGAGAGAGTTAAAGGTCCGGAACAGTCGGCGGGGGTGACGGGCATGGGTGTCGATGAGGGAGGAGAAGAAGCTTTGCCTGGCGGAGGAGAGGGCAGAGTTAAGGCAGGAAAGGATAAATTTGACGTGTGTGAGGTCGGCTTGGTGCTTGGACTTTCGCCAGCAGCGCTCAGCAGCTCGATCATAGGAGCGTAGGAGGCGGACGGAGGGGGTGCTCGGGAGAGTACGCTAGAGGGAGTAAGTATAATCTCTGCCCTCGAGAAATATGCAAGCTAGCGGGAGAGTCGGCCTCTAAAATAAATTACAGATAGGAGGAAGGAGTAGAGTAGAAGAACAGAAAGGTTTTTTGGTATTGTATTTGTAAAGCACTTACAACATGCCAGGCACTGTACTATGCGCTGGGGTAGACACAAGCTAGTCAGGTTGTACACAGTGCATGTCCCACATGGGGCTCACAGTCTTAATCCCCATTTTACAGGGAAATGAGGGACAGAGAAGTGAAATGAACTCGCCCCAAGTCACACAGCAGACTAGCGGCAGAGCTGGGATTAGAATCCAGGTCCTTCTGACTCTCAGGCTCAGGCTCTAACCAGTAGGGCACACTGTTTCTCAGTGTTTGTGTACGTATATGATCGTGCGTGTGGTTTTGTGTACACGTATGCATGCACCCAAATGCTTGGGCGGTACAGAAGTGACAGTTGGTGGGGTGGAGATGAACCTGAATCTGGACAGGCCTCCTAGAGGAGATACAACTTCAAAAGGGACTAGAAGATGGAGAGAGCAATGCTCCGCTTTGATGCACAGCAAGAGGGAATTCCAGGCAGGAAGGCGGGAGTGAGCAAGGGATTGATAGTGGGAGAGCAGAGAACAAGGCACAGTGAGTTGGTTGGTATTAGACAAGTGAAGTGTGTGGGCAGGGTTGCAGAGGGAGAGGAGCCAGGATACATCAAGGAATGGGGTGAGGAGTTTTTGCTGGATGAAGAGAGGGATGGGCAACCATTGGAGGTTTCTGACGAGTGGGGAGACAGGCGTCATTTGCTAAAGAATCGGCCGGCATTCTCTGTTAGGTTTTCTATTCCTTTGTCCGCCCCTGTACAGCTAAGCCCATGTTTTTCAGTCGAATGTTTTCGAAGATTTTAGTAAACACTGTCCTCATAGACTAGAGAGTAGTCAAAGTCTCTTTTAGTTCAAACTTAAACTAAGTTTTTTGGTGCCAGGCTGATCGAACACCTACCTGATATTTGGTTAATTCGGCTTGTAACATTTTTACTTTCGATCTTTCTTGTTCCAATGCAGCATGAAGCGTAGACACCTATTAACAAGACAGTCGATTAAACACCCACTTTAGAGAAACAGTCTAAGTAATGAGCATCGCAGTATGGAAGTACCCCATGACTGGATTGTATGTAACACGTTCCTCAAAGATTTGGAACTTCTCATCTTAACTATTATGGGGCATCTTTTCCCACAGACTTCCATTCATTCATTCCATTCGATCGTATTTATGTATATATCTATAATTTATTTACCTATTTATTTATATTAATGTCCGTCTCCCTCTTGAGACTGTGAGCTCGTTGTGGGCAGGAATGTGTCCGTTTTTTGTTCTGTTGTACTCTCCCAAGCACTTAGTACTGCACACAGTAAGCGCTCAATTAATGCGACTGAATGAAGGAATGAATGGAGCACTTAATGTGTGCGGAGCACTGTACTAAGCGCTTGGGGGAGTACACTATAACAATATAGCAGACACATTCCCGGCTCTCAACGAGCTTACAGGCTAGAGAAGGAAACAGACATGAATAGATATCAATAAATTACAGATGTGGACATAAGTGCTGCGGGGCTGGGAGCAGATAGGTTCTATCCCCAGAGCAGCCCCGATAGGAAGATGGAGCCATCACAGTGTATATAGTAAAGCGAAATGAGGCAGCGTGGCCTAGTGGCTAGAGCATGGGACTGGGAGTCCAAAGGACCTGGGTTCTCATGCTGGTGCTGTTCCCTGTCTGCTGCGTGAGCTTAGGCAAGACACTTCCCTTCTCTCTGCCTCAGTTCCTTCATCTGTCAAATGGGGATGAAGACTGTGAGCCCCATGTGGGGCAGGTACTGGATAGAGCCCGGGCCTGGGAGTCAGAAGGTCATGGGGTTCTAAACCCACTCTGCCACTTGTCTGCTGTGTGACCTTGGGCAAGTCACTTCACTTCTCTGGGCCTCGGTTACCTCATCTGTAAAATGGGGATCGAGACCGTGAGGCCCGCATGGGACAGGGACTGTCCAACCTGACCACCTTATATCTAGCCAAGTGCTTAGAACAGTGTTTGGCACCTAGTAAGCACTTAACAAATACATAATTATTACTGAGACTGTGAGCCCCATGCCGGGCAGGGACTGTGTCCAACCTAATGCAGTTGTATCTAGCCCAGCTCTTAGAACAGTGTTTGACCCAGAGTGATCAATCCCCGGCTTAGCAAGTACCATTACAAAAGAGAGAGAAAAACAGGGAGGGACACACAGAGAAAAAAACATGGGAGACGGAAGCCCCCGATCTTGGACACATTACCTTTCATTCATTCATTCAATCGTACTTATTGGGCACTTACTGTGTACAAAGCACTGTTTAAGTGCTTGGGAGAGTACTGAGATACAGCCTCTCTCCCCTATCTCAGGGACACCGGCCCCCTACTTTCACTGTATTTAATAAATTTGATCGAAGAATAATCTAGTACAGTAACTTCATACACTGCAATACAATGAGCAGCATTCTGATTTATGCTGACAATTTGATTTAAAGACAGGTACAAAGAAAAAAATCCCACATATTTTCTCCCTTTCTAAGTAAGTGGCCTAGTGGATACCGCATGGGCCTGGGAGTTAGAAGGACCTGGGTTCTAATACCGGCTCTGCCGCGTGTCTGCTGTGTGACCTTAGGAAAGACTCTTCACTTCTCTGTGTTACCTCATCTGGAAAAATGGGGATTAAGGCTATGAGCCCTACATGGGACATGGATGGTGTCCAAACTGATTAGCTTGTATCTACCCAAGCATTCAGTACAGTGCTTGGCACATAGTAAGCACTTACAAGTACCATTTTTTTTTTTTTAGAGTGGAATCTAGGTATTCCCCTTTGCAATGCAGGAGGGATAGAAGTAGGTGTCTAAAATGTGCTCCTTCCCCTGCACGTTAAACCTCCATTTCCACCCCTCCAATCTCCCCCTACGGCCCCCGATTCCTGACTGGAGCCTCGAGCACTTTTTTTTTTTTTTAAGATGCTGTGGGAAGTGTGTGGAGGGGGGTGGAGGGGAACCGGTGTTCAGATGCAGCACTGAGTAGCTCCCTTGGAGAAGGGCTTCAACTGAAAATTTTTGCCCCCCCCACTCCAGGATTTCTTACCTGTAAAGTTAGCTCATTCTTGATACTTTGCGATTCATCAATCTGAAAAAGGATCTCTGCTTTATCTTTCACTGAGAAAGAAAAAAGGAAAATCAGAATCTCTTTAGTTCTCCAAAGATATGTATGGTGTATTACCTTGTATTCCCCCCCCCCCCCCAGCACTTAGAACAGTGCTCGGCACGTAATAAGCGCTTAACAAATACCATCATTATTATTATATGTATGGCCATCTCGAGAAACACAACCTCACAATTTTTTCTCCAACGCCTATGTTACGGTAAGTACAGTAGTTCCTGATCCTGGGTAGTTTTCAATCATCGAGAGTTGAACTTGTTAACCACCTGCTTCTTTGGAAATTTATAGGCACTTTACTTTACAGGTACTGGGCGCTCAATACGTATCATTATTGGCATAGCAGAGCTAAAAGTTATACAGATTTCTTATGGCTCTCGTTAAGTTTTTCAACTACCAACAGGAAGATGGGCACGGGCTGGTGACAGTCCAAAAAGGTTGCACGAAATAGGCTATAGGAGAGTCATCAGCAATTCTTTAAGTTGGAAGAACCTGAACCTTCTAAAAATGATCGTGGAAACAGATTCCCAATTAAAACGTGCTTTTATCGATGAGGAGCGTCATTACTTTTTCCTGACCATCAAGTAGATTCGACCAAAATGTATTCCCCCTGCTTACCCATCAATAGGCAACCTTCCAGTAAAACAGACTTAACCCCGGGGTTGCCTTAACCTCGACGGGTTTGACAATACAGTGGTCTGTGGAGGGAGCTGAAACACTTCCCCAAAGGCCTCTGCTGCAGGACGTTGTCCTGATCCAAACCCATGCAGCGTCCTCCTTGAAGACTGCCATCTCCCATATTCACCAAGTCTGTGGGAAAGGGAAGGAAAACAGAGAGCAGGTGTCTCTGGCTAGGGTCTTGCACCCAGGGGCTGGGCTGCGTCTTCCGAAAATCCAGCTGGCTTCGGCTCTCCCCTGGCTTCTCCGGGGAAGCCTCTGAAATGTCTATGCGGTGCATTTGGGAATTCCTGCATCGCGATCGTGCACGCGTGAGAAGAGTGCCCCCTGAAATCCCAACTGCCCACAGTTTGGGTAAAGCACCAGAAATTGAAATTCCAGGTGTGCGTCTAGCTCATGCGACCTACGGTTACTGCTGCTAAAAAGAAAAGGAAGGGAGGAATGATAAATTCCGCATACCAGAAGTTGACTCACCAAGAATCAGCGCCACGGAAATCTAACCAAAGCCAACTTAGGAAGCCTGAATTCAGGCATTTCTGCGATTAACATGGGTGCTGTGTCCTTCCAGAACCTTGGGTTGCTGGCTCAGCGGAAATGGGTCGGGGGATAGATGATTCAAAAACACCTCTGTGATATTTTTCGACACACCCTCCTCTATTACGGTTCTGATCACCGCTAGCAGAACGCTTTCCATCCTTTACCATATCAAACACTGTAAAACTGCAAAAGCACGAAGTACTTTTCGGGACAGTTAAATAAGGCAGAGGCGAGGAAACTTAGCAGCATCACGCCTTGACCGAGGGCACCCACGTACGCACAACCATTTATACCCACTCCAATCTGTACTTCGCTCGGCTGTCTGGTTCATTTTTCTAAAAAAAACCCATTCAGTCCACTTCTCCCCACTCCTCCAGAGGCTGCTCATCCAATCTTCGCATCAGACAAACTCCTTACCATCAGCTTGAAGGCACTCAATCAACGCTCTCTCCCTCCTAACTCACCTCGCTGATTGCCCACTACAATCCAGCCCGCACACTTCACTCCTTTAACTCCAATCTACTCGCCGTACCTCGATCTCGTCGATCTCGCCGCCGACCCCTTGCCCACGTCCTCTCTCTGGCCTGGAACTCCCTCCCCCTACATATCCGACGGACCACCGCCCTCTGGGTCTCCAAAGCCCTACTACAATTGTATCTCCCCCAAGGAGCCCTGCCTAACATCTCACTCCCCTATCTGCCTCTCGCCTGACGTGTGACCCTGGGCGGGTCGCTTCACTTCTCTGGGTCTCAGGTTCCTCATCTGGAAAATGGGGGTTCAATCCCTGATCTCCCTCCTTCTTAAACTGTGAGCCCCATGTGGGATGGGGACTCTAACTTTGCATCTACCCCCATGTGGGACCTGATGATCTTGTACCCACCCCAGTACTTGAACACCACAATGACCGTCATTATTACTATGTCCAAGCTTGATCAGTCAGCTTTGCGATATCATGCGGCCAAAGGAATGACTCATCGCCAATCACCCAGCATAGTTGTTTTTCCAGCCAGGCCACACCCGTGAGGTGATCGGAACTCTTTGAACTGGGAGCGGTGTCGGCAGAGGAACTCGTCTGTTGCTTCGCTGGGGGCCAAGCGGCACCCCACCGTCTCCTCCCCCCAGCTCCTTAGCTAAGGATGCGGGAGTTGGGGAGAAGAGGAAAGGAAAAGAGGAGAATGGACCTGACTGGTACTGATCCAATACAACCTTCTCTGGTCCCCATCTAATTAGGAGGTACGCCTTAGCTTGCGGTCCCCATCTAATTAGGAGGTACGACTTAGCTTGCCTGGACCTGCGTGTCGAAATTCCTCTGTTTAAGGAAGTTTGTGTCAAAGCTTATATCAAATAAAAATCTACCACAGTGAAACACAATATATAAGATCTCCATAAAACTGCTTAACTCCAGGGCTTAGTACAGTACTTGGCACATAGTAAGCGCTTAACAGATACCCAGTTAATCAGTGGTATTTCCCGAGCACTTATTGTGGGCAGAGCACTGGTACAAAGCGCCTGGGAGAGCGTAGTATAATAGAGTTGGGAGACATGTTTCCTGCCCACAAGGATACTACAGTCCAGAGGGGGAGACAGACATGAAAATAGATTACGGTTAGGTACCTAAGTTCTGTGGGGCTGAGGGTGAGGTGCTTAAAGGGGACAGACTGATCCAAGTGCTGAGGCGATGCAGAAGGGAGAGGGAGGAGGGGAAAGGGGGGCTTAAGCGGGGAAGGCCTCTTGAAAGAGATGTGATGTTAATTAGGTTTTGAAGGTGGGGGAGAGTGGTGGTCTGTCGTTGGATATAATAATGATGATGGTGTTTGTTAAGCACTTGCTATGTGCCGAGCACTGTTCTAAGCACTGGAGCACTGTTCTGAAGGGGGTGGGAGTTCCAGGCCAGACAGAGGTAGTGGGCAAGGGGTTGGTGGCGAGGTAGACAAGATCCAGGTAGATGGGCGTTCTGGGAGCAAAATGCGTGGACTGGGATGTAGGAAGAAATTAGTGAGGTAAAGTAGGAGAGGGTGAGCTGATTCAGTGCTTTAGTCCATTATTATTATTATTATTATTATTATTACAAGAACACTCATTACTCACTTTCGCCTTCCTGTAGCATTTTCAACAGCTGTGCATTTCTTGATTTTACTTCTTTATACTTCACCTAGTATTCAAAGAGATTCAGTTTTGAAATAGAAAGGACGACGATAAACGCGACCTGTGGAGTCAACCCATAGCAACTTCAGAAGCAAAAAACTCTAGGTAACCCTGCAGAAACAAATACATTTAGGGCAGAACTGAGGAGGAATTGGAGCAGTTTCCAAATGGCCCGATTCCTCCCACAGAAATTTCTCCTGACCCCTCCCAGGTGGGCCGGAAGTCATTCCTGGGCTCCAGGAATCCCCAGAGAGGAGTTGGGAATCCATCCCTCTCCTGCCTTTATCTGGAGCCCTGGGACCTCGGGCCGGTGCCCTTCAAGAGGCGGACAGGGAAATGACCAGGAGAGGGGAGGGAGAATGGGAAGGCCCTGGGCTGGGAATCTTGGAATTAGGGAAAAAGAGGACAGAGAGTAGGGACAGTACTCCCTACTCAGGGTACTGTCGGCAAAAGCCGTTGTTCCAAACCCAACGTGCAAATGTGGAGCAGAAGCTTCCGTGTTTAAACCCAAGCCTGAACTACCTGTTCTTAACATGGGACTTCTGTGACTAAGTATTAAGTGAAGTAAATGTGCAGGAAAACCTCACGGAATCAGGCCCGTTCAGCGGGACGTGAACATGGTACTGACAACTCCCCCCCGTACACACATCACCACCACTGCCACTTTCTTTGCCTTATAGGCCAAGGGTAGGTGCTTCTGAGCTGCAAGGGGAAGCTTCGGTCTACCTGAGGTGAACAAAGCCTCAACCTGGAGAATAGTTCGAGTTAGCAGGGGGACTCAGACAGAGGAGTCACTGAGAATGTGCTCATCCACTCAACTGCCTACAGATTCTGAGACAGAAAGAACAGTAGGGATACCGGAAGCTCAGCCCACAGCCAGAGATGCAAAGACAGACACAGAGAGACCCACGCGAAGACAGAGAATGGCAGAAACACCATTTAAAAATCAGCTTCAAAGTTTTGGACTTTTTAATACATCAGATTGGGCCTCTCTCCTCACCAACCTCTTGTTCACACCCTCCCTTCCTGCCTTCACATCTGGCAGACCACTGCTGTTTCCATCTTCAGAGTTCTTCTGAAAGCCCGTCTCCGCCAGGAGGCCTTCCCTGATTAATCTCGCATCTCCTCCATCCGATCCCCTTATCCCCCGACCCCTACTGCCACTCCGTTTCTGCATCACTTACGTACCCGATGCTTACATACCACCCTCCGTACCACTTACATACATCTCTTTATACTCTTAATGCTTCCTCCTCGCTGCATTTTATTTTAGGATCTGCCTCCCCTGCTCGATTGTAAACTCCTCGAGGACAGGGATCATGTCTACTAATTCTAGTGTACTTTCCCAAATGCTTAGCACCATGCTCTGCCCACAACAGGTGCTGAATAAATATTACCGATTGACTGAGTCTGAAGTCATGAGGCTTTTCCGTACTAGCTCCTCTTTGATTTATTTCTACTTATATTCTCTTTCACAGCTCTAGACACTGCTACTTTCATACACAGATTATATGCAAAAATGCAAACTCTGGGGAACAAACCAATGGAGAAAATGTCCCCAGTATATCGTCCACGAGGCTAAGAATGTTTTTCACACTGCCCTCACACAAGCTGATGAATAGAAGTAGTTCTTATTATAAGCGTGTTTTACTAGCAGGAGAGCAAACTACCAAAGTGTTCTGCTCATTTGAAAAAAATCTGTTTTAAAGAAAGGCACGATTCTTCCTTCTCTTCTAAGACAACTGGTTTTTGTCAAGCCAGTGTTATGAGAATATCATTTACATTTTTGGAAACTAGAATGAAAATGCATTTTTCATTTTACAAATTCAATGGAAAAACTTCTCATTCTATAGCAATATTCCCAATAATTTACTGGTGCTCCACCATTACTCTTCTCCCTACCTGTAATGGATTTTACTTTTGTCTCCCAAAGTAAAATGTAAGCTTCTTGTGGGCAGGGAATCGTGTCTACTAACTCTATTGTACTGTCCTCTCCCAGGCACACTAAGTGCTCTGCACACAGTAAGCGCTCCGTAAATTCCATCGACTAAGTGAAATGGATGGAAAAAAATGGCTATCATTTTGGTTTTTAATTTGTAGTCTCGCATTTTAATCCTTCCTAATAAGAAAACCGTAAGCTTTTTTGCCTAACAAAAGTTTCCAAATACCATATTTATCAAATCAAAAGATACTTCAGAAGAGGTATCCTTGAAATGAAAAAATGAGGATAAACTAACAAGTGAAGTTCCATTCTCTTCTGAGAGAGCTGATTCATTTTTCTTTTCATTTTGTTTCAAAAGCTTAGTGATCCACTCCCAAAGGTATGGGAGGGGAAGAACAGAGGGCGTGGAGAAGAGTGAAGAGAGCCAACGTAGTGCACATTGCTATAATGACAATCTCTGAGGATCCTCAATAGCAAGACCCTACACCCTTTTAATCCATATTTCAAAAAGGAAACAAAGTATTTGTAGTTAAGAAATAGGATGGCTAACAGACGTGGAACACTTTTTCCCAGTTATAACCATACAAACCTCCCACTGAGCGATCACATTTTGCAACTTCTGAATTTCTGCATCTTTCTTTTCAAGATCCAATTTTAATCTTTCCGTTCTCCCATCTTTCAAAGCCAACTCCTAAAAAAAAAACAAAAAAAACCCCACTTTAGAACTACTCTTCCATTTGCATGAAGCGTTGAACACTCCCCTAAGAATTGCTTCTCCCTCACGCTTTGTTGAAAACGAAAATCCCTTATGAATGGAAATGTATTTTTAAGGACCAAACTCTTGTTTTCCGGCGATTCCGCCGTGGCTTCTGCTGAATTTTGGAATGGCGGAAAAGAGTTTTGCTCTCTTCCCAACAGCCTCCAAAATTGTAGGATCAGGAGGGTAACAGAGTGGCAGAGGGGCTTTTGTGCATATCGTCATTTACCCTTGAGTGCCCCACCCTTAACTGACAGGTAACACGTACTTAAGTACCCCTTCCAAGCGCTTACTACAGTGAGTCGCGCTCCTCTAGGTTCTCCATAAATATCACTACTATGTCTACTAACGCCTTACTGCGGACATTTGCACACCAAGTTTTATAAGTAGGAAGATGCTGATCACCATTTTGAGTTTCAGCAGGTAGCTAGGTGGGGACACCTCCATGACCTAGCATATTCAGTAATACCTTATATTGAATGGTAAACAGGAAAAAAGGAGAAAAAAACCAACCTTAAAGCATTTCATTTTTTAAATTTCAAAGGCCAACCATTCATTGCCTTTTAAGAGAAAATCGGCTAGTTTACATGCCTGGGGCAGTTTGAGGACCACAGAATTATTTGTTTCATTAAAGTCTGGGAGCTGTTCTCTTCTCTTTTCTTTAATGAGAATTTTATGAACATCATCTTCCAATCTATTGAAGAATCCTCCATCAGGAGATGAAGTCTGGGAAGAGCTCAATTTCTGTTAACAATGAATTGCGATTTATTATCACTGCAAGTCATAGTCAACAAACTCAAGAGAATCACCTGGCTTCACCCTGCCATCAAGGGAAGGTCAGAGGTAGAAGCCACGGGAATTGGGGAATCGGAATCTCACCCAGAAACTCTTCTCTTCCTTTTTCTCACACCTCCCTTGGGAAGAAGGAGGAGAGGAGGTGGAGGCATGCCAGAAGAAAAGAAAGCACAAGGGGGTTTCAACTCTCCACTGCCATTTCAATCACTTACTGTAGGAGCTTATCATCACCTTATTCGTTTTTTTTCCACAAATGACATAAAATTTGCTCCTCGTCCACATTGAGCAGATTTTCCCAAAGCCTCTTCTCCTTCGCCCTTAGAAGTTCTGCCCAACTCCAAGTGCTCTGGACACCAGTGGGGAGGTCCGGGACCCAGAGAAATGGGAAGGGCCACAGCGATCGGCCTTCTGCCTCCCCCGCCCCTCCAGAAATGGCCGAGAGCTGCAGGGGATCTTTGGGTCTTTCAGATGGGCCATGTAGGGTCTAGCTCTAGGTGTGAGGTGCCTGTCTGCATTCCGGCATAAAGGTTAGGCTACTTTCAATCCAGAATTGCATGGATTGTATCATTTCCAAATCCAAACTCAACATTCTGCATTCAGATTGAGTTGAGTCTGCCTCTTTCCCAAGTGAAGAATCCCGAGAGGGGGCAAGGTTAAATCGTGAAAAGTGCCAGCTACGGAAACATAGTGTTGCCGCTCCCCCAATCTCACAACACTGGGAGGAGGAGACAAGCACTGAAGCTTGAAGGCCACGGGTTCAAAACAAACAAAAGGAAGCAAGTAGTTGGCACGGGGCCCTATTTACCGCAGAAAGTTGCGCAGGCCAAAAATGTGTCGGTCCAACGGGGGTTGGATAAATTCATGGATGAGTGGTTTCATAATGGGACACCAGAGGGGACGTTAGGAAGGTGGAGGGACTTGGGGATGATAAACGGGGAAACACCCGAACATTAGAATCAACGTCAAAGAGGTCAACCTTCAAGTAGCTTGTGGCCACTGTTGGAGACGGAACAGAAGGCTGGATGGGCCACTGATCTGGCCCAGTCTGAAGGCTTCTGGTTCTTGTAACTTTTCACCAATTGAGTTGAAACTACCAAGTTTTCAGAAACATATACAATTCCAAGGGCCCACTTTGAATGTCTCGGTTAAAAAGTGACGTATTGATAACAATACAATCAACGGGCTTATAATCAAATGCACTTTCAGAGGACCTTGCCAGAGACTCAAAGAGAAATTTCCTTAAAGCGTCATTTAAACATGACTCTCTCAGACAACTCGATCAACAGATTACAAAATGAAAGGAGGTGGGATGGATGGCCAGAAGCCTTGAGAGTACTTAATCTGATGAGGCAGAGTCTTCCTGAAATGAGCACGAAACATATCAGAAGGATAATGAATTCCCAAACTTATTTCCATAAAGAATTCGGGAGACTGGCATTTGTTCGAATCTAAATACGGAGGCTCTCTAAATCCAATATTTCCAGGGGGTGTCTCTTTTCAAAGCACATTAAGGTCTGAGGCACCGAAGAAATAATGCCAAGGCAGTGCTGCTCTATCACACTGAGGCAGTTTGTTCAATCTGTAAATTATTTACATGTCCGTAAAATAGTTAGGTGACGCGCCCCCCCCCCCCAGGCAAAGCCTTATTAAAATTGCATCTCCTCCAAGAGGCCTTCCCTGACTACACCCTCATTTCCCCTACTCCCACTCCCTTCTGCATCGCCCTTGCAGTAGGATTTGCAGTCTTTATTCATCCCACAGCACTTATGTCCATATCCATCACCTTTATTTACAGTCACATCTGTCTCCCCCTCTAGACTGTATGCTCCTTGTGGGCAGGGAACATGTCCACCAACTCCATTATACTGTATTCTCCCAAGAGCTTAATACAGTGCCCTGCACACAGTAAGCGCTCAATAAATACAACCGATTGATTGTAATTATTTATTTATATTAATGTCCGTCTCCTCCTCTAGTGGAGGAGAATGTGGGCAGGGAATGTGTCCGTTTATTGTTATATTGTACTCTCCCAAGTGCTTAGTACAGTGCTATGCACATAGTAAGTGCTCAATAAATACCATTGATTAAATGATTTCTGCATATATATACATATATGCATATATATAATATAGAAATGAAACACAAAGATTGCTCCTTGCCATGCTATTGTGTTTGTTGTGTGCAGCTCCTAACACTGTTCTCGCCGTATTAACATAGTGCCTCAAATACACCAGCACGTATCAACCTTAGCAAAAAGTTGTCTAAGGCACCGAAAATCGAATTCCGTGTGTTCCTTGGCTGTGTGGGTAGTATAAAAATCAATGCTAAAAAGAGATGCTCCTAGTCAAAAATCAAACCCAATGGAAAAAGGCTAAAATTGTGACCCGAGAAGGAGCCACCCAATGACATACAGATAAAGGAAAATTGGCACTCTGCAGCAGCAAGCACACATTGTGAGAGAAGGCATTGGAAGTTAAATACGGTAACAAGGTAAAAACCCCCCCGCCCTCCACACCACCACCACCACCCACTCACCCAACGGATTTTAGGGGCTCGGCATTGGAGAGAAGGGAGCCGGTGAGAGCTCAGGGGAATTTATGAGAGGAGAGACAGAGGGCCCCGGTGGGAAGAGCATGGGCCAGAAGACCCGGGTTCTAATCCCAGGTCCGCCACCTGACTGCTGTGTGACCTTGGGCAAGTCACTTCTCTTCTCGGGGCCTAAATTACCTCATCTGTCAAATGGGGATGAAGACCGTGAGCCCGATGGGGGACGGGGACTGTGTCAACCCGATTTGCTGTACAGTGCTCTGCACACAGTAAGCGCTCAGTGAATACAACTGATCGTATATTATTTATATTAATGTCTGTCTCCTCCTCTAGACCGTAAGCTCCTCGTGGGCATGGAATGTGTCCGTTTATTGTTGTACCGCACTCTCCCAAGGGCTCAGTACCGTGCTCTGCACGTACTAAGTGCTCAATCAATCCCACCGATCGATAGATACTTTGAAGAGCACACTGAGAGTGAGCGGGGGGCTAAGGAATCTCGACGAGTGATTCCGTCCCATTGATGTATCCAAGATCAGTTGAATGTCGATGAAATACCAGACACCAGGGGATCCTCGAGCAGTTAGTACGGTGCCTGGCACACAGTAAGCGCTTAAGAGAAGCAGCGTGGGTCAGTGGAAAGAGCCCGGGCTTGGCAGTAGGAGGTCATGGGTTCGAATCCCGGCCCCGCCACTTGTCAGCTGCGTGACCGTGGGCAAGTCACTTAGCTTCTCTGTGCCTCGGTTCCCTCATTTGCAAAATGGGTATGAAGGCCGTGAGCCTCACGTGGGACAACCTGATTACCCTGTATCTACTCCAGTGCTCAGAACAGTGCTCTGCACATAGTAAGCGCTTAACAAATACCAACATTATTATTATTAAGAAATATCACAAGTATTATTATTATTCCCCCTGACGCTCCTGCCAAAGCTCCCCTTGGCTATTTCACCCAGGCCCTGGATGTCGCCCCATCGGAGTCGGGCAGCGTCCATTCTCCATCAATTGAGTGGAAGAAGAGCGGCCTGGAGCGAAGATGGAGGCTTGTACTGTCCTCTAGTGGGCCAAGTGAGATCTGCCATTCCCGAAATTCACCGGGAACTCACTTCCACTTCCCAAACTTCCATATCCTCTTTTAAATCCCATGCAGATCCTGGATGCTAGATTTCCGGCTAAGACCGACCGTTTAAATACCGATCGGGAAATTCATCCCGGTTACAATGTGCAGCTTCCAACTACTTGGCTTCCATGTAAAATAGAGACGAGGATATCCGATGGTGAGCGTACACCGATAATGAACTGCTTTAAAAATCTGCTCTGATGCTGCAGTGTGTCAGTTATGTAATTTTTGGCACCCATATATAAAGTTTCTCTCTAAAAAGCACCGTGGTCTAATTTTTTTTTTTTACACTAACGAAGACATCTGTTAAAGAATAAAATATCTACTACAACAAAGACCTAGTTAAAATCATCTTACCTCACTTTTTTTACTAAGGTGATCTGTAAAAGGAAAGAAAAGAGTTGACTATTTTTAATAGAAAATCAAAACAGATACAAAGGAGTTTAAACATTTGGTAGCTTGAATAGGGACATTTAGAATGCAGCTTACTTTTTTCAACCTAACCGACCGTACGTGCCCTTTTCGGTCACGCTACACGTTACGACATGTAACCGTTCGACTGCTTTAGCCAGATCTCTCAAACTTCTCACGGTACGAAGCATTTTGGGATCGACAGAGTGATTTAAGTACGTAGGTCTGTATTTTCTACTCTGAGGAGCACGCTGATAGTCAGCGGGTAGCTAAGGAACCTCGACGATTGATTCTATCCAATTAATGTATCCAAGATCAGTCGGACGTCAATGAAATACCGAACGACAGGCTCCACGGTGATGCTCAAGGCTATCGTGGGGACCGCCCAAGCACCGGGACCTACGACCAGTTTTTTGCCTCCTCGGTTTGGTCCCGTCTCTTGAAGTGAGGTGTCCTCTTGTGGGTATGAGACCAATTTCTTTCTTACAACAGCTAAAAAAATGTACCCGTTGCTGAACAGAGGTTGTCATCCAAATTTAGAAATTTAAAACATAATTTGGCTTAGAAACATTTCAAAATACACCTTGATTCCTCAATAGCGACAAGGTAAATTAAACGAGGTGGGAACAAGATTCTGGCACCCGAATCAGTACACTCGTGCCGGAAAAGAGTTGATACAAGGGAGTCTTTTTTATTCTTATTATTATCTTTCCTGTTAATAATAATAATAAGAGTCATTTAAACATTAAGTAGTGTGAACAGGGTCATTTAAAAAGCAGCTTACTGCGCAGACTACTACAACAAAGACCTAGTAAAAACAATCTTACCTGACTTTTTTTTAGGCTATTGTTTCAGGCATTTCTGGCAATGGCAGAACAGAAGTCCAGGCTCAGGTATTACACAGCAGTTCCAGTTCATTCAAGCAGTAGCGTAACACAAACATTTTTTTAAAGGCTAGTGAAAGTTCTCAGGCCGTCAGCCTGGCTAACCGACAAACAAGATAATGCTTCACAGGTAAATCAATTAGGTGCTTTCTTAAGAGAATGCTTCTTACACCTGGCAAGATTCTTCCCAGTGCTCGGCTCACTCCTGGGAACCCAGCGTGTTAGCTGCTTTAGAGAGGATGCTTCTGGTTATTCTTTCCGATTTTTCTAGCACTAAATAGCGCAGGATAGCAGTCAGACACGATTTGAGTGGTGCCCAAGTTTCTGTTAGATGGGCCAAGCCAGTGGGATGGGGAAGTGGCATCTGAGGGGGTGTTGGGGTCGGGGAGAGGGGAGGGGGAACAGAGCACGTCCTGAGAGTTACTGCAGTCATGCTACCTGTTGCCCAAATGGAGGCACCGGTGAACTCAATCGGGATTAGAGGGCAAGGGTCTAAGCAAGAGGAGCCAAGAGGTGACACGCCGAGGATGGCTTCACGGTCCGCTCTCTACCATGTGGGTGGAAAACTGCCAACCCAAGCACTAAATGAGAGCTTAAGCATCCTGAGTGAACGCACCTCTCTGAAAGCACCTAACTTACTCTTAGGAAGTGACTTGACAGCGGAGAGAAGAGAGGCTATTATCTGATTGGAATAAGAAGCGAATTCCTGAGGCCTTCCCCCCGCAGAGTCACTTCACAGATGTATTTAGACCGGGCAAATAGAACGCCGTCTGTAAATGGCACGCTCTCTCCGGTTGGCTAACAAATGCTGGGGCCAGGATCACTGCTTTCTATAATTAGAAAAACCACGTAATTCTGTTTTTAGCTTCACTAAAGAACGTAATTTGACTAAAGCTAGGATTCTAAAACCGACCAGCGGGAACAATCATGGGGTCGGGGGAGTGATTAGACCATAAGCCCGTCTAAGGGCAGGGACTGTCTCTATCTGTTACCGATCTGTACATTCCAAGCGCTTAGTACAGTGCTCTGCACATAGTAAGCGCTCAATAAATGCTATTGAATGAATGAATGAATGAATGATTACCCGATCTCGGGATTAGTGCTGAAGATTCGGGGGGCAGCAGGGGAAGCCCTTTACTTTTCCCCTGTAAAATTGGAGGTTTGAGCTCAGCCCCCTCGATCAATTGATCGAAGGGGTTGATTGATGGCTCTTATCCAATTCATTCTCTCTCTAGGTCTCTCTCTCTCTCACTGCAGTCTCTAAATCTGGGTACCTGACCCTGACTCTGCCTCTAGGTCCCTGGAACCTCCTGCCTTTGAAATAAAACGCTGGCACCTAAGAAGCCAGCTAGAGGATTTTGTTTCTATCTAATTCCCACCTCTAGCTCCCTTGGAAGGAGAGGCTGAGAAGCAACAGATGAAACCGGGCACTGCTGTTTTGCTTAGTGTAAAAGCTATCTCGAGTAAAAGGAAGATAAAGTCATGGGTACCGACAGGACTTTTGGAAAACCACACAATTACTCTTTGTTACAGTTCCTCCGATAAACTAGGCTTAAAAGAGGTCGGAGCACTCAAGTGTAGGAAAAGATACTTGATAAGCGTGCCATCTTGGGTCTTAAAATTATTAAACCCCAAAACTGGTTGTACCATATTTCAAAATTAATTTTTAAAAATAGATTGTGCTCCAAATAAGTGAGATAAAAGTCGCTATTTTGTTCAAAATCAGGTAAATAGTCTTATGTCCTATAGTGAACTCCAGAGAAGATTTTAATTCATGAAGCACAAAATAATCCAAACCTATATTGGCTTCGGACTGAAAATCTTTCAGTGACACTTTTAGAGGCTTGTCTTTTCCCTGATGGCTCTTCTTCTTTTCTTTCTTATTCACCCCCTTCGGCAGAAGTGAAGCATTTTCAACATTTTTGTATTCCTACAAGAGAATACAAAAACACTTTAGTACATTAACTTTCAAGCTCTTTCCAAAACAATCAAAACTCTACATTTTACAAAAAATAATCACGAGGGCTTTGACCATGATCCTTTTTACTCCAGACTGACTAGCTGAAGGAAACAAGTCTATTTTTGAAGCTCCAAATGCAGCTGTTTACACAGGAGCTCAAACAGCCAAGTCATTGTTACCAACGTTCATCAAGATTATTTTAAAAATCAATCTTGAGATCTAAAAAAATAAACATACTATACTGAACCAATGTTAAGCCTATCGCATAGATTCATTCATTAACTTCATGCAGATTATTATTCTACATCGAAACTGCCTCATTGACATTTTTTCCCCAGTTGGAAGTTAGACAGGGAGGGCTTTAGCGAGGGCCATCCAAAATTCAGGAGTTACCATGAAACAATTTTAAGAAATATTTGAGTAGTTTTGGGGTTTGAGTTTTTTTTGGCATTGGTGGGTGAGGGGAAAGGGGAGAGGGAATCGCTCTGAACAAAACAGTAAGGTACCAGAGTAACTTGATTACTTGTAGTAATGAGGGAGGAGAACAACTAGCTTCAACCTGCTCTCCACCTCTCTTCTCATCGTCTCTTTCGGTTAGAAAACCAACATGTATGTAGCAAAACTATTTGATTTGAATTTCCCCTCTTCTCCCTGGCAGACCTGTGGTGGAGAAGCTAATGAGCAGTGAAATGTTTAGAGGGAGGATCAGGAGAGGAAGCAAACAGTTCAGGTAATTAAAATTTGATTGGTCCTAACATTAAGACATTCACTCATAAAGCTTAACTGGGAAATTACGAATGCAAAGGTGAATAACAGACATAAGAAGCGATTTACTTTATGAAGATACGGCAGCTGGATATTTTCTTTCCAGTGTAAGAAAAATTGTTGAAGAATAACGTCCCCCCCCCACCCACTCCCCCACCCAAACACGACTCTTCACAACAAACGGGGTCATTTTTAATCAGTGAGAGGGCTACTCCAACTATCTGAAGCTTTAAATTACTGGTACTTTGCTGAAAGGTGCATTTTGTTTCCTGGTACTTCATAAAAGGCAGAAAATGAAGATCTAAGCCATAAAAATCTATCCATTTTATTCCTTCTTCTATAATACCTATAACCTAGCCCCTCTCTCAGGAGACAATGAAAACTCTTTTGGTTTGTTTCCCAAAATTACTAGTCAACTTTTACTCCAAAGTTCTCCATCCTCTATTATCTTACAAGAAAACATACTTAATAAACAACAGTTAGTTTATGAAAGAAATAGGCTCTCTGGAAGAAATCAAAAATGCCTTCTTTTAAAAATCCCAAGAACCAAATTGGGTGAAGCTAGACCTTAACGCCTGATTAGTTGGGCTTCTAATATGTTCAGATTCATTAATACAAAGATACCTTTTTGTGTTCCTCATAGTCCAGTTTGCTTAGCAGTAATGCCTTTTCAAGGTCTGCTTCAAACATTTCTGACGTAAACTGAAGGTAAGAAAAAGAAAAGACTCAAAAGGGCTTTTATGAAAGCACAACAATAGTTAATACCAACACATCATAAACCGTTGTCCGCCTTTGCAAAATAATACGATTAAATCGACTGAGCCAATATGTACAAGAAAGGAAGCAAACGGGGATGACAGAGGTTTTCCCAAAGGTATTATCCCTGCTGGAACATCCCTGAGGATCCAGAACTATCGGGTTCATGTGCTCTGGGCAGGCACTCAAGGCCCACATCGTTTCACAATCACTCCTTAATACAACGCACTCAACAGGAACTCAAACACCAATCAATCGATAGTACTAGTCGGATGGACACAGGCCCTAACCCTAACCCAACCCTAACCCTAACCCTAACTCGGTGCGGAGCACTGTACTAAGTAGTTGGGAGAAGACCATAGAGTAGGTAGACACGATCCTTGCTCTCAAGGAGCTTTCAGTCTAGGGGATGAGGCAGGCGCTGAAATAATTTACAGATAGGTGGGGAGAAAGATTAATCGGGGAAGGCTTCCTGGAAAAGATGCTTATTGTATTGTACTCTCCCAAGCACCTAGCACAGTGCTCTGCACACAGTAAGCGCTCAATAAATAAGACTGAATGAATGAATGTGACTTCTGAAAGGATTTGAAGATGGGATGAGCTGTAGTAGCAGCAGTAATAATAATAATAAAGCACGTACTCTGTGCTAAGCGCTGGGATAGCTTTAAGATAATCAAACTGGACACAGTCCTTGTCCCACAAGGGGCTCAGAGTCAAGGAGAGAAGCAGCATGGCACAGTGGATAGAGCAAGGGCCTGGGAGTCAGAGGGTCATGAGTTGTAATCCCGGCTCTGCCACTTGTCTGCTGTGACCTTGGGCAAGTCACTTCACTAAGCCTCAGCTACCTCATCTGTAAAATGGGGATTGAGACTGCGAGCCCCACATGGGACAGGGGCTGTGTCCAACCTGAGTTGCTTGTATCCACCCCAGTGCTCAGTACAGTGCCTGGCACATAATAAACACTTAACAAATACCATAATAATAATTATAAGAAGGAGGGAGGGAGAACAGGTATTTTAACCCCATTTCAGAGATGAGGAAACTGAAGCACAGAGAGGTTCAGAGTGACTTGCCCGAGGTCATATATCAGGCCGAGTCTCCTGCCTCTGAGTCCCGCGTGCTTTCCAACTAGGCCGTGCCGGGGCCTAGTGGATCTGCAGCAGAGAGTGGGAGTTCCAGGTCTGGGGGGAGGCAGGGAGCCAGGCTGGAAGTGGGAGAGACAAGAATGAGGCACGGTGAATAGGTGAGCTTGAGAGGAACAAAGATGGCAAGCGAGGCTGATGTGGGAGAAGGCAGTAGATAAGTAAGAGAGAGCTGACTGAGTGCCTTAAGGCCAAAGGTCAAGAGCTTACTATGACTACTTCTGGAGGGAGAGAGGGGTCAATTCACTTTTTCCTACCTAAAATGATCAGCCCCGCTCAAGACGACTTCACCTTCATTATGTATTCCTTAGGTCGAAGGAACAAACTCGTCACTTTGGGGAAAGTGGATCTAGCTCTTGATGCTGTCACCTTCCTTTGAAGCTAAAGTAAGAACTGTTTGGCTCATTTTTCCTCGTGGGAATCTGAAGCCACAGCTGGTGCACTCCAGACTACTGAAGCGTCAAACTTGTGAGCTTGACCAAAGTGCTTGGCCTTTTTAAACTTCCTCTCTTGCACCGTGAAATCTTCTTATCACTTTCCTACACAGTCCATGGTTCTTTTGATTAAGCATACCTTTATCCAAAGTTGACTGTCTGAATATTCAATCACTGATACGCATCTAGCACTTGAGCCAAGAGCTAAAAAGTAGCAAATTACTTCCAGAACCCCTCTGTGTTTACGCTGGCTAAGGATTACAGAGCCTAGAATCCTTTGGGGGTTTGGTCACCTTGGGGAAGGGGGAATGGGGAAGCTCCTGAAGGGAAGAGGAAAAGAGTAATAATACTAATAATGGTGGTATTTGTTAAGCGCTTACTATGTGCAAAGCACTTTTCTAAGCAGTGGGGGGATACAAGGTGATCAGGTTGTCCCACGTGGGGCTCACAGTTTTAATCCCCATTTTACAGATGAGGTAACTGAGGCACAGAGAAGTTAAATGACTTGCCCAAAGCCACACAGCTGGCAAATGGTGGAGCTGGGATTAGAACCCATGACCTCTGACTCCCAAGCCTGGGCTCTTTCCACTGAGCCACGCTGCTTCAGCAGGGTGGTCTAGTGGAAAGAGCATGGGCCTGGGAGTCAGAGGCCCACGGCTCTAACCGCAGCTCCGCTACTGTCTGCTCTGTGACCTGGGGCTAGTCCCTTCACCTCTCTGGGCTTCAGTTCCCTCATCTGCAAAATGGGAATTCAATATCTGTTTTCCCTCCTACTTAGTGAGCCCCACGGGGACCTGACTACCCTGTACCTTCCCCAGCCCTTCGTACAGTGCCTGGCCACAAAGTAAGTGCTTAACAGATATGACAATTAGTATTATTATGAAGAGTATACTCTGGCTAATTGAAGATACTGGAGTTTAGCTAATTATGGTACAGACAGGGAGAAAGGTATTTAAGATGCAGTATTTGCAAAATTCCAATTCAATTCAGTCGCATTTATTGAGGACTTCCTGTGTGCAGAGCACTATACTAAATGCTTGGGAGCGTACGATAGATTGATAAAAAGACATATTCCCTGCTCACAATGAGTTTACAGTCTAGAGGGGAGACAGACACTAATATAAATAAACCAGCAATGCTTCAATGGTATTTATCGAGCACTCACTGCTTGCAGAGCACTGTACTGAGCACTTGGGAGCGGACACTATAACAGAAGTCAGCAAGCAGGTCTCTTGGACCCTGGCTGTCATTCTCTCCAATGACTGACTGCGTAATAGAGTCTTACGTAAGGTCGACACAACCTAGCCTGGGCCTGGACTGGGTTAACCAGTGCCGGGTAGGACCAGAAGTGGGCTTGTGCTTTTCTTCTGGGTATCCTGAAAGTTCATACATAAGTGATCGATCAATCGTTCAATCAGCGATATTTTTTGAGCACTTACTCTGTGCAAAACACAGTGCACTAAGCACTCGGGAGAGATCAATACAACTCATTCATTCATTCAATTGTATTTATTAAGCGCTTAGTGCCTGCAAAGCCCTGTACTAAGCACTTGGGAAAGAACACTACGACAATAATGAGTGACAATCTTTGCCCACGATGAGCTAGCAGCCTAGAGGGATAGGGGTCGCTACACATGTTCCCTGCCTACCAGTAGCTGACAGTCTAGAGGGGGAGAGAGATATTAAAATCAATTATGGATAGGAACGTTAAGTGCTGCGGGGCTGAGGTTGGGGTGAATATCAAGTGCTTAAAGGGTAACCATCTAAGTGCATAGGTGATGCAGAAGGGAGAGGGAGTAGGGGAAAAGAAAGGCTTAGTTGGGGAAGGCCTCTTGGAGGAGATGGGATTTTACTAAGGCTTTGAAGGCGGGGAGAGTGGTGGTCTGAAGCAGGAGGGAGTTCCAGGCCAGAGCGAGGACGTGAACGAGGAGTCGGCGGCGAGACGGACCAGATCGGGGTACAGTGAGCAGGTAGGCGTTAGAGGAGCAGAGTGAACGTGCTGTGTTGAAGTAGGGAACCCCTGAGGCAAGACAAGAGGTGTGAGCCGACGGTGAGGAGTTTCTGTTTGATGCGGAGGTGGATGGGCAACCACTGGAGGTTCTTGAGGAGTGGGGAGATGTGGGGTGACCTTTTTTTTTTGGAAAATAATCTGGGCAGCAGGACTGGAGTGGGAAGTGACAGCAGGCAGGGAGGTCAGTGACGAGGCTGATCCAGTAGTCGAGGTGGGATATGAAAAGTGTTTAGATCAGCATAGGGGCAGTTTGGACGGAGAGGTAAGGGGGGTTTTAGTGACGGTGTGAAGGTAGAACCGACAGATTGAATATGTGGGCTGAGTGAGAGAGATAAGTTGAGGATAACGCCAAGGTAAAGGGCTTGTGAGACAGGTAGGAGAGTAGTGTTTTCTACAGTAATGGGAAAGACTGGGAGGACAAGGTTTAGGTGGGAAGATGAGGAGTTCCCTTATGGACATGTTAAGTTTGACTGGCGGTGGGACATTCGGGTAGAGATGTCCCCAAGGAAATGAGAGATTGCAGAAGAGAGGGGTCAGGGCTGGAGAGGTAGATTTAGGAATCATCTGCACAGAGATGGTAGTTGAAGCTGTGGAAGCAAATAAGTTCTCCAAAGGAGCGGGTGCAGATGAAGAATAGAAAGGGACCCAGAACTGTGCCTTGAGGGACCCCCACGGAAGAACGTGGGAGGCGGAGGAGGAGCCCGCGAAGCAGACTGAGAATGAGCAGCCAGAGAGATAGGAGGAGAACCAGGAGAGGATGGAGTCACTGAGGCTGAGGTTGGAAAATGTTTCCAGGAGAAGCGGGTGGTCGACGGTGTCCAAGGCAGCTGAGAGGTTGAGAAGGATTAGGCTGGAGTAGAGGCCGTTGGATTTGGCCAGAAGGAGGTCATCGGTGACCTCAGAGAGGGTCTCTTAGAGATAATCTCCACCGAGGGTTGCAGGGAGTTATAACCTCAACAGGCCACTGGAGATTCCCATGCAGAAGCAGAGCTACACACCAATCGCTCCACAGTGATCTACGTCTATTTTGCCGCCGACCCCATGCCCACGTCTTCCCTCCGGCCCGGAACTCCCTCCCCCATCTGTATATGACAGACCACCACTCTCCCCGCCTTTGAAACCTTAATAAAAATCACAAGCTCTCCAAGAGGCCTTCCCCGACTAACGCTTCATTTCCCTTACCCTTTCTTCTGTCACCTATGCACTGATTCTTTTTATGGTATTTGTTAAGCACTTACTACGCGCCAGGCACTGCTCTGAGCACTGGGGTCGATACAAGGTAATCGGGTTGGACACAGTCCCTGTCCCACATGGGGCTCACAGTCTTAATTTTCATTTTACAGAGGAGGTAACTCAGGCCCAGAGAAGTGGCATGACTCACCCAAGATCACACAGCAGACAAGTGGCGGATCTGGGATCCCAGGCCTGGGCTCTAGCCACTAGGCCTTTAAGCACTTGACAGGCACCCCACCCTCAGCTTCATAGCACAGCACTTATGCTCATACCCCTCAAGTATTTTAATGTCTGTCTCCCCATCTAGATTGTAAACTCCTGGTGGGCAGGGAACGTGTCTATCAACTCATTGTACTGTACTCACCCAAGTGCTTAATACAGTGCTCTGCCCGCAGTAAGCGCTCAATAAACACCATGGATTGATGGGTTGTCCTCCGGCAACAGCGAGGAAGGCACGCGGGGGCACCTAAACCTGCTGAGGATGTCCCAGCCTGACACACAGGCCAATCTGATTTGGGGAAACCAGGAGAGAACAAGCAAGTACCTCTGAACAAGACTTGTGTAACATAATGGTATTTATTAAGTGTTTGCTATGTGCTAAGTGCTGGTGGATATACGATAAATCAGAACAGACACAATCCTTGCCCCAAGTGGGACTAGCAATCTAAGGAAGGGGGAGGGAGAGAAGGTATCAGCCCCATTTTACAGATGAGAAAACTGAGACACGGAGAGGCTGAGTTACCCAGGATCACAGAGTGTCAGAGGCGGGGCTAGAACCCGGGTCTCCTGACCTTTTAGTCACAAGTTTTTGCCACTACGCAATAAACGCCTCAAAGCAAGTTGCCATGTTCAAGCTAAAATAGTATAACGCGTACATTTTAAGAGCACCGCTGAAGCTATTTAAAGTGTGGGTGTTCCACCTAGATTGATACTAAGCCAACTGCTAGGTGCCCAGCTGAGAAAAGTCCTGGGAAGACTTGAAAGAGAAAACTTGTTGCTATGTGGCATGTACAGTTTCGGATTGGTTAAGGCACTGTAATTTGGAACAAACAGAGTTTGATTTCACTTTCTGTTTTAAATCAGAATTCCTTTATGGTGAAAGTCTGCGTGTTATTTCCATAGTCTTTCCCTCATTAGTCACGGTCAAACGTCTTACCCAAAATACCACAAAATTCTATGATCTCACTGTGGTTTGGAGTCGTAACGCCCGAAAATACATAACACGATACCCTCTAGACTGTAAGCTCGGTGTGGGCAGGGATTGTGTCTACCCAACTCCTGTTATATTGTACTCTCCAAAGCGCTTAATACAGTGCTCTGCAAACACAGCAGTAAGTGCTCAATAAATATCATTGATTGATTGATTGATTGATTGATAAGGCATGAAATGCGTAAAGCACAAAATCTACCAGCTTCCTCCTGACCACTCCGGGCAGAGTGAATGTGTGTCAGCAGCAGAACAGCTTTAAGCTGCATTTTAGGACACCTTCTAGGCCTCTTTTAGGCTTATGTTTCACAGCTGGCAGTGGAAAGAAGTCAATATCAAAAAGCCACAGCTTCCTGCCTCTGCAAATGAGATTTTTCTCAAGGATACGCCTAACATCTACCAGGAATAGGGAAAAAGACATATCTAGTCGATCTTTTACAGAAAGTATTGGTTCTTCCCTACATGGGCCTACTTGAAACGGCAGAAGGGAAATTAGCAGCTCAACAATCAGGTCAATAATATAGGTCCTTTCCACAAGAGAACGAATGAAAATTAGGCAGAGAATAGCAGTGCCATAATAAGACAGGCGAGAGCTTCCAACTTTGAGATCGAGATCTCATTCTTGGGGGGGTCAACTGCTACAGATGCCTTTTTTAGGTAAGTTTCAAAAGCAACTGCAAGTACATTAATAATAATAATTACTATTATTACAGTACTTACTAAGTGCTTACTATGTGCCAAACACTGTACTAAACACTGGGGTAGATACCAGATAATCAAGTCAGACGCAGTCCCTGTCCCACATGGGGCTCATAGTTTAAGTAGGAGGGACTAGGATTTAATCCCCATTTTACAGATGACGAAACTGAGGCACAGGGAAGTTAAGTGACTTGACCCACAGCAGGCAAGTGGCGGAGGTGGGATGAGAACTCAGGAGCCGACCCCCAGGCCTGAGCCCTTTCCACTAGACTGTGTTGCTTCTCAGTTTTATTTACTCTTTGCCAATCTACCCCTAGCTAAAGTCCCAGACAAAGATGTCCCCTGAGATGCCATGGGAGAAAAGGCAGAGCCCTGGAAAGTGAGTCCAGCTTTATAATGATAATAATAATAAGAGTGTTGGCATTTGTTAAGCGCTTACTATGCGCTGAGCACAGTTCTAAGCGCTGGGGTAGATTGGGTTGTCCCCATTTTACAGCTGAGGTCCCTGAGGCCCAGAGAAGTGAAGTGACTTGCCCAAGCTCACACAGCAGACAAGTGGCGGAACAGGGATTAGAACTCGTGACCGTCTGACTCCCAGGCCTGTGCTCTATCCACTACGCCACGCTTACAAATACCCTTAAAAAAAGTGAGCAGACCCAATCTCTGCCTTCGAGGAGTTTACGATCTTTCTATTTCTCCCTTTTTTTCCCCACTCTTTTGTCTTCTGATAGGTCAGACAAAAAAAAGAGTCTTCTGTTTGCTTGTCAATGAGTCAGTGGCACAGCCTGCCTCTCTTTTCACCCCCCTCTGCAGCAAAATCACTAGTCGCTGGGTCCTTGAATTATTTAAGTTCAACAATGCCACAGAGTTCGAAAAGTCTTGTCTCTGGCAAGCACCAACCCCTGTTGGCAACTCATCTGCCGTCATCTCTAGTCAGGTCACGCTGAGCTGACTAGGTAAGGTGTTGACTTGTGTGGTTCTCTGAACAGATAATTTGCCAGAATGGATTTTTTTTCTCCTAATTTTAATTCATCATTTCTACCTAGACCACTGTGTCTTTGAGTCACCCTGGAATATTCATCAACTTTTTGGGTTTTTTTCCCCCTCCAAATGCCTACAGTTGTTTTTCATTCTTGGAAACTTTCGGTCTTGACACCTAGGCCAAAGTCACAAAGTGATGTTCCCCTTCTCGCGAACCCTGAAATGCTGGGAATTTGAGTTCTCGTGAGGGCAGCCTGAAAAACAAATCTTCTGAAGGGGAAACGGAATCAATCAATCAACCGATAGTATTCCTGGAGCACTTACTGTGTGCAGAGTATAACAGAAGAGTGTTGGTAGACACATTCCTTGCCCACAACGAGCTTACAGTCTACAGGGGGAGCTTACCTGTTAGAGGATGCAGCATATAGTTAATTGTGGTATTTTTCAAGTGCTTACTATGTGCCAGGCACTGTACTAAGCGCTGGGGCGGATACAACCAAATCGGGTTGGACACAGTCCCTGTCCCACGTGAGGCTCAGAGTCTCGATCCCCACTTTACAGATGAAGTAACTAAGGCCCACGGAAGGGAAGTGACTTGCCCCAAGTCACCCAGCAGACACGTGGCGGAGCCGGGATTAGAACGCGTGACCTTCTGACTCCCAGGCCCGTGCTCTATCCGTTACGCCATGCTGGGAGATGTCTTTAGCTTGCCCCCTTTAAGTGTTGCCTCTACTTTCTAGCCCACTGGCACAGTCTTGAGGTGAGAATTTGCCCCATCTATCCGACTGCTCTGCCTACAAACGGCCAAAGCTGTCATCTAACGCAGCTAACGAGGACAGAATCGTCTCCCTTCCCCTGGCCACAATTCGTAAGAAATCGCCAGGCCCAGCCCCCCCGCTGGGCTTCGGTATTAGTGTTAACACAGGATAATGTGCTCAGTGAGGCAGATCGGCAGTATATTGGACACGGAAACGGGGACAGAGGCTTGGGTGTTCTGCCCCCTGCTGAACGCCTGATTAAATTCTCACCAGACTTACATACTCCCTCAAGACTCTCAAAAAGCAATAGGGATTTGTTCGCCCAATGAGCACCCCCCCCAAAAAAAGATTAAAAATCAAGCTTTCCGATGCCCCCTGAAGATATTTTATGCATGCAACTATTAACATCGCATAAAGATAATCTTTCTAGGGTAATTATTGTAGCCTTGGGCATCCTGTTTTTCCAGCCCTCACTAAAACAATTCATACATATGTTGGTTGGTTTTAATCCAGGTTCTCTTTTAGTTGCCAAGCTGGAGAAATACCCCAGCTAAATACCACAAATGTATCAAGGAACACTTCCCTCCGTGAACAGATGTTTAAGTTTTAACTCCAGGTTTAAAAGAACCTAACTCTTTGGCGCTATCGGATTTCCTGGCATAACTGTCACTGGTCAAATCGATCGATCGATCAGTGGTATTTACTGAGCACTTACTGTGGGCAGAGCAACGTACTAAGAGCTTGGGAGAGTACAAAATAACAGAATTGGTAGATTAGTTCCCTGCTCGTTATGGGCAGGGAATATGTCTGTTTATTGTTGTATTGTACTCTCCCAAGTGCTTAGTACAGCGCTCTGCACACACTACGTGCTCAAATACTGACTACCATGGGATCCCAGGTAAACCAAAGTTTCAATAACTGACCCACGAACATGACTCAACTTTCGGCTTTTTTGCCCCCATTTTTAAGTAGCAATTTCTACGTAGCTATAAGGAGTAACTCGGGGAAACGGAAACTAGGAGGTGACCTGCAAACACCTTGGAGGAGGGATGTCAAACTCATGGCCCATTAAAAGATTCCAACCTGGTCCTCAGAACGGTTTCTAAAAATGTCTGAATTCTGACTTTAAAAACCCACTTTAGCTGTCCTAAATGAGAATAATCCTGCAGATGGGCTGAAGGAGCGGGGAGTGGGGAAGAAGAATGGAAGGTAGGAAGGCATCCCCAGTCTGGTTCCGCATCTCACTGGATGAAAATTCCAGCAAATTTTTTTTGTGATATTTGTTAACCACTTACTATGTGCCAGGCACTGTACTAAGTGCTGGGGTAGATAGAAGTTAATCTTTCATTCATTCATTCAATAGTATTTATTGAGCGCTTACTATGTGCAGAGCACTGTACTAAGCGCTCGGGATGAACAAGTCGGCAACAGATAGAGACAGTCCCTGCCGTTTGACGGGCTTACAGTCTAATCGGGGGAGACGGACAGACAAGAACAATGGCAATAATCTGGTTGGACACAGTCCCTGTCCCACATGGGGTTCACAGTCTTAATCCTTATTTTCCAGGTGAGGTACCTGAGGCTCAGAGAAGGTAAAAGTGACCTGTCCAAGGTCACACGCAGCAGACAAGTTGGCAGAGCCGGGATTGGGAGCCAGGTCCTTCTGACGCCTAGGCCCGTGCTCTATCCGCTAGGCCAAGCTGCTGCCCCTATTTCCCTTACTCCTGTCTGTCCCATCTGCATCGGCTGCATCCGCTTAGAGAAGCTACTGCTGGGATGAGCCGAATGCTGTGTTGTCTGGGAAATGCACAGGTCTCAACGATCTTAACACAGTGTTAACACTTTGGCCGGAAGCAGGAGAGGGAATCCCAGCCTCCCCTCCCAGGGCAGAGACCAGCGAGGATCCAAGACACTCAGGCCAGGAGGGCAGCAAATTAGCTGGCGAACCGCCCTAATGACAATATCTGACTGACAGGAACTGATACTGTGACGACTGACCCTGTGCCATAAATTCAGTCTTTTTTCTGAAGCAGCATGGCCTAATGGAGAGAGCCCGGTCCTGGGAGTCAGCAGGTCAAGGGCTCTAATCCCGGCTCTGCCACCTATCTGCTGTGTGACCTTGGGCGAGTCACTCCACTTCTCTGGGCCTCAGTTACCTCAGCTGTAAAATGGGGATCGAGACTGCGAGCCCCACGTGGGACAGGGACCGTGTTTGCTTGTTTCCGTCCCAGCGCCTGTTTCAGCGCCTGGCCCGTAGTGAGCGTTTAACAAACACCATAATTATTAATTATTATTATTATCATTCTGTATCTCGGAGCGATATATTGGGCTGGAAGTGACTTCAGCCCACTGTGCTATTTAAACCGAAGTTTAAAAGAAAGCCAAATCAACTCCTTCTTTTGGCGGAAGACGGTGACAAAGATGCTGATCTAAGGAACTCTTCGCCAACATTAAACACATACACTTGAATGGCAATTCCCTCCTTCGGAAGAGTATTACAAGTGAAAGAGCATTCCAACAAAGAACCAAGCAAAATAAGTTGATTTAGTACACCACCTGTTCATCCCTTTGTCTCCACTCGTTCCAATTTTCTTCTAGCGAGACTTTCGCCACTGGCTTTGGCAGTGCTTGCCCACGTTGAGCGCTGAAAGCTCCTTGGGAAGATTTATGCGGAGACTTTTTAAAAGCCAGGTTTCTGAGCTGCAAAGCAAAAACCAAAGAATGTATTACTAATGCCATCACCAGCGGCCAACCTTCGAGAATGCTAGCAGTAACTGTTCACTTAACAGGTACGTCGAGCCCAGATATTCGCTACGCCAAACTTTCCCAGCTGCATCGATTCTTTGTAACCTGGAAGAACAATGAGGGTGTTATGTTCGGTGCCAAATTTGCCCTATTCTGCAGGTTGATACATGAAATCATGAATTTCGGTAAGGGCTGTGCTATACCCATACTTTGTATGCATTCCTTGTTGCTTACAGGCCTGCCAGGAATAAAACACGCAGGAGGAAGGAGCAGAAAGGTTAGGATTCTTTCAAAACAGAAGCATAAGAACGTGGATTTAATTTTTAAGTAATCCAAGTGATCCAAGGAGAGGCACGTGATTAGCAAGGCAACACAGGAGCATAAAAGTGCGGAAGGCAAATGGCCTGCCTGAAATCTCCATTTCTTGTATCAACGAGAAGAGCATGGCTGGGTCTTCCAGACTGAGAAGCAGCACGGCTGAGTGAATAGAGCCCGGGCCTGGGAGCCAGAGGACCTGGGTTCCAATCCCGGTTCCGCCGCTTGACTGCTGTGTAACCTTGGACAAATCACTCGACTTCTCGGTGCCTCCGTTTCCTCAACTGTAAAATGGGGATTCAATACCTGTTCTCCCTCCTACTTAAACCGTGAATCCCACGTGGGACAGGGACTGTGACCTCGTACCTACCTCAGCGCTTAGAAGAGTGCTTGACACGTAGTAAGTGCTTAACAAATACCATAACAAAAACCCCACCGGGTCCAGAGTCCCCAGGGTATGGTGAGCTGGGTGATCCCCAATAGCCAAAACCCCAACCTTGGGAAAGGGGAAATAGCTTGTGGGTCAACACGGATCTATTCATTCATTCGATAGCATTTATTGAGCACTTACTATGTGCAGAGCACTGTACTAAGCGCTTGGAATGGACAATTCGGCAACAGATAGAGACAATGCCTGCCCAATGACGGGCTCACAGCCGCTTGACACACTGCACTGTTATATCCTTGTTCTTCCTCCTGCCCCCAGCATTTGCAAATCATTTTTATTCAACCATATTTATTGAACACTTACTGTGTGCACAGCACTGTACCAAGCGTTGGGGAGAGTACAACACGACGATTTTTTATCCGTCTCTCCCATTAGATCATAAACTCTTTAGGGGCAAGGATCGGGCATCTTGCTTCAGTTGGACTCTCCCACGGAAACGCCCAGTACCGACAGGGCTTGGCACTCAGGAGGTGCTCAATAAATACCAGTGATGAGAAGAGTTACCGCTCAATCGAGGGTATTTATTGAGCACTTACTATGTGCAGAGCACTTTACTAAGTGCTAGGAAGAGCACGATATGACAGATGTATGAACTCAGGGTTTAAATGGATTGCAGAAAATCCCCACAGCAGATAAATCTCACTCTCTTGTGACTGTTGGGATTTTGGGTTAGACATCGCAAACAGGAAAAATGGAAAAGCAAAAATCATCATCCACCTTTTCCAGGCTTGCCCGGAAGATGAGAAGCAGTGTGGCTCAGTAGAAAGAGCCCGGGCTTGGGATGTGGGTTCTAATCCTGGCTCTGCCACTTCTCTGCTGTGTGACCTTGGGCAAGCTACTTAACTTCTCTGTGCCTCAGTTACCTCATCTGTAAAACGGGGATTAAGACTGTGAGCCCCACGTGGGACATGCTGATTTCCTTGTATCTACCCAGCGCTCAGAATAGTGCTCGGCACATAGTAAGCGCTTAAATACCATAATTATTACTATTACTCTGAGAACCCTGTTCGACTGGGCCTGGGGTTAATCATTCAATTAATCAGTTGTATTAATTGAGCGCTTACTGTGTGCAGAGCACTGTGCTAAGCACTTGGGAGATTACAACACAACAATAAACAGATGCATTCCCTGCCGCCCTAAGTGATAACTGTGGTATCCTCCAATTGAAGCAATGGGGATGGGGGAAGGAGGGGAAAGGGGAAATAGCTTGTGGGTCAACACAGATCTATTCATACTGTACTAAGCGCTTGGAACGGACAATTCGGTAACAGAGAGAGACAATCCCTGCGCAATGACGGGCTCACCGTCTAAACGGGGGGAGACGGACGGCAGAGCGCAACAGCGCAAAACACTACAGACGCCCCAATAGACTTTGGCATTAGAGTTGCTGGTGTCACATTCCAGCCTCTAGGAACTATTCCTCACAAAATTCCCTCAGGTAGGATGTGTGGCTCTAGGTGCAGCTCTTCTAGGGGCTTAAATGTGGAGAGCAATAATAATTGTGGCATTTCTTTTGCGTTTACTATGTGCCATGCACCGTACTAAGTGCTGGGGCAGAAACAAGAGAGATTGGTGGGATGATTTCCCGGAGCCACATATGAACTGGATAATTCCACTTTGGTGCATATTATTTATTAGCTATGCTTATAAATATGCAAACTGGGTTTAACCTCTAATAATAATGACAGTACTAACTGTGGTATCTACTGAGTGTTTACTCGGTGCCAAGCACTGTACTAAGCACTGGGGTAGATACAAAATAATTAGATCAGACACAGCCTCTTGTCCCACATGGGGTTCACAGTTGAAAGGGGAGAGAGAACAGATCCTGAATCCCTGTTTTACAGATGAGGAAACTGAGGCGCAGAGAATCAATCGATGATATTTACTTATTGAGCGCTTGGAGAAGCAGTGTGGTCTGGTGGAAAGAGCACGGGCCTGGGAGTCAGAGGACCTGGGTTCTAATCCCGGCTCCCTCACTCGTCTGCTGTGTGATCTTGGGCAAGTCACTTAACTTCTCTGTGCCTCAGTTACCTCATCTGTAAAATGGGGATTAAGACTGTGAGCCCCACGTGGGACAACCTGATTCCCTTGTGTCTACCCCAGTGCTTAGAACAGTGCTCGGCACATAGTAAGCGCTTAACAAATACCAACATTATTATTATTATTATTAAGTCACTCAACTTGTCTGCGCCTCATCCGCAAAATGAGTAAGACCGTGAGCTCCATGTGGGGCAAGGACCGTGTCCAACCCGATTAGCTTGTGTCTACTCCAGCACTTAGTACAGGACCTGGCACGTAGTAAGCTCTTAACAAATGCCATTTAAAAAAAAAAAAAAGAGCAGGCAAGCGGCAGAGCCACGATTAGAACCCAGGTCACCCGACTCCAGGCCCATGCTAACCACTCACACGTAGATCTCTCTCTCTCTCTAAAAAAATATATTTTACCCATATGCCCTGGACAATCCTGAATGTTATGTACGTAAATAGGGGAAGCAAAAATCTCAATAAACGTCAACGGTCAACCACAAAGGGAAGGGCGTAAGATAGCAAACACACAGGCAACGGAAGGATATGTGGAGGGAGGAATTTTAATGTCTAAATCTTATATATACTTTTATTTTTCCAGGATCTCATTTTACCCTCACAACATCCCTAGAGCACAACCCCTCTCCTGACTCCAATCAGTATTCATTCATTCAATCGTATTTATTGAGCGCTTACTGTGTGCAGAGCACTGTACTAAACTCTTGGAAAATGCAATTCAGCAACAAATAGAGACAATCCCTGCCCACAACGGGCTCACAGTCTAGAACGGGGAGAGAGACATCAAAACAGTAAACAGGCAGTAAACAGTGAGCAGTAGTACAGAGCTGTCTTGAGATAATAATAATAATGTTGGTATTTGTTAAGCGCTTACTATGTGCAGAGCACTGTTCTAAGCGCTGGGGTAGATACAGGGTAATCAGGTTGTCCCACGTGAGGCTCACAGTTAATCCCCATTTTACAGATGAAGTAACTGAGGCATAGAGAAGTTAAGTGACTTGCCCACAGTCACACAGCTGACAAGTGGCTGAGATCCTCTCCTCAGGCTCAAGCCCCAACACACGTGCCTTTGGTCGCTCTCTCCTCCTCCTCATTCTCCCAGCCGAGTTTAGACCAGAAGTCAGCGGTTTGGGGGAATCCTTTGGGAAGGAAAGAAAGCGCTGCTCGTCGGCAAGGTTCACCTTACCTCGTTAGCTTCGCTCTGCTGCTGTTCCTTCCTTTTTCTCCGTTTTTCTCTCTTCTTCTCATTTGCGGCTGATTTGCTACTCTGATTTGCCTGAGGCTTTCCAGTTTTTCGACCTCTTCTGGCTTCCCCGAGCTCAGAATCAGAACCACTGCCACTGTCCACTTGTAACGGGGCAAAACGAGATGCGGTGGTGGGAACGGAATTCAACACAGCCGAGGCCATCTTAAAGAGATCTATATCTTTTCCTGAAAAAGTTAAAAAAAAAAAATTAACTACCTGGTCTTCAAAAATCCTGTATGATACTTTTTTTTTTGGCAGGGCCATCGGATTGGGCTTAATTTTAAACATAACAATAATAATGTATTATTAATATTAATAACTGTGGCATTTGCTAATTGTTTACTCCGTGTCAAGAACTGGGAACGATACAAGACAATGAGGTTGGATACAGTCCCTATCACACACAGGCCTCACGGTCTAGTAGGAGGGAGAGGTTCCCATTTTATAGATGAAACTGCTTTTTTGGACACATATCCAGCACACTGTCAACAGTAGGCGCCGCCCCCCCCCCCCCCCACACACACACTGGGCCAGACACTGTACTAAGCGCCGGGATAGATACAAGACAATCAGGTTGAACACAGTCCGTGTCCCACATGTGCTCCCGGCCTTACTCCCCATTTTACAGATGAGGTTACTGAAGTCACTTGCCCAAGGTCACAGAGCACTTAATAAATGCCACTGATTGATACTCAGGTTTAGAAAATGCAGACAAACACAAGGAGAACTTTCCCTCTGCCAAGTCTCCGAAAAGAAAACTCCACTACCCGCTTCCCGGGGAACGAGACAGTGCTGAATAAAGCTACTGGACACTGGCTCGTCTGTCGCAGCCAGGAAAAGTAATGTAAAAATCGGGAGTGTGGACTGGGGAATACAAATGAATGGAGAAGTCGCAGGTGGATGGGGAATCAGTCAACCAATGGCATCGACTGAGTGCTCACTATGTGCACAGCACTGCATGCATTAAGCTGCTCTTGAAAGACTACAATACAGCAGAGTCGGCAGATCCGTTCCCTACCCACAATGAGCTTACTGTCTAGAGGGGGGGACAAACATTAATAGAAGTCAATAATTTATAATTTCTAATTTAAAGATATGTCCATAAGTGGTGTGGGGTTGAGGGTTGAGCGAAAATCAAATGCCCAAAGGTCACAGATACAAGTGCATCGACGAAAGATACGGACATAAAGGCTGTGGGTTTGGTGGGGGGGTGGGGGGGCGGTGAACAGGGTGAGGCGGAAGGGAGTGGCAGAAGAGGAAAGGAGGGTTTAGTCCGGGAAGCCTCTTGGAGGAGATGGCCTTCAATAAGGCTTTGGAAAGGGGGACGGGGGCGGGAGATTAATTGTCTGTCAGACCCGAGGAGGGTCTGTTTGAGGCCGCACAGCCTGGGCTAAATCCAGCAAGGGTGGGTCTGGACGTCCCTCTGGCGCTCCTTATTTCACGTCGAGCAATCCGATCATCAGTGGTATTTCCTGAGCACTTACTGGCTGCCGGGCACCGTACTAAGCGCTAACCAGAGGACAATACAGCCGAGTTAGGAGATATGCCCACGAGGAGCTTCCTACAGCCTAGAGGGGGAGGCAGACGTTAAAATAAATAAATAACAGATCGGTACGGAAGTGCCATGGGGCTGAGGGTGGGCTGAATATCAAGTGCTTAAAGGGGACGGATCCAAGTGCATAGGTGACGCGGAAGGGAGAGGGGAGTGGGGGGCAATGAGGGCTTGTAGGGGAAGGCTTCTGTTCCCACATTTTGGATCGGGAGGTAAAGGGAGAAGGGGGCGGGGAGGAAGGCAGATAGAAAGTGAGCTTAGGCCAAGGCAGAAAGTGTGCTACTGCTGCTTTCCAAAAGCCCCAAGGAAGGAGCAACCTGCTCTCGCACAAAGCAGTGGCGTGGCTTGGTGGAAAGAGCCCGGGTTTGGGAGTCAGAGGTTGTGGGTTCTAATCCCGGCTCCGCCACTCGCCAGCTGTGTGACTTTGGACAAGTCACTTTCACTCATTCATTCGATCGTATTTACCGAGCGCTTACTGTGTGCAGAGCACTGTATTGAGCGCTTAGAAAGTCCAATTCGGCAACAGATAGAGACAAGCGCTACCCAACGATGAGCTCACAGTCTAGAAGGGCGGAGGAGACAGACAACGAAACAAGTAGACAGGCATCAGTAGCACTTAACGTCTCTGTGCTTCACTTACCTCATCTGTAAAATGGAGATTAATAATAATAATAATGTTGGTATTTGTTAAGCGCTTACTACGTGCCAAGCACTGTTCTAAGCCTGGGGTAGACACAAGGTAATCAGGTTGTCCCACGTGGGGCTCACAATCTCCATCCCCATTTTACAGATGAGGGAACTGAGGCACAGGAAGGTTAAGTGACTTGCCCGAGGTCACACAGCTGACAAGCGGCGGAGCCGGGATTAGAACCCCTGACCTCTGATTCCCAAGCCCGGGCTCTTTCCACTGGGCCACGCTGCTTAGTGGGACTACCTGATCACCTTGTATCCCCCCCAACGCTTAGAACAGTGCTTCGCAAATAGTAAGCGCCTAACAAATACCATCATCATCATGCTGATTCAGATATAAAAATAAACACTGAGTTAACGTAGTCTCTGGTTGCAAATAGTACTGCTCATTGCAGGCAGGGAACATGGCTACCAATTCTATAATAATTTCCCTCTCCCAAGCGCTCAGTCCACAGGACGCGCTCGATAAATACGACTGACTGACTGTATTCCAAGACTACCCCTTGGAGGGCACTTTATTCTCCGTGGACGTTTTCGATAAATAAGTTCTCATTTGTCATATGCCGTTGCAGGATACAAAAAGACCCAAGTATGGAGGCCAAAAATCTGGGAGACCACAAGTTAAATGAGCCATGTAGTTCTATTAATACAGCTCTATATTCAACTTTACTTAACCGGAGCGTGACACCCAAGTTAGAAAATGATCCTTCTGCTATAGTTAGCATCGATCGGACCTTCAGTAAAATACTGTGCCTCCAAAGCTGATGGGGGAATACGGAAAAACGGAGGCGGGAGGGAGAAATGCCACTCAAGTCATTAAGACATAGGAAATAATGTGACCTGGGGGTCACGTTAAAGAAAACGGGGTCAGCCTGGAAAGAGAAATGATCACGGCCTAGCGGAAAGAGCCCGGGCTTGGGAGTCGGAGGACCAAGCAGCGTGGCTCAGTGGAAAGAGCCCGGGCTTGGGAGTCAGAGGTCATGGGTTCGAATCCCGACTATGCCCCTTGTCAGTTGTGTGACTGTGGGCAAGTCACTTCACTTCTCTGTGCTTCAGTTCTCTCATCTGTAAAATGGGGGTGAAGACTGTGAGCCTCACGTGGGACACACTCATTCCCCTGTACCTAGCCCAGCGCTTAGAACAGTGCTCTCTGTGCACGGAGTAAGTGCTTAACAGATACCAATGTTATTATCCTGTCTCGGCCAACTGCCTTTCGTGTGACCTTAGGCAAGTCACTTAACTTCGCTGTGCTTCAGTTGCCTCTTCTGCAAAATGGGGATTAAAGAAACCAGGATCACTCCCCGTTAGGTCCGGCGCTCCGGGCCGGGACCGGGCCAAATCTTAGATTCCCAGCCCGGGCAGGGTGCTCGGTTAAGGGGCGATTTAATAACCGCCTTCAGACAAATGACAAACGAGAAGCAGCGTGGCTCACTGGAAAGAGCACGGGCTTTGGAGTCAGAGGTCATGGGTTCGAACCCCGGCTCTGCCACTTGCCAGCTGTGTGACTTTGGGCAAGTCACTTAACTTCTCGGTGCCTCAGTTCCCTCATCTGTAAAATGGGGATTAAGACTGTGAGCCCCACGTGGGACAACCTGATTCCCCTGTGTCTACCCCAGCGCTTAGAACAGTGCTCGGCACATAGTAAGCGCTTAACAAATACCAACATTATTATTATTATTATTATTAAATGACAGAATTGCCACGCGACGAGAACGTGACTGGAGAAGCGGCGCTGCTCGGCGGATAGAGCCCGGGCCTGGGAGGCAAAAGGACCCGCGTTCGAATCCCGGCTCTGCCACCTGTCCGCTGTGACCTTGGGCAAGTCACTTCACCTCCCCGGGCCTCAGTCACCTCATCTGGAAAACGGGGATTAAGAGTGTGAGTCCCACGTGAGAGAGGGCCTCTGTCCAACCCGATTAACCTGTAACCACCCCGGCGCTCGGCACACCGAGAGCACTTAACAGGTACCGTCATCGTTATCGTTCTCGACGACGTGAAAGACATCGGGAGAAGAAATGGAATTGGGTCTAAATTCCGTGACCGGAAAAAGTAAAATATAATCCTCGCTTTGAAAACCCCCAACCTAGAAGACTTGAAAAATAGGACAGGGTACTAAAGCTCTTGGAGGGGCCGGTTGTAAACTCGCTCAGAGATGAGTCTTTACATAAGGACCGGGAAAGGGGAGGCACGAGACAACGCATCGAAAAATCTCGTTTCTTGGGGGTTGACGGCCGGAGTCGTCTTTAATTCTTCGGGGAACAGCTTACGCTCGTGACTCACCGTTCCGGTAACAAAACACAAGCAAAGACCGTGGAAAAAAAGAACTTCTGAACGTAACGTACTAAGTACACGTTTACAACAGTGCTGAACGATATCTCTTTGAAGTTCTCTGATTCTTAGGTCCAAAGCCACATCTTCTTCCCCCTCACCAAAGTTAAGGGTCTCCGACAGGACAGAGGCAGAAACACGGGGGGGGGGGGGGGGGGGGAGGGGTCAAAACTTTTGAATGTACTGTTCTCGGCACATGCTTGACAACAATGTACCGCGCTCGATCAACGCGACGGATGGAAGTCTCATTTAAGACGTCCGTTGAGTCTTAGGTCTCTTCGCAAGAGTCGGGGGCGCGGGGCGGCCACCTCAACGCGGATGGCTTTCTTCCCGCTTTAACTGTCGCCGCGTCGGAAGAGGGCTTAGCGGGGATCTAAAGGCACGCAATCGGCTCTTAACAAACCCCATCGTTCTTCTCCTCGCTACAAAAGCGGCCGTAAAACGTCTCCGCGGCCGGAAGGGGCAAGGACTCGCCTCCACCGGCAGCCCGTTCGGGCTTTGCCGCCTCGTCCTTTCCCCCGACGCCCGGGAGGGCTTGGGGATTTCGGGGTGGAGTAAGGGGGGGGGGGGACGGATTTAATCCACTTTATCGGGGAGCTCCTCCGCGTCGGAGAGAGATCGGGGCCGGGAGGGGGAGGAGAGTTGGGGGGGGGGCAAAAAAGGCCGGGAGGTGGGGAAGGGGCTGGGGGGGGGGGTGCTCCCACCGGACTCACACTCACCACCGCCTCCTTCGCCGAGGGCCAGCGCGTGCGTGCGGGCGCGCGCGCGTCCGACCGAGCGGCGCGAGCTCGGGCTGGGGGCGGAAGTAGGGGCGGGGCGCCGGGCGGCGCGCGGGGAGTCCGCGCTCTCCCCTCCCCGCGGCGCGGAGCTGAGGCTGAGGTGAAGGGCGGCGGCGGAGGGGGGGGGGAAGGGGCGCGGCCAGCTGGAGTCGGAAGGTCCCGGGTCCGGGCCTCACGGACCTCATCGGGAAAATGGGGTCGGAGACCGGGGGCCCCACGTGGTCCAGGGTCGGGGTCCAACCCGATTTGCTCGCATCCCCGCCAGTGCTTAGTACGGGGCCTGGCACGTAATAATGATAATCATGGTATCTGTTAAGCGTTTACTGTGTGCCGAGCCCTTTTCTAAGCACTGGGGTAAATACGAGGTAATCAGATTGTCCCACGGGGGCTCACAGTCTCAAGCCCCATTTTACGGACGAGGAGACCGAGGCCCAGTGAAGTGACTCGCCCAGGGTCACACAGCAGACAAGAGGTGGAGGCGGGATTAGAACCCACGACCTCTGACTCCCAAGCCCGTTTTCTTCCCACTAGGCCACACCGGTCCTCGAACGTAGTGAGCGCTTGACAGATTCCATAATCATCATTACTGGAGAAGCAGCGTGGCTTCGTGGCTTGGGAGTCGGAGGCTGTGGGTTCTAATCCCGCCTCCCCCACTCGTCGGCCGTGTGACTCTGGGCAAGTCACTTCCCTTCTCTGGGCCTCTGTTCCCTCATCTGGAAAATGGGGAATGAAGTCTGTGAGCCCTAAGGGGGACACCCTGATCACCTTGTATCTACCCCCATCGCTTAGAACAGTGCTTTGCACCTAGTACGCGCTTAACGAATTCCATCATTATTATTATTATTATTAGGCGGGAGGCCAGTTTCCAGCGACAGAATTAACGATGGTAGTATCAGGGAAGCATTCAGTGCGATAGATTAAACACAATCGGGTGGAACGCCCCCGCCCCCCACTCCCTTCTGTGTCACCCTCGCACTTAGATTGTCACCCTCCGATATTTATTCACCCCCCCCCCCCCCCCCGGCCCCACAGCGCTGATATCCATAGCCTTCATTTATTCATTTCTACTCACGTGCGTCTCCCCCTCTAGACCGTTCACTGTGGGCAGGGAACCGGTCAAGCCACTCTCTTCTGGTCGGACCCTCCCAAAGCGGTCGGTGGAGCGCTCTGCACGCGGTGAGCGCTCAATAGATACCATTCATCGATCGATCGACCCCACATAGGGCTGGCCGTCTAAGGGGAAGGGAGGACAGGGAGTTAATCCCCATTTGCCAGGTGAGGAAACGGAGGCACCCGGGAGTTAAGCCACTTGCCCAAATTTACAAGGTTATCGTCAATATCAGTAGTAGTGATAACTGCACACAGGCGAGTGGTACAGTGGGGATTAGAACCCGGGTTTCCCGACTTCCAGGCCCATGCTGATCTTCCCACTACTTGGCTCAAAAGGCAACAGGAATAAAGGTCCCTTGTCAGGTCTTTGCCCACACCCACGAGCCGTGCTTCACGAAACAGGGGGCATCCTGACCACCTTCTTTTTATTTTTTAATGGCATTCGTTAAGCACTACTGTTCGAGGCTCTGGGGTAGATTATGAGATAGTCGGGTCCCACGGGTGCTCACGGTCTAAGTAGGTGGGAGAACGGGTATTGAATCCCCATTTTGCAGACGAGGGAACTGAGGCGCAGAGAAGTTAAGCGACGTGCCCAAGATCACAGCAGTTACGTGGCAGAGCCGGGATTAGAATACTCCCAGGCCCGGACTCCTTCCGCCACGAATGACTAACGTGACTGCAAAGAGCATTTTTTACTCAACTTCCTCATTTTCGTAACTAGATGCCTATGCGTACATAGTGATTAAGCACATTGGATTTTAACGTTTGGATGGGCAAAACCTACCGCTTGATTTGTGTAGTGGCATTTGATCTCTCTGATCTCCCTTCCTCCCGTCTCTCCCCGCTCCAGTCTATTCTTCATTCCGCTGTCCGGCTCATCTTCCTGCAGAAACGCTCTGGGCCTGTCACTCCCCTTCTTAAAAACCTCCGGCGGTTGCCTATCGACCTCTGAACGAAACAAAAACTTCTCACTCTAGGCTTCGAGGCTCTCCACCCCCTTGCCCCCTCCTACCTCTCCTCCCTTCTTTCTACCGCCCACCCCGCACGCTCCGCTCCTCTGCCGCCCACCTCCTCACGGTCCCCCGTTCTTGCCCATCCCGCCGTCGACCCCCGGCCCACGTCCCCCCGCTGTCCCGAAATGCCCTCCCGCCTCACCTCCGCCAAACTCTCTTTCCCTCTTCAAAGCCCTACAGAGAGCTCACCTCCTCCAGGTGGCCTTCCCAGACTGAGCTTCCCCTTTTCCCTCTGCTCCCTCTGCTGCCCCTCTACCCCCCCCTTCACCTTTCCTCAGCTAAGCCCCTTTTCCCCCCGGTTTCCCTCTGCTCCTCCTCCTCTCCCTTCCCCTCCCCTCAGCGCTCTGCTCGTCCGCTCATTTGTCTATATTTTTATTACCCTATTTATTTTGTTAATGAGATGTACATCCCCTCGATTCTATTTATTGCTATTGTTTTTGTCTGTCTGTCTCCCCCCATTAGACTGTGAGCCCGTCAATGGGCAGGGATTGTCTCTGTTGCCGAATTGTCCGTTCCAAGAGCTTAGTACAGTGCTCTGCACGTACTAAGTGCTCAATAAATACTATTGAATGAATGAATGAAATCTGTTTGGAATTCGTCAACAGTGTACGCTTCTTCAAAAATGAAAATGTTGAATTAGCTATAGGATGACGTAAACGGCGTTTACCGAGCGCTGACCACGGGCAGAGCGCCGTACCGAGCGCTTGGGAGAGTACGACGTAGAGTCGGTGGACGCGTTCCCCGACGGCGATGACGGTGACCCCAGCGACTGCCTTGCCATTTTATAAATTAACCGTTCTTGCAAATACAAAAAGGCACGACGAGGAGCTTTCACACGTAACGCTTTATTCATTACGTATATCCAACGTCACGATAAAATAGGAACATGAAGGAATAGCCTTAAAAATTCAGTAAATTCGAGCCTTGGCTAATACCGCATTTCGAATGAATCCTGGAAGACGCGACCGTCTTCCAAAAGTCGAAGGCTGTGACGTTGAAGGCTGTTGTGATGTGGTCGGGTGTTACTGCTGCACCATCTTCTGAAAGACTAGTTCCTGGCCAATCTTACATGTGAAATTCTCATATAAATACAATAAAAACATCCACTGGAGGAGAAACAAAACACGTGCCTTTTCCACGGGTGCCAGCTCCACGGGGGCAAGGGGAGCCGTCGCCCTTGGCTTGGAACCAAGGGGATGATGCCAACGGCTTCGCCCCCAAGCCATCTGGGCTCCGCTTTTCCCCGCAGATAGACCGCAAGCACCTGGACCAGCCTAGATGCCTGCAGGGGATCTCTCGTCCCAGGGCTGGACCGGGGGGTCCTTTCGCCCCAAAAGCACGGTGCCCGGCTGAAGCCCCTGGGCACTCCGGGGTGGGGTGGGGGGTGGGGGTCTGGGGTTTGTTCTGGGGATGAGGTCGGGGGAGGGGGAAGGCGGGGGGCGGGGAGGAGGTATCAGAGCTCTGGAGCCTCCACGGTGGTCGGGTGCACCTCACGGGCTGCCCACAGAACCACCGCCCTCCATCAGAGCCTCTCCGGGGTTCAGTGCCAGAACTCTCCCGCCGCTTGGGTGGCAAGTGGCAATGAAGGCGGCGGGGGGGGGGGGGTGGGGGGGGGGGGAGAGTGTTTAACGGCAATCTCCCTTCGACTTCTCGCTGGCCCTTTCTTTCTCTCCCTTCTTTGAAGTGAGGGGAAAAGAGGGAAAAGGGGGAAAAGAGGATCGCTTCCCCTCTTTTCCTCCCTCTCTGTCTTTTCCCCATCCCCCTCTGCCCCACCACCCAAGATGAAAACCTGGCCCCTTATTCTACCCTGGTTTTAAAAGGACAAACTCATCGAAGCCTTCAAAAACACGACTAAACTATAGGACACGTGCTAACTCTTGGGAGACTAAGGGCCGTGCCCTCCTTTCCCGAGACGGAGGAGATGGAAAGTGGCATTCGGGAAATGGCTAAGTAAATTAGCCACTGGATTCCTTGGGTTCCTGGAAGAAACCCAGGTGTCGCGGCGGCGGTTCCGAGAGAAAACCCCGTCACCGCCGTTGGCCACGCAGATGGAGCGGCCCCAGCCGGGGCTCTTGGGCCTCCTTTTCGGGGGCCCGGGGGCGTTAAAAGAGCCTTCCGTCTACTTCTGGGGGCTCGCCGCTATTTGACGAACGCTGAGCCCAACGGCCCGGGACTTTCCGAGCGGAGGATGGATCCTCTTGGGTACTAGGGCTTCCCCGGAGGCTATCCATCTCTTCTAATTCTGCACTTTGCTTGAAACTTTCCAATTTGTCTTCCGACGGGAGCTCTTCTGCAAAGGGTTCTCCGTCGCTCCTCTCGACGCTTTTCCACGTGTCTTCCGGGGGGAACTCTTCTGCAAAGTCTTCTTGGTCGATTCGCTCGAAACCTTCCAACGTGTCTTCCGACGGGAATTCTTCTGCAAAGTCTTCTTTGTCTCTTTTCCGGGAGCTTTCCGACGAGTCTTCCGACCGGAGCTCTTCCTCAAAGCGTTCTTCGTCGCTCGGCTTGAAACCCTCCGACATGTCTTCCAAAGGGAGCTCTTCCACAGAGTCTCCGTCGTCACCCCGCTCGAAACTTTCCAACGTGTCTTCCGACGGGAGCTCTTCTGCAAAGTCTCCTCCGTCGCTCTGCTCGAAGCTTTCCGACGTCTCTTCCCACAGGAGCTCTTCTAAAAAGTCTTCGTCGTTTGGCTTGCGACTTTCCAAAGTGTCTTCCGACGGGAGTTCTGCCAAGTTTTCTCCGTCGCTTTGCCTGAAACTTTCCGACACCCCTTCCGACCGGAGTTCTGCGAGGTTCTCTTCTCGATTCAGGTGTTCTCCATGCACACCGTCCCCTATGGAGAAATAACCCAGCTGACAACGAGTTCCCACACGCACCCAGACAAGTTATGAACGCCGCATTGGCCCGAGGACTTTAACATGATGAAAGGGCAAAACTGCCCGCATCATCATCCCTCGACATAATTGTTAGGTCTGCCTTAATAAATCCATCAGAAAATGAAACAGAAAAAAAAAGTCAGGGCAAGTGCTGAATTCAGGAGAAGCGGCGTGGCCTAATGGATAGAGCACGGGCCTGAGAGTCAGAAGGTCCTGGGTTCTAATTCCAGCTCTGCCACTTGATCTGTTGTGCGACCTCGGGCACGTCACTTCGCTCCTCTGGGTCTCGCTCACCTCATCCGTAAAATGGGGATTGAGACCGTGAGTCCCACGTGGGACAGGGACTGTGCCCAACCCTATATGCTTGCCTTCTCCGCAGCATTCAGTACGGTGCCTGGCACGTAGTAAGTGCTGAACAGATATCAAAAGTATTATGATTATTATGCGGATGGAGTTTCACAACGGATAAGGAGAAGTCACTTCATGTTGGAGTTGCCTGTGCTCAGCTTCCCATTTTTGGACACACTTTTCACCCCCCACACTCCCAACCTGGCCCACTTTCACCGCCCCGTCCCCGCCATGATCCTCCCCGGCCCCCGAGGCCAGTCATCTTTAAGTGGCCTGGCTTTAAAAAAAATAAAATAAAAATTAAGAGTTTTTTAAGTTTGAGACCCTGTTGCTGTCTCCCCTCACTCCACTCCCTGCCTCGCGGCCCCTCCTACCTCACCATACTTTTTTTTAAGGTATTTGTTAGGCGCTTACTATGTGGCATACACTGTACTAAGCACTGGGAGGGATACAACCAAATCGGGCTGGACACAGTCCCTGTCCCACGTGGGGCTCACAGTCTCAATCCCCATTTTCCAGATGAAGTAACCGAGGCCCAGAGAAGTAGAGTGACTTGCCCAAGGTCACCCAGCAGACAAGTGGCAGAGCCGGGGTGAAACCCAAGTCCTTCTGACTCCCAAGCCCGTGCTCTATCCACTAAGCCACGCTGCTTCACCATCGCACCGTCCCAGTAGGGCTCTGGATCCCCCAACTTGGGCCGGGGGAATGTGGGGAGCAGAAAAATCATGCTGCAAGCTCTAGGAGCAGGGAAGGAAGCGAGGTGTGGGGGGCGGGGGTGGGGGGGTGAGACTTCCCTTGTCCGGAGCGACTGCCTGCCCACTGTGGAGAGTGGAATTTTGCAAAGGGAAACCTGGAGCCGGGCGGCTACTCCCTAATCCAACCTTAGAACCCACGTACGTTCTGACCTTTCTGGGATTTCTGTTCTTCTGAATCCCCTCTGGATGACCAGACCGTTTTGTGACTTAAGTCGAAGGTCACGTCTGGCCTGTCTCTCCCATATATTGTATGGCACGGCACGGTGGATAGAGCACGGACCTGGGAGTCAGGAGGTCATGGGTTCTAATCCACGCTCTGGCTCTCGTCTGCTTTATGACCTCGGGTAAGTCACTTCACTTCTCCGTACCTCAGTTCCCTCATCTGGAAAATGGGGATTGAGTCTGTGAGCCCCACATGCGACGGGGACCGTGTCCAACTCGATTTGCCCGTATCCACCCCGGCGCTCAGTACGATGCCCGTCACATAGTAAATGCCTAACAGATGCCATCATTATTCAGCACTTAGAACAGTGCTTGGCACATAATATGCGCTTCACGAACACCATCATTATCATCATCTGACTGGAAGATGGAGGCAGGAATCGTGTCTTGACTAGCCTTTGGAATTCCCCACAGCAACCAGAACAGTGCCCCACGCTGAGGGCGGGCCCTCACACGGTATCGTTAGGGGCAGGGAACGTGACTGCTAATTCTACTGGATCGTCCTCTCCCAAGCGCTTAGAACAGGGCTCTGCACAGAGTAAGCGCTCAATAAACACCATTCTTTCATTCGTTCAACCGTATTTACTGAGAGTTTACTGTGTGCAAAGCACTTTACTAAGCACTTAGGAGAGGACAGTACAACAATGAAGAGATGCATTCCCTGCCTACAGCGAGCTTTAGTCGAGAGGGGGAGACAGACATGAATAGAAATGAATAAAACGACAGATCTGGACAGAAGTGCCGTGGGGCCGGGAGGGGGAGATGAATAAATGGAGCGAATCAGGGCGACGCAGAAGGGAGCGGGAGAAGAGGAAAGGAGGGCTTAGTCGGGAAAGGCCTCTTGGAGGAGGTGTCCCTTCCATAAGGCCTCGAAAGAGGGGAGAGTCACTGCCTGTCAGAGATGATTGATCGACTGCTAGACAGACTTCCCAGTACCCACTCGGTTCTTCCACCTCACGTGCTAACCCTGTTGGTTTTGGCTAGAGGACGCTGTCGTGGAATTCGCCAGCACCCTTTTCAACAGCGCGACCGTGTGTATGTGGATCAGGCGGCGATGCCGTGGCCGAGGGGCATGTACTGGAGCCACCGTTTTCCCTTCTAGATGGTCAGCTCATTGTGGGTGGAGAATGGGTCTGTTTACTGTTCTCTCGTCCTCTCTCAGGCGCTCAGTACAGTGCCCCTCCCACAGTAAGCGCTCAATAAATACGATCGACTGACTGACTTAACAAGGAGTTCATCAAGGACGTAGCCCCTGCGTTACAGAACTAAGCGGAGCTGACCCCTACTGGGGTTTTTTGTTTTTGTCTTTTTTCAAGGTACTTGGTTAGCGCTTGCTCGGTGCCAAGCACTCTACTAAGCGCTGGGGCAGATACGAGACAACCAGGTTGGACGCGGTCCCTATCCCCCAGGAGTCTAAGTGAGAAGGGGGAGGATTTAATCCCTATTTTACGGCAGAGGAAACTGAGGCCCAGAGAGAAGTGAAGTGACTCGCCCGAGGTCACACAGCGGATAAGTGGCAGAGCCGGGATTAGAACCCAGGTCCTGTGACTCCCAGGCCTGGGCTCTATCCAGAAGGCCAACGTTACTCCTCAAAACCTCCCCCTCAAACCCACCAGTCACAGTGCTTGTGGGAGGCCCCTGGGCACATGTCCAGTTTGCCACTGGATCAATCAATCATTCGATCCATGGTATTTATTGAGCGCTTCTTGGGAAGAGGACAGAATAACAGATTGGGTGGACACATTCCCTGCCCAAAATGAACTGACAGTCTAGAGGGGGAGACAGGCGTTAATAGGGAGAAATAAATGACGGATCTGGACATAAGTCCCCGGGGGCTGAGGGAGGGGTGAATCGAGGGAGCAAATCCAGGGGCGGAGCTTGCCATCTAATGGGGGTGGCGTGGGGGAAGACAGCGCCGGAGCAGAAGAAAGAGTAATAATAACTGTGGTATTTGTTAAATGCTTACTATGTGCCAAGCACTGTGCTAAGTACTGGGGTGGATGCAAGCTCATCAGGTCCCACATGGGGCTCATGATCAAAGCAGAAGGGAGAACAAGGATTGAAACCCCATTTTGTAGATGAGGAAACCGAGGCCCAGAGCAGCAAAGTCACTTGCCCAAGGTCACACAGCGGATTTGGGACGGAGCTATTAGGATCCACGTACAGTTGTCCGTTTCGTTGGAGACTACAATCCCCTTGGGGAATCGTCGTGCACGTGTGTGTGTCTAAGTGAGCCTGATGTGGGACTGACTGTTCCACCCGCACCGTGCACACACAGAGATGGTCTTTTGTTCTGGGGTGTTCGCTGTCACTGTTTCCATTGTGCTTCTGAGTTTCACGGCAGCCTACCGAGACAATCGCCTTCACTCCGGAACAAAAGCCGTTTAGAGTAACACGTGGTCACGTGATCGTCTTTGCTCCCCAAAAGTCACTAAGGCAAGGGGGTTTCGGAAATGTCAAAACCTCTCGTATCGAGGGTTGGCCTGCGGGAGGGATCATCGTTACGATGACTGAACTTTTCTTCTGGGGAACTCACACGCATCGTATCTGTGCTCTCGTTAGATTGACTTTTCAGTCAGGGAAATTGAATTACAGAGAGGGTGAAGAACTGGCCGAGCCAGGACCCTTGCTGGAGAAGAAAACGCAACAGAGTCTGTGCAATTCTAAATATGTTCAGGGAGATACTTTTTTGGTATTTGTTAAGAGATTACTAAGTAACTGTACTCGCCCCAGCGCTCAGTAAAGTACCTGGCAGACAGTACGTGCTTAAAAAAATACCGCAAGTACTATTATTATTATGATTATTATGGGCCAGGCACAGTACATAGCTCTGAGGTAGATAAGAGCTAATCGGGTTGGACGCAGTCCCTGTCCACGTGGGGCTCACGGTCTTCAACCCCATTTTCCAGATGAGGGAACTGAGGCCCGGAGAGTAAAGTGACATGCCCAGATCACAGAGCAGACAAGTGACAGAGCCGACATTAGAACCCAGGTCCTTTTGGCTCCCAGGCCCGAGAGTCGCTTCTCGCTTCTGAAAAATGTGTGTCTTCCTGATAGCAATCTTCCCGATAGCAACGGTTCTCTACAGAATCCGGATGGTGATATTTACATGAGACCCAAGAATAAAAACGATGAGTTAAAATTAATAATAAAAAGGGCACTGCACTCACCTGATGTCGGCTGCTGCTCATCTACTTTGTTGCTTCCGTTCTCCTCTGTAGGTTCCTTCTTCGGTTCCCCGTTGCTTTTCTTAAAGTTAATCAAATCATCCTGCAGCTTCCCGATTTCACTGACAAAAGTCTCCATGATTTGTGCAAAAGTGCTGCCATCGCTTTCTGCAGGATTCAAAAAGCTCAGTTTCAAATCCTTTACTACTACTAACAATAATTAAGATACTTGTTAAGTGCTTACTACAGGCCAACTACAGCACTGTAGTTCTTAGCGCTGGGGTAGATACAAGTTAACTGGGTTGGACACAGTCCCTGTCCCACATGGGGCTCACCCTCTTAATCCCCACATTCCAGATGAGGTAACCCAGGCCCAGAGAAGTGAAGCGACTTGCCCCAGGTCACGAAGCAGACAGGTGGCAGAGCCGGGATTAGGACCCAGGTCCTTCTGACTCTCGGGCCCGCGTTCCATAACAATATTAATAATAATAATGACGATGGTATTCGTTAAGCGCTTACTATGTGCCAACCACTGTTCTAAGCGCTGGGGTAGATACAAGGTAATCAGGCTGTCCCATGTGGGGCTCACAGTCTTAATCCCCATTTTCCAGATGAGGTAACTGAGGCCCAGAGAAATTACGTGACTTGCCCACAGTCACACAGCTGAGAAGTGGCGGAGCCGGGATTAGAACCCACGACCTCTGACTCCCAAGACCGGGCTCTTTCCACTGAGCCACGCTGCTTCTCCGTTTACGGAATAAATGGCTCCAGGTTGTACTGTTTGCAGTCGTCGATACTCTTCCTCCAGGACAGAGGTGAGGGCGGGGAAAGGGAGAGAAGGGAGGGATGAGTGGCGGGGAGAGGGAGTTATTTGTCCTCGGTAGTCCAAGACGACACTGGTCGGGACGGCTGGTTGCGGACAGGGAACGTGTCGGCCAGCCCCGCGGTCCCGCGCTCTTCCAAGCGCTTCGGACGGTGCTGGACGCACAGTCGGAGCTCAGAATACCGTCGACCGCCACACCTGTGGGTACGCGTGGGGCCGAACAGGCCAGTGCGGAACCCACAGTCCCCAAGACCCTCTACGAATATACGAGACCGTCCCTTCTTATGCTGTCACCTCCGCCGCCTTGCCTCACTGAGGCGGCGCGTTATGACGTTCCGCCTCAAAAAGAGCCGCTCCTTTCTTGACCGCGAGGACGGGAGAGGTTTCACAGTTGGGCACGGGGAGTAATGATAATGATAACGGTATCTTTTAAGTACTACTATGGGCCAAGCACTTTGCTAAACACCCGGGGCGCGGGGGGGAGATACAGTAATAACAACCCCCAGCGTCTAGTGCAGTGCTTGGCGAAATAGTAGGCGCTTAGATACCACAATTATTATACAGGATAATCAGGTCAGATGCAGTCCCTGCCTCCCAGAGGGCTCGCAGTCTGGGCAGGGGAGACTGGGTATTTCTTCCTCGTCTCAGAGATGAGGAAACTGTTTCTTCGCTCTCCGTGAGGGAAGGACGGACGGACGGATGCTAGAACGAGCCACCAACGGAGGCTGTGGGATTTCCCTCTCCCTGGGGAGCTCAGTGAGGATACGCATCGACCTGTCCCGGACGGTTTAGTTATTCACCGGCTTAGAGCATGGCGTGGTGGATAGGGCCCGGGAGTCAGAAGGGTGTGGGTTCTAATCCCGGCTCTGCCGTCTGTCTGCTGCGTGACCTTGGGCAAATCGCTTCACTTCCCTGGACCTCAGGGACCTCATCTGGAAAATGGGGGTTGAGACCGGGAGCCCCACGTGGGTCAGGGACCGTGTCCAACCTGATCCGCTTGTCACCTCCCCAGCGCTTAGTGGCACCCGGTAAGCGCTTAACAAAATACCGTCATCGTTATTAGAGGCAGGGGCCCGGACCAGCTTCCAGCTCGAGGAGTCTCGGATTCCGCGGGCCTCGACGGATGGCACGAAGCCAGGAGGAGGAGGGCCCGCCGACCCAGGGAAGCCACGGAAAAAGGGAAGGAGGAGGGTAAGGGACCCGAGAAGGGAATGACGGCATGGCAGTCCGAGGAGGCCGAGCCTCGTTCGAGTACGCTGCGACTACGGCATTAGGCTTCTAAATCCTTGCTCTGCCCTTGAGTCAACGAACCCTCCGTTTCGGTCTTTTCAGGAGAGGCATGGTGCTAGATTTATTCTTTTAGATTGATAATAATAAGAACGATGATGACATCCGTTAGGTGCTTCCTATGTTTCAAGCACCGTTCTAAGTGGCGCGGTAGATACAAGGTGGACACGGTCCCTGAGCCACAGGGGGCTCACAGTCCCAAGTACGAGGGAGAACGGGTATCGAATCCCTATCTTACAGATGAGGAAACCGAGATACGATGAGACGGGAGTTACGGAATGAGGAACCGAGCATTTAATACGGTGCTTTGCACACGGTGAGCGCTCAATAAAATACGATCGAATGACCCGACGAGAAGCCGAGAGCCATGAAAACCACCTAGATGGGAGATTTTATTCGGTATCTTTGTTTTCAGGGCAGAAAATTCAATTCTCCCAATAGCTCTTCATTCATTCAATCGTATTTACTGAGCGCTTACTGTGTGCAGAGCAATGTACTACGCACTTGGAAAGTACAATTCAGCAATAAACAGAGTCAATCCCTGCCCACGGCGGGCTGACAGCCTAAGGACGGGCTTCCATTTCACCTTTAATCGTGGACAGAGCCATGCCACTTCTGAAGCGGGTGAAGTTTCGACCATAAAAAAATACCGTCGAACCAACCAAGGAACTACATACGCAACAGATTTTCACGTGTTTCTCTCATGCCCCCGGATTCTACCCACGGCCCCCTCCCCCAACCCCCAACCCAATGCTTACCGTTTAAAACGGCAGCTTTGAAATCAGTCACTATCTGCTGCATCTTCTGATCCATCCCAGGTCCCCTCAGAGACAGAAGGCAGCTGATACATTGTAAGAGGTGTTCCAGGGCCGTCCCGAGTTTCCGGATCACTTGCTCTTGTTGGGAGATCGTCTTCTGCAGGGTCTTGATCTGTAACTTGAGTTTCTCTTCAGATTCCTGCGAAGTACTCACCTATCAGAGACACGTTGGGGAAGGGGGAGAGAGTGGGGGGTCATCTTAATTAGACCATACACTGCTCAAAGTATTTCTCCTATGGAAACCGATTTCTAGAGTCAATGGCAACTCCGACCGATAATAATAATCATGGTATTTGTTAAGCGCTGACTGTGTGCCGGGCGCTGTCCCGAACGCCAGGGTGGATACAAGCAGATCGGGTTGGACACGGCCGTCGGCTCGTTGTGAGCGGGGAACGTGTCTGCTTTTTGTTAGACTGTACTCTCCCGGATGCTTAGTACAGGGCCTTGCCCACAGTGAGAGCTCAATAAATACGACCGAATGAATGAATGAATGAATGAATTAGCGCGTGCCACCAGAAAGGTTCCGGGGAGGAGAGGGGAGAACTTATAAAATTTGCCCTTTCATTAAGAGGAAAAAAACCGGCCACTTGCAGGTCTCACTCGGAGGACGGCAGTTTTTACGCACGTCTAGATAGAGCATTGCCAGATTAGAAAGAAACTTGGAACGGACAGCCGGAATGTCCGATACCTCCATCTGATCCGAATTCTCAGGTATCACGGTCAGACGTGGAGTTTGAGACGTCTTTTGCCTAACCACAGGAGGGAACCCCGCTTCCTGCCTGAAACCGGCTCCTTGCACCATCCCGACTCCAGGCGCCTAGGTAAAGAAAAGATGAAAATGCATCGTTGTCCTTCAGCGTCGTTATCCTCCTCATCAGCTGGGGCATTTACCTGTGCTACTTGTTCGGTGCCTACTAGGCGTCAAGCACTGTTCTAAGAGCTGGGGTCGATACAAGCTAACCCGCCTCTCCCAAGGGGAGTCTACGCAGGAAAGAGAACGGGTATTGAGTGACCATTTTCAAGATGAGGAAATGGAGGCCCAAAGAAGCCAGTGACTTGCCCAAGGTCACACATCACACAGCGGGCAAGTGGCAGGGCACCATAAGAACTCCGACTCGCTCCCTCTAGTCATCCCCTCTCCCAGCCCCACAGCGCTTAGCGTGGCTCGGTGGGAAGAGCCCGGGCTTGGGAGTCAGAGGTCGTGGGTTCTAATCCCGGCTCCGCCACTTGTCAGCCGTGTGACTTTGGGCAAGTCACTTCACTTCTCTGGGTCTCAGTGACCTCATCCGTAAAATGGGGATTAAGACCGTGAGCCCCACGTGGGACAACCTGATTACCTTGTATCTTCCCCAGCGCTTAGAACAGTGCTGGCCACAGAGTAAGGGCTTAACAAATACCATCATTATTATTATATCTGTCATTCATTTCTATTAATGTCTGTCTCCCCTCTAGACTGTAAGTCCTTTGTGGGCAGGGAATGTGTTCACTGTTATATTGTACTCTCCCAAGTGCTCAGTACAGTGCTCTGCACACAGTAAGCGCTCAATAAATACAATCGAATTGAATGAATGAACCCACAGCCTCTTTCCACTTGGCCACGCCGCTTCATCCGTATCTACCGCGGGCTTACCATCTCCAGAGCACCTGTCTAGAGGTCAATAACGTGGCCCCTTGCCCTTGATTCCTCCGACTGGCGTGCTCGTTCATTCCACTGTATTTACTGAGCGCTTCCTGCCCACAATGAGCTTACAGTCTACGGGGGGAGACAGACATTAGACCTGAGCGTCTTTTTCCTAATTACAGCAGGGACCTGCGTGTCCTGTTTTAGACTGTCTTCTTGGTTGTACCGTCGCTATTGTGGCTGCCCAGGTGAAAAAGAGATGAAAATATCATCGTTCGATCAATCCAGCAGTCACATTTACTGAGCGCTGACCGTTATCGTCGCTGTCGTCAGCCTCTACGGAGTAGTTGCTGTGCCCTGGGCAACTGTCTAGGAATGTGGGTACACCAATACGTGGGTATCGTAGTCCCTGCCCCTTAGTACCTGCACGCGGTGAAGATTATTTCTGCTATCCATTGCAGCGGCTTCTGTTTCCCGTTGTTGACGTCTAGCTGCCTCGAGCGTCTAGATAAAGAAAGGACGAAAACACCTTGGGTGGATCGATCACCAACATTCGCATTCGTCTCTACCACTGATACTAACTGGGGCCTTCGCTCAGCGTTTACCAAGTGCCAGGGACTGTACTAAGCACCGGGGAGGATACAAGCAGATCGGGTTGGACCCAGTCCCTGTCCCACGTGGGGCTCACAGTCTCAATCCCCCTTTTCCAGAGATGAGGGAACTGTGGCGCCCGGAGAAGTGAAGTGCCTTGCCCAAGGAAACACAGCGGACAAGCGGCAGAGCCGGGATTAGAACTCATGACCTCCTGACTCCCAGGGGCGGGCTCCATCCACCACGCCATGCTGAGCTCTTACGGCGCTTGGGAGTCGGCGATAACAGTAACGCCCAGGGGTCCCTGCTCTCGAGGAGCTCGGGCGATCGATCCACGTTCCCCCGCGCCCCTCCGACATTCGTTCCGGGAGGCGAGGCGTCCGCCTCCTTCTCCAAGAGAATCGTTCCGAGAATAAGTGGCTCCGGCTAATCCCGATTCACCTTCCCACAGTGTCTCGGATGCTCCCGGAGGAGCTACCGGAGAGTAGCGGGGAGTGGCTAGCAGATGTAGGCTAGCCTGAAGAAAGGTGTGTGTGGTGGAGGGGTGTCAATCCATCGAACAATCAATATTTACTGAGCGCGTACTGTGTGCAGAGCGCTGTACTAAGCACTTGGAAGAGTCCAATACCACAGAACGTGAAGAGGTTGGAGAGAGGGAGTCAGCAAGACCCTCACGTGTACAAAAACCCATCCGGTAGTCATTCACACCTTAACCGACACCGCCTCGCTCCGTATCCAGAGAGACGCGTGTTTGGGGAAGAACGCTTCCGTATTCTTCCACAGCATTCCACCCAAAATACGTGAGAGAAACACACGGCGCAGAAGAACTGGCTAGGGGTGGTTACCTACACCGAGGGAGCCGGATCTGAAATCACTGGGACAGAAATTACTGGAACACCCCTCTTGTCCGGGTGTGGTGGGTACTATCTCCCACATCGGGTTTCTAGAGCCTCCTTCGAGACAAGGAATCTAGGCCGTCTTACTCTGATTTGTTCTCCCTGCCACCTCATCTCCTCTTCCAGCCAACTCTTTCTTTTGGACTCCTCCCGCATTTTCTTCTGCAGCTGGGCCTGCTGGTGTTTCATGTCATTAATGGTCTGCTCGACCTCGGTGGCACGTTTCTTATTCATATTGAAGAGTCTCGTCAGGTCCGCGGACTCCAGACGGTTCTTCTGCAAAAGCTGAGATCACAGGGCAAATGTCAAACACCCAGACCAGTCAGACAACCGGCTCCGTCACGTTCTACAAATAAACCTGAAATCTCCTTTCGATTTCAACCGCAGTTGTTGACCAGGATCGAACGTACTTCGATTTTTATAACCCCACCCCCGAGAAACCCGACAAAACGTGGACACCTGACAAACTCACTTCGGTTGTCTCTTTCTGTCCCTTTATCTTTTCTTTTTTTGCAGGGAAACCAAAACTTCCATAATAATAATATCTGTTAAGCATTTACTGTGTGCCAAGCACTGTTCTAAGCACTGGGGGGGATATAAGGTAATCGGGGTTGTCCCACGTGGGGCTCCCAGTCTTACAGATGAAGGACAGAGAAGTGAAGCGACGTACCCAAAGTCACGCAGCTGACAAGCGGCAGAGCCGGGATCAGAACCCATGACCTCTGACTCCCAAACCCGGGCTCTTTCCACCGAGCCACGCTCCTCCTCCGCTGCCCCTTAACATTTCACCATAGCCTTTAGTCATTCGACCGTATTTACTGAGCGCTTACCGTGTGCAGAGCACTGTACGAAGCGCTTGGGAAAGTACAACAGAACAATAAACAGATGCATTACGAGACAGGGGCAGGCACAAAATGTTGATGCTGACAACTGTTCGGGGGTGCTCTGAAAATTGTCTCTCGGATTTTTGAAAATCCTAAATGGCAGATTTTGGCTTTTAAATCGGTTTCCAAAGGGGTCAAGGATGAGAACTCGCTTATTTGTCGCCTTAAGAGAAAACCCGTTCTTTTCTAGATAGAAAGTATGTTAAGGCGAAAGTGACTGCACGATTGATTAAAATGGTGGATTCCGTTTTGCAATGGCCTTAAGAAGTAAATTATCGTGGAAATAGAGAAAAACAACTAACTCCATCTTTCAATACTCTTTCACTCATTCAATCGTATTTATTGAACGCTTATTGTGTGCAGAGCACCGTACTGAGCTACTTTAAAATAACGGTCGACATGGGCTACGATTCTTAATACTGAACAGCATTTGGAAGCTGCGAGCTTAATTTTTCCCATACCTTTTTTCCCCGTGACCACTTTACTTGAGAACAAGGAAGCTCGTCTACGAGAAATAGACGAGCGTGGTCACCTCCTTGAAGAAAATACACAGCTCACCCTGCTGGCAAAATGATCTCTGCGGAGTAGGTCAAACCTAGTCACTAGCTCGAAAGGGGTAACCTGAAACTCTCCGGCAGGGTGCACGTAAGAATAATAATAATAATGTTAGTATCTGTTAAGCGCTTACTATGTGCAGAGCACCGTTCTAAGCGCTGGCCAGGGTAATCAGGTCGTCCCACGTGAGGCTCACAGTTAATCCCCATTTTACAGATGAGGTAACTGAGGCACAGAGAAGTTAAGTGACTCGCCCACAGTCACACAGCTGACAAGTGGCAGAGCCGGGAGTCGAACCCATGACCTCTGACTCCGAAGCCCAGGCTCTTTCCACGGAGCCACGCTGCTTCCCTTATAATGCTACTGTTTATCTGTATTTGTTAAGCCTTTACTATGTGACAAGCGCTATTCTGGGCGCAGGGGGAGATTCAAGATCATCGGGTCGGATGCGGTCCCTGGCCCACGTGGGGCAGCATGGCTCAGTGGAAAGAGCCCAGGCTTGGGAGTCAGAGCTCGTGGGTTCCGATCCCAGCTCTGCCACTTATCAGCTGTGTGACTTTAGGCAAATCACTTAACTTCTCATCTGTAAAATGGGGATTAAGACCGTGAGCCCCACATGGGACAACCTGATGAACTTGTATCTACCCCAGCGCTTAGAACAGTGCTTGGCACCTAGTAAGCGCTTAACAAGTACCATCATTATTATTATTATTGTTGTGGGGTTCCCAGTCTAGGTAACCGCATGCCCCATTTTCTTCAATTTGCCCCCAGCGAAACGATCTTCTAGAGTGCATATTCCTGAAAGGCAACCCATTAGAAAAGCAGCGTGGCCCAGTGGCAAGAGCACGGGCCTGGGAGTCAGAGGACCCGGGTTCTCTCGTCTGCTGTGCGACCTTGGGCAAATCACTTCCCTTCTCTGGGCCTCGGTTACCTCGTTTGTGAAAATGGGGATTCAATCCTACCCGCTCCTACTTCGACTGTGAGCCCCATGAGGGACAGGGACCGTGTCCAACCTGCCTATCTTGTATCTACCTCGGTGCACAGAACAACTGAGTTACGTACTTAACGAGTACCATTATTATTATTCTAAAAATTCTCAATGGCACCTATTCAGAACACAGACCACTACATCAACCCTCAAGACTGTAAGCTCTCTGTGGGCAGGGAATGGATCTGTTATATCATTCTCTGGTGCTCTCCCAAGCGCTCACTAAAGTGCTCCGCACACGGCAAGCGCTCAAATAAATATGATTGGCTGACCGAGTGATTGACGTTAATGGGAAAATGAACTTGACAGACAATCCCCAAACCTCGTTTCGGCGCTGGGTCTCAATGTCCTCCTTCGTCCCATCAGTCGCCCAGAGCCACTAGCCGACAGCTAACGTGACTTATCCAAGGTTCACGCCCTCTCCCTTCTTTGACCCTTCCTCCGGACCTCGAGCCGTGCAGTGTGCCAAGAAAAGAAATGGGGTGGGAGGGGAGGGGAGCCGGTCTGAGAAACCCAGAAAGTCCTGGTTCCTAAGCGTGTAAGACTGAGGCCCGAGATCGGCACGTTAGAAGCCAGAGGATGTCCGGGACCTTCTTCATTCATTCGTTCGATCGTGTTTATTGAGCGCTTACCGTGTGCAGAGCACTGTACGAAGCGCTTGGGAGAGGACACCAGAACAATAAACAGACCCACTCCCCGCCCACAGTCCAGAGGGGGAGACGGGCATTAATACTCTCTTCCCCTCCCACCTTGCATATTCTGGATCCGTCTTTATAAGTCTGTCAGTCACCTATCGGAGGTATTTATTGAGTGCTTTCTGTGTGCAGGGCACTTGGGAGAGTCCAATCCAACAGAGTTAGCAGACACGTTCCCTGCCCCCAATAAGCTTACAGTCCGGAGAGACCAACCAAGTTTAGCTATACTGGCCCTACCCACAAAAGAGGGATTCTTTTGCACCACCGGAAGACCTTTAAGTTACTCTTCTCAATGCAAAATTTTCAAAAATGACCTGGCTTTTTTGCTTTAGGGCATCGCTCTTCTTCCGGATCTCTTCCTGTAGGTTTTTCTTCCAAAGACTATTTTTGTCGTCTTTGAGTTCCAGACCTCGCAAATGCTTTTCTATTTGGGTTAATTCCTCTTTGCCTCGCGTTGCTTCTTGCTCCAGCTTCGGAACTTCCAGAGACAGCTTTTCGATTTCTGACTTGGCATCACTGGCTGAATAAAAAAGGTAAATAAACATAATCAGAATGACAATGCCGCAAAAACGATAACCATCTCTAAGAGAAGCAGCGTGGTTCAGTGGCAAGAGCTTGGGCTTGGGAGTCAGGGGACGTGGGTCCTAATTCGGGCTCCACCCACCCGTCTGCTGGGTGACCTTGGGCAAGTCACTTTGCTTCTCGGAGCCTCAGTTACCTCATCTGTAAAATGGGGATTAAGACTGTGAGCCCCACGTGGGACAACCTGATTACCTTGTATCTACCCCAGCGCTTAGAACAGTGCTTGGCACATAGTAAGCGTGCAACAGATACAATCACAATAATATGATGATACTCTCGAGAGGATATCGACGCTATATATACCTGTCTGGAAAAACTCCAGTAAAATAATTGTAAGCATCCAAGTTTGGCTTTCACGATCTATTTGAAGTAAGACCACTCAAGGCGGGGCACAGTCAAAAATACACATCAATCAACAAAGTGCATTTATTATTATTAACTTAATAATAATAATGGCATTTGTTAAGTGCTTACTGTGTGCCAGGTACTGTACTAAGCGCTGGGGTGAATACAAGCAAATCGGGTCGAACACGGTCCCTGTGCCACTTGGGGCTCTCAGTTTCAAACCCTGTTTTACAGATGAGGTAACTGAGGCACAGTGAAGTGATCTGCCCAAGGTCACCCAGCAGACAAGTGGCGGAGCCGGGATTAGAACCCGTGACCTTCTAACTCCCAGGCCCAGGCTCTATCCTTCTCTTACTAGGAGCCCCATGTGGGACAGGGACTGTATCCAACCTCATTATCTTGTATCTACCCCAGCGCTCAGAACAGTGCTTGGCACAGAGTAAGCACATAACAAATACCATAATTATGACTGACAAATATCATAACTATTACCATTCTTATGATCATTATCATTTTAGTACTTAAGCGCTTACTATGTGTCACACACTGTTCTAAGCGCTTGGGTAGTACAAGTTAATCAGGTTGGACACAGTCCCTGTCTCACATCTGGCTCACATTCTTAATCCCCAGTTTTTACAGATGCGGCAACTGAGGCACAGAGCAGTAAAGTGACTTGCCCAAGGTCACACAGCAGACCTGTGGCAGAGTCTGGATTAGAACCCACGTCCTTCTGAGCCCCAGGCCCGTGCTCTATCCACTCCTGAACACTTAGAGCTCGGCCCTGGGAGTCAGAAGGACCCGGGTTCTAATCCGGTCTCCTCCACTTGCCTACTGTGTTGCCTTGGGCAAGTCACGTCACTTCTCTGGGTCTCAGTTCCCTCATCTGGAACACGGGGATTGAGACTGTGAGCCCTGTGTGGGACGGGGACTGGGTCCAACCCGATCTGCTCGTATCCACCCCAGCGCTTATTACAGTGTGCTTGGGACACGGTGAGCGTCTAACAAATTCCATCATCATCATTATTCTTCTTCTAATTTCCAGAGCAGAGAGAAATGAAGTGCCTTGCCCAAGGTCCCACAGCAGGCAAACGGCAGAGCCGGGATTAGAACCTAGACCCTTCTGACTCCCAGGCCCGGGCTCTTATAGACCAGGCCTAAGTCCAGGTGTAGTCCTAGGCAGGGCTCTGTCTCAGGGGCTCCTCCGAAGCAGGTGGGAAGCAGGGCAACCTAGTGGAAAGAGCACAGGCCCGGGAGCCAGAGGACCTGGGTTCTCATCCCGGCCCCGCCACTTCCCTACTGTGGGACCGCGGCCAAGTCACTTCACTTCTCTGGGCCTCGGTTTCCACGTCTGGAAGAACGGGGATTTCAAACCTGTCCTCCCTCCCCTGGAGACTGTCATCCCCGTGACAAAGATTCTGACTCGTTATTCGACTGACCATACGCAACTAGTATCTATCTTACCTGTTTGTCGTAATTCCTTCATGAGCCCTTCCTTTATCTTGATACTTCTTGTAAAGGCCTTTATCTTTTGGCTAATGTCTAGCAGTTTCTGAGTTGAAATCTTCTTTTTCTGCCAGTTTAATAGTTTATTTTTCTTGAGAGATTCCATTTTCTCACCTAGAAATGTGAGCAGCTTTTTGATATGTTCCAAAGCACTAAAGAAAAATATGATGCCTAAATTACAGCAAACTACTCCTCGAGGCCTGACCTGGCTTTGCTCTCATGTCTTCCTGGACTGTGATTACTAATAATAGGAACTGTACTATTTGCTAAGCATCTACTATGTGCCAGGCACCGTTCTAAGAGCTTGGGTAGACACCGGATAATCGGGTTGGACCCAGTCCCTGCCCCACACAGGGCTCACAGTCTCACTCCCCATCTTACAGATGAGGAAACTAATAATGACAGCGATGGTATTTGGTAAGCGCTTACTCTGTGCCGAGCACTGTTCTAAGCGCTGGGACAGATACAAGGTCATCAGGTTGTCTCAGGTGGGGCTCACAGTCTCAATCCCCATTCTACAGATGAGGGAACTGAGGCGGCCCAGAGAATTGAAGTGATTTACACCAGGTCCCACAGCAGGCAGGTGGCGGAGGCGGAATTAGGACCCACATCCTTCTGACTCCCCGGGCTCTTTCCACTAGGCCACGCTGCTTCTTGTGGCGGAGAGCTGAAGAGCTGAGTTGGGGGACGGGATCCTATTAGATCCTAGATCCTATAGGATTCTATAGGATCCTATCCTATTATTAGGAACCACCCGGGGAAGTAGCGTGGCTCAGTGGAAAGAGCCAGGGCTTCGGAGTCAGAGGTCATGGGTTCGACTCCCGGCTCTGCCACTTGGCAGCTGTGTGACTGTGGGCGAGTCACTTGACTTCTCTGTGCCTCAGTTACCTCATCTGTAAAATGGGGATTAACTGTGAGCCTCACGTGGGACGACCCGATTACCCTGTATCTCCCCCAGCGCTTAGAACAGTGCTCTGCACATAGCAAGCGCTTAACAAATACCGTCATCATTATTATTATTATTACCACCTAAGCACTTGATTTAGGACAGCCCCCGGAGCACGCACATAACAATGCCAACCATGCTCTTCGTTAAGCGCTTCCCGGGTGCCGAGCACCGTACGAAGCGCTGGGGGAGGTGCAAGACAATCTGGTCGTTCGCAGTCCCCGTCGCACATGGGGCTGGCGGTCTAGGCGGGAGGGAGAACAGGAATTGAAGCCCCATTTGCCAGATGAGGAAAGCGAGGACCAGAGAAGGGATGTGACTTGCCCAAGCTCACACAGCAGGCAGGTGGCAGAGCCGGGATTAAAACTCCCAGGCCCGGCCTCCTTCCACTAGGCCAGACCGCTTCATACGATCCATTACTCCCCCCGCCGGGCCCGTAATTTATTTTAATGTCTGTCTCCCCCGCTACATTCTAAGATCCTTGAGGGCAGATATCTTGTCTTCTCTTCTGTACTGTGTGCTCTTTCCACTAGGCCTGCTTTGCACCCATGTTCTCGATGATGATGTCGGGACAACTGAAGCCGGAGGAGAAGAACGAGATTAGAAACTGAGGGTGAGAGACAAGGTGGGGGGAAGCAGTATGACCTAGTGGATAGAGCCCGGGCCTGGGAGTCAGAAGGAGCTGGGTTCTAATTCTCGCTCCGCCTCTTGTCTGCTGTGTAACCTTGGGCGAGTCGCTTCACTTCTCTGGGCCTCAGGTCTCTCATCTGGAAAATGGGGATTAAGACTGGGAGTTCTATGTGGGACAGGGACTGTGAACAACCCGATTAACTTGTACCTACCCCAGTGCTTAGTACAGTGCCTGGCACATAGCAGGCACTTAACGGATACTATTTTTTAAAAAAAAAAAAAAGAAGGAAAAGGGATGTCGTAGGAAATACAATAGCAGCTTTAGACTCCTTATGTCCATTCAGGGCTCTCAACTTCTCAGAAGAAAGGAATGATATAAATCCAGAGCTATACGGTGTTGAAAAATGTTAAGAAAAAGCAAAGAATTCAAATCAATGACAGGAGACAATCTCTTGCTTCTCGTTTGTACACACGAGAAGCAGCGTGGCCAAGTGGCTAGAGCCTGGGCCTGGGAGGCAGAAGGACCTGGGTTCTAATCCCAGCTCCACCATTTGCCTGCTGTGTAACCTTGAGCAAGCCACTTCAGTTCTCTGAGCCTCAGTTACCTCATCTGGAAAATGGGGATTAAGACCGTGAGCTCCCTTGTAGGACGGGGATTGTGTCCAATCTGATTAACCTGTTTCGACTACAGTGCCCGGAACATAGCTAGCATATAACAATTACCATTTTTAAAACGGCATATTTTAATCAAGGTCAAAGTTATTTTTACAGGTGTGATGAATACTGGGTCTGATCCAGCGCTTAGAACAGTGCTTGGCACATAGTAAGTGCTTAACAAATACCATCATTATTATTATTATTATTCTCAGACTTCCAAATGTCATGAGTTTACCTTGGCCTTCTTTTCAGCCCCTAGAAGGATAAATCTGATAAATGCCACGATTACTACTCTTTCTATCTAATTCACTGAACACACGATGTCCACGATAAGGAATTTTTACTTTGCCACTAAAACAAACCACCTTGCCATTACATACGTTTTTTTCCTTTTAAAGAAGTCAAATGGCTAGCTAGATTATCTCACTTATCCCCAGAGGAATCCCTGAGATTTTTTGTTCTTGATTTCCAAACTCCCCGAGTTAAAGAGCTAGAAACCAGGATCATCGCTATTAATAGCAATAATGATAACTGTGGTATTTGTTAAACACTTACTACGTGCCAAGCATTGTTTTAAGTGCTGGGGTAGATGCAAGGTAATCAGGTTGGACACAGTCCTTGTCCCTCACAGAGCTCCCGATCTCGATCCCCATTTTCCAGATGAGGTAACTGAGGCCCAGAGAAGTGAGGTGACTTGTCAAGGTCAAGCAGCAGACACGTGGCGGAGCCGGGATTAGAACCCGTGACCTCTGACTCCCAGGCCTGTGCTCTTTCCACTAGGCCATGCTAGTTCACCCTCGTATCAGATAGAGACCGCAAGATCTCACCTACTCTCAATTCCAGTTGTCAGTACCTGAGAAAACTTCGGTATCCTTTTGATTCTTCTGTTGACTTAAGTTTGATCTCTGTCTTGTACGGAGATTCGCTGCCCTTGAAAACATGTTTCGCTTGCTAGAAGTTCTGGAAAAAGTTCAAGACTGACAGTCATTTCTCACCTTGCTGGCTTCCTCCCCCAGCCCCCAAGAATGGCAGAAGTTACTGGGCATATTAAAAACAAAACCAACCACCCTCCCAGGACCTTGGACCTGGAAATCTGGACAACCACCCCTAAGAACAAGATTCAGGCAGCTTCTCGGAGAAGTCGGCCTTTTGGGTATTTTCTTTTTTGCGTGTGTGGTATCTGTCAGGTGCTTACTACGCGCCAGGCACCGTACGAAGCGTTGGGGTAGACACGAGCTAATCAGGTTGGACACAGTCCATGTCCCACATGGGGCTCACCATCGCAATCCCCATTTTACAGGTGGGATAGCTGAGGCACACAGAAGTGAAGTGACTCCACCAAGGTCACACCCAGCAGACGAGTGGCGGAGCCGGGATTAGAATCCAGTTCCTTCTGACACCCAGGCCGGGGCTCCATCCGCTAGGCCACGCTGCTTCTCAAAGATGTGGCTTAGCTGAGGAATCATGTCCTACTCTCCTGGGTTTGGTCTTACTGTTTTGCCCGATTGGGAACGCTGAGATGTCTCGGGAGGAAAATCTCTTTCTGGGCCTTAGAAGTGACATGGCCTAACGAACAGAGCCAGGGCCTGGGAGTCAGAAGAACCTGGGTTCTAATCCCCGTGTTGCCACTTGTCTGCTGTGTGATCTTGGGCAAGTCACTTCACTTCTCTGGGCCTTAGTTACCTCATCTGGAAAATGGAGATTAAGACTGGGAGCCCGATGTGGGACAGAGGACTGTCCCCAACCCGATTACCTTATATCTGCCTCAGAGCTTAGAAGAGTGCCTGGCAGTAAAGTAAGCGCTTAACACACACCACAGTTATTATTATCATTGTGATATCATGAGTATTAACAAAAGGCTCAAAATCTGGGGACCGAGAAGCAGCATATGGGAACGCCACAAGGTTAGATGTCAAAGCGTGCTGTAAACCCTGGTGTAGCCTATCGGTTTTGTTGCACCGCGCCCCCCCGGCCCCCGCTTAGATATTCCAATATTCACCAAAGGAGATGTGCCCTCTTAGGAAAAAGTAGCCTCCTCACCCTCCTCATAGAGAAACCAAAGAGAGGACAACTCAAAATCGGCTTCAGTTAAAAAGAGAGGACAGGGGAGGAGGAAAACAACCCTCCTTCAAAATCGGCTTCAGTTAAAAAGAGAAATTAAATCAAAATAGGGTGAAAATAACTCTTAAAGGAAAAAAGCATAAAGAATTTGCCCTATCTGTAATCTATTTTAACATCTGTCTCCCCCTCTAGACTGTAAGCTCCTTGGGGGCAGGGAACGGGCCTACCAATGCACTGTACTCTCCCGAGCGCTTAGCACTGTGCTCTGCACTCAATCAGCACCCAGTAAATACCATTCGTTCATTCGATCGTATTTATTGAGTGCTTACTGTGTGCGGGGCACTCTGCTAAGTGCTTGGGAGAGTAAAATATAACAATAAACAGACACATTCCCTGCCTACAGCGAGCTCAGTCTACCACGGATTGACCATTTAGCCTTTAGCTGTGGATGTGGAAAAGAGAAGATCGGTTCTACCTTGTCTAAAAATAATAATATCAAATAAAAGAAGAGAGGAAGGAAAGAAACGAGGGAAGACTAAATTCTCGGAATAGACTATAAATTTCCACAAGGTGGCAATAACGGAATGCTGCTGGGACTTTGAAATACAAAGGCGGTGGATGAAAGGACAGTTGCTGCCGGCTAAAGGAATCCCCACCAGGACAGGCGCGTCTTCGACACGAGCGCCAGGTAGCAGCGCCCAGTGCCAAGACACTCCTCAACAACGGCTCGGTCTTCTTGAGGGAGGCGATCCATCCCCGAGAGACCGGGAAGAGGCTACTGAGAAGCAGACTGGTAATAATCATAACTACGATATTTAAGCGCTTATGATGTGCCAAGCACTGTTTTAAGCGCTGGGTCGATAGAAGGCAATCAGGTGGTCCCACGTGGGGTTCACAGTCTCAATCCCCATTTTCCAGATGAGGTGACTTGCCCAAGGTCACACTGGAGACAAGTGGCAGAGCCGGAATTCGAATCCATGACCTCTGACTCCCAAGCCCGTGCTCTTGCCGCTGGGCCGCGCTCCTTCTCTAGGCCACGAGGGAGGACTTTAAAGCTCGGCTTGGCTGAGTTGGTTTACTCCGCTCCGGAAGGAGGCCTAAACTCTTGAAGGATCGTAAGGTAGGTGAGACGTTAACGACGACTCAGAGGAGCTCGCTGTGTGTGTCTAACCAACTCTGGTGTATTGGACTCTCCCGAGCAGTTGGTACAGTGCTCTGCACACGGGAAGCGCGTAACAAATGGCACTGACGAAATGCTTACATAAAAAGGGGGAGGAATATTGGGAAATGAGAGAGAGGAGCAGAGTGGCCTAGTGGAAAGAGCCCGGGCCTGGGAGTCAGAGGACCTGGGTTCCAATCGCGACTCCGCCGCCTGTCTGCTGGGTGACCTTGGGCAAGTTCGCTCACTCAATCGTATTTATTGAGCGCTTACAGTGTGCAGAGCACCGGACTGAGCGCTGGGGAGAGCACACTACAACAGTAAGCAGACACATTCCATGACCACAACGAGCTTGCAGTCTAGAGGCGGGGTGAGTCACTTCACTTCTCTGTGCCTCGGTTCCCTCATCCGTAAAATGGGGAATCAGCCTGAAAGCGCCACGTGGGACAGGGTCCGTGTCCAATCTAATTCGCTCGTATCTACCCCCAGAGCTTAGAACAATATTTGACACATAGTGAGCGCTTAGCCCCCTCTCTCAGGGTCATACCTGGAAAGTTTCTGGTACTCTACCGGTCTCGGCTATAGGAGGGAAGAGTCGAGCAGAGGCCTGTCCATTCCGTTCCTAGCTTGGCCAGTGGTTAGCGAGCGGAAGGCCATCTGCTACAAGTCCAAACTCACCTGCGCTGGGCAGCAGCGGCACGGGAGAGAATCGAGGGCAGAGACTCGAGTTTACTGAGCGGAAGAAGGCAGTGGTCAACTACATCCGGATTTTTACCAAGAAAACTCTATGGGTACACTGCCAAAATGACTGCAGGTGGAGGTGGGGCGTTCTGGGAGAGATGCGTCCATGCGGTCGCTATGGGTCGGAGACGACTCGACGGCATAAGACAAGAGACGCGCTTAGCAGAGCCCGTATATATAAAAAAAAGACTAAAAGGAGATAACGATAATCTGAAAGATATAAATGGATTCTATGCGGAGGATCTTGACTATCTGTTCTTAAAGTCCACAGAGGACCGAAGAAGAAATTGGTCTAAATTGCAGGAGACGAGAACGTGGCAGGGCATAAGGAAGAACTCGATGATTACGGTGATAAAATACCGGATCTGACCATCAAAATCGGTCGTCAAGTTTTTAAAACAAAACAAAACAGCAGACTTGGAGGGAAGGAATGGAGTCTTGAAGCACCTTTCAACTCGGACTCTACGAAATCACATCACTTCCCCAAGCGGATCACATCGGACTTGTTTTTCAATACTTTGAGAAAGTGAACATTTAAGACCACATACACACCATTACACAGAGAAACACTTACGCCGTGAGCCCCAAGTAGGACAGGGACTGCATCCAAACGGTTTAATTTGTTTTTTATCCCAGTGCTTAAAACAGTGCTTGACACACAGTAAGCACTTAAATATAATAATAACAATAAATACTTGAACTTGCTTTCACAACAAACACTTCACCATTGCGTTAAAGAGAAAAACAATCATTTGAAACAGACCTAAAATCAAATCTCCTCCTCTTCAGTGTTGATGGTTCTCTTTTACCCTGATGAGAGGAAAGGGAGTTAGTGACTTCAGCTTGATCCTCTATGTACTTTCTTAGCACACGACAAAGACTTTTAAATCCACCTGTTTTTCTGGCCCTGGTGGGCAACGGACAACTTCTAGGGACCTTTTAAATGAACCCCCCGCAAAAGAAATTATTATACTACGCTGACTGCCCGGGACAGTCCATTTAAATACACGTTGCCTTACGTCACAAGGATCCCACTTAAATGAATCCAAATCAGCAGACCTAAGACACAAAAAAATTCTAAAAATTAGTTGCAAGAAACTGAGTCTACTTTCTATCATTGATGAAGGGGGGGGGGGGGGTTGTTAAAAAAAAAAATCAAGATTTCCGGGGCCATACACCGCTCCGTCATCCAGAGTTCTCTGACCTGGGTTCTAATCCCTGGGCTTTGCTACGTGTCTGCTGCTCCAACCCGCACTGGTTCAGATGAGTCCGGAAAGGTTAGCTCAGGTTCTAGCTCACCTTCGCCTTAAGTATCAAACTCATGTATGTATCTCAATCCCCTCTCCTTCTTCCTCCTGTCTCTGCCTCACTGCTCTGTACTTCCCAAAGGTTTAGTACAGTGCATTGCACCCACTGGATGCCCAATAAATGCTGCTTTTCCAGAGGCTCTGAGGGCCAGGTGCTGATTCCGCTGACCTCTCCCAAATGTTCAGTACGGTACTCGGGACTGTAAACTCATTATGGGGGTGTCTCCAAATTCAGTCGGTCAGTTGTATTTACTGAGCGCTTACTGTGTGCAGAGCGCTGTAGTGAGCGCTTGGGAGAGTACGACAGAACGCTAAACAATTCGGTTGTATCGTGCTCTCCCAAGTGCTCGGTAAAGTGCTCAAGGTATATCACCGGTTGACTGATTGCTCCGCACACAACAGTCAGTCAATTTATCGAGCGCTTACTGTGTGCAGAGGACTGTACTAAGTGCCAGGGAGAGTACAGTAGTGCTCCTCTAGTGCTAACCTTCTCACTGTGCCTCAGTCTCGCCTGTCTCACCACTGACCCCTGGCCCTCGTCCCGCCTCTGGCCAGGATCGTCCTCCCTCCTCAAATCTGAAAGACGATTGCTCTCCCCCCCGCTTCAAAACCTTACTGAAGGCACATTTCCTCCAAGAGGCCTTCCCAGACTAAGCCCCCCACTTCCTCTTCTTCCACGCTCTTCTGCGTCACCCTGACTTGCTCCCCGCGTCCTTCCCCGCTCCCAGCCCCACACCACTTATGTCCACATCTGTCATTTTTTTCTCTCTACTGATGCCCGTCTCCCCCCTTCTACACAATAAGCTCATTGCGGGCAGGGAGCTGTTGTAGCGTACTCCCCCAAGCGCTCAGCACGGTACTCTGCACACAGTAAGCGATCCATAAATACGACCGAATGAATGAGCAACAGTCAATCGATCGACCGACTGACCGATCGATCCGGCACCCCTGCGGTTAGCAACGCCCAGACCCCACCCGGCCCCTTACCGTCTCGATTTTGCCCCACTCCTCACACTCCTCGTTGCCACTTCCACCTGACGGGCTCTCAGACTGGGTCCCGGGGGCACGTGGGGGTGGGGAGGAGTTGAGAGGAGGTAAGAGATCCCCCCCACCTCCCGGCCCCAAGACCGAAGCTCCCGGTGGCTCCTGCCCGGCGAGGGAAATGACGGTGCTCACCTGGCAGAGTGGTGGGGCGGACGGTCACGTCGGTTCGCCGGCACGCCGCGTGGGTGTCGGGGCTTGGGGCCGGACCCGCCGCCGCCCCCCACCCCACCCCCCGACACCCCGAGCCTTCCCCAAGGCTCAGAAACCACGAGAGTCAACAACATCCCCAGCACCCCAGGAAGGGGAGAAAGGGCCCGGAGTTGGGATTCCGCTCGCGCCCTTCCCCTCCGGGGATCCTCCTTCCTCTTCCTTCCCGGCCATTCGCCTCCCTTCCTTCGTTCCGGGGGCCTGGTCCCACCCCATCCACCCCGCCACCCTACCCCCCACCAAGAGAAAAAATACCAGCCAGAAAGGTAGCGGGTCCACAGAGCGCCACCGTCGGGTTCCGCCGCCGAAAAACCGATACCTCACCGGACCGTCCCTAAGACGCCTAAGCATTCATTCATTCGATAGTATTTACTGAGCGCTTACTATGTGCGGAGCACTGTACTAAGCGCACCTTAGGGGAATTTTACCTTTCTGAATTGCTTCGTATTGTCGGGAGGATAGGCACAGAATGGTCTCTCTACAGACACCTCAGAAGGATCATCCGATGCCACGGATATAAATTGGGCCTCGTGGGCTTTTACCGGTTGACATGCGACGGTTTCATCAACCTCGACGGAGACAGGAGAAAAAGAGAATCAGAGTCTTAACCACATAGATCACAATTAAAAGTGCTCTTTCCCTTTCTCTAAAGAGATGCTGGATCAACGGTTTGAGAATCGGGACTCGGCCTTCTTGGAGCGAAGCTCTGATGTGACATTCGGGCTGAAAACCGGGAGGGCAGATTGACCGAGTTTTGTATTTTGAGACTCTTATTTCACAGAGACGTCATATCATTATTATTCTATCCGTTTCATTGATGATGTGTATATAGCTATAATTCCATTTATTTATTTCGATGCCACTGATGCCTCTTTGCTTTGTTTTGTTGTCTGTCTCCCCGCTTCATGACTGTGAGCTCTTTGTTGGGTAGGGATCGTCTCGATCTGTTGCTGAATTGTACATTCCAAGCGCTTAATACAGTGCTCTGCACATAGTAAACGCTCAATAAATACTATTGAACTGAATGAATGAATGAATTGTACTTTCCAAGCCCTCAGTACAGTGCTCTGCACGCAGTAAGCGCTCAATAAATACGATTGAATGAATGAATGATAACGTGATGATGCAGATGACGGTCGGGGCGTCGGTTAAGTGCTCACTCTGTGCCGAGCACTGGACTGAGCGCTGGGGTGGATTTGAGATAATCGGGTCGGGTACGGTCCCCGTCGCACCCGGGGCTCACGGTACCGAACTCCTATTTTACAGCTGAGGGAACCGAGGCACAGTGAGGTAAAATGACTTACCCAAGGTCACTCGGCATGCAGGCGGCAGAGCCGGCATTAGAACCCAGGTCCCCGGATTCCCGGGCCCGGGCTCCTTCCGCTAGGCCGCGCTGCTGGGGTGCAGCAATCCGAACCTGAATTCTAACCTGCCTGGTACCACCTTTGAACGCCCATAAAAATAATAACCCAAGACGATCCCTTACTCGCCAGCTGGAAATCTACTGAGCCTATGTGGAGGCTCACAACTTGTCCATCGAAACGGCTTTCCACGTCCCTCACGGCTGACTTCAAGGCTCTCCACTGACTTTCTCCATCTTACACGTGAACTCTCTTCACCCACCCACGTTCATCTTCTAACTCTACCTTGCTCCCGACTCTCCCGCTTTCATCCCCATCCTGGGACTCCCTCGCCCCTCAAAAAATCTGCCAGACCTCGGTCGTCCGCACCTTCGAAATATCCCTCTAATCCATCGATCGCATTTATTGAGCGCTAACTGTGTGCAGGGCACCGTACTAAGCGCTTGGGCAAGATAACCATATAACAGGGCTGGTAGACACTTTCCCACCCTCTCTAGGAAGCCCCCTTTCACTGACTCCTCTCCAGCGCGTGTTTATTTACGCCCACCCTGAGGGGTGTGTACCGGTATACCGGAGATATGTACGTGCCGCTATTTATTCGGCTCTTTCCCGCTGGCCTGCTTCTTCATACCTCATATCCGATCCCTGTTCTTCCTACTGCTCCCGCTATTCGACACTTTTTAGTCTGCCTGCCCCTCAGCGCCTTGTGAGTGAGGGACACGTCCTGTGCTGCCGTTGGACTGAGCGCTCAATAAATACCACTGATTACTTGACTGACTGCTGGGCTTTCCCCAGGGCTTAGCGCTCGGCAATCAATCAGTCGTATAAAATTGAGCGCTTACTGTGCGCGGGGCACCGCGCTGGGCGCTTGGGAGAGTACGATTTAAGAGAGTTGGCACGTTCTCGGCCCACAGTGACCAATAAATACCACGACAACCGTTATTACCACGACTACTACTGGGAAATGCCAACCTGGTCCTCTCTGACGGAAACGGGCGACGGAACGGATCTTTCAAGGGGGAACATTCGGCCGCGGCTTGATAAATAAGGGCTCCGTCATTCCGCTTTAAGCGTGCTCTCTCGGGCTTAATTCGACCAGTTGTATTTATTAAGCGCTTACTGTGTGAAGACGAAATGTAAAGGAGAAGGGGGAGTACCAGAGGCTGTAATGTACTCTCCCGAGCGCTCGGTACAGTGCTCCGCACCCAGCGAACCCCGCCGATAAATCCCCAAAGATGAATGCCACTGAATGACTGGTGCGCCTTAGAAGAGAGGCAGCAAAATGAACGAATGGATCAATCGCTCAGTGGTGACGACCGAGCGCTCCTTAGGGGCAAGGCGTCGTACTAAACGCTCGAGGCGGTCGACCACGACAGTGACAGCCGTTACGTTCCCCTGCCCGGAACGAGCTCGCGGCCCAGAACCGAATGCACCCGGCGAGCGCTCAATAAATACAACCGACCGACTCGGGTCCGCAGCGGCGACCCGGCTGAGGGGGCGATCTCCCAAACCCCGGGGTTCCGTGGGATTACCTGGCGTCCGAGAGGCTCTCTCGGCTGAGGGGCGGCGCCGTCTGGGGGGCTCCCCCCCGTGGCCCCCACTGCGTCCGGACTCTTCTTCAACAGCTCCCGGGCCACCTGGAGCCACTGGTGCCTCTGGGCCCGCTGGCTTTCGCCGAGCCCGGCCCCCTCCGCTTTGCTCAGCAGGGCGTGGGCTTCGTCGAGACTGCTCATGTAGCTCGAGCATTCGATCTGCAGCCGGGTCACCAGGTCCTCGAGGGAGCGGATCCTGCCCACGCCCAGGTTCAAGCTCTCCGTCATCTGGGCGAAATGATTGGCGTAGCAGATCTCCTGGTTCTGCAGCGCGTCCTGCAGGTACCGTATCTCATTCTCCATCTCGTTCATCCGGGCCACGTTCACGTTGTAGTTGACCACCGGGCGGTTCCTGATGCCCCGGGCCATGCTGGCCAGCTGCAGGGCCTTCAGGGACCCGTCCAGGCCCAGGTGGGAGGGGTCGACGCACACCACCATCACCGTCTTGGCGCTGCCCCCGAGGGAATCTTTGAGGACCCTGGTGATCTTCGAATCGTGATAGGGGACGTAGAAGTTTTTGTTGCGCGAATCCCCCAGGGTGTTTATGACGGTCTCTAGGACCGGCAGGCCGCACGCTTCGGGCGCGGACCCGGCCTGGGGGGCCCGCTCGGGGCCGGCCAGGTCTACGAAGAGGAACTTGGAGTTGATGACCTGAAGGGTCGGCTGCAATCTGTACTGCATGTCTTCCATCTGTCTCAGGTGTTGCTTCACCTGCTGCTGACAGACGCTTACCATGAGGACCAGGTGGGAGGGCCTGGGAGGAGATTGGGCGTTTCTCCGGATGGTCGCGGCGTTCCCCATCTCCAACAGGTTCATTACATCAACCGGGCTCCTCACGGGGGCCTCCTTGAGTCCGTCGATCACTTTGGAACATACCGGAAAACGGACAGGTCGGAAAGGGGAACGCTAGCTTCTCGGCCAGAGCGCGGCTCCGGAACCGCCCGGCGAGATGGCAAAGCGCCGAACCCGGGAACCGTTGACGGGAACGGCTGGATATCGACCCACGGAACAATGATCGCTCCGTCATCACCATCACCGATAAGAAGAGCTTAGTGAATTTATTTATCGATACTGACATCTGTTTACCTGGACCGCCGCCTGTCTCCCCTCCTCTAGACTGTGAGCTCGCTGTGACCTGGGATCGTCTCTCTTTACTGCTGTGGTGTACTTTCCCCAATGCTTAGTACAGTGCTCTGCACACAGTAAGCGCTCAGTAAATACGAGTGAATGAACGAATATATGCCGGGCACCGTACTGAGCGCTGGGATGGAATCAAGATCGTCAGGGCCCGCTTGGGGCTCGCGGACTAAGTAGGAGAGACAATGGAGATCGAATCCCCATTCTGGAGCTGAGGGAACTGAAGCCCAGAAAACTGAAGTGACTTGCCCAAGGTCTCACAGCAAGCAGTCGGCAGAACCGGGATTAGAACCCACGTCCGCTGACTCTCAGGCTCGGGCTCTTTCCACTAGGCCACGCTGCTTCTCCAATAAATAATGTCTCAACCACAGATCGGCTCCCACACCCTGGGAAAAAAGAAAGCTTCCTTCAACCTACACGATACAATGCAAAAACTGTGACGCGTCGTTTGGACTGAGATTTTTCAGCCTGCAAGCAAGACGACGACGACGGCCCCGCCAACAACAACAAAAGAGGTGGTTGTGGCCTCGTGGCTACAGCCCGGGCCTGGGAGACAGAAGGACCTGGGCTCTCATCCCAGCTCCGCCGCTTGTCTGCTGTGTGACCTCGGGCAAGTCACTTCACTTCTCGGGGCCTCCGTTCCTTCATCTGTCAATGGGGGATGAAGACTGTGACCCCACATGAGCCACGGACTTTGTCCCCCCTGAATTTCTTGCACCTACCCCAGTGGCGAGAACAGTACCTGGCACATAGTAAGCGCTTAACAGATGCCACACGAAAAAAGAAAAAAGAAATCAAACTCTGCCGCGGATAGACGCTAGCAAGCCCGACGTGCTAATACCCTAAACAGAGCTTCTTGCAGCATACGACTCTTCAACCAAGACTAAGGGTATCGTGACTAAATGACGGAGCGTTATGACTGAAAATAATTAAGAAGGTCTGACATCCCGTGAGAAAAGTATGGCAAAGATTTATACTGACAATGAAAACCTTGGAGACATCTGCTCTCCCCCACTTCAAAGCCTTATTGAAGGCACATCTCCTCCAGGAAGCCTTCCCTGACTGAGCCCTCCTCTCCTCTTCTCCCACTCCCTTCTGCGCCGCTCCTACTTGCTCCTTCATTCATCCTCTCTCCCTTCCCCATGGCACATATCTATCTATCTATCTGTAATTTATTTACTTATTTATTTATATTAATGTCCGCCTCCCCCTCTAGACTGTGAGCTCCTCGTGGGGAGGGAACATGTTTTGTGTCATATCGCACTCTCCCAAGGGCTTAGTGCAATGCTCTGCATACAGTGAGCGCTCGATAAATATTAATTATTAATAATCAAATCCAACCAGCCATTAATTTAATAATAATAAATAATAACGATAAACAAATCGTAATAATTTTTCTCTTCCCTCCCTCCTTTCAATCTGCTGAATATTCAGTCAATCAGTAGTACTGACTGAGCGCTGAGTGGGTACAGAGCCCTGTACTAAACGCTTGGGAGAGGACCATACGACAGAATTGGCGGGCACACTCCCCACCCACGTGGAGCTTACGGTCCAGAAGGGGAGACAGACGTTAAGATCGTTTACAGATAAGGGGATCGATCGATCCGATTTACCGCGCGCAGAGCACTGTACTGAGCGCTTGGGGGAGGACGGTACGACAGAGTCGGCAGACACGTTCCCGGCCCACAGAGCTTTCGGTCCGGGGTGGGGGGAGAGCGATATCAACATAAATAAACTAGGGATATGGACGTAAGGGCTGTGGGGGCTGAGAGAGGGGTGAATGAAGGGTGCAAATCCAAGCTGCAAGGGAGATGCAGAAGAGAGCGGGAGAAGAGGAAATGGGGGCTTAGTCGGGGGAAGGCCTCTTGGAGGAGACGCCGCCCAATCACCTCCGCAGCAAAAGAGAAACTCCTCACCATCGGCTTTAAAGCCCTCAATCGCCCCGCCCCTCCTACCTCACTTGGCTCCTCACCTACTCCAACCCAGCCCGCACACTCCGCTCCTCTAATGCCAACCTTCTCACTGTCCCTCCATCCACGTCCCGCCTCTGGCCTGGAAGGCCCTCCCTCCACATATCCAACAGACAGTCACTCTCCCCCGCTTCAAAGCCTTATTGAAGGCCCATCTTCTCCAAGAGGCCTTCCCTGACTAAGCCCTCCTTTCCTCTTCTCCCGCTCCCTTCCGCATCGCCCCGACTTGCTCCTTTTATTCACCTCCCCCAGGCCCCACGACACGTATGTACATATCTGTCAGTTACTTCTTTCTATTTATGTCCGTCTCCCCCTCTACACTGTAAACTCGCTGTGGGCGGGGAATGTGTCAGTTTACTGTTGTACTCTATTCTCCCAAGCGCTCAGTACGGTGCTCTGCACACACTACGTGCTCAACGAGAAGCAGCGTGGCTCAGTGGAAAGAGCATGGGCTTTGGAGTCAGGGCTCATGAGTTCGAATCCCAGCTCTGCCACTTGTCGGCTGTGTGACTGTGGGCAAGTCACTTAACTTCTCTGTGCCTCAGTTCCCTCATCTGTAAAATGGGGATTAAGACTGTGAGCCCCACGTGGGACAACCTGATTCCCCTATGTCTACCCCAGCGCTTAGAACAGTGCTCGGCACATAGTAAGCGCTTAACAAACACCAACATTATTATTATTATCAATAAATACGACTGACTGACAGATGTCCCGCTCCTCTTGGTCTTATACCTAGTACTCGGTTGGTTTGTTTAACAACAATAACAATTATAGTAATAATGTTGGTATTTATTAAGTGCTTACTATGTGCAGAGCACTGTTCTAAACGCTGGGGTAGATACAGGGTAATCACGTTGTCCCTCGTGAGGCTCACAGTCTTAATCCCCATTTTACAGATGAGGGAACTGAGGCCCAGAGAAGTGAAGTGACTTGCCCACAGTCACACAGCTGACAAGTGGCAGAGCCGGGATTCGAACCCATGACCTCTGACTCCCAAGCCCTTGCTCTTTCCACTGAGCCATGCTGTGTTGTACTACGTGCTTACTTCATCGATGGGATTTATATTTACACTTTCTATCCCAAGCCGGGGAATTCCCAAAACATCCACCTGAACCCCGAGAAACTAGGCTGGTGTTGAACGATCTCAAGACGTCGGAAATTTCCATACACTCACTTTCTTCTGAAGGATTTCTGGGAAGACCCCCCCGCCCCACGCCACCGTCCCAAAAGGCAACTACAGCAGCTGTACCTCTTGTCTCACTAGTACAAACGGAATAAACATTTCCGACAAACTAGAAGAGTTCCACTTGGACTTCCTTCTCCTGAACTATGAATCACCCAATTCTTTACTAAACGTTCTGAAATCATTCAGAAAGAAAAAACTACTTGAATGAAAATAAAAGATCCTCCGATTTAGAAAAGGGTAAGACTAGCCTGCCCGAACAGGAAACAGAATTTTCGGCTCTAACCAATAAATCTTTAAATCAGGTAAGCTTCTTTACCAGTGTTGCCTTTCTCATCTTCTCTCATGCACAGCTCTCCCGCTGATGCTTCATCCTCTAGCAGATCACGCAGTTCTTCATTAATGATCTCCATGTATGATACGTTTATTTGGAAGTCAGTATTGTGGGATTTCCAGTTGATTCTTTGAAACAGTTCTTGGATGGCGCGTGGAATGATGCCATTTTGTTCCTCGCCAGCTCCGGCTGAAAACATAGGCAAAGATGATCCTTGGCACTCGGGCAAGCACACTGTCGGACTGTGACATCTGAGGGCTTGTTGTTCTATTGTACTCCCCCAGGCGCTCGGTACAGTGCTCTGCACACGGTAAGCGCTCGATAAATACGGTTGAATGAATGAGTGAAATTGCAGACGTGAGACGGCGCTCGATAAATATGACTGACTGACTGAATGAGTGAAATCGTAGACAGGAGACACGACAGTAAACCCAGCCATCGCAAAAGTTCGCTCCAAGCCCTCGACCATTCGAACAACGCTTTTGGATGTCAGAGGAGATTTATGATTAAGCTTCGCTAAAGGATTCGGTTTAGAATATGAACTGGCTCGCAGAGTCCGATCGTCCTCATTTCAAGTTTACATTACTGGAGGATCGTTTTCATCATACGCATTTTCATCATATTCATTTATGTATTCATTTCTATTAACGTCTGCCTCCCCCTCTAGGCTGTAAGCTCGTTGTAGGCAAGGAATGGGTCTGTTTACTGTTATACCGGGCCCTCCCAAACGCTTAGTACACCGCTTTGCACACAGTAAGCGCTCGATAAATATAAATGCCCCTTCCTCCAGGAGGTCTTCCCTGACTAACCGCTCATCTCTATACCCCAGTCTCCCTCTGTCATCTAGTCACCCCACCCCCATCTCCACAGCACTCATGTCCACATCCTTATACTCCATAAGGTATTTTAACGTATTTCCGCCTCACTGGATTGTCAGGTCCTTGAGGGCAGGGATTAGGTCTGCTAACTCTACTGTGCTCTCCCAAACATTTAGTCCAGTGCTCTGCACACAGTACGCACTCGATTAATACCGTTGACGGATTACGCGGGATTACCTACTTCCACTACCGTCATTTAGCACTTTGTCCAAAAATAAGTCTGGAACCAAAGCCCCAGGAAAACAGGAAAGATGAGGATGCAATACCTGTTCTCCCTCCTTCTTACCCCGTGAGCGCTAAAACCGTTTTGATTACAGCCCGTTAAGTATCGTATATGTCAGTCGACGGGATTTTTTGAGCGCCTAACTATATGCAGAGCACTGGACTAAGCAATTGGGAGAGGATGAGGCTACAGAATTAGCCGACAAGTATTTATGTGCATGTTGTCGGCGTGTGGACCTGGGGAAGAAATATTCGAACTGTAGAATAAAAAAGGCCAGTTAGACAACTGAAGGACACTAAAAAGTCTACACTAAGAAGTACAACAGAAAAAACCCGGATTTGAAATAAAAATGAAAGCGGGGCCACGGCCAGCTAAAAAGTATAATACACCCAAAAAAGTACAATTAAAAAAAATCCAGATTCGAAATAAAAATGTGAACGGGGCCACCGTCCAACTTAAAAGTACAATACACACTAAAAAGTACAATTTAAAAAATCCAGATTCGAAATAAAAATATAAACGGGGCAACCGTCCAACTTAAAAGTACAACACACACAAAAAAGTACAATTTAAAAAATCCAGATTCGAAATAAAAATGTAAACGGGGCCACTGTCCAATTTAAAAGTACAATACACACTAAAAAGTACAGTAAAAAACCTCCGGATTCTAAACAAAAATGTAAACGGGGCCACTGTCCAACTTAAAAAGTACAATACACATTAAAAAGTATGATTTTTAAAAAACCGGGTTCCGAATAAAAATGTAAACGGGGCCACTCTCCAACTAAAAAACACAACAAAAGAAACCCGGATTCGAAATAAAAATGTAAACGGGGCCCTCACCGACCAAAAAGTACGGTACACACTAACACGTATAATAAAAGAAAAACACAGGTTAGAAATAGAAAGGTAAATGGGGCCACTGGCCAAACTCTATCCCTGCGGTCGTCACAGTTTATCATTTATTTGGGTGTGGCACGTGAAATGAATTGTCCAGCTCTTACCATTAAATTCACCTCCCATGGTGTACGTCTTCCCGGATCCGGTCTGTCCGTAGGTGAAGATCGTAGCGTTGTAACCCTCCAACAGGGCTATCACTAGAGAGCGAATGCACCTCGTATAAATGTCGTCTTGGGTGGCATTCTCGTCAAACACGAAATCGAACATGAAGGTGTGACTGTTCCCCACGGCGATCTGCTGGGTGTACGGGAGCTTTCGCACGCATACTTGGTGGTTATCGAGAACTTCTTGGGAAAGCAGAGGTCTGATTCTGACCGCAACTTCCAAGGATATCCCTTCCATGGTTCAGTAGCTTTCGGGTTTGGTTGATGTCACGTAACTCGGTTGGAGCAACTGTCTTTTTTTAATGTGATTCCTAGGCAATTAAAACGACGACGACAACCACAGATTTTTAAAATTCACTTACTATCCAGTCCTTAACAACTGCCTCTTACCTGACAAATAAGACACAATCTTTTGAGCAAGTTTCCAGGTGAGGAAAAGACATCGCATGAACTGTTTTTCTATTTAGAAGGCTTTATAAAATTTATTTTTATTCCTGGCAAATGGCATAGCTGATTATTTTTTTTAAGCAAACTTAAAGATGAGAGCTTCCTTTCTGGCTACCGTTTAAGCTTAATGAGAGTATTCGTTTGGCGCTTACTCTGCGTCAAGCACCGTTCTAAGCGCTGGGATGGTTACACGCTAATCAGATTGGACAGAGTCCCCGTCCCACATGGGGCTCACAGTCTTAATCCCCATTTTACAGATGAGATAACTGAGACACAGAGACGTGAAGCGATTTGCCCAGGTCACACAGTGGACAAGTGGCGGGGCCGGGATTAGAACTCAGGTCCTTCTGATTTCCGGGCTCTTTTCATATGCATCCCTTATTATTATCATCATTATTATTATCAAAAGTAATGGTACGTCTCTTTCGATAGATATTTCAAGAAATGAGTCATTTGTTCTTTGTCATTTCCTCACCTGGAACCTTGAATAATTTAGGACCAGAGAATTGTTCCGTCCCCTCTTACCTCAAATCAATCGATCAATGGTATTTATCATCCATTCATTCAATCGTATTCATTGAGCGCTTTCTTTGTGCAGGGCACTGTACTAAGCGCTTGGGAAGTAAAATTCAGCAACAAAGAGAGGCAATCCCTGCCCACAACGGGCTCACAGTCTAGAAGGGGGGAGACAGACATCAAACCAAGTCAACGGCCATCACTAGCATCATTATAAATAAAAAGAATTATAGATATATACACATCATTAATAAAAATAAACTGAATTATAATTATAAACATGTACATATATACACAAGTGCCGTGGGGCGGGGAGGGGGGTAGAGCAAAGGGAGCAAGTCGGGGCGATGGGGAGGGGGGCAGAGGGAAAGGGAGATTTAGGAAGCTCCCTATGTGCAGAGAAGTGTATCAAGTGCTTGGGAGAGTCCAATCCTACAGAATTAACAGACATCTTCCCTGCCCATAACGAGCTGATGTTACCAGCTCCTTCAAGAAGCTCTTTCTCTGATTAACCAGTCAGTCAGCTGGTCGGGCGACCAGTCAATCGTATTTATTTAGCGCTTCTTGTGTGCAGAGCACTGTATTAAGCGCTTGGGAGAGTACATTACAACAATAAACAGACGAATTCCCTGCCCACGCCCCAACCATTCTCCAGATCGGCACGATCCGTTCTCCACTCCTCGCCTGACCACGCCTTCTTGTATTTGCTCTATCTAAAGGAGCCTATGTACGTTGATTGTAAAGTCGGCTGCTGTCTTCCCTGAGAGTCTCAACTCCTCGAGGGCAGGTATGCGGCTATTCTATACATGTGAACCAAGAGGTTAGTATAGCATCATCAACTCCCTAACGGGACCACGTAAATAGATGGAACACGGCTTGCAAATTCTCAGACCCGCGGGATTCGACGATAGCCGTGTCTTCACAAGTGAACCGTGATAACTGCTACAACCGCTTCATTTAGGCCTGCTCCCCGCAGCCAAAGTGGTTAAAGGGACAAAGATAAGGCAATCGTATTTATTGAGCGCTTACTGAGTGCAGAGCACTGTGGTGAGCGCTTGGGAGAGTATGACAGAACACTAGAATAGACACAGTCCCTGCCCTTCCAAAGCGTTCTAAGGCTTACTAAAAATTTAACGGTTGCAGAGTTTGGGTTAACTTAGGCAGAATCGCAACGTTTATCCAACGCCCACCGGGTGCACGGTACTTAATAATTACAGTATTTATTAAGCGCTTACAATGTGCCAGGCACCGTTCTAAGCACTGGGGCGGACACCAGCAAATCGGGTCGCACTCGGTCCTGGTCCCCCATGGGGCTCGCAGTCTCGATCCCCATTTTACAGATGAGGTGACTGAAGCACAGAGAAGTGAAGTGACTTGCCCAAGGTCACACAGCAGACAAGTGGCGGAGCCGGGATTAGAACCTATGACCTCACGAATCCCAGGCCTGTGCTCTATCCCCTACGCCATGCTACTTCTCTGCTTAGAATTTGGCAAAGTCCTACAGAAGCAGGAGACATGTCCCCGGCCCACAAGGAGCTTCCACTCCAATAGGGAAGACAGGCATTTAAAAAAAATTAATTCCCCTAGACACACCATCAATGAACAATGGCATTTATTAAGCGAGCGGTTGGGAAAGTGTCGAGGGTGGCTATAAAGAAGTACCTCAGAGCTAGAAGGGGCTGTTGGGTCGGTCTGACTTGGGGGCATTGGGAGTTAATCAGGGATAGCCTCTTACCTCCCACTTTCATCCATATCCTACCTCTGGCCTGGAAAGCCCTCCCTCCTCACATAATAATAATAATGTTGGTATTTGTTAAGCGCTATGTACCGAGCACCGTTCTGGGGGAGATAGAGGGTCATCAGGTTGTCCCACGTGAGGCTCAGTCTTAATCCCCATTTTACAGATGAGGTAACTGAGGCACCGAGAAGTGAAGTGACTTCCCCAAAGTCACACAGCTGACAGGCGGCGGAGCCGGGATTAGTTGGTATTTGTTAAGCGCTTACTATGTGCCGAGCACTGTTCTAAGCGCTGGGGTAGACATAGGGGAATCAGGTTGTCCCACGTGGGGCTCACAGTCTTAATCCCCATTTTACAGATGAGGGAACTGAGGCACAGAGAAGTTAAGTGACTTGCCCACAGTCACACAGCCGACAAGTGGCAGAGCTGGGATTCGAACTCATGAGCCCTGACTCCAAAGCCCGTGCTCTTTCCACTGAGCCACGAACCCATGACTTCTGACTCTTAAGCCCGTGCTCTTTCCACTGAGCCACACTGCACAGATAATTGCTCTCCCATACTTCAAAGCCTTATTGAAGGCCCAACTCCTCCAAGAAGCCTTCCCTGACTAAGACTTCCCCTCCCCTTCTCCCACTCCCTTCTGTGCCGCTCTTACTAACTCCTTCATTCATCCTCCCTCCCATCCCCACAGAACGTATGTATGGATCTGTCATTTATTTATTTGGATTCATGTCTTTCCCCTTGACCGTGAGCTCGGTGTGGGCAGGAATGTGTCTATTTGTTGTTCTATTGTCCTCTCCCAAGCGCTTAGTACAGTGCTTGGCACACAGTAAAGTATAAATACGACTGACTGACTGAATGAATGAAAGGTAGGCTTCTTAGGACAGCTTGGAATATGGGCAGAGACGTGGTCTGCGATAACCTTGGTCTCCTGTTCCCACTGTTTGCAAATAATTGTTTCTCTATCTGTCCACCCTTAAATAAGGGATTTTGGGGGACGGTTGATCATGTTTCTTGATTCAGTGGACCACTCCTGAAGGCTTAGTAGGGTGACTCGCAGCCAGTACGGCCCGCGAATACCATTGACGATGACGAGAAGACGATAATCACGATCATCATCGATGGCATTTATCGAGCCCTTACTCTGTGTAGACCACTGTACTAAGCGCTCGAGAGAGTACAACACACTAGATTTGGTGGACATGTGCCCTGCCCACAATGATCTTTTCATTCATTCATTCAATCGTATTTATTGAGCGCTTACTGTGTGCAGACCACTGTACTAAGCGCTTGGAAGGTACAATTCGGCAACAGATAGAGACAATCTCTGCCCAACAATGGGCTCACAGTTTTAAAGGGGAAGACAGACAGCAAAACAGAACAAGTAGACAGGCAACACTACCATCAAACTACATAAACAGAATCATAGATATTTACACATCATTAATAAAATAGAGTAATAAATAACATATACAAATATACACAAGTGTTGTGGGGAGGGGAAAGGGGTAGAGCAGAGGGAGGGAATCGGGACGATGGGGAGGGGAGGAGGGGTAGAGGGAAAGGGAGGGCTCAGTCTGGGAAGGCCTCCTGGAGGAGGTGAGCTCTCAGTAGGGCCTTGAAGAGGGGAAGAGGGTTAGGTTGGAGGATGTGAAGAGGGAGGGCATTCCAGGCCAGAGGTAGGACGTGGGCCAGGGATGATAGTCCGGGCAACGGAGTGAAGTATAGATTGAAGCGGGGACAGACAGGAGGATGGGAGATGAGAAAGGAGGCTGATGCGATAATCCAGTTGGGAGAGAGGCTATTATCTTAGAGTCTAGAGGGAGAGGTGGACATTAATATCGATAAATTTACAGTATGTAATTTATAATGATTATGGTATTCATTAAGCGCTACGAGCCAAGCACTGAAATGTTATTAAACAAATAAGGAGGATAGGTGGAGGAGCCCCCAAAATGGGAGGAATGGGCTCGGGGGGCTCCTAAAAATTACAGGAATGGGGGTCCAAAAGGGGAGGTCGATCAGGCCAAAATAAATGGTGCGGGATGGGAGAAGACTTTAAAAAAGAGGGGAGGTAGATGAAATACATTAAAAAAGAAGTGGAGAAAAAGTGGGGAAAGGATAGAGGTGTGAAAAAAGAGGAGGGATGGGGCTTAAAAAGAGGGGGTGTTGGGTGAGGGCTGTAAAAAAAAAAAGGGAATTGCACGGGGGCCAAAAATAGAGGTGGTTGGGAATAAAAAAGAAGGGGTGATGGGTGGGAGGATGAATAAAAAGGGAGTGGAGGGAGGAAAAAAGAAGGGGTTGGGTGAGAGGGTGAAAAAATAGGGGCGACGAGTAGGGGATGAAAAAAGGGGGCAATGGGAAAAAAAGCAGCGGAGTCGGGGCTTGAATAAAATGGCAGAAAATGAGTGTGGAGGCCAAATAATGCAAGACTCATGAGGGACCAAAGAAAGGCGGGGGGGGGGGGGCTGAGAAACCGGACAGGGACAAAATCGGGTGTGATGGTAGGCCAAAAAGGAAGGGGCACGTGGGAGGCGAAAAATATGGGGAATAGATGTAGGGGTGAAAAAAGGGGGAAATGTCGGGGCCGAATACATAGCGTGATGGTGGCCTAAAAATGGGGAGGGTGAAAAAATTCGACGGGATTGCGGGAACTGAAAACGGGAGATGGGAAGGGAGAAAAAGAGGGTGAGTGGAATGAGCCGAAAAGAGGTGGGTTAGTGGGGCGAGGCTGAAAGAGGAGTGGGGGCTGAAAAAAATAGAGATGGGTGGGGGCCTAAAAAAAGGTGGAAGAATTCAATGTGTGGGGAACAAAAAGAGGTGGCGATGGGAGGGGCGGGGCGAGGGCGAATCGTGAGTGATTGGGCCCAAAAAGGGGTGAGGGGCCAAAGATAGGGAGGGGCCAAGTAAAGAGGAGGGCTGCGCGACAGAAACCAACGGGTTAAAGAAAGACGGGCATGTCTCGCCCTTTTCTTGGCCGACCCCACCCTCTCCTTTTTCGCGCCCTCCCCCATTCCCGCCTATTTTTCAGGCGCCTTAAACTCATCCGGCGCTTAGAGCGGCGCTCGGCCCGGAATGAGCGCTTAACCAACGCCATCATCATCGGGCCTCAGGTCGTCGGCTTCGACGGTCACTGGGGAACTGCCACGCCGGTCCCCTCGACCCACCCAAACCCATTCACTCCTCCACCGCCCCGTCCCCGGCCCGCGAACCTCGCCCATTCCCGGTTTTCCTGAGGGAAAATCCGAGGCGCCCCACCCTCTCTTCCAGCCCCCGGGTTCCCCTCGCCCTTCCCCGGCCCCCAGCCCCCTCTCGCATGGCCGTCGCCGCTCACTCCTCGCCGCCACATGACGCGGTGAATCGAAAGCGATCCCTTCGGTCGGTCGGTCTCGGGGAGCGCCGCCTGTGCGCGGAGCACTGTACCGAGCGCTTGGGAGACGACGGCAGAACAACAAACGGAGCCCTTCCCTGCCCGCCGTGAACTCACCGTCGAGGTCCGGGGCCGAAGCAGCGAAGCAGCGAGGAGGGAGCGGATCGCGAGGGCCTCTCGGGTGGAATGGCTGGTCCCTCCGGAGGGCCCCCCCGGGCCGGTCCTCGGGGAACTAACGCTCCTAACCGGCGCCAACTGGCTCGCTCCGCTCCGTTCCGCCCCGCCCCGTTGCGCCCCGCCTTCGAGCCTTTCGCCTGCGGAAGCTGCGTCTCCGATGGCGCTCACGCGGCCAACCGATGGAGCCGGGAGGCACGGTGGGCGGGGCCGCCCCTCACGCGCCCGCAGGCCCGACCGATCGGGCCTCGAGTGCTGACCCCTCCCGACCGATCGCGCCTCGAGAGCTGACCCCTCCCGACCGATCGCGCCTGGACCTACTGTTGCCACAGTACAACCGTGCTCTCCCTACCTCAGGAGGAAGCCGGCGTGACTGTGAACCCGTCACTGGGCAGGGTTCGGCCCTCTCTGTGGCCAAATCATCCATTCCCAGCGCTCGGTCCGGTGCTCTGCACATAGTAGGCGCTCAAGAAATACGATTGAATGAATGACGAGAAAATCCCCTCCCGTCGAGGCCAGCGAAAACGCTGGGCCATTTCTCCCTTTCCCCCTCTCTTGACCCCACCCCCCCACTCAAGAAGCAGCACGGCCTAGTGGATAGAGCACGGTCCTGAGAGTCAGAAGGTCATGGGTGCTAATCCCAACTCTGCCACTTGTTTGCTGAGTGACCTTGGGAGAGTCACTTCACTTCTCTGGGCCTCAGTGACCTTACCTGTAAAATGGGGATCGAGAATGGGAGCCCCACGTGGGGCAGGGGCTGTGTCCAACCCGGTTTGCTTGTATCCACCCCGGCACTTAAAACGGTGCCTGGCACATAATAATAATGTTGGTATTTGTTAAGCGCTTACTATGTGCAGAGCACTGGTCTAGGCGCTGGGGTAGATACGGGGTGATCAGGTTGTCCCACGTGAGGCTCACAGTTAATCCCCATTTTACAGATGAGGTAACTGAGGCACAGAGAAGTTAAGTGACTTGCCCACAGTCACACAACTGACAGGTGGCAGAGCCAGGTTTAGAACCCATGACCTCTGACTCCGAAGCCCAGTCTCTTTCCACTGAGCCACGCGGCACTTAACAAATACCGTTATTACTATTAATCGTTATCATTATTATAAAGATGAGAGGAGGTGGGAAGCGGAAGGCCGGAGGACTGGGAACACAGAGCTGCGGGCGGGGGGGGAGGGAGAGTTCTGAGGGGAAAGTGGGGGAGAAGAAGCGCCCTCCTTACACCAAATGGCTCGAGAAACAAATCTCTCTGCTGTGGGGCACCTGCAAGACCTCCGACACAACCTTGTCGGGTCCCAGGATGATGGGCTCCATTCGTTGTCTTCTTTATTTTGTTATTTGTTAAGCACTTACTATGTGCCAGGCACCTTCCCTAGTGGCCTTTGGACAAGAGGAGTAGAGGGTGGGAAATTGCCATTTCTCTGGGTTTACCAGCAATGTGTTTCCAAAGGAAAAAAGAATCTAAACTCTCATAATATCCCGACTGGATTATTCTATCCACCTCCTCTCTGATCTCCCTTCCTCCCATCTCTCGCCGCTCCAGTCTATTCTTCATTCCGCCGCCCGGCTCATCTTCCTGCAGAAACGCTCTGGGCCTGTCCTCTCCTCAAAAACCTCCAGTGGTTGGCTGTCGACCTCTGCATGAAACAACAACTCACTCTTGGCTTCAAAGCTCTCCATCACCTTGCCCGCTCCTACCTCGCCTCCATTCTCCCTTTCTACTGTCCACCTCATACAATTCCGCTCCTCTGCCGCTCACCTCCTCGCGGTCCCCTGTTCACACCTATCAGTAAATACAACTGAATGAATGCAGAGCACTGTACTAAGCGCCGGGGGGGGGGCGGCTACAATATAAGACGCATTCCCTGCCCACGATGAACTTTACGGTCTAGAGCGAAGGGGCTGAAACTTGTGCGTGTACATGTGTAGCTGATATTTCGTTGCCTGTCTTCCCCGTTTGAGTGAAAGCTCCTTATAGGCAGGCAACATATCTTGTGCTTCTGTTGGATCTCCCAAGTGCTCAGTACAGTACACCACATTTAATTGGTGCTCAATAAATGCCACTATTACGACTCCTACTCGTGTTTATTACAACACATGGCTCATAAAAGCCTCTCCTATCTCTTTCTTGCTTTGTACTTCCCAAACGGTTAGTACAGTGCCTCGCACCCGGTGGATGCCCAATAAATGCTGCTTTTCCAGAGGTTCTGGAACAGTCCTAAGATGTTGATCTTTGGAAAAATATCTCCCATGGGAAAAATCACCAGAAGAGCAGTAAATCGTATTTTTGGTGCTCTTTCCGCATGGAGAGCGCCGTCCGAAGGCCTATCAGGGAGGGAGACATCCCCAGCGCCGTCGGGCACGAGAGATAAAATGGCTGCTCGCCCCAGGCGCGCTCCCCCCGCCTTCCGGCCCTCCGCGCGCGCGCCCCCGCTCCTTCGTCCGGCTCCCGACGCCAAGCCCTCGCCCGCTCCGATTGGCCATCGGTCGCCATAGCGACGGGACCCGCTACATCTCCGCTGCCGGAACGGGGTTGGTGAGAGAGTCTATCCCGGAAATGGCTTGCGGTTTGGTTCCCGTGTCACCTCAGTGATTTCTTTATTTTGACTTCCTCCATCCTCGCCCCCTCCCCTCCTTCCCCCTCCCCTCCTTCCCCCTCCCCTCCTTCCCCCTCCCCTCCCCTCCTTCCCCATCCCCTCCCCTCCTTCCCCATCCCCTCTCCTTCCCCATCCCCTCCCCTTCTTCGCCATCCCCTCCCCTCCCCTTCTTCGCCATCCCCTCTCCTTCCCCATCCCCTCCCCTCCTTTCCCATCCCCTCCCCTCCTACCACCACCTCTCTTTCTCTCCCCCTCCCTTTCCTCCCCCTCCTCCCTCATCCCTTCCCCCCCTCCCAGCACCTCTCTTTCTCTCCCCCCTCCTTCTCTCCTCCTCCCCCTTCCCCTCTTCTCCTCCCACCACCTCTCTTTCTCTCCCCCTCCTTCCTTATCCCCTCCCCTCTCTCCCCCTTCCCTCCTCCCCGCCGGCGGCCACGTGAGCGAAATGAGAAGGGGGACGGAGAGGCGGCGCTAAAACGTGCCGTAGATCGGGCCCGAAGCCTGTTTTCCCTTCTCCTAAGGGAAAAGAGAAAGGTCCGGCCATGGGAGCGCCCCTGGCTCCCAGGGAGTCGGCCCAGTTTATTGCCGCGAACAGCCAGGATGTGACGATCGAAGAAGCGGGGGTGCACAAGGTGGCCGAGATGTTGCGGGCCCGGGGCTGTGGCGGAGCGTTGGGCTTGGAGGACTGGAAGGCCCTTCACGAGCTGAACCCTCGGGCTGCCGATGAGGACGCCGTCAATTGGGTGTTCCTCGTAGACACCCTCAACTTTTCCTTTTGGGCCGAAACAGATGACCGCAAGTGCCTGGTGAAGTACAGAGGGAAAGACTACAGTGGCTACTGGTCCCTGTGTGCGGCCGTCAACAGAGCCCTGGATGAAGGTGGGTGCCGTAGGCCCGCGGCGACTAGGCTGAAGTGAGAGATCTTTATTTCCAGTGATGCTCTTGATGCCTCTTGACCTGTTTCGAGGTCCGTCTCTCCAGACTTAGCCCTTTCCCTCTGCTCCCCCTCCTCTTCCCCCTTCCCCTTCCCTCAGCACTGTGCTCATTTGTTTTATATTGTTTCTTAGCCTATTTATTTTGTTAATGAGGTGTACATCTCCTTGATTCTATTCATCTCGATGATGTTGTCTCGTTTTTGTTTGGTTCTGTTTTCTTTTGCCGTCTGTCTCCCCCGATTAGACTGTGAGCCCGTCGTTGGGCAGGGATTGTCTCTATCTGTTGCCGAATTATACATTCCAAGCGCGTAGTACAGTGCTCTGCACACAGTAAGCGCTCAATAAGTACGAATGAATGAATTCTAGACTGTGAGCCCGCTGTTGGGTGGAGATTGTCTCTTTCTGTTGCCGAATTGTACTTTCCAAGCGCTTAGTACACCGCTCTGCACACAGTAAGCGCTCGGTAAATACGATTGAATGAACTTAACCTTTTCTACTAAATGTGGGGGGGTTCTTAGGGTATTTGAGTGTTTAATAATAATAATAATAATGTTGGTATTTGTTAAGCGCTTACTATGTGCCGAGCACTGTTCTAAGCGCTGGGGTAGACACAGGGGAATCAGGTTGTCCCACGTGGGGCTCACAGTCTTAATCCCCATTTTACAGATGAGGTAACTGAGGCACCGAGTTTACTATGTGCCAGGCACTGTACTAAGCACCCGGATGGGTACAAGCAGCGTGGCTCAGAGGAAAGAGCCTGGGCTTGGGAGTCAGAGGTCATGGGTTCGAATCCCGGCTCTACCACTTGTCAGCTGTGTGACTGTGGGCAAGTCACTTCACTGTGCCTCAGTTACCTCATCTGTAAAATGGGGATTAAGACTGTGAGCCTCACGTGCGACAACCTGATTACCCTGTCTACCCCAGCGCTTAGGACAGTGCTCTGCACATAGTAAGCGCTTAACAAATACCAACATTATTATTATTACGAGCTCATCGGGTTGGATACGGGCCACGTTAGTCCGTCGTCGGTCGATCGTATTTCATTCATTTAATCGTGTTTATCGAGCGCTTACTGTGTGCAGAGCATTGGACTAAGCGCTTGCAAAGTACAATTCGGCAACAGAGAGACCATCCTTACCCAACCACAAGCTCACAGTCCAGAAGGGGGGAGACAGACAACAAAACAAGTAGACAGGCATACACTTAAGTAGAAATAATAATCTTGGTATTAAGTGCTTACTATGTGTCGAGCACTGTTCTAAGCACTGGGGTAGATACAGGGTAAGCAGGTTGTCCCACGTGAGGCTCACAGTCTTAATCCCCATTTTACAGATGAGGTAATGAGGCACTGAGAAGTCAAGTGACTTGCCCAAAGGTAGGCTGTGGGGGAAGAGTTGGGAGAGTGCCTAGAAGGCATCATGTGGCCTAGAAATGATGATGATAATGATGGTATTTGTTAAGCGCTTACTATTTGCCAAGCACTGTTCTAAGTGCTGGGGTAGATACAAGGTAATCCAGTTGTCCTACGTGGGGCTGACAGTCTTAATCCTCATTTTACAGATGAGGTAACTGAAGCTCAGAGAATAATAATAAATAACTATGGTATTTGTTAAGCACTTACTATGTGCCAAGCACTGTCCTAAGCACTGGGGTAGATACATGGTAATGAGATTGTCCTACGTGATATCCCAGTCTTAATCCCCATTTTACAGATGAGGTCACTGAGGCACAGAGAAGTTAAGTGGCCTGCCCAAGGTCACACAGCAGACAAGTGGCGGTGCCGAAATTAGAACCCACATCCTCTGACTCCCAAGTCCGGGCTCTTCCCACTAAGCCACGCTGCTGCTCCCAATCACCACTGGCAGCTCCTCACCACCTTCGGTTGTTCCTGCCGGGCTTGAGACCGAGCAGAAGGACAAAAAAGGCTGCAAGGAGTCCGGGAATCTGCCCCTCTGCCATTCCTAACGTGAAGAAGCGAGAGGAGTATGGGCACAGTCCTAGCACCATTTTTAAATTGATGCTGAGCTGGGGAGGCTCCTTTTACTAAAGTGTCCAGGAGGGTGAAATTTTTCAGGGGTGTCCTGAAAAATTTGGTTTGGAAAAAACAATAGAGTTAGCAGACATGATCCCCGCCCTTGAAGTGAATGGTTTTTTTTTCACATCCTGTCCCATTTTTATGCTCAGTTTTTAGTTTCCCCTCATAAGCCTTTGGAAATTGGGCCTTGAAAAAGCATCAGAAGAGAGTTATAATATGTCACAGTAATTTTCAGTGCCTTTAGGCAGTAACCTAAAGAAGCAGCGTGGCCCAGTGGAAGGAGCCCGGGCCTGGGAGTCAGGAGACCTGGGTTCTCGTCCCAGCTCTGCCACCGCCTGCCTTCTGGGTGACCTTGGGTAAGTTGATTCACTTCTCTGTGCCTCGGTTTCCTCATCTGTCAAATGGGGTTTCAGTACCTGTTCTCCCTCCTACCTAGACTGCGAGCCCCATACAGAACCGGGACTGTGTGTGACCTGATTAACTTGTCTACCCTAGTGCTTAGTAGAGTGCTTGGTGCATAATATGTGCTTAACAAATTTGATAATAATTAAATATCACTATTTAAATTTTATTCAATTAAAAATATAATTATTGTTATGAAATGTAGGATAGTGCAGAGTAAAGGTGAGAAACTGTTTTCCCATCTTTTCTATGTGCTCCTGAACAGCTGCTGTATGTGAATACGTAGCACTGTATTACTGGAAGGGAAAAAAGAAAAAGTAGGCAAAACTAGCTTACAGCTAGTTTTGTGAGAAGCAGCGTGGCTCAGTGGAAAGAGCCCGGGCCTGGGAGTCAGAGGTCATGGGTTCTAATCCCGGCTCTGCCGCTTGTCAGCTGTGTGACTTTGGGAAGCCGCTTAACCTCTCTGTGCCTCAGTTCCCTCATCTGTAAAATGGGGATTAAGACTGCGCCCCACGTGGGACAACCTGATTACCTTATATCCCCTGCCCCCAGTGTTTAGAACGGTGCTTGGCACATAGTAAGCGCTTAACAAATGCCATCATTATTATTAACTAAATCCCCGTTATTCAAAAGGAATAAAATCACTTGTCTTTGACATGGAAGCAGATCTGTGCCATCCCAGGCCAAGGAAATGAGGTAATATCCAAAAGAGAACGCCTTATCTTCCCCCGCAAACCCCTGTCCTCCCCTAATTTTTCCATCACTGTAGATAGCACCACCATGGTTCCTGTCTTGCAAGCCCATAACCTTGGCGTCATCCGCGACTCAGCTCTCTCATTCAACCCACATATTCAATCTGTCACTAAATCCTGTCAGTTCAACCTTCACCACATCTCTAAAATCCATCCTTTCCTCTCCATTCAAACTGCTACCACATTAATCCAAGCAATTATCCAATCCTACGCTGATTACTGTATCGGCCTTCTTGCCAACCTCCCTGCCTCCTGTCTTTCCCCATTGCAGTCCATACTTCACTCTGCTGCCCGGATCATATTTCTACAAAAACGTTCAGGCCATGTCTTCCTGGCTTGTCAGGAATCTCCAGGGGTTGCCCATCTACCTCCGCATTAAACAGAAACTCCTTACCATAGCATGGCCTAGTGGCAAGAGCACGGGCTTGGGAGTCAGAGGACGTGGGTTCTAATCCTGACTCTGCCACTTGTCTGCTGTGTGACCTTGGGCATGTCACTTAGCTTCTCTGTGCCTGTTACCTCAGCTGTAAAATGGGGATTAAGACTGAGCCCCATGGGGGACAACCTGATTACCTTCTATCTACCCCGGCACTTAGAACAGTGCTGAGCAGGTAGTAAGTGTGTAACAAATGTCGTAATTATTATTATTTCAACTCCTCAATCACCGTGTCCCCTCCTACCTCACTTAGCTGCTCTCCTACTACAGTGCAGTCCTCCGCACACTTCGCTCCTCCTAATGCCAACCTACTCCCTGTACGTCGGTCTCGTCTATCTCACTGCCGACCTCTCAACCACCTCCCGCCTCTGGCCTGGAATGTCCTCCCTCTTCATCTCCAACAGACAGTTAATCTCCCCACTTTAAAGGCACATCTCCTCTAAGAAGCCTTCCCTGACTCAGCCCTCATTTTCTTTCCCCACTCCCTTCTCCGTCACCTGATTTGCTCCCTTTTCACCCTTTCCTCAGCCTCAGAGCACTTACGTACATATCCGAGATTTATCTGTTTATAGTAATGTCCATCTTCCCCCCTAGACTGCGAACTCGTTGTGGGCAAGAATGTGTCTACCAACTCCATTGTATTGTACTCTCCCAAGCATTTAGTAAGGAGCTCTGCACACAGCAAGTGCTCAATAAATATGATTGATTAGTGTTAGGAATTGTTAGCTTGCTTTGGGGGTAAAGTTAACCAGGTACATCTGAGCTGCTGGTTACCTTAATCCTTAATCCAAGATTCAGGAAGAGGCTAATCTTGTGTTTAAACCTGCTGGGGGTTTAAGAGGAAGAGGGAAACCTAAAACAGTTGGGGCAGTTTGATTTTCTGTCCCTCCATCTTGAGCCTCTCTGGGATGGATATAGGCTTAATCAGTTTGGACCACAGGTCATGTAATTTATTTTTTTTTTGTATTCGTTAAGTGCTTATTATGTGCCGGGCACTGTACCATTTTCCACATGGGGCTCACACTCTTGATCACTGTTATACAGATGAGGGAGCTGAGGCACAGAGAAGGGAAAGTGACTTGTCCAAGGTCTAATAGCAGACAAGTGGCAGAGCTGAGATTAGAACCCAGGTCCTTCTGACTCCCAAACCCTGGTTTAAAATACAGTACAAAATTAAGGATCAAGAACTCAAATCCTATCATTCTCTTTAGTACTAGTAATAGTATTTATTGAGTACCTGTTGTGGGCAGACCACCATACTAAGCGCTAGGAAAGAGTTCATTTATATTTTTATGTGTGCAATCCTCTTAAATTTTTTTTGTGGTATTTAAGTGCTTACTATGTGCCAAGCTTCATACTAAGTGCTGGGATAGATAGAAGATCATCGGGTCAGACGCAGTCCCTGTCCCATATAAGACTAACAGTCTAATTAGGAGGAAGTAGGATTTTATCCCCGTTTTGCAGGTGAGGAAACTGAGGCATAGAGCAGTTATGTGATGTGCCCAAGGTCACACAGCAGACAACTGGTGGAGCTGGGATCAGAACCCAGGTCCTTCTGACTTCCAGGCCTGGGCTCTTTCCACTAAGACCATTGCAAGCAAATGCCCTTTTCTATTAAGAAAAATGCTCAATAACTCTTGGCTTTTTGTTATAAGGGTTTGAGGCAGAGGGGTGTGATTTCTCAATAATGGTGGGCCCAGAGACCAGAACTGGAAAGCTTTGAGCAACTCTTTAACAATCCTTATCCGCCCATATATCTTTTCTTGACTGAGGTATTTGCTCCCCTGTCATGGCTGTTGACACTTACTGAGCACTTGCCTGTTGTCTTTAAATTATATAGCATAAATTTCCTATTTCTTTATATCAATGTCTGCCTCCTCTAACTGTAAGCTTGTCGAGGGCAGGGAAAGCGTCTGCTAATTCTGTTGTATTTTGCTCTCCCAAGCGCCTAGTACAGCAGAGCACTCGGTAAGTGCTTGATAAATACCATTCATTGATTGTATCTTGCCCCAAACACAAACATTTCCAGCTCCCTTGGTTTTGGGGTTTTTTTATAGCATCTGTTAAGCTCTTACTTTGTGCCAGGCACTGTACTAAGCACAGGGGTGGATACAAGATAATCGGGTTGGACACGATCCCTGTCCCACGTGGGGCTCACAGTCTCAATCCCCATTTTAGAGATGAGGAAAATAAGGCCCGGAGAAATGCAGTGACACACCCAAGGTCATCCAGCAGACAAGGGGCGGAGCCGGGATGAGAACTCCCAGGCCCAGGCTCTAACCACCAGGCCCCACTGCTTCCCTTTCAAGTAAACAGGAAGGGGACCAGTAAACTGTTCGTTTTGTCAGGCTATTTCAGCATCTGCTGAAAGCTGGTTATTTCAGCTCAAGCACATTCCTCTGGGTGCCAGAAAGTTCCAAAGGTTGGGCCTTGAGGACAGCTTCCGCTCCCTTCCCCCCACTGCCAGAAGGAACAGGGCTTAGGCATATGAGTTAGTGCATAAGTCGTAGGATATATGAGATGTGCAACCGGTCATTAGTATTTAGTCAGTCAAATGTATCTGTTGAGCACTTACGGTGTGCAGAGCTCTGTACTGAGCGCTTGGGGGAGTACAATAGAATGACAGACGGCCACATCCCCCGCTCTTTATTGAGCAGTTTGTACCGAGGACGGTACTGAACGCTTAGAGTCCGGTAGAACAATAGTCACATTCCCTGCCCACAACGAGTTTACAGTTTAGAGGGGGAGACGGGCATGAATAGAAATGAATAAATTAGGGGTAAGGACTTCAGCGCCGGGGTGGCCGAAAGGCTGCGTTCTTCCTGAAGAACCGTCTAGGTGGTGACGTGTGGTTTGCTTTTCCTAAAGGGATACCCATCACGAGTGCTTCGTATTATGCCTCGATGACCCTTGATCAGGTGCTCCATGTATTGCGCAGTGACACGGATGTCCCCATGCCTCTGATTGAAGAGAGACACCGCATTCTCAACGAGACCGGGAGAATCCTGCTTGACCGCTTTGGAGGGTCTTTCCTCCACTGCGTGCGACAGAGCGGGCTGAGCGCGCTCAGGCTGATGCAGCTGGTCGTCGAAAGTTTCCCTTCTTATAGAGATGAGGCTGTCTTCCAGGTGAGTTGACGGTTTGGGGAAAGTTTGAGCCGCCGTGATGATCATTCCTTTTATTTGTAGGAATAGTAGGCCTTGGGGATTAGGACTAGGAGGCCTGATGATGGTGATGGAATTGAGAATCATAATGAGAAGCAGTGAGGTCTAGTGAACAGAGCCTGGGGGGGGGCAGAGGACCTGGCTTCTAATTCCGGCCACTTGTCTGCTGGGTGACCTTGGGCAAGTTGCTTTGCTTCTTCTCTGGGCCTCAGTTTCCTCATCTGGAAAATGGGGATTAAGACTGGGAGCTCCATGTGGGACAGAGACTGTGTCCGACCCAGTTAGGACAGAGCTTAGTACAGTGCTCTGGCACACAGGAAGCGCTTAATGAGCACTACACTTATTATTATTATCATTATTATTATTATTAGTGGCTGCTGAACCTCTGCCAGGTCAGCCATTCTTTCCGTCATATTTTTGGGTTGTTTTTCCCCCGCCAGGCACCAGCTCACACTCATGCCACGCAACTTCATCCTATTTCTTTCCAACTACGTCCCTAATTTGTCAGGGGCACCAAATTCTGTCCTTTTCTTCCAAAACGCTAGCACGGTAGTGCCTTCTTGGTGAGTTACGATGATGACGTTTGTCTTATACCCATGTGCTTCTGAGCCTAGATTTTCTTGTCTCTCAGTTGTAGTGGGAGTAATGTATTTATTAAGCACTCATTGTGTGCAGAGCACTGTCCTAAGCACTGGGGGAGAAATCATGTGTCGGAAATAAACTGCCCAATGAATCGTATTTATTGAGCACTACCTGTGTGCAGAGCACTTGGGAGAGTATCCAAGTTGGTAGAGGACACAAGTTGAAAAGCAGCGTGACTTAGTGGAAAGAGCACGGGTTTGGGAGTTGGAGGTCATGGCTTCTAATCCCGACTCCACCGCTTGTTTGCTGTGTGACCTTGGGCAAGTCACTTCACTTCTCTGTGCCTCAGCTCCCTCATCTGTAAAAATGAGGACTAAGACTGTGAGCCCCAAGTCAGCCCCTGACTGAGCCCTTGATCACTTTGTATTACTCCAGCACTTAGAACAGTGCTTGGCACATAGTAAGCATTTAACAAATACCATCATTATTATTATTATTATTAGATATGCTCCCTGCCCACAGTGAGCTTACCCCTGTCCCTCATGGGGCTCACATTCTAAGAGTTTAATAAGTGAGGCGAAGGGATTAGAGACAGACACCTCAGGAGCGATGAAACGTTAAAGCACATCACAAACCAATACACAATTATCTCATCTCGGCGATGAAGGAGACATACAAGAGCCTGCGGGAGCATCGATCAGTCGATCAATGGCATTTATTGAGCCCTTACCGTGTGCAGACTACCGTACTAAGTGCTTGGGAGAAGAGAGTACCAGAGAATTAGCAGACATGTTCCCTGCCCATAGGCGTGGAGACAGACATTAATAGGAAGAAAATGATTCCGGATAGAGATATAAGTGCTCTGGGAGGGGTGAATAAAGGGTGCAGATCCAGGTGTAAGGACGACACAGAAAGGAGTGGGAGAAGAGGAAATGAGGGCTTAGGGAAGGCCAGAAATAGCTCTTTGGCCTAGGAAAGAAGAGATTTTTGTATTTTGAGACAGCAGTGAAACGCTGGCACTGAGTGAACTTTGACGTGGATTAGTGCCTATTTCTCAACAGGACCCAACTGCAGATGCACTTAGTAAATAAACTTCAGTGATATTATCAACTTCTGTTTGCGTGCTATCTTTGAGGAGCTGGCGTTGCTTAACACTGTTTCTGAAATTGATCAGTGTGTGTTTGTACAAAGACAGCATTTAAAGTTACTTGATGGATCCAGGCATAAGGTTTCGGCATTGCAATAATTGCGGTGTTTGTTAAGCGCTTACTGTGTGCCAGTCACTGTACTAAACGCCGAGGTCGATACGAGCAAATCGTCCTTGTCCTACGTGGGGCTCACAGTCTCAATCCCCCTTTTACAGGTGAGGCCCAGAGAAGAGAAGCGACTTGCCCAAGGTCATGCAGCCGACAGGCGGTGGAGCCAGGATTAGAACCCATGACCTTCTGACTCCCAGGCCCGTGTTCTGTCCACTACACCATGCTGCTTCTCAACAGCATCATCAACAGCGTTTAGAAAAGTTCAGTTCCCCCAAGAAGCTCTTAATACTATTATTATTAACAATAGCATTTATTGAGCAACTATTGCATGCAGAGCACTGGACTGCCCTGAGCTCTTGGGAACCTATATTGTAAGCTCACTGTGGGCAGGAAATCTGTCCTTGTATTTTACTCTCCCAAGCGCGTAGTACACTGCTCTGCACACAGTAAATGCTCAATAAATACAATTGAATGAATGAATGTACTCTAGAAGTCCCTGCCCACAAGAAGCTTACAAACTCTTCCTCTAGACTGTAAGCTCCCTGTGGGCAGGGAACACGTCTACCAACTCTGTCACATTAGGCTGTCCTGACGCACATTAAATTTCATTGATTGAGTACACAAAACCAATTTTGAGGATGAGTTCACAAACTCAAATCCTCCCCTGACTGGTGGACATAAATACATGCTAAGCCATGTATGTATGTATGTTTGTGCGCAGTAGATAGAGCACGGGCCTGGGAGTCAGAAGATCATGGGTTTTAGTCCCGGCTCCGCCACTTTTCATTCAATAGTATTTATTGAGCGCTTACTATGTGCAGAGCACTGTACTAAGCGCTTGGAACGTACAAATCGGTAACAGATAGAGACAGTCCCTGCCCTTTGACGGGCTTACAGTCTAATCCGGGGAGACGGACAGACAAGAACAATGGCAATAAATAGAATCAAGGGGAAGAACATCTCATTAAAACAATAGCAAATAAATGGAATCAGGGTGATGTACATCTCATTAACAAAATAAATAGGGTAATGAAGATATATACAGTTGAGCGGACGAGTACCGTGCTGAGGGGATGGGACGGGAGAGGGGGAGGAGCAGAGGGGAAGGGGGGAGAAGAGGGTTTAGCTGCGGAGAGGTGAAGGGGGAGTAGAAGGAGCAGAGGGAAAAGGGGAGCGCAGTCTGGAAAGGCCTCTTGGAGGAGGTGAGCTTTAAGTAGGGTTTTGAAGAGGGGAAGAGAATTAGTTTGGCGGAGGTGAGGAGGGAGGGCATTCCAGGACCGCCACTTGCCGGCTGTGTGACACCGGGCAAGTCGCTTCACCTCTCTGGGCCTCAGTTACTTTATCTGTAAAATGGGAATTGATACCGTGAGCCCCACATGGGACAGGGACTGTATCCAACCCGATCTCCTTGTATCCACCCAGTGCTTAGTCCAACGCCTGGCACCTAGTAAGTGCTTAACAAATGCCACAGTCACTATGCTGATGATGGTGACTGTTGTATACAACTCAGGTCCTGGAGTAACCTGTATCTTCTTGTCCATCAGGGAAAAAGAATTTCGTTTTACAAACGGGCCCAGATCCTTGTGGCGGATACATGGAGTGTGTTAGAAGGAAAGGGAGATGGAGCCTTCACCGACATCGCCAGAATCACTATGTTTGCCGATTATAGGTTACCTCAGGTCCTTGCTCATCTGGGAGCGCTGAAGTACTCTGAGGAACTGCTGAAGAAACTTCACAAAGGTCTGCAAGTTGATCACATGATTCACTTAGCGTTCTTACATTATTAGATTCTCCTTCATTGAGACCCTGTCTACTGCTTGCAGGTGAATTCTTTCCCAGCGTTTAGTGTTTTGCTCGCAGTAAGGGCTCAATAAATACTTCACACTCAAGGCCTGACAACGAAAGGGGAATTTTCCATCGGGTCGACTCTAGAACGGCCTGAAACCGATAGCAGAAGGTGTGCGTGGAAACCTATTCATTCATTCATTGTCGTATTTATTGAGCGCTGACTGTGTGCAGAGCCCTGTACTGAGCGCTTGGAAAGTACAGTTCAGGAACAAATAGAGGCGATCCCTACCCAACACCGGGCTCACAGTCTGGGTTTCAAAACCTTCAGGATTCCTGTCGCTCCAGTCCCCTTCCCTGCTGACTGCTCTCCCGCTGTGATGGTGAGCATAGCAGCAGCGACAGAAGGCGGGGAAATGGATGTTTGGGCGGGATTTGAGAGAGCTCGCGTGAAACCTCGTGGGGTTGGACTAGTGACTGGAAGAAGGTGACAGTTGTGGGTTCTCTGGAAGGGTTCAGAGAGCCAAACAACATTCACCAAAGCGATGACTCGTAGGTTCTCCAGTGCCACTCCTTAAAAATAACCATGTCGTCTGTCGAGTGTTTGCAGTGCGCGAGAATCCAAAGTCGGTACACACAGTAGTCAGTGGTATTTGAGCACTTACTGTGTGCAGAACGCTGTACCGAGCACTGGGGAGAGTACGATGTAGCAGACACATTCCCTGCCCACAGTGAGCTTACAGTCTGGAGGGGTGACAGACATGAATAGAAATAAATACTAAAGGATTCTCTTTCCCTTGTTCAGAGTTTTAACTGGCCCCTCTCTGGTGAGGAATTACATCACTGATCATAGCTGGGAAAATAAGCTGTACCTTAGCCCAGATGGAGTTCATCTCTGTTTTTCCCAACATGGTAATAATCATGACAATTAATTATGGTGTTTGTTAAGCGCTTACTTTGCAATAAGCGCTGGGCCAGGTACAAGATAATCGGGCGGACACAAACCTTTGGCCCACATGGGGCTCTCGGTCGAAGTCGGAGGGAGATGGATTTAATCCCCATATGACAGATGAGGAAACTGAGGCCCAGAGAAATAAAGTGACTTGCCCAAAATCACATGGCAGGCAACTGGCAGAGCCGGGATTCGAAACTATGTCCTCTGACTCAGGCTCCTGCTTTTTCCAGTAGGCCACACTGAGGATTTTTTTCTTTTTTAATCTTTGACTAGCAAATCAGATTGCAAAGAGCAGGATTGAAAGTAGATTCTTCTCTTTGTTTGCCTCTACTGATCTTTCCTCCTTTTTCTCTAATATTCAGTTGGGCAGCTTCATTGTCAGCTTTAAAGCCCTCCATCATCTTGCCCCCTCCTACCTCTCCTCACTACTCCCCTACTCCAACCCAGCCCACACACTTCACTCCTCTAATGCCAACCTACTCACTGTACCTCCATCTCGTCTATCTCGCCGCCAACCTCTAGCCCACACATCCTGCCTCTGGCCTGGAATGACCTCCCTCTTCATATAATAATAATAATGATGATGATATTTGTTAAGCACTTACTGTGTGCCAAGCACCGTTCTAAGCGCTGGGGTAGATACAAGGTAATGTTGTCCCACATGGGGCTCACAGTCTTCATCCCCATTTTCCAGATGAGGGAACTGAGGCCCAATGAAGTGACTTGCCCAAGGTCCCAAGCAGACAAGTGGCAGAGCCGGGATTAGAACCCACGCCCTCTGACTCCCAAACCCGGGCCCTAAGCCACTAAGCCATGCTGCTTCTAACAACAACATTATCTGACAGACAATGACTCTCCCCACCTTTGAAGCCTTATTGGAGGCACATCTTCACCAAGAGGCCTTCCCTGTCAAAGCCCTCTTTTCCTTTTCTTCCGCTCCCTTTTGTGTCACCTTGACTTCCTCCCTTTATTCATCTCCCCCCAGCCCCGTAGCACCTATGTACATATCTGTAATTTATTTATTCATATTAATTTCTGTCTCCCTCTCTAGACTGTAACCTTCTGTGGGCAAGAAATGTGTCTGTTTTGTTGTCTTCTCACTTAATACAGTGCTCTGCACACAGTAAACGCTCAATACATACCGTTGATTGATTTTTCACAAGGTATGGTTTTGCACAGCTGCCAAGCCATGGCCAAAATAGACATCATTGTATTTATTGAGCGCTTCCTGTGTGCCGAGCACTGTACTAAGCGCTTGCCGTGTCTGGAGTGTGCAAACTTTAAGTTTCTTCCAAGTGGGGCTCACAACCTGAGAGGGAGGGAAACAGGCATTTTACCTGCATTTTACAGATAAGGCAACTGCGGCCCAAAGAAGTTAAGCGACCTGCACAAGGTCACACGGCAGGCATGTGGCAGAGTCAGAATTAGAACCTGGGTTTCCTGCCTCCTAGTCCTGTGCTCTGCCTAGAATTTGAATCACAGTGTGCGTTTCCAAGATCTTTGCCACCCCCTTGTGTAAAATCTTCAGTTAATTAAAGAAAAAAAGAAGTTTGAGACAGCTTACTCTGAGGTAAAGCAAATTTAGCTAATACTTTAAATGAATGCAAAACACGGAAACTGCCAGTGAGGCATTTCTGTAAAACCATTTTCCTTTAAGCACAAATTCCTTTGGAATGTCGGTTCTCTGTGAATTTATGCCCATAAGGTGGTTTTAAATCAACAGGGTGATGACTGTACGGTTTCTATCTTTCTACTAAACCTTGCCCCTAAAAATGATATGGCGTAGCGGATAGAGCACGGGCCTGGGAGTCAGAAGGTCATGGATTCTAAACCCGACTCTGCCACCTGTTTGCTGCGTGACCTTGGGCAAGTTACTTTACTTCTCTGTGCTTATCTGTAAAATGGGGATTGAGATTGTGAGCCCCTCGTGAGTCAGGGACTGTCCCCAACCCGATTCGCTTGTATCCACCCCAGCGCTTAGAACAGTGCCTGACACATAGTAAGTGCATAACAAATGCCGTGATTATTATTATTAGCTGTTACATTATTAGATTGACACGCAGTCTAACAGGGAGGGAGAACAAGTATTTAATCCTCATTTGCCCCATGAGGAACTCTAACCTCACTCTGGGCAGGGAATGTATCTACCAAAATTCTGTTATATTGTACTCTCCCAAGTGCTTAGTCCAGTGCTCTGCACACAATAAATACCATTAATTAATGAAAACTGGGGCACAGAGACGTTCAGGAACTTCCCTGGGGTCACACAGCAGGCAAGCTCTTTCCACCAGACCACAGAATGTTGCTGTGGAATGACGACGACGACGATGAAGATAGTGTTATTTATTGAGCTCCCACTGGGTGCAGTGCATTGTACCGCCCACTTGGGAAATAAGAATGGTATTTAAGTGCTTATTATGTACCCAGCTGTGTTGTAAGCGCTAGGGTAGATGCAAGATGATCACACTGGGCACAGTCCTTGTCCCACACGGGGCTCACAGTCTAAGTAAGAGGGAGGATAGGTGTCGAATTGCCGTTTTCCAGATGAGGGAACTGAGGCCCAGAGAAGCGAAGTGACTCGCCCAAGGTCACCCAGCAGGCAAGCGGCGGAGCCGGGATGAACACCCGGGTCCTCTGAATCCCAGGCCCGGGCTCTTTCCGTTAGGCCACCCTGATTCGAGTCCAACAGTAGCACCGAACATGGTTCACCTGCCCTCAAGGAGCTTCCACTGTAATGGCGTAGAATGTACGTTTGCTTCTTCGTCCCCTTATGTTCTCGGCTTTGATTTGTTCAACAGGAGAAATGTTCTCCTCTGGGGATCGACAAGAAGTGGAAATCAGAGGATGTTCCATCTGGTGTGTCGAACTGATCCGGGATCGACTTCTGGAACTCACCAAAAAGGATGAAAAATTGGGCACAGAGATCAATTCAGTTCTTCTCGATTATTATCTGTGGGATTATGCCCGGGATCACAGGGAAGATATGAAGGGAATGCCCTTCCATCGCATACGTTGCATATACTATTGATCGCAGGGAGCCAGTCAAAGCCATTGGATTTCATTAATAGGGTAATTGGGAGAAAAATCGAATTAAGGAGGCCCGGCCGCACATTTCTCCTCTCATTCTCCTGTCTTGCACCTTAGTTAATTTTGATTCCTCTCTGCGGCTTCGCCTCAGTGTCTGGCGGGGAACGTGTCTACCAAACTCCGTTGTATCAGACTCTTCCAAGCATTTAACACAGGGCTCTGCACACAGCGCTCGGTAAATGGAGAAGCAGCGTGGCTCAGTGGAAAGAGCATGGGCTTTGGAGTCAGGGCTCATGAGTTCAAATCCCAGCTCTGCCACTTGTCGGCTGTGTGACTGTGGGCAAGTCACTTAACTTCTCTGTGCCTCAGTTCCCTCATCTGTAAAATGGGGATTAAGACTGTGAGCCCCACGTGGGACAACCTGATTCCCCTATGTCTACCCCAGCGCTTAGAACGGTGCTCGGCACATAGTAAGCGCCTAACAAATACCAACATTATTAAATACCATTGATTGATGGTCCCCCACTAGACTTTTCTCCCCCTCTAGAGTGTCAGCTTCTCGTGGGCGGGGAACGTTTCTACCAACCCTGGTTTATTTGGACTCTCCCAAGCGTTTAGTACAGTGCTGTGCACACAGGCAGCGCTCTGTAAATATCATTGATTGAGTCTCCCCCTCTAGGCTGTCAGTTCCTTGTGGGCAGGGAACTAGTCTGCCAACTCTTTTATATTGGACTCTCCCAAGTGCTTAGTACAGTGCTCTGCACTTAGTCGGTGGTCAATAAAATACCATTGGTTGAGTGAGAGAATACTGGTATTTTATGTTTTTCATATCACAATTTTTTCAAAAGTTATCCAGTTAAATATCAACCTTCACTCCTATTCATACGATTCATTTCATTGTGATCCTTTTCCATATACTGCGCTGATGTGGATTAGTATGTAAATAAATATATGCCCTAATTATTATTATATAAGGCAAGGAATATGATAGTACATTAATACTTTTTACTGTCTTTGCTAAAATCAACAATTCAAAACAACTGCTTCTTATTAAAAAATCACTTTGGTTTATTTATTGTGTGACTGTTCTGTGTGACTGCCTAAGGATTAGTTTTAGTTACAGGCAGACTCATTTAAAAAAAAAATTAGAATTATCTCTTGAGGTAAAATGTAGTTTAAGAAAATACAATCGGTTGTGCATCCTAAATTTGAACTTCTCCATTTCAAAGGATTTGAAGAGCGGTAGAGACTTTCTCAATATTCTAGCCTCGGAATGAAAATCAAAATTTAAAATTATGCATTCTCTTCTTTCTCCCCACACCCCCACATCTCTCCTCCTTTCCTTCCCCACCCCAAGCTCTCACATATGGATCAGGTTCCCTTCTAGCAGTGCCTCGGAAACATTTTAATGTAAAGTCCCAGAATCACCGGGCTGAAGTGGTTTCAAATAGAAGTGAAGTCTGGCACCCCAAGGCCACTGTGTTGGTACGGCAAACCAGAGGAATGCTGGAAATGGTAAATATTTTTACGTCTGTCTCCCCCGTTAGAGTGGAAGCCCCTTGCAGGCAGAGATCAGGTCACTTCTCTGATTTGTACTTCCCCCGTGGGGAGTACAGTACCTTGTACACAGAGGGCCCTCAACAAATACAATTAGCACTCTTCCCGCTACCACTATTTCCCTGCCTTCAGCAGAGCAGTGCGGAAACCCCATAATTTCTCTGGAGTTTGGATCTAGGAACACCAGAAACCCCATTTAGCTTCCCGTGCCATATTATTTTTACGGTTGTGAAAGTACATGATGGCAGTGGTCAAAAGACGGGCTTGCCAGGGATGGTGGAAAAACAAAGGGCTTGAATAATTCACCAAAGGGTGGTAATAATAATTGGGTTGATCATCACGGTGTTTGTGGACTGCTCACTTTGGGCCGAGCACTGTACTAAGTGCTGGGGTAGATTGAAGATGATCAAGTTCCCACATGGAGGGAGAAGGGGCATTGAATCCTTATTCTGCAGATGAGGGAATTGAGGCCCAGAGAAGTGAAGTGACTTGCCCAAGGTCACACAGCAGGTAAGTGGTGGATCTGGAATTAGAACCCAGGTCCCCTGACTCCCAGGCCCATGCTCTTTCCACGGGGTCATGTGGTTTCCCAATTAGGGTAATCTGAATAATTAAGCAGACATTCCTCTGGGTCCAACCTTCTGTACTTTGAACTCGAAATGATAAAAGCATGAGTTCTGTTTGGCTTGCCTAGCATTCCATCAGCAGGCCATGTTCGGCCACGGCATGTATACACGTAGTCGTCCTTCGTATTGGAAGGAGACGCCACGGATGATAAATTTGTTTATGGTGTTTAAGCGCTTACTATATTTCTGGCAGTGTACTGAACACCGGTTTAGATACAAGCTGGTCAGGTTGGACACAGTCCCTGTCCCATATGGTGTTCACAGTGTTCACCCCCATTTTACAGAGAGGGAACTGAGTCATGGAGAAGTCAAGTGACTTGCCCAAGGTCACACAGCAGACAAGTGGCAGAGCTGGGATTAGAGCCCAGGTCTCTCTGGCTCCCAGGCCCGGCTTCTATCCATTAGGCCGTGCTGCTTCATTGTACTTTACTGTACCGTGATGGCTCTGGTGAGCCAGCAGTTTTGGTAGGTTTCTCTATTACTGAAAATGAAGGGGCAGGGAAGCATGGGGAATGATAATGATAGTAAAAATATTAATGATAATATTTGTTGAGCACATCATATGCCAAGTGCTATAGGTAGGGCAAGAGTGGGAAGCCCATCTTCCCCTCTAGACTGGAAACCTGATGAGGGCGTCGACCGACTGTTTTTTATGGGATTCGTTGAGAGCTTACTATGTGCCAGACACTGTTGTGAGCACTGGGGTGGATACAAGCAAACGGAGTTGGACACAGTCCCGTCCCACGTGGGGCTCCCAATCTCAATCCCCATTTTCTATATGAAGGAACCGAGGCTCAGAGAGGTGAAGTGATAACGTTGGTATTTGTTAAGCGCTTACTATGTGCAGAGCACCGTTCTAAGCGCTGGGGTAGATACAGGGTAATCAAGTTGTCCCATGTGAGGCTCACGGTTAATCCCCATTTTACAGATGAGGTAACTGAGGCCCAGAGAAGCGAAGTGACTCGCCCACAGTCACACAGCTGACAAGTGGCGGAGCAGGAATTCGAACTCATGACCTCTGACTCCCAAGCCCGGGCTCTTTCCACTGAGCCACGCTGCTTCTCTGCTTCTGAAGTGACTCGCCCAGGGACACCCGGCAGACAAGCGGGGGAGTCGGGATTAGAACCCATCATGACCTTCCGACTCTCAGGTCCGGGCTCTCGACCCTATACCGCGCTGCTGTTATATTGTACCCGACCAAGCATTTAATACCATCATTATTATTAGCATGCCCTCCACGGTAAGGGCTCAGTAAAGACCACTGATCGATCGATCGATCGATTGTTTGTGGCTTAGCGGATAGGACACAGGCTTGGGAGTCTAAGCCCGAGTCTGCCATTTGGCTGCTGTGTGACCTTGAGCAAGTCGCTTGCCTTCTCCGTGCCTCATTTCTCTCATCTGCAAAATGAGAATTAAGACTGTGAGCCTAAGATGACCTTGTATCTCCCCCTGCGCTTAGAACAGTTTTTGGCACATAGTGAGGACTTAAGAAATACCATCATTATTACTACTGAAGCAAGGGTAAACCGCCGCTGGCTCCAGGCCGCGGGAGCCGGGCTGTGAGGTGTCCGAAATGGACGGCCCCGCCAGCCAATCGCCGGCAGCGAAGATGGGGCGGGCCCTGTTGCTATGGCGACTGAGAGCCAATCGGAGAGGGCGAGGGAGGAGGAGGTGAGAGGAGGAGGAGGAGGAGGAAGGGAGGAGGAGGAAGAGGGAGGAGGAGGAAAAGGATTTCCGATGGCCAGAACACAAATAATAATGATGTTGGTATTTGTTAAGCGCTTACTATGTGCGGAGCACTGTTCTAAGCGCTGGGGGAGATACAGGGTCATCGGGTCGTCCCACGTGAGGCTCACAGTCTTCATCCCCATTTTACAGATGAGGTCACTGAGGCCCAGAGAATGATGTTGGTATTTGTTAAGCGCTTACTATGTGCAGAGCGCTGTTCTGAAGCGTTGGGGGAGATACAGGTTAATCAGGTTGTCCCACGTGAGGCTCACAGTCTTCATCCCCATTTTACAGATGAGGTCACTGAGGCCCAGAGAAGTGAAGCGACTTGCCCAAAGTCACACAGCTGACAAGTGGCAGAGCCGGGATTCGAACCCATGATCTCTGACTCCCAAGCCCGGGCTCGTTCCACCGAACCACGCTGCTTAGCAAGGATCACAGCACCCCTGTAAACTCGGTCTCCTCTTCAACGCTGGAATGTATTTTCTTCACAGTGGAACATTAATCCAAACAAAAGCCTTTGCTTACGTCACATCTGGATTTCAGCTGAAGGGCAGAGGGAGGAGTTTTAAATAAAATAAGTAGTAGAGACCACATTTCATTTTGATTTACCATGACCCTCTTCATTTTTTGAAAAAGTCAGAATGATTCAATCCATCGCTGGTATTTGTCGAGGGCTTACTGTGTACGGAGCACTGGACTAAACAACGGAGTTGGCAGGTATGTTCCCTGCCCACAACAAGCTTATAGTCTAGAGACTGTCGATAGCATTCGAAGATACACTGGCAGAATTTATTTAAATTTGCCTCCCTTCGAGAGTCCCCATCCCCAAAATAATTTAAAGAACACAATTCGAAGTAGTGAATGGTGTTCATTCATTCAATCGTATTTACTGAGCACTATGTGCAGAGCACTGTACTAAGCTCTTGGAATGTACAATTCAGCAGTTTATTGAGAGTTTCCTGTTTGCCGAGCTTTGTACTTTGGGTGGTTTAGCATTATTCCGCAGTCGATTTCTTTTCATTGGCAACTTGGACAGTATATTCAGTTTTACTCCAACGTGTGTTTGCTCTACACGTTTAGGTTAGAGCGTCATTAAGAAATCAGGGGTCGTTCTTCCGACAACCCCAGTTCCTTAGGGTCCGGTGAGCCGCAGAACGGCTCGAGAAGCAGCGTGGCTTAGTGGAAAGAGCCCGGGCTTGGGAGTCGGAGGTGGCGGGTTCTAATTCAGACTCCACCCCTTGTCAGCTGTGTGACTTTGGGCAAGTCACTTCTCTGTGCCTCAGTTACCTCATCTGTAAAATGGGGATGGAGACTGTGAGTCCCATGTGGGACAACCAGATTATCTTGTATCTTCCCCAGCGCTTAGCCTATAGTAAGCGCTTAACAAATGCCATCATTATTATTATTATTACTACAAGTTATCCTCAATGCAAGGTTTCAGCTCTTATGGGTTTTTGGGGGGGGGGGGTGTATGTGGTATTTTTAAGTGTTTACTATGTTTCAGGCACTGTACTAAACGCTGGGGTAGGTACAAACTAATCAGGTTGGACACAGTCCCTGTCCCACATAGGGCTCAAACTCTTAATCCCCATTTTCCAGGTGAGCGAACTGAGGCCCAGAGAATCAGTCAATCAACCAATGGTATTCATTGAGCACTTACTCTGTGTAGAGAACTGCCCTATGTGCTTAGGAGAGTACAATACAACAAAATGAGGAGACACATTCCCTGCCCATAACGAGTTTACAGTCTAGAGGGGGATAAGGAGAGGGGAGGTCAGTCAGAGAAGTCTTCTCGGAGGAGCTGTGATTTGAAGCTAGGGAGAGCAGGGTCACCAGGCCAGGGGAGTGAAGCGACTTGCCTGAGGTCACACAGCAGACATGCGGAGCTGGGATTAGAACCCGGGTCCTTCTGACTCCCAGGCCCGTGCTCAATCCACAGGGCAACGCCGCTTCGCACGTGTTATAGAACTAGATCTAGCTTTCAAAAAAATAAATGCTACGTGGCCCATAAAACTTGTAATGGTCCTGTCTCCATCTGCCAGTAACGCAGCCATCCTCACTATGTTATTCTAGTGAGGTCTATCTCATTAGAGCTTGTAGCACATATACATTTAGAAATTCATCCCATTACCTATTCCTGTCAAGCATATTTATTGAGCACTTACTTACTGTTTAGACTGTAGATTGTAGACTCCTTGAGGGCAGGATCAGGTCTCTTTATTCCATTATACGATTCCCAGCTCCTACTACAGAGGAGCAGCCCGGCCTAGTGACAAGAGCACGGGCCTGGGAGTCAGAGGCAGTGGGCTCTAATCCGGCTGCGCTATTCGTCCGCTATGTGACCTTGGGCAAGTCGCTTCGTTTCTCTATGCCTCAGTTACCTCATCTGTAAAATGGGGATTAAGACTGTGAACCCCAAGTGGGACAGGGACTGTGTCCAACCTATCTTGTATCTACCCCAGTGCTTAGAACAGTGCTTGGCACATAGAAAGTGCTTAACAAGAATGCACTCTCCCAAACGCTTAGTACAGTACGCTCCACACGGTGAGTGCTCAATAAAAATGATTGACCAGCTGGAGCGGATAAAAAGTTATCAGGTTGGGCAGGCCCTAAGTAGGAAGGAGTAAGATTTATTTCCCATTTTACAGACGAGGATTAGAACCCAGGTCCTCCTTCCAATAGACCACACTGCTTACAGGCCTAGCAGGGGTCAGACATTAAAACAAATTACAGGTAAGAGGAAGCAAGTGCTTAGATGACACAAAAGTGCTAAAGTGGCTGTTGGGGATGGGGTGGAGGCGGGGGAAGAGACAGGGTGTAGGGAGGAGAATCAGAGACCTTGAAGATGGGGAGGGCAGTAGTCTGCCAGATAATGAGGGAGTTCCAGATATAAAGGAGCACGGGAAGCAGCGTGGCCTACTGGATAGACCACGGACCCGGGAGTCAGCAGGTCATGGATTCTAATCCCAGCTCCCCTTATCTGCTGTGTGACCCCGGACGAGTCGCTTCACTGCTCTGGGCCTCAACTGCCTCATCTGTACAATGGGGAGTGAGACCGTGAACCCCACATGGGACAGGGACTGCGTCCAACCCGGTTTGCTTTTAACCACCCCAGCGCTTAGTAGATAGTGAGCGCTTCAATACCATAGTCATTATTAAGGGAGGGCATGAGCAAGAGGTCATCATGAAAGAACTGCAAGAACAAAGCACAGTCGAGTTTGGGGCATGAGAACGTTATTATGAGTGTCAGGGTCGGGGCCTCGAGGTTGCTACATATCGAAGCGTACTCTCCCAAGTACATAGCTCAGTGGTCCGCACGCAGTGAAGCACTCAATAAATGCCACTGACTTGAAAGTGGGGAAACTGAAGCTTCTGGAGTTTTCAGCCAATCTACGCACCATTTTCTGGTGAGTACATCCCTGGGCAGCAATTGAAAGCAAATCACAACTTCTCAAAATGTAAAACAGCCAATTCACAGGAACATTGCTCGAGCAAATCAGAGACTATGTTGGAATGTTTTGCAATTAACCCAAGTAGTGAGGAGCCGTACAGGAAAGGAAAACGGTCAGCTCTTGACAAAATGATTATCAATGCAAACTACGCTAATTTCGAACTTTGTCAGGAACAGCACGGTTTGAACAAAGGCCTTTCAGATCATCTCGTCTTGTGCCGCCGAGTCGTCTCCGACCCACGGCGACGCCACGGACGCATCTCTCCCAGAATGCCCCACCTCCTTCTGCCATCGTTCTGGTAGTCTATTCAGAACTTGGTAAAATACAGAAGTGGTTCCCCATCGCCTCCTTTTGCAAAGTCAACTCGAATCTCCAACCTCGACTCCCTCCCGTGCCGCCGCTGCCCAGCACAGGGGTGTTTTGATTCGTAGCCGACGGCCTTCCACTCGCTAGCCGCGGGCCAGGCTAGGAACGGAATCGGTAGGCCTCCGCTTGACTCTCCCTCCCGTAGCGGAGACTGGTAGAGGTCTGGAAACTCTCTAGGTGCGACCCTGAGAGGGGTCGGACCATCTACATAAGTAAATGCGTATGTCAACCTATTAGATTACATGTGCAAATGGTAGAATGGCAAGTCTTCCCTTTCACTTGTGACTGCGGCAGTTAGAACACAGGGCAGGAAGCCAGGGTCTAGATGGTTCCCGCTAAACATGAAAGATAATCCCATCCTTCAACCCACATTAAGTGTCCCAACCTCCATCTTGCATTTGCAGCCCTGTATATTGGTGGTCTTGACCCTTCCCACCCCGGTTCACCCCCTCCCTCGTTCCCCCTTTCTATTCCCCAGATCTCACCCCCAACACCGCTGGGTTTTCTCATGCCACCTCAGGTTGAACAAGGGCCCCGCCCCAGCCCGATAATGCAGTTGAGTAACCCTGTCAGCCCCCTTTATTCAATTCAGTCTGACAGGCGACCTCTAACTGGAGTCGGCTAGAACCACTCCCTTAGGAAATTCGCCCTCTGCCAGTTGCCCGAGGGAACCCGTAAGCCAAGTCTTGGACTATTGAAGTCCAAGGTAATGAAAACAAAGTGCAACACTGGCATCCCTTCTTGGACGGGACTTGAGCGTGTCCCTTTCTCCGTAGCCAGTGTAGGAAACGTCTCAGACCTTTGAACCGTTAACCCAGCACTTGCCCTTAACCAAAGGATGACAGATTTCATCGGTCACGTGGGACCCGGCTTGGCTTGGTGGAAAGAGTAGGGGCCCGGGAGTCCGAAAGACTTGGAATCTAATCCCATCTTTGCCGCTTGTCTGCTGTGACCTTAGGGAATGGAGGTGAAGGGAAGGTGGGGGAGAATCAGCCACTTTTTAATGTCTTGAAAAAAAGGTAACTGAGTCACAAGTGACTACCTAAGGCAAACAGGGATTTAAGACGGCGAGCCCCACGTGGGACGGGGACTCCCGCCAACCCGATCTGCTCGTATCCACCCCAGCACTTACTACAGTGCCTGGCCCACGGTAAGCGCTTACCACCACTCTTACCATTGCAATAAATGGGATTGTGCAACTCGACAGGTAAAATATCTCCATATCTTTTAATAGTACCTCAGCTCACCACTTCCAAACCAAAAACCTATTCATCTTTCTACATACAGGCAAACATCGTCAGGTTATAAAGCAGAGGTTCCAGTATCTCTTGGCAGAGTAATGAACAAAAAGATTGAATACAACTTGGCATTAGGGCTGCTGAACCATGCTTCAGAACACATGCACAAGGGGGATGTAAAAACTCCCCCCAAAGTCTGTTAAGTAGAGGCAAGCATACAAAACACTCCACACAAAGATCCATGAGAAAAATGACTCAACTAGAAACAGTCACTCATTCTCCAAAGTGGGCGCGTCACATACAGTTTTGTGGGAGTTACTTTTATTTGGAAGTGAAGTTAGAACTTGAACTATCGATACAAATGCCAAGATACTACACAAAACATCCACAGGTACTTTTCATCATCTTTGAATTGTTCACAAACATTTCCTACATAAATCAACATACAGAGAAATGGTACATCTTTGTTTAAGTCTGCATACAATGGAAAAAACAATATATATATTTTTTTTTACAAAGTGTAACCAGTAGACACCAGCAAATTGACATTTTCTCTGTCTACATGTGAGAAATACCTAATAAGAATTTATTCAGCCTGTCATACAACCAAGTGGAATTCTGATGTATCAACTTAACTGCCAATTGGGCTTCGGGTGTGTACCTATATCATTTTAAAAACTTAAATTTGTCAGTGTTCCCCAGCTCGATTCTGCTCCACAAATCACTAACTTAGAAAATTGTGCAAGTGGGGAGGGGGGAAGCGTTTGCAAAACCAGCTTGTTGCATGAGTGAATGTGCTGCAATTTCTTCCCAAGCAATGGACTTTCAAGCCATCAAGATGTCAATGGGGCTCAATTTGCCAAGACATATGACTATATCCAAGAGGAGATACGCCTATATCCACAGAGGAGCTACGCCTATATCCACAGAGGAGCTGAAAATCAAACTTAGTGTTTAATTAGTGCTGCTTTAGAGGCTTAAGGGGGAATGGAGGTGAAGGGAAGGTGGGGGAGAATCAGCCACTTTTTAATGTCTTGAAAAAAAGACCACCAAAAATAAGTTCACTAAATTTATTTTAAAAATCATAAAACGTTTCTTACAAAAGAGCATTACAGTCTGCACACTGCTCTGAATGGATGCCGGGGACATGTGGATTTCACTCTTTCCCCCAGCCCCACCCCCCTCAAAAAAATTAGTGACCACAAAAGCAAGGTGTTCACAATAGTTAACAGGAGGGGGGGGATTTAAACACCAACAATGAACAAAAATAAAGTCACTCTCTCTGCTGCTGTTTCAAAATTCCAATGTTAGTTTTGCGCACCCCTCCCCCAACCCTGTTTGTAAGGAACTAAAACATTACAACTGGTGAACAGCAAAGATTTCACTACACCTCAAATGCAGAACACCTATGAAGCAGAGGAATGTTGGCTTTTTAAACAGAAGCAGATAAAAAAAAAAGATGCAGGACTCCTTCAGTTCTTCACTAGTCTTAGAAAAACTTTCCAGAATACTGCTTCACACTATAAAAAAGAAAAAATATCTTGCATTAGAATCCTTCAACATCTGCATACTGCTTCACACTATAAAAGAAAAGAAAAAAAATGCGAATTAGAATTTTTGTACATGACATCTTGCATCAACAATTTCAAACAAGTCAAATTTTAATAAGTTCAGCAACTAACCTAATCGTCTACGTTTTAGAAAGCGAACCATTACGAACCAATCTAAGCCCAACATTAGAAAAAAGTCCTCCTCTAAAACAGATAGAGCAGAATTTAGAGAGTGGAAATTTAAAAGGTGTTAATACTTGGCAGAAAAAGACAAGGAAGGTTGCCAGTAAGGTGTGAAATGCTGCATTTAAACAGCACCAATCATTTGCAACTTGTCCTGTAGAGGCATGGTCTGTGCCATATGGCAGACTGCGATTTGTTGTCGATTTAGTTATCTACAAACAACAAAATCACTAGTCTTCCACACAGAACTAGACCAACGTCCACTGAAATCTTCTATATATTCTACAGGCTCTATATAAATTTTCTACAAGTACTTTTTTGCAGCAGTTTTCACCAGAAAGGAGGACTGCTTGGTTAAGGCTTCTTCCAGTAAGATTAGTGAAGGAAGGTCTCTTTCCATTTTAGTATGAAAGCAAAGGAAGAAAGATCAAAGCAAAGCTACCAAGAACTTTTAGAAGTTAGGTCCCAAAAACAAGACCATGGCTTCTTAAAAAAAAAAACCAAAAAACCAAAAAAAACCAAAAAACCAAAAACCAAAAAAAGCCACCCATTGAGAATGAAGGTTTAGTTCTTAAGGTGTAAGGGTTAGCCTTAAAATTAACTTATCTTTTATTATTAGACTTCAACTTACCTGTTCTGCAGTAAATACTGTGCATTCTGAATCTGGTCCTGTGTTCCTGTAATGGTAATAATGCGATCCTCCGACCCTTCCAAAGGCTCATCTATTTTGATTGAAGCCCCTGATTCATGGCGTATTTGTTTGATCCGCTGGCCCCCCTTGCCAATAATGGATCCAGCCAACTGGAAGTGAGCAGGGAAAGGAAAAAAATCAATATACAACTTTTTAAAAATGCCCCCTGAATCAAATAACTTAATGATCAGGTTCTAATAGTCTTTAATCAAAGCCCTTGTCAGTTGCCCCCCTCCACCCACTTCCAGAAAAGAGGTAAATTGAGAAATGCCTGCCCTCTATCCTCATTTCTTCAAGTGGTACAATTTACTGCTTGGAGAAATGAGTTGGACAAGACACTGGGGAAACCCTGCCAAAATTGAATCCATACCAAAGTGATTTCATCCTCTCAATAACTCAATGCTAAGGCTCTTTTGCTAATCAACTTCAACCTAGGGATTTAAAGTTATTAGCTAAATTTAGGTTAGGACTAAGAATGTTTTTCCAGGCTATTTGAACAAGGAGAGCCAGATGGAATTAAGGACCATCCCCCTTCCTGGTGATCCTGGCTAGGATTCAGATCAAGGAAGTTCAAAATGAAAATAACCCCCATCATCCTTTGTCCCTGTCAGAACTATGACATATTATTTTAAGTGGAATTACTAAGTCTTAACATTTAGCATCTACCCAACTTCCCCTCAAACTTAAATGATGTGCAAATACAACTTAAAAATGAAGTACTTACATCTTTGGGAATAGTTACTTGTGTTGTAATGATGGGTCCACCAAGATCACCATACGAACCACGACCCCCTGCGTAGGAATAATCTGAATCAAGTCATAAGCATCACATTCTCCAAGCATGAAAATTACAGAAAATAAATAAATCAGTCAAAAAAAACTTACCATATCCAGAACCACCCTAAGAACCAAGGAGACAAAAAAAAACCAAACAAAAACTATTAGTATGTTTGCTAAGATATTTAAAATGAAATAGCAAGTGGTGAATATTACAGGTTTAGGAAGCTAGTGTCTAGTAAGACACATTAGCACCAAGAACTTTCACATTCATTTAACTCTGAAACGGCCCCTCCTATACATAAAGGGAAGGTCAAATTACAAGTCTGTTCAATAGCATGGCATGTGTCGAAATTAATTAGGATGTCAGGTGATCTTAGCTGACATTTGGATATGCCACCTTTGTGTAAAATAATCCCCCGTTTAGATCGTAGGGTGATTCCCACTCATCTGCTATTCAGAACACCAGATGCTTGGTATCCCAACTATCTCAACTAATGGAAACATGAATTTAATTGTAATAGTTCAGTAAAACTTAGCACAGCACTGCAACTACATTTTTTTGGTCACCTTTTGAAAATGACTTCTGAACAAGTCAAATCAATGGGAAATAAAATCGAAAATAATTTGGTATATACATGAAGTACAGAACTCATGCAGCAGAGTTTGGGTCCTCCTCCCAACCATGTCTCTCGCTTCACTTTCTCTCTCAGGCCTTTCCTATCCCATTAGTACTGATCAGCTCTCTGAAGCAATGCTGTGCTAGATCAGAACAATTGTGTCAACAGCTCTTCATAGCAACGGGCACTTACTGACAGTTGCCCTGCTTGACCCAGACCCTATCAACTTAGCCCATCTCACTGCATTTGCTCTGTACACTCTGGCTCCTAGGTGGTCCTCTAGCCCGTGCTGTTCCTTCTTCCCTCCCCAGAAGAAACCACAGCTCAGCCCATCTTTAAAGTTCCCCATAAAAACCTCACTTCCTCAGGAAGCCTTCCCTATAAAAATGCGCACCGTTTCAATTTCAGCCACCCTTAACAGGCATTTTTATACATGTGTATTTTTACTTGGACTCTTCATTCCGTCCTTTGACCACAAACCTTACTGCGACCGCCCTCCCATTTTACCCTCTCACATGTAAAAAATTTCATCACCAACTGTCTTAGGGATGCCCCCAATTCTCTCTGGAATTCTGAGGATACTGCTGCTACCTGAATGCTACTGCCTGGGAGATGTACTAGTCCCAACTGCACACGGCTCCAACCGGGGCCAGAGAGGCATCTACCGAAAGTCCTCCAGCTTCTTCAAGTTTGAGGAATTAGTAGGAATGGAGACAACTCCATTTCTCCCACCCCCCACAATCCTTTCTCCCACTGCACTGCTTTCTCCACTCAGCCTCCCTCTGAACCAGGGAGCCGCAGGAACCCCGGATCCTCTTGCGTCTTGGCTCCCGCTACCAGATTCCGAAGACTAATAGCATGTGCATACTCAATTCTCACCTCCCACTTCTCTCTTTGCCAGGGCAGACTCCCTTCTCAAAACACCTCCATGCACCATCTCTCCCACAGCCCAGACCCATCTCCCTTGCCTGGCTTTCTCCATCTCTCCCCACCCACATATCAGATGTGTGGGCATTTTGTGGGGGAAAACTGTGCTTAGTTTAAGAAAGATTTCAGTATAGATAGAATAGGTACACTAAGCCTGTGATACTCAACCTGTGCATCAACACTAAGCCCGTGATACTCAACCTGTGGTTCATAAGCCATTTGCCATTCTGAAGGGCTCCAGGTGTCTATTGCCGAGTCCCAGGTCTCGTCAGCACTGAAACCAACCTGTATCACATGGGTAACAGAAATTTTTTTTTGCTCAATTGCTGCTAATGATCAACCCAAACCCAAGGAAATAAATTGGCTTTGTATCACAGCCCAGAAACAAGACTTTGGGTGCCGTCACCCCTGCTCAAGGCACCTTCAGAAACACTGATGTGGGTATTATTAACCTGTCCACCGGCATCGTATCTTCTCTTTTCGGATGACGCCTAAGCAGGACCAGTTTACTTTAAAGAGGGCTTGTGACCTCTATAAATGGGCTCAACACTGTTTTCAGAAGGAAGAATAATCCAGTTTGTAGTCACAAAAGCCACCCCAGTTAGAAAACTACGTGGATCAACCAGAATTAAAAATAGCTCACCATGCCATCGTAACGGTCTCCAGGTCGGCCTCTTCTATCGTATCCCATGAGATCGCTGAAACCGATAGACAGGTTCCATGGGTTAATACAGATGGCCAAACTACTCCCAAAGAACAAGCAGAAAAGAAACCCAAGCTGGTACTCTAGAAAGCAGTACTCTGCCAGGCATTCCAAAAGACAACTTACCCTCCTCTAGGTGGAGGGGGAGGAGGGAGAGGAAGATTCCGAGCTCTGCTACCACCCCGGCCCCCACGACCAGGAGGTGGTGGAGGCGGTCCTCGGCGAGGGCTCATGTCATCATAATCTCTTCTGGACGGAGGCATGGGACGCCCACCACGTCCTGGGGGCATCCGATCAAAGCCACCCCTTCCACGCATGGGGAATCCCACAGGACGCCCTCTTCGGTCATCAAACATTACGGTGAAACCGCCATAGTCATAGGTTTCGTCATAGAAGTTGGGATCGTATGGCTGTGCTCGTCCTTTGATAGGAGACTAAGTTAAATGGGGGAGAAGATACTTAGCACATTTATATGCCAAAGAAATGAAGTCAGGTCATGTCTTTATACAATGCCACCGAATCAAGTTCCGGAACACTCTACATTTATTTTCCTACCGTCCACAAGGTCAACAAGACACTTTCATACCACATTGAGCTTCCGTTTAACTTGAACAAGAATCCCTTCTACACCCTGGAAACATTACACCTTGTTTTCACACCAAATAAACATGGCAAATCAGGCTTCACGTTTTCCCTGAGTCCTGTAATTGCTATGCGCTTTGTAAACATTCCCAGACTGAATTACAATGAACTTGAAATTCTTGGATCATTTGGATCAAGATTAAGCAATGCACAAGTATTGTGCATAATTAGAAATTAAAATGGAAGTCAAACTTCTTCCACGCTAAGCATTAATTAGAACAAGGATGTAAAGTTTTACCTCAGAGATCAGATCGAGAATGATTTTTATGCACTCCACAACTCTATCAGGCTTCCCACCAATGAGGACGACTCTATCGGTGGAATGAGGGCAGCATTCCTGGAAAAGCTTGATTGTAGTCTGAGTGTTCTGTAAATCAAACACATTTAAGAAATTGAATAACCTGTGATGGTTTCTTCTCAATCCCAAGAATGACAAAATTAGAAATTTGGGGGGGGGGGGGAGAGAGAAGAAACACAAAGTGTCTAAGCAGGTACGGGGCAACGAGAAATATTTTGCCCTCCCCAAATGATCAGAAGCCTTCTACAACAATACAAGAAAGAGGCCTTTACCTCTCGAAGCTCCTTGATTTTAGCACCCTTGACACCAATAATTCCTCCCGCCAGACTCTGGTGAATCAACAGTCTTAACTCGCAGTCAAAGTCGCTTCCTTTATAGTGTTGGTACTGTGGATTGAGATTTACAGAACTTTAGTACAGAGTAAGTTACCAACACACACTTATCCGGTAATTAAAATCATTCCATTATATTGTTGCAGTCAGCAACCTGAATATTTCAATATTCATTCAATATTTCAATAACTTTACCAGTTATTTGCTTAAATATCCTCAATAGCCAGGCCCATAAAGGACATTCTGCAACACCTTAAAAAACTATTTTTTCAGGTCCTGCAACACCATACCCACACTGCAGCCATTTAGCATGTCGCTGTTACCACAATTACCATTAACATTCAAATAACACCATAATTAAAAATGACTGCAAAACACTTTGCAAATGTAGTTATATTCCCACTGCAGCATGGAGCAGGGTCAACAGTGAGTCGTAATACCATTTATTTCACATTTTCAAGTGTTCCTCTAGAGATGGGAAAAGTGTGTTAAGTGTTAAAATATAATTGTTCCTATGGGCCAGGCTCCATACTTCAGTGGGGTTCAATGGCACTATGACATACATTTAAGCATTCCACAGCATCAGATTCGAGCGGGAGCTGGCTGGTTGCAGTGGGTGATGGCAACTGCAGGCCCTGAAAGTAGAAAAATAAAAGTAATAGGTTAAGTGTCTAATGTGATCAGGCTATTGTAGCATATATTGGTAAAGCTACCACAATTCAGTGCCTACAGCTACTTTCTGAACTAGCTACCACTCCAATCGCACCGACTATTCTTCTCCCTCACGATATACAAACGCCCTTTACAAACCACCCCCTCCCCAGTTATCGTGCCTCATTTCGGCCCCGTCATTTCCACTTAAAGAACCCCTCTACTAAAAATTTCCACTCAGCCTAATGTTATATTAAGGATGATGGTCAAAAGGACAAGACCCTCCATGCTACAATTCCAGAAGTGGCCAGCCTGATGTGTCAAAGGAGTTTGGTATGACTGCTCAATCAACTTCTCCAATGCCCTGGCAAATGATCCTATTACCACCCCCCACCTCCAACCACCCAAAATCACACACAGCTAAAACATCCCTTTAAATTTCTAAATCCAATATATATATAGAAGGGCCTACCTCTTCCAGGGTAGGGATGATTTTCTTCAGAATTTCTCCAATTGTTTCAATATCTGCACTGATACTCAATATGCTGTCAAATACCAGATATATCAGTACAGAAAAGTGGGAGAGAAGAGAGTAAGTTTTGGGTCCATCCAGATTTTATCAAACTTTACAGAACGCAGTACACATCTAATATTCCCCATTCACAACAGCCTATTTATAGAACGGACATGCATTTTGGTTTATGCCCAATACATACACGATAGTTACAGATTAGATCTTGCAGAGATAGAATGGGCTTTTGGAAGGGCTCAGATTAAGTGGGCAAGAAATTGACGCAGAACTGAAGCAGAAGTGAATATTCACGTTCCCCGCCACCACTAATTTAGGTTACCCTCGCTATTACATCGGTAAAACTGGCACACCTTCTCATAGGAAAAGTAGGGATATGCAAGTGGTGAACATTATATTTGGAGAAAGGTTATGAGACCAGTTAGAAATTAGATCACTAATGGGCTCTGCAAGAAAACAAATACAAATGCGAGACAAAAAACAAAGACAACACAAATGAGAAGTGAAGAAGAGTGATCCAGAGTTAGCATTTCATCAGAAAAAATTATGAACAGGCAATGTCAGGGAGTAAGGTGGGCCACAAAAGACAGAGCGAGAGGCTATTTTGAAACAATCTGATTTACAATGCAGCAAATATATGCAACACTTGAAGCTGTGCTCCTTCCATCGAAATAAAATTAGTGGATTTGTTTGGGTGGGCAACTCACGGTAAAAGTTCAGTGACAAAAAAGACTTAATGGGGAAAATAAGACAGAAACTTGAAATACAATACACCGTCTATAGGGGATACTATTTAATTATATAAAGGCAGGTAATAAAATACATTTCTCTCTTTCTAATCAGGCAGTGAGGCATAAACTGTTGGGACATACCGCTCGGGGCCACTGCTGTCTGGGACTGAAACACTGGCATTGTACTGCATTGGTCATTGGCGTTCGTGGATGTTGGCATTGGGCATGGGCATTCAATCGGAAGTTGTCAAGTATGGTACCCGTTTGGCAACGAGCACATTTTTGGGCATAGCCAACCAGGGTTTTCACATGGGCGTTCAGGGGCGGATGGGCCAACGTCATGGTGGGCAACGCAGGGGCAAGTCGATCCAGTACATGGGCAACGGAGATATATGGCCAAAAAAACAAGGAGAGGGAAAAGGGGGGAAAAGCAATAAATTTAAATTTAATACAAACTATACTCATTACTCTCAATTAATGAAACAAGCTTTAAGTTGTTCTGAAGACTAACACAATTCCTCTACATTTGATTGTGCCTTCACATAAGGACTCTTATATGACGGTTCCAAGTATTCTTTTTACGTGTAACAAATCTTGTTTCAGTAGCAGGCTGGCTCATGAGGGTAGACACAAAACCTGTCTGTCGTGACTCAAAAGTAATCCTGAACAAATGGGGAAATTAGTGACCCAGATGATTATATACCTCATCTGGATTTAAGAAGAGAGCATTGGAAAAGTAAAACCCTAGCTGCTGAGTAAAACCACTCATGTAAGTTTTTGGGCTTATTCCTGGGTTCCAGAAGGCAAGCTTGCAAACTTTAAAAAAAAAACAATTTTTCAGTTCAGTTTACATAGGTAAGAAGAACATACAAAGATCTGCGACCGAAAGAGAAACAGAATACTGTCAAATAGGGTTCAACAGTCACAATTGCCTCAATTTTAGAAAGATGTTAAACATAAGGGGGTGTGGAGACTAGGAGAAATCATTCAAGAGTTTTAGTGTCAAAGTCCTATAAATACACTCGCTGCTGGAGGTGCCCATAGTGAATGTGTCTAATCACAAGAGTCAACCCACTATAAAATCTGAAGGAAATCACAATCCTTAACTGCTCCCAGATTAAAGAATAAGTTCCTGCACTATTCTCCACTTAGGCTGAAGTCATGCAATCTTTACATTAATGACTTTGTGCTTCGGTGCAAGCTGTCAGAACAGATGAATGGTTTGGAAATTTAAAAATCCATCTATCTTTGGGTTAAAATCAGCCACCGGTAATGTTTCTCAGTGATTCTGCAACTGACTCACACAAGTGAAATAATGCGATTAAGGGCTTTTTAAGCATTGTCAATATTTCTAATTAAGTAATCTTAGTTGAAGTGTATAATTTGGTGAATTTGTTAGGAAGAAAAGAGGTCTGTTAACACAAACCTCTCACATGGCTCAATGAGTTTAAATTACAACAGAAACGGCAAACCCTGACATCACCTATACTCACAATCATTACAAATGATTTATTAGCTAGGCTGTTAAATGAGGACTCAGATTGAATTTTAAATTTCTAGAAACATGTAAAACAGAACCTGACTTTTAAAGGCAATTCAAACTTAAATACTTACGTCAGTACGAAGGGCTTTGATATTTTTCCCTCCTTTCCCAATGACTGCCCCGGCGTTCTAAGGGGGGGAAAAAAATACAAGCTTGAATTTTGACCATGTGCCTATCAAACTGAAGCAAAGTCTCATCGTACAAAACCGTGCACTTCAATTAGTCATGATTTTCTTTATATACAACTGTACTTCCCAGCCCCTAGTGAAATCCAGATTCCTCACTAAGCACCTCCAGTTGCAATTTCTGCCAAGTATTTTTTTTAACTGAACAGGCAATGACGATACACAGCAACCATGCTTAGAAGCAGCAGCTAGAAACAACTAAACCACTTTCAGGTTTCTGTATGAAAAATAAAATCCACTTCCACCTTTGAAATGAAGACCTTTTATTAGTAGTCTCATTTTAATCCGTGCTAAGGATCTAAAGATGCTTCCTCCCCAAAGAGAACTACTCTCGCAAATGGCCCACATTCGCCCAATTCAATAAAAGTAACCATACCTTGCTCTGAAGCAGGATGCGCAATTCAACCATCTCATCAGTGTTGCGCGATCTCTTAAAGGCCTGCTCTTCTTCCATATCTTCTGCAGGACGTTTGCCTAAAAATTAAACATCAAAATTACAAGAAATAGCAACACAACCTTTTTTTTTTAAACTTTTCTGCAATTCTGACCTCTCGTCTCTAATGCTTACTAGGCTGTATCTGAATGTACTATTGCTAATGGGAGGTAGGTTCTTTAAAAGGCCATTAAATCCCATTACATTAGTATGTTGAAAGCGCAGATCAATCTAAATTTTGATTCTCTAAAGTCTGGCAGCGGGCACGGCATAAATGGAAAAATACATCGAGTTAATCATTAAAATAAACGATTTATAGATATATCACTTGCAATTCTTAACCCAATTGTGTACATTTAAGAGCCGCAATATAAATATGGCCACTTATACAAGCTTTTCAAAGGCTGAAATAAAAACTAGATTTATGACCATAACCAACATAGCTACTTTCTAAACTATGCACCGCACAAACCAGTATTAAAATCGCAGTTATGCATCTGTCCCGGAACACTTTCTCATTTTAGGTCAGTACCCTTTTAGTAGCCATTAATGTAAAAAAAGATTTACTTACCAAACTCACCATTAGTTTCGGTGTTGGGGAAGGTTTCTTCCGGCTGTTCAGTCTCCATTTTCTTCAGTTAAATCGGTAGGCAATCTGTCAAAAAGAATAAACAGGTTAGTACACTCGACATATTAGGAAGCAAACTGAGCATCTCGCTAGAGAGAGCAGGCACAAGTGGCTCCGCTTCTAGAACCTACCAGTATTATATATCCTCGCAGAACTGAAGTGTTCTGGGCGGGATCAAAAACTGACACCCTAGTACTGCAGTAGCCTATAAAAATGAACACAAATCAGTGTCGATTCTGTTCATTTACTCTTATTACTGAGTTCTGACTAATGAAGGCCGATTTGTGTTCCGTGACAATTTCTAAAAAAAAAAAAATTAAAAAAACTATTAATGACCCAATTCCACCAGTGATATTAAATCGAAGAAGATCTGGGCACGATTTCTAAGGGATCGAATAAAGGGTATACAAATGGAATCCAACAATCCAGTTGCCAGTTTCATTGCAGCAAATTTATTTTACACTACCTCAATAGAGCCATTCATGCTTTCACCCATATTTTCGAAAGAGATACTTTCGATGTTCTCTCAGTAATATCGGCCTCATTTGGATCAAAACTTGTGGAGTGCGAACTACGCAATTAGAATCCGATAAAGACAATTTATTGGGCCGTTTGTCCTGAAAGAACAGAGAACTCTCCCCCGCCCCCCGCGGAATTCAATTTCATTAGCGAAAGGAGATATTTGGTAAACGGCCCGTTTTAGTCGGCACAAGCTGCGTAGTCGAAACTACTAAAACTAAAGACGGAACTAATGGCAAATAATCTCACCTAATTTCGGTCGTCGCCCCCCCCCCTTAAACGGTGATCGCCTCTAACGCACACTAAAGTCATTTCGTTTAAAATTTAACACCGCGAAATTTTGTTCAAAAAAAAAAATCGCGCTAATATTCCGGCTAGTTTTTCTTTTCCGGGAGACGCTATTCCCTACAAAGAGGGTGGGAGAATTAGAGGCGTAAGAGAAGACGCCCTCCCCGAGGCAGGAGACGACACGTGGCCCGAAGAAGGCGGCCGCTGGCCAACGACTATGAGATAGCGGAGGGTTAAATCGGCGGGTTCCCCCGTTTGCGACTTCGAACGAGCGCCACCTCGCTCCTCGTCGCTCCCATTCGGGTACCCGGGCACAATAGGGGATGGCGGGCCCGCACATCCCGAGCCTCTCACAAGCTCCGCCCTTCCCCCCCCCCCCGGGGCAAAAATCACGGCCTCGCAAGAAGGACCCGTTTATTCTATAATCCCTCCGTCCCTCCCCGCCTCTCGTCTTCCCCCCACCCCGGGACGCCCGTACCCGAACGATAGTTGTTCGAAACGCGCGAGGGGACTGAAGAAATGCAGCTCCTCTCCTCACCAGATCCGACTGGAAAATGGCGGCCCCTGTAATGGCGCCTACGTGCAAATAGGCGGAGCTTCTCCTCCCCTCCCCCGCTCCCGCCCTTCCCCCACCACGCGCTCAGGAGGATTTCGGCTCCCCCTCCCCCTCCCCCCCAACGCCGCCGCCGCCGAAGACAAAGCGTCCAAAGCTGGCCCCTAACCACTGCACGATCCTCCCCGCCCCCCCCCCACTAACCACCCCCGCCGGGGCCGCCCGAGCGGGGCCTGCCCACACCCGCCCCGAGATCACGCAGCGCCGCAGACGGCACCTCCAGCCCCCAGCCAAGCGACACTGCCAGCCCGGAGGGGCGAAGGCGGGCCCCGAATACAGGATCGCCCTCCGATGGAGGGCGACTACTTCTTTCCCCTACCCTCCGGGCCCCGGAGGAATTACCGCGAGTCGCGAAAAAATGGCGGAGGACGGCCTCCGAACAGCTCGCACTAGCTTTTTCCACCGCCCACATCGCCCAGCCACCACCGTTCCGGAGGCGGGCGCCGACCCGGGCCCCTTTGGCGCGTTCCCTCCCCGGGCCCGATCCATACCTCGCGGGGCCGCCTCGTCAACGCTGCCACCTCCTCGCGACGATTTAGGACAAGACAGAAGGAGCGCAACCCCCTCCCGGTGCCCCCCTTCTACCACAAAACCGCGCGCCCCATCTCCGCGCCTCATTGGCCACTCACCCTCCGGGGGTGGCGCGAGGCCGACGCTATTGGCCAGGGGCACTGTCACTCAGCGCGCGGGCGAAGGCGGGAGCCCCGCCTTCCGTCGGCGCCTCCCTGCAGGCTGAGAGGGCAATAGGGGCCTCGAGCCCTTGCCTCAAGACGCCATTACGATCTCTTCGGAGAGACCGCCCGCAGGCCGCCCGATCCCCCGACGCGCTTAACTCCCCCCCGCCTCCCCCTCCCATTTACCTAGAGATCCCGAGGGAGCGAAACTCCGACGGCTTCGAGATAGGTGCTGGGGAGAAACGGAGGATAATGGCGTCTTCCGTCCTCTCGCCTCAAGCACCCTCTTCCTCTCCTCTCGCACACGCTAGTGCCGAGGGGCTAACATCTCACGAGATTTAAGGGAATCTCGCGCGCTCATGCGCGCGCAGCAAAGGGGTGGGGGAGGAGGGGTTCGAAGCCCGAGATCTGGCGCGCCAAGGGAGAAGCCGAGGGCGCGAAAGTCGGGGAGGGAGGTGGAGGGGGGCGCGGAGGGAGCGGTCGCGGTGAGCCGAGGACGGGCCTTTGCCTGCTCCTTCCCGCACCCTCTTCCCCCTCTCTCCTCCCCCAGCGCAGTGGTGGCGGGTAAGTGTGGCCTCGGCGGACGCGACTACCGTTCACCCTGCGCCCCCTGGCCCTCAGAGGACTCGGCTTCCCCCTATTCTTCCTGGAGGAGAAAGAGGCGTCCTCAGTGGCTCACCGCCCCCTTAAACGGGGCTCGAGAACGGGTCGACACGTGCTTGTTGGAACCCGGCGCACCTTGGCCGGTCCCTGCTAAACTCCAGTCAACGGGGATGGTGTTCTCGAGCCCCCGATCTGGGGTTGTTTTTCTTCTTCTTCTGTGTGCAATCACGGTCTGCGGGGGCCCTGCCCTTGGCCTCCCCTGGGGTTTCTCGACGTGGTTTCGCGGCCACCACGGTTGGATGCCAAAAGGGCGAGTGGTGGGGGCACATGATACCGTAAATGATAGCGGTTCATTTTTTTCCGAAATGAGACGCCCCGTCCAAGTATAAAAGTCCCAGAGCATCCCCTTCGCCGTTTTAACGTGGGGCCCACGGTTACGTTAGGATCCAGAATTTTCGTTCCTTAATTACTTTGACTCCACGCAGCCACTACTTTTCGTCACTTATGGGGTGATTTACTGCTTTTTTTTCTTTTGCTCAAGTACAGAATTCTCGAGAAAGAATACAGTACCACAGAGTTGGTGGCTATTAGCCGTTCACGGACCCCTGCTGATCGGGAATAGCTTTTCCATGAAAAGTGTCACTTCCACCATAGGAAAACTCGTATTCGAGGAATATGACACATTTAAAATATACATACGTTTATAAATTAAATACATTTAAAATTTAAGTGTTTATAAGAGAAGCAGCATGGCTCAGTAGAAAGAGCAAGGGCTTGGGAGTCAGAGGTCATGGGTTCGAATCCCGGATCTGCCATTTGTCAGCTGTGTGACAGTGGGCAAGTCACTTCACTTCTCTGGGCCAGCACGATCTGGGCATGTCACTCCCCTTCTTAAACAACTCCAGTGGTTGCCTATCGACCTCCGCTCCAAACAAAAACTCCTCACTCTAGGCTTCAAGGCTCTCCATCACCTTGCCCCTTCCTACCTCTCCTCCCTTCTCTCTTTCTACCGCCCACCCCGCACGCTCCGCTCCTCTGCTGCCCACCACCTCACCGTCCCTCGGTCTCGCCTATGCCGCCGTCGACCCCTGGGTCACGTCCTCCCGCGGTCCTGGAACGCCCTCCCTCCTCACCTCCGCCAAACTGATTCTCTTTCCCTCTTCAAAACCCTACTTAAAAATCACCTCCTCCGAGAGGCCTTCCCAGACTGAGCTCCTCTTCTCCCTCTACTCCCTCTACCACCCCCCCTTCACCTCTCCGCAGCTTAACCCTCATTTTCCCCTTTTCCCTCTGCTCCTCCCCCTCTCCCTTCCCATCCCCACAGCACTGTACTCGTCCGCTCTACTGTATATATTTTCGTTACTCTATTTTGTTAATGAATTGTACATCGCCTCGATTCTATTTAGTCGCCATTGTTTTTACGAGATGTTCTTCCCCTCGACTCTATTTATTGCCATTGTTCTTGTCTGTCCGTCTCCCCGGATCAGACCGTGCGCCCGTCAAACGGCAGGGACTGTCTCTATCTGTTGTGGACTTGTTCATCCCAAGCGCTTCGTACAGTGCTCTGCACATAGTAAGCGCTCAATAAATACTATTGAATGAATGGGCCTCAGTTCCCTCATCTGTCAAATGGGGATTAAGACTGGGAGCCTCATGTGGGACAACCTGATTACCCTGTATCTACCCCAACATTTAGAACAGTGTTTGGCACATAGCAAGCGCTTAACAAATACCATCATCATTATTATTAATGAAAAGAGCCTGGACTTGGGAGTCGGAGGTTATGGGTTCTAATCCCAGCTCCCTCACTTGCCATCTGTGTGACTTTAGGCAAGTCACTTGACTTCTCTGTGCCTCAGTTCCCTCATCTGGAAAATGGGCATTAAGACTGTGAGCCCCACCTGGGACACCTGATAACCTTGTATCTCCCCCAGAGCTTAGAACAGTGTTTGGCACATAGTAAGCGCTTAACAAATACCATCATCATTATTATTATATAAACCCGATCTCATGGTTCACCACGAGGAAGCTATTGTAATCAATCAATGCTATTTATTGAGCACTTATGACTTGCAGAGCACTGTACTGAGGACTTGAGAGAGTACGATATCACGGGATTAGCAGACACTTTCCCTGCCCATAACAAGTTTACAGTCTAGAGGAATGAATTTACCAGTTAAATTATGTTCGGAGAGCAACCAGATGAACAGGTATGGCGATTTTTAAATCCTTCTCAGTAGCTTCAAACGTGAAGTGAACTTTGAGCAACAGAGTGTGGCACAACAGTGTATTTAAACTGATGAGGTGTCAGTCTTGTATTTAGTGCATATATAACACTAAAAAAGTAAAAAAAAAAAAATTGAATAATGAATGTACTTTGTGTGACCTTGGTGTTATTGTTAGCACTTATTTTTTGAAATATGTCATTTTGTCTTTCACTTCAGGAGACAGCGTCATTCGACTAAGCAGTGGACTGAGAGCAGGCAAGTTACAGCGTTCAAGCCTACTTCAAAGCTGTGAGGAATAACTAATAAAAGTAATTGGGAAATTAACATTTTGATTTAAGACATCTAGCTCCCTGCTACTGATTATTTACTTGACACTTTGGGTGGGGCTCTTGAAGCAGCATGGCCTCGTGGATAGAGCACAGGCCCAGGAGAAGGCCCTGGATTCTAATTCCGGCTCTGCAACTGTCTGCTGTGTGACCTTGAACAAGTGACTTCACTTCTCTGGGCCTCAGTTACCTCGTCTGTAAAATGGCGATTAAGACTGTGAGCCCTATGTGGGACAGGGACTGTGTCCAACCTGATGATCTTGTACCTACCCCAGTTCTTAGTACAGTGCTAAACAAGTACCCAAAAGATTAAATAAATTACAGAAGTTTCCCCATGCATTTCCCGGAGCCAAATCTTCAGGTCGTGATCAAAACGAAGGAGTAAATCTGTGGGGAGAACTCAGCATCTGAGGAAACAAAAGGGTGAGGGAAAACAAAGATAGTTGCACCAGGTTCCCATATGATCCCTCTCTTGCCCTCTTGCTTCCGCTCAAGTTCATTTTTGCATTACGCCAGATGGGAGCCTAATCCTAATCCCTTTCTACTAGAGATTTAAAACAGCTCTAATGTTTACTTCAGAGATTTAGCACTTCACTAAGAATGTACTTTTGGGGTCACCTTCAACGTTAAAGGAATTTTTGAGTGTTATATAGCAAGATACTATTTTTGGTGATAAAGGAAAAACTGATGAAAATGGTTTTGAATAAGAACAAGTAGAAAGAAAGTTTCTAAAACCATAACACTGCCTTAACATCTTCATCTGTGAGCATTAATTCACTGCCCACTCTCTGTGACCAGTGAAATCTATATGGTTTGAGGTTTGATCCCATTAATTTGGTGGGATTCAATGATTGTTGATGCTAACATTAATTAAAACTGGCACCCATTGTTCTAATAGAGCACTTTACCCATAAAAATGTTTCTTAAATCACAATAGATTAGTTAGGGAGTGGGTATTTTCCTCATTTTATAATAATAACTAAGTGAAGCCTTGAAAAACATTTTTAGTATTTGCCATGTACTAAGAAGTGTATATATACTTAGTATGCATATATATAAATAATTGTGGTATTTGTTAAGCATTTACTATGTGCCAAGCACTGTTCTAAGCGCCAGGGTAGTTACAGGGTAATCAGGTTGTGCCACGTGGGGCTCACAGTCTTAATCCCCATTTTACAGATGAAGGAACTGAGGCCCAGAGAAGTTAAGTGATTTGCCCAAAGTCACACAGTTGACAGGTGGCGGAGGAGGGATTAGAACCCAGGACCTCTAACTCCCAAGCCCGCTCTCTTGCCACTAAGCCACGCTGCTTCTCTCTAGTATCAACCATATTCAGTGCTTACTGTGTGCAGAACACTAAGAAGTGTTTGGGAGAGTAATAATAATAATTGTGGTTTTTGTTAAGCACTTACTCTGTGCCAGGCATTAAACACTGTGGTGGATGCAAGCAAATAGGGTTGGACGCAGTCCCCTCCCATGTGGGGCTCACAGTCTCAATCCTCATTTTACAGATGAGGGAACTGAAGCCTAGAGGAATGAAGTGAAGTGATTTGCCCAAGGTCACACAGCAGACAAGTGGCAGAGCTGGGATTAGAACCCATGACCTGATTCCCAGGCCCCGGCTCTATCCACTACGCCATGCTGCTTCTTACAACATAACAGAGTTGGTACAGCACTCTGTTTTAAACCTCTGTAGGATTGGTTTTTCAAGAACCAATTTTCAACTTGTTGGGTGGATGCTGGAGGGAACAATTGCCCTCTCAGTTCTTTTTGATGAAGGGATTTCTCTTTTTTCAAAGGCTCAAGTGGAGGGATTTGGTCTGTATTTTGCTCCTACTCCCTGAAAGTAGGGAGTAACCCAGGAGGAAGGTTGGGAGTATTATGAGCTGTAAAAGAGGGCTAAGTGAGAGAGAACAAAAGGACAGAAGTGTCCTAAGAATGGAAAAAAAGATGGGGGGTGGGTGGCAGTGAAATGCAAGTCATGGAGCATTAGGGAGAATTAAAGAGCTGGGAAAAAGCAGAAAGCACCTGTGAATCAAACCTCATTAGTTCTAGGTGAGCTGGGAATAGAATCTAGTTTTCCTAGGGCAGGTCTTTAAATATAGTTCTCCTTTCTGTTTGAACATTTGACAGACTGTGAACTTACCCACCTTTAGGGAATGAACCCTTTCACTTCCTGGGAGGAGTTTAAAAAAAAAAAAAGCCAACAACCCCCCCACCCCAAACTCCTAGAGTTAAAATGAGTGGAAGGGAATGGAAACTAAGGGTGACCTCTCCAGGGGCAGTGAAAGGAGCAATCCATTTTGGGTACTGGGGCTAGAGGTTAGGAAGCCCCCTAAGTGATTTAGAAGTGGAGAATCGTCCCCCGTGGCTCTACTTACAAATATAGGAGTAGCCTACCAATAATAATAATGTTGGTATTTGTTAAGTGCTTACTATGTGCTGAGCACTGTTCTAAGTGCTTGGGTAGACACAGGAATCAGGTTGTCCCACGTGGGGCTCTCAGTCTTAATCCCCATTTTACAGATGAGGTAACTGAGTCACCGAGAAGTTAAGTGACTTGCCCACAGTCACACAGCTGACAAGTGGCCGAGCCGGGATTCGAACCCATGACCCCTGACTCCAAAGCCCGTGCTCTTTCCACTGAGCCACGCTGCTTCTCTATTTATTGTAGTAGATAACATATTCCTTTTGTCCTAATAATCTTTTGTTTTCACAATTCTGGATCTTGCTTTAGGACATCATCCTTGCTTTCTCTTTCCTGTTCACACTTCTTAATGCCAGATAAATAGGTCATAGCCTACTCTGACCCTTCTCAGCCTCAAACCCTATGTCAGTGAACCATTTTTCATCTCCTTCCTTCCCCTTTTCAGGCATAGCAAGAACTTTGCAGGGAACAAATAGCCTTTTAGTAAAGTCTCTTTCGCTGGCTCCTCCTTTGGCTCCCATCCCCTTACTGTGGGAGTCCACCAAGGCCCAGCTCTGGGTCCCTTTCTATTCTCCATCTGCACCCACTTCCATTCATTCCCTCCCATGGCTTCAAGTACCATCACTGTGCGGTTGATTCCCAAATCTACATCTCCAGCCCTCATCTCTTTCCTTCTCTGCCGTCTTGTATTTCCACCTGCGTTCAAGACGTCTCTACTTGGAAGTCCTGCTGATACCTCTAATTTAACACGTCCAAAACAGAACTCCTTATCTTTCCACCCAAACCCCATCCTGTCACCATAGACCGCATCACCTTCCTCCCTGTCTCACAAGCTCGTAACCTTGGCATTATCCACGACTCTCCTCTCTCGTTCAACCCACATATTCAATCTGTCACCAAATCCTTTCGGTTCAACCTTCACAACATTGCTAAAATCGGTCCTTTCCTCTCCGTCCAAGCTACTGCTACGTTAATCTAAGCACTTATTGTATCCCGCCTCGATTACTGCATCAGCCTCCTTGCTGACCTCCCTGCCTCCTGTCTCTTCTTACTCCAGTCCACACTTCACTCTGCTGCCCGGATCATTCTACAAAAATGTTCAGTCCATGTTTCCCCACTCAAGATTCTCCAGTGGTTGCCCATCCAGCTCCACATCAAACATAAACTCCTTAGCATCGGCTTTAAAGCACTTAATCACCATGCCCCCTCCTACTTTACCTCCCTGATTTCCTACTACAACCCAGCCCGTACACTTCACTCCTCCAATGCCACCGTACTTCAGTCTCATCTATCTCACCACCGACCTCTCTCCCACGTCCTGCCTCTATCCTGGATCGCCCTCCCTTCTCATATCCGGCAGACAGTTACTCTCCTCACCTTCAAAGTCTCATTGACATCACATCTCCTCCAAGAGGCCTTCCCCGACGCTAAGCCCCAATTTCCTCTTCTCCCACTCAATTGTGAGTCGCCCTTGTATTTGGATTGGCACCCTTTATTCACTCCTACCCCATCCCAACAGCACTTATGTCCCTATCCATCCTTTATTCGTTTATATTAATGCTTGTCCTCCCCTCTAGACTGCGAGCTCCTTGTGGGCAGGGAATGTCTATATTGTACTCTCCCAAGTGCTTAGTACAATGCACTGCACAGAGTGAGCGCTCAATAAATGTGACTGATTACTGTATATTAGCTGTGAGGATTTCCTTGTACACTTATTCATTCATTCAGTAGTATTTATTGAGCCCTTAATATGTGCAGAGCACTGTACTAAGCGCTTGGAATGTACAATTGGGCAACAGATAGAGACAGTCCCTGCCCATTGACGGGCTTACAATCGGGGGAGACAGACAAAAACAATAGCAATAAATGGAATCAAGGGGATGTACATCTCATTAACAAAGTAAATAGGGTAATAAAAATATACAAATGAGCCAATGAGCACAGTGCTGAGGGGAAGGGAGAGGGGGAGGAGCAGAGGGAAAGGGGGGAAAGGGGCTTAGCTGAAGGGAAGTGAAGAGGGGGACAGAGAGGCAGCAGAGGGAAAAGGGGAAGCTCAGTCTGGGAAGGCCTCTTGGAGGAGGTGAGCTCTCAGTAGGGATTTGAAGAGGGGAAGAGAGTTAGTTTGGCGGAGGTGAGGAGGGAGGGCATTCCAGGACAGCAGGAAGACGTGGGCCAGGGGTCGACGGCGGGATAGATGAGAACGGGGGACGGTGAGGAGGTGGGCGGCAGAGGAGCGGAGCATGTGGGGTGGGCAGTAGAAAAAGAGAAGGGAAGAGAGTTAGGAGGGGGCAAGGTGATACACGTATCACAAACAAGTGTTCCAGTGCAGCAAATGATGGGCATGGGCTCCACCTATACATGTAAGTAGATATCACATATGTACCAAGAATGAGATAGTATAGGCCCAACTATAAAGTTCTCTGTGCCTCAGTTACCTCATCTGTACAAGTTGCCTTCGGTATCTATAGTAACGCAAGGATTATTCCCTGTACATGGAAAGCTATCAATAAGTCCGTACCCGCCACGATAGCTCGTGGATTATAAAATATATGAATGTCATCTGGGAGTGTCAGATAAGGCAACTTGCCCTTGCATTTTTGGCAGATATGCTTTACCTTGCAATTAATAGCTGTCCCCTCCCCCCCACCTTTTTTTTTTGTATTTGTTAAGTGCTTACCATGCGCCAGGCCCTCTACTAAACACTGGGGGTAGATACAAGGCTAATCAGGTTGGACACAGTCCTTATCTTACAGGGGGCTCAGTCTTCATCCCCATTTTATGGATGAGGTAACTCAGGCACAGAGAATTTAATTTCACGTTTGTACAATCACTCATCCTATCCCACCTGGATTACTGCACCAGCCTCCTTGCTGACCTCCCAGCCTCCTGTGTCTCCCCACTCCAGTCCACACTTCACTCTGCTGCCTGGATCATCTTTCTACAAAAATGTTGAGGACATGTCACCCCGCTCCTCAAAAAACTCCAGTGGTTGCCCAACCACCTCCACATCAAACAAAAACTCACCACTGGCTTCAAAGCAGTCCACCACCTTGCCCCCTCCTACCTCACCTCGTTTATCTCCTTCTACAACCCAGCCTGCACACTTTGCTTCTCTAGTGCTGCTAACCTTCTCACTAACCTGTCTCACCACCCACCCCTAGCCCACATCCTGCCTCTGGCCTGGGACGCCTCAAATCCGACAGACAGTTATTCTCCCCTGCCCCCCTTCAAAGCCTTATTGAGGGCATATCAAGAGGCCTTCCCAGACTAAGTCCCACTTTTCCTCATCTCCCACTCCCCTCTGCGTTGCCCTGACTTGCTCCCTTTTCTCTTCCCCCCTTCCAGCCTCGCAGCATTTGTGTATATATCTGTAATTTTATTTTATTTACTTGTATTCATGTCCGTCTCCCTCCCTGTAGACTGTAAACTCATTCTGGGCAGGGAATGTCACTGTTTATTGTTGTAGTGTATTCTCCCAAATGCTTAGTACAGCGATCTACACATAGTAAGCACTCAGTAAATACGTTTGAATGAATGAATGAAAGTGACTTGCCCAAGGTCATCCAGACAGGTGGTGGAGCTGGAATTAGAACCCAGGTCCTTCTGACTCAGGCCCATGCTCTATCCACTAGGCCACACTGCTTCTGTTCTGTAAACCTGGCTAAATTACTAGCCTTAGCCACTGTGCAAATCAGGACTAGAAGAAACCAGACAGAGTGTGTCCTAAAAAGTAAAATTTACAAGATGTTCACAGCCTTAAATTGTACTCTATCCTTCCGATCCTTATTGCCAGTACTATGACGGTAACTGGGGAAAGCTGATGAAGGTTCTAATGGACTCTTTAGAACTTTGAGTTTGCCAGATCCAAACCTAAATATATGTATTTAGATATCTGTTTCGAAGATCTCTACTTATAAAGGGCTAAAATTGGGTTTACTTAGCCTTTACTTGGGACCCCACCCAGTTCAGACCTTTGAGAACTAAGTTTAACTAGACCACCAAGTAGCTGCTTAAAGTTTTGGAATCATAATTTGGCATTTTTTGTGTGTGGTTGAGTAACTGCTTTGGTCAATGAAAAGTTTCCTGATTTGTAAAATTGTTAGCAAAATGGTACAAAACATTTCCATTTTACAGAACAAATCCAAAGCATGTCCCACAAAATAGAATACTATCATATTTATATAATTGCCTCTGAAGATCTAAAATAACTAAATGCAGTTACCCGATCTCCCAGAGTCACTACGGAGGGTCGACAGGTCTACTTTTTTTTTTCCGATGAAGTAAAAGTCGACTGTCCTTGTGTGAAATCTCTCTGAGTCAGTATCAATCCATTAATGCAGCTATATTACTCATCTCTAATTGATCGAGTACACAATTATGCATAATTTTGGTAAAAATAGTTTATCCAACCATGGTTCGGGTGCTATTGTTCCTATGAGAAAATTGGTTTGAACTTATGTTTTGGCTTACAATTGGTCCCTTAAAACTGTATCTGGTCAAAAGTCCAAGGACTGTCCATATTTCTTTATGGACCTTCAGCAGCCTCGAGAAGTAGGTGGGTGGTGTGGGATGCAGTGTTGGGGGTGGGGGGGGCAGGTGGTTTTCCATTTTTACAAAGAGAATTTGGAGGTTTTTTGTTTTTTTAAAAATGCATTTCCATTGAAGACTTTTATCAAGAGATGTTTTGAAAATAAAGGTAAATTATGTACTTTGGGTCACCCTGATCTCTTATGTTATTAACTAATTCAAAGACTCGTTAGTGGGTCTTGGAGGCATAATTTTCTTTGGGAGATCCATGTAGTTTCAACCTAAGACGGTTACAGTAATCACAAGGGTAAGGGCCTTGCCCATTCTAGTCCAGTACATCAATGTTCAGTACCTGATTAAAAAATTATTTTTGCTTTAAATGAGTTTCTTCAGTATTGAGGCTGCCAATATGCAATTATGAAAAGCCCCTTGACTCTTTCTGTACAGAAATCGTTCTTTCCAAAACTTGTCTTTTCAGTTTGAAGGCTCTATAAAGTTTCTCATTTCTTCTCAGTTCTTTTCAAATTGGAACATTTTAAGTGCTCTCTAGGGTATCTGAGTTCATCACCTCTTAATACAACGCAGAATGGAGATACAGCGTGATCTAGTGGATAGAGCCACAGGCCTGCGAGTCATAAAGTCATGGGTTCTAATCCCGGCTCCACCACTTGTCTGCTCTGTGCCCTTGGGTAAGTCACGTCTTCTGCTCTGTGCCTCAGCTACCTCATCTGTAAAATGGGGATTAAGCTCGTGAGCTCCACGTGGGACAGAGACTGTGTCCAACCTGACTTTTATCCACCCCAGCGCTTAGTGGCATATAGTAAGCGCTTAACAAATACCATCATCATTATTATTAGTAGTAGTAGTGCAACTCCCTTCCCTAAAATAAAAATTAGCAAGTGTGTAGCAGAAGTTCATTTGGCCTCTATGGACCTCTGATCGCACATATGTTGGAGAAGGGCGGTGGTCTACGACTCTGATTCCACAGGATGCGAGAAACCCTACAATGAAAGTCCAGGTCTGGTGTCTCTCTAGAGAAAGGAAAGAGCAATTCCTGTGCACAGGCAAGGATGGGTTTCTCAGCTGTCTGTCGGGCTGGCAGCTCGAAATAGCCCAACTGCTCTGCTTCAACCCCGGTGGAAGAGCACCAAAGAGCAATGCCACACTATTTTAAGTCATAACGCCCACCCACACCTGTTGGAATCGTCGTGCAACCCAGTGTACACGATACCGACAGTTGTACACCCCTTAATTTTAGAATCCCCTGGTGAGTGGGTCAGAATATGTTTATAATTTACTGATGTTAATGTCGGTCGGGGCAGGGAACGTGCCTACCAGCTCTGTTATATTGTACTCTCCCAAGCACCGAGTACGGTGCTCTGCACACAGGAAACACTCAATAAATATCATTGATTGTGATAGGCTACTTAATGGCCCTTGGTTCTCATGGCCTCATCTGAGCATCAGAGCTGTTAAGGAATGTTTCTCCAGGCAGCTTTTAAGTCTCATTGTCAGGGGCCACGTACCAAACAGGGTAGAACAATGACATCTCTTAGGTTCTTCGAATTCCAACCTCCCACTGCCTCCTCCTCCACCTTTCACCCCCCCCCCGACGTTTTATTCCAGTAGCAAGTCCTCAACAGATCAATTCTATTTATTGAGTGCTTACTGTGTGCAGAGCACTGCATTAACTGCTTGGGAGAGTATAATATAACAGAGTCGGTAGACACGTCCCTGCCCACAAGGAACTTACCGGTTTCAGATTCAAAATCATATCAGGGAGGAAGGTGTTGTTTTTGTTGGCTTCTTATTTCTGTAAAAAGGGCAACGTATCTTTGTATCTTATCGTTCTTGTGGTCGTAGAGTGTGTCTGCCAACTCTGTTATATTGTGCTCTCCCAAGTGCTCAGGACAGTGTCCTGTACATAGCGGTCCATAAATACGATCGATTGATTTCCATCTGATTTCCATGTCCGCAAATAAAGAACTATCAAATCCACTTTGTGAGATTGTTGAAAAGTACTCTCAGGTCAATAAACCTGAACTTGAAGTTTAACATTACATGGGCTTCCAATGATCATACAGTGCTAAATACTAATCAAGTGTATTTATTGAGCGTTTACTGTATGCAGAGCACTTGGGAGAATGCACTATAACAGAGTTGGTAGTCACGTTCCCTGCCCACAATGCTGCCTTTTAAAAATCGTCTCCCTGATTCTCCAGTTTCTCCCAACTTTGCTTATCTCTCCTGTCTCCCGTTTTCCCCAAGTCAGATTTAGTGACTTGTCGCTCCCATAATTGTGGTATTTGTTAAGCACTTACTATGTGCCAAGCACTATACTAAGCACTGGGGTTGATACAAGATAATCAGGTCCCATATGGGGCTCACAGTCTAAATAGGAGGGAGAACGGGCATGGAATCCCCATTTTGCATATGAGGGAACTGAGACTCAGAGAAGTTAAGTGACTTGCCCAAGGTCACACAGCAGACAAGTGGCAGAGCCAGGACTAATTGCTTCTCCCATCTTCATCTCTGGATGCAAATATTAATTCATTCAATTGTATTTATTGAGCGCGTACTATCTGCAGAGCACTGCACTAAGCGCTTGAAATGTACAATTCGGCAGCAGATAGAGACAATCCCTGCCCAGTAATGGACTCACAGTCTAAATGTATGTTGTGGGCAGGGAATGCCACTGTTTGTTAGAGAAGCAGCGTAGCTCAGTGGAAAGAGCCTGGGATCCGGAGTCAGAGGTCATGGGTTCGAGTTCTGGCTCTGCCACTTGTCAGCTGTGTGACTGTGGGCAAGTCACTTAACTTCTCTGTGCCTCAGTTACCTCATCTGTAAAATGGAGAGTAACTGTGAGCCTCACGTGGGACAACCTGATGACCCTGTATCTACCCCAGTACTGTTCTAAGAACAGTGCTCTGCACATAGTAAGCGCTTAACAAATACCAACATTATTATTATACTTTCCCAAGCACCTAGTACAGTGCTCTGCACACAGTAAGCGCTTAATAAATACGACTGAATGAATGAATATTGCATTTTCTTATTCTTTTTTCAACACTCGCCTCTCTCTACCGCTTACGTCAATGACGAGCTCGGCCGCTCGTCAGCTGTGTGACGTTGGGCAAGTCACTTAACTTCTAGGTGCCTCAGTTACCTCATCTGTAAAATGAGGATTAAGACTGAGCCCTACGTGGGACAACCTAATTCCCCTGTGTCTACCTCAGCGCTTAGAATGGTGCTCGGCACATAGTAAGCACTTAACAAATGCCAACATTATTATTATTATTATTGTCAATCTCTGTCTCCTCCTTCCTCTACTTTCTCTTTTTGCCCCGCTTTTCCCCATCTTCTTCCTCTTTCTTTATCTTCTTATGCCCCCTCACATTTCTCCTGTCTTTCTCCAATCTAGCCTGAACTGTGGACGAGAATGTTGGGGAGGATCTCAAGCTGGTGCCATTGAACTAGTGAGTATCCAAACTGGGGATGGTGGAGGGAGGGTTCAAACTATGTGGGAGGGCTAGAGGGTGGCTCCGATTGTAAAGGAAAAGCGTGAAGAGGGGCCACGTCGGCTTGGGGAGGCCCAGGTGAAAGGAAGAGAGGACCACCGTGGTCTGGCTTTGGCTAACCATAGTGTTGCTAACATCGTGCCTTCAGTCAGTCAGTGGTGTTTATTGAGCCGCTTGTACTAAGTGCTTAGGAGGGTTCAATACAATAGAGTCGGTAGACCCTACCCACAATCTAGTGGAAGAGACAGACGTTAAATTATGGCTCAGGTGAGCAGCAGAGTACTTGTCAGCTGTGTGACTGTGGGCAAGTCACTTAACTTCTCTGTGCCTCAGTTCCCTCATCTGTAAAATGGGGATTAAGACTGTGAGCCCCACGTGGGACAACCTGATTCCCCTGTGTTTACCCCAGCGCTTAGAACAGTGCTCTGCACATAGTAAGCGCTTAACAAATACCAACATTATTATTATTATTATAAAGATATGGACATAAGGGTGGGGTGTCAAGCCATGCCTGGCTTATAACACTGACTGCCAAGGAGTCAAAGGGTCAAGGCTGAGGAATAGTGGGGTCTGAACCTTGTCTTCTCAGAGCTCTCAATGGCAACAAGGCGTGGTTAGGGAGAGGCAGGAAGAGGGTGCTGAGGAGAGTGAGTAGAGGGAGGTGGTGATGGCGGAGTGGGGGTGTGTGTATGTGATGGGGAGAGGCACATTTCCTCATTGGCTGGGGTCTTTAGTCTCCATCTAGTTGCCATGGAAGAAGGAAGGTTGGAAGAGTTTGTGGTTGGAGAGAGGGCCAGATGAACGGATGGACAAGCAGTAAGGAAATTATAGCAAATTACGTCTAAGCCTTAATGCACATTACTCTATAGAGCACTGTATTTTAGATGATTGTATTTTGATTTGCCTCCTCGTAAGTTTTCTCAGTACCAGAAGAAAGGTAAATTTATGGAATAGAAAACAGACATTCATTCATTCAAACATATTTATTGAGCGCCTACTGTGTGCAGAGCACTGTACTAAGCGCTGTAGCCTACAATGTTTGTTTATAATACCTTTGTTTAAAAGTTTTTGTTTGCTTTTCAGGACATTCTTGAATAAAATTTGGGAAGAAAATGAATGTATCTGGAATTGCACAAAGAGTAGAAACTTGGCTTTCAGCTACATGGCATGTTAAAGTACCTGGGGCCTGGCTGGATGCTTGTATTAACTGGATCCAAGGAGAAAATGGTATTAATTTGACTCAAGCTCAGATGAACAAACAAGTCTTTGACCAGTGGCTATTTACCGACCTGCGAGATTTGGAATTTCCTCTTTTACCTAATGACATTTTAAACTTTCCAAAAGGGGAACTGAATGGTTTTTATTCTCTACAGTTGAATACAGTAATCGATATTAGTCAACCTGCATATTCCCAGTTACAGAAATTGCGAGGAAAGAACACAACGAATGAACAAGTCACAGCTGAGACCCAAGCACCCCCAAAGCCCTGGGAAGTAAAGCCTGAAAGGGTGTTAATGCTGCAGATTACTGACGGGGTAGTACAAATTCAAGGCATGGAATATCAACCCATTCCTGCTCTTCACAGCAGTCTTATTCCAGGGACAAAACTTCTCCTTCATGGAAGAATTGAGTACCGCCTTGGTATTCTTTTGCTTAAACCAGAAAATGTGAAAGTGTTAGGGGGGGAAGTGGACATCCTTCTAAAAGAATATGCTCAGGAAAGGGTCTTGGCAAGATTAATTGGCGAACCAGAGCCCCCAGACCCAGTTAGTTCAGATAATAAGCCAGACAATTCTGAGCCCATGGTTAGATCAGAACAGGTTTTAGAACCGTCAGATGAAGAACTTCTGGCGAGTTTAGAAAACTCTGATGGGTTTGTGGCAATGAGTACCAGTGACGCCTCCAACCCTGTGAGACCACTTTTGATTGATGAAAGGTCCAAGCAAGGATTTGCAGTCAGCTTATCAAGGGTGGAGACTCTCATTCCATCTTCAAACTTCTCCGATGGAAATTCAGATGACTTTTCATTAGAGGAAGCCCTGCTGTTACAGGAGGCTGTCGAGAAAGAACGCCTACAGGTTGAGGGAGAACAGCCAGTAGCCGGAAACAGAAGTGTCGACAAACCCGAGTGGAGAGTTTCACCCCAGCCTAGTATTTCACATGATTCTTCGATTTACACAGCTAAGGAGAGTGGGTGGAATGAAAGGATTGTGCCCGATCTCGTGCAAGCTAAATCCTTTGAGTATCCATCTGCTAGAGAGAAGATTGGTAGCAGCGTTTTGGCAATTAAGAGTGACATGCAACAACCCCAGGATTCCATAATTAAAACTCAGGGGGTAGAGAAGTGTAAGGAGACAGATAAAGTCATCGGCAATCCAACGGAATACATTTTAAATGATGAAGAACCAGATACAGAGCCGGTTAATCTTGTCCCAGGAAAATCTTCACAGATTAATGTTCACCATGATCACCACAAACTAGTTTATTCTCTTCAGTCATCAGAGAGCAACACTAGTCCTGCTGTAGATTTGGATTCTCCACCTTTTACCTATATTTTTCTTCTACTTGCCAAAAAGCCAGACCAAATTACAACAATAAAAGTCAAAGCATTTATTGTTACCCTAACTGGAAATCTCAAATGTTGCGAGGGGTTTTGGAGTTTAACAGCCAAAATCTCTGATGGTACCGCATATCTCGATGTATATTTTGCAGATGAAATACTAACAAGTCTAATTGGTTTTTCAGTAATGGAAATGAAACAGTTTAAGAAAAATCCCAGTCTTCATCAAAAATTGAAGAAGGCCTTAGAGCAGTGTCAAAGAGAACTGATAGATCTTTGCTGTGTGATGACCATTACATATAATCCCTCATTGGATAAAGCTAAGGTAATTGCTCTACGTGATGTTAATTTGAAAGACCTAGAAAACTTAAAGAAGCGTTTGAATAAATAATGGGGCCTAAAAAGTACTACCAGAAAGTGGTCATTGAGGGCATAGCTATTGAGATCTTGAGGGTTCCGTTTAAAAATCAAGTGGCACCTTTTCCCATAATTTCAAAAATCAGAAAAAGGATTGTGGGAAAAACAGCGTCTGCCGAATAAAATGTTATCACTTAATTTCAGTGTCATTTAGAAGATCCAGTATTTCATGTTTATTTGGGGGAAAGTCACTGGAATCCAAAGAGACATGAGATTTGAACCTGGAAACTGGAGCTCAAATTTCTGGGAGGGGATCCTTCCCTATAACATTTCATTCCTAATGGTGGCTAAGATGTTATCATTTGTCCAGCCATGGAGCATACTACTGGAATTTGACCATTATAATGAGTAGTGTCAACATGAATATTTGCAACAAATAATGCTTTGCAATATAATGTGCGTCTAATAAATTATAGTTGGGTTTTTGGACAAATTGCAACTTCATGTCCTGTAGATACTTGGAATAGTTTGAATATGGATGAGTTTGGAGAGCCTCCTGAATTATTTAAATATCATTTTGGAGGAGTCTTATACCTTGCATTGAAGGACTATAAGGCTAAAATTCAGGAAGTGTTAGCTGAGCTGAATCTAGTTAATATAAGCTTTGTTCCTGTCTCCAATTACAAGTTGCTGGTATGTGAGAATGCCTTCATTTCATAAAAAGTACTGCTTGCTTTGCACAGCAGTGGTTCGTGGTTTATTTCATTAGGGTTTTTTTTTTTGCTTTTCAAAGTACTTTAGCAAAAATGTATTTATTAAATATTTCCAATAAATTACCCATTTTAAATAATTTTTAAACTCTATTTTTCCATAGAATATTAAAAAATTTCTGTGTGAAGTGTTTTTGAAGGACTATTAACCTTGAACGGTAAATATTTTTACAATACACTTATTAAAATACTTAAAGCATTGTGGTTTAGTGCAGAAGTAACTAAAGAAGTATCTGCCCTGATTCTTTATTCCTACATTTTGCCTTTCTCATGCCCTCTTGTAAATATTAAACATAAGACATCTATCACCACTCGTGAACTTTATTGGTGGACTCCATCTTGCGTGGTTCTGTAGAAGAGCATGCAGTTTACTCTCCTCTCGGCACAGTAGCGTTCGGGCTACTGGAGTTCCATTTTTTGGATTTTAGAAGGTAGAAGCTAATAGCTGGCAATAATTTATGTGTGTGAAAGAAGAGAATAGTTTATGCCTGCAGGCCTGCCACCATGTTGTTTTTCACTGCTGCATCTTTTGAAAATGAGGCCAGTAATGAAAATAGTGAAGAGGGGAGGAAAAAAAGGAAATAGCTTGTCAATAGCTAAAGAATGGCAAGTAAAGTAGTAAGAGTCTTATTAAGCATTGAACTCTGTGCAAAGTACTATACTAAGCCTGGGAAAGAATTGCACAGCTGACATACAGATGCAGGCCCTTGCCCCCTGGGGGCTCACAATCTAAGACTGAGAGAGTAGGGGGTCTGTGACAGAGACATAAGGAAAGAGGAAACAAAAACATAAAAGGCCTAAGGATGATCATAACACGCCACCTACCACCGAGGCTGAAGCTTTGACTTCTGTGACTGTTGGTCTGAGCCGTGAGGAGCCTGAAGCAAACGATAAAAGGAACAGTTAAGAATTGCAGGGTAAAGCAAATCTGCCAAAAATACCAGGGCAAGTTATCTTCACTGATAGTCCCAGATGACATTTTAAAATGGCTCAGACCATCGGGTGGTGGTGGGTTCCCTGGCATTTTAAAAGCTGAAAGGGGGGGACTTTGCTGCTGTTTTTTGAGTCCTTCCTGGGTTGCAGCAGGGGCCTGTGAGAAGCAACGTGGTCTAGTGGATAGAGCCCGGGCCTGGGCGTCAGAGAGACCTGGGTTCTAATCTCGGATCTGCCCCATCTGCTGTGTGACCTTCAGCAAGTCACTTCACTTCTCTGGGCCTCAGTTCCCTCATATGTAAAATAGGGATTAGGACTGTAAGCCCCAGGTGGGACTAGTGCCGTGTCCAACCTGATTACCTCGTATCCACCCCAGTGCTTAGTACCGCACCTGGCATATAGTAAGCGCTTAAATACCATAATTATTATCATTAGCTTGTATCTACCTCAGCGCTTAGTACAGTGTCTGGCACATTAGTGTGGACTTAAATGCCATAGGGAAAAAAAAAATCCTGGAGATATTGGGTTGGGGGCGGCCTCTCATTCACGGTTGGGTCCAGAGGTTCGATGTAAAGGGAGTCGTGGAGGGCTCACATTGCTGCCGCTGCGGTTTGAGGTCACACAGAGGGTTGCAAACCCCAGGGACGATCAGTCGTATTTGTTGGGCGCTTACTTTGTGCAGAGCACTGTACTAAGTGGGAGAGTACAAAATAATTCCCTGCCCACAATGAGTTTATAGTCTAGAGGACATCTACCTGGATGTCCTGCCGACACCTAAAATTAAACATGTCCAAAACTGAACGCCTTATCTTCCCACCCAAACCTGGCCTTTCCCATCACTGTAGACAACACCACTATCCTCTCTATCTCACGAGAGAGATGTCCTCAACTCATCTAATTCCACCCACATAATCTGTCACCAAATCCTGTCGGTTCTACTTTCACAACATCGCTAAGATCCGCCCTTCCTTCTTCAGACTGCTACCGCGCTGATCTAAACATCCTCTCCCGCTTTGACTACCGCATCTGCCTCCTCTCTGACCTCCTGGCCTCCTGTCCCTCCCCACTTCAGTCAATACTTCGCACAGCTGCGTGGATCATTTATCCAGAGAAGCAGTGCTGCTTAGTGGAAAGAGCACAGGTTTGGGAGTCAGAGGTCGTGGGTTCTAATTCCTGCTCCGCCACTTGGCAGCTGTGTGACTTTGGGCAAGTCACTTAACTTCTCGGGGCCTCAGTTACCTCATTTGTAAAATGGGCTGTGGACTGTGAACCCCATGTGGGACAGGGACTGTGTCCAACCTGACTAACTTGTATCTTCCCAGTATGTAGTACAGTAGCCAGCACATAGGTAAGTGCTTAACAAATACCATAAAAAAAGGTTGAGAAGAGAAGAGAGATTCAGTGTTTTCAGTTTAAGGTGCCGGTGGGACATCCAGGGAGAGATGGTGTGTTCTGTGTTGGGGAGAACTGAGACCATATGGAATAGATGGGGTGACCGTAGTTTCAGTTTTCAAACTGCTTTTTTGTTCTGCTGTGTGAGCTTAAGAAACTCCCTTGACCTCTCTGTATGCCTCAGTTTCCTTATCCGTAAAATGGGGGCAAGATACCTTGTCTCCCTTCCTCTTAGACTGTGAGTGCCATGTGAGACAAGAATCGTGTCTGATCTGATTATCTTATGCCTAATGTATGACCTAATAATTATTATTCCACATGACATTTTCCCTAAGTCACAAATGGGCAAATGTCTTGAGTACTCAAAAGGCAAGGCTCAGGTGAGAAGCAGCATATCTTAGTGGAAAGAGCACTGGCCTGGGAGTCAGAGGACCTGGGTTCTGATCCCAGCTCGGCCAATTGCTTGCTGTGTGACCTTGGGTAAGTCACTTCACTTCTCTGTGACTCAGTTCTCCTGTTCTCCCTCCAATTTAGACCATGAGCCCCGTGTGGCACAGGGACTGTTTCTGACCTAATTAACTCGTACCCACCCCAGCGCTTAGAACAGTGACATATAGTAAGCGCTTAACAAATACCATTAAAAAGGGTAGGTACAAATTAATTTTGCAAGTACTCTAGTGGAAGTAGTCCCTTCACATCCTCCTGTGGTTGCACAAATAGATGGTCACGTGCTTCATTTTCTGGCCTTCCAAGCTGCCACAGAGGTGAAAGTGAGGGAAGGGGGGAGTGGGGCTGTGATCCTCTAGACTGTAAACTCGTTGTGGGCAGGGAATGTGAATGTGTCTGTTTATTCTTGTATTCTACTCTCTCAAGTAGTACAGTGCTCTGCACACAGTAAGCGCTCAATAAATGCGATTGAACGAATGACTGATTCAGCTTCACTTCAAACTCCAGCCACGTTCTATTGAAAGACTCTTTGAGTCAGCATCCAACAGGCGGGTCATTTGACTCTAATCTTGCTCAGAGAAGCAACCTGGCTTGGTGGACAGAACACGGGCTTGGGAGTCAGAGGACGTGGGTTCTAATCCCGGCTCCGCCGCTTGTCCGCTGTGTGACCTTGGACAAACCACTTCACTTCTCTGTGCCTCAGTTACCTCATCTGTGAAATGGGGATTAAGACTGTGAGCCCCATGTGGGACAACCTGATTACCTTGTATCTACCCCAGTGCTTAGGACATTGCCTGGCACATAGTAAAGTGCTTAACATGCCATTATTATTACTATTATTATTAATAATTTCTAAGAATCCTCCACAAATCATCTCCTCTAGTTGCTAGGATTTTCAGGGAGCTTCCCCCCATGCGCTCCTATGGTTAAATTAAGGAGGCTTCTCTGCATTATCGTCGTGGATCATCTCATCACTGTGGGGCTGGATGAAGATAATGGAGGTTCACACAAGTACAGACCTGTCAGCTACAGCTGCTTCAACTTTCCTGCCCAAATGTTCTGATAATATTTAAGTTATATTGGAGCTTCTGCCAGGACATTCTCCAAACTCCGTTCAAATAGTCTTGGGCCTGTTTCCACGGTTACTGGACTGTATTCACAGAATCTTGGTGCCTTGTAGTTTCGATGCGCATGAAACTGAAAAGTATGAGTTTATGTTGTGGCTGTGGGAATGGATACATTTCAGGATTCTATTTCCCGTTTGGTTTTTTTTTTTAGAAAATGGTATTTGTTAAGTGCTTACTTTGTGCCAGGCACTGTACTAAATGCTGGGGTAGATACCAGATAATCGAGTTGGACACAGTCCTTTTCCCACAATAGGGCTCACAGTCTTAATCCTCATTTTACAGAGGAAGTAACTGAGGCCCAGAGAAGTGAAGGGACTTGCCCGAGGTCACACAGCAGATAAGTGGTGGGGCTGGAGAACTCACGTCCTCTGACTCCCGGGCCCATGCTCTTTCCACTAGGCCATGCTGCTCCTCTAATAATCATAATAATTGTGGCATTTGTTAAGCGCTTACTGTACTAAGCGCTAGGATTGATATAAGATTAATCAGCTCCCACACGGGTCTCACGGTCTAAGTAGGAGGGAAGAACTGGCATTGAATCCCCATTTTGCAGCTGAGGGAACTGAGGTCCAGAGAGGCAAGTATGTGGCAGAGCCGGAATTAGAACCCAGGTCCTCTGACTTCCAGGCCTGGGCTCTTTCCACTATGCCACACTGCATCCTGTCAGGGTGGGGCTGTTTACAGAAGAAGGCAGTGTCTTTGTTGCTCATCCATAGAAATGTGTATTATGTGTCACCAGAGCAGTTTAAGTGACATGAAAGTAGGAGGAGGGGTATAACACCTTGAAGGGAAGGGGTAGTGAGATCTAGATTAGAGATGCAGCGTGATGTAGTGGATAGAGCACAGACCTAGGAGTCAGAAGGTTGTGAGTTCTGATTCTGGCTCTGCCACTTGTCTGCTGTGTGACCTTAGGCAAGTCCCTTCACTTCTCCAGTGCTTAGACCAGTGCTTGTCATATAGTAAGCACTTAAATACCATCATTATTATTATTATTGTTATTAATAATAAGTATGAGCCCCATGTGGGACAGGGACTGTGTCCAACCTGATTACCTTGTACCAAGCCCAGTGCTTAGAACAGTGCTTGGCACATAGTAAGTGCCTAACAAATACCAACATTATAATAATAATAATAACATTTGTTAAGTGCTTACTATGTGCCAAGCACTGTTCTAAGCGCTGGGGTAGATACAAGGTAGGGTATCCCACGTGGGACTCACAGTCTTAATCCCCATTTTACAGATTGAATCCCCGTTTTACAGGTAACTGAGGCACAGAGAAGTTAAGTGACTTGCCCAAGGTCACACAGCTGACAAGTGGCTGAGTCGGGATTTGAACCCAAGACCTCTGACTCCTAAGCCCGGACTCTTTCCACTGAGCCACGCTGCTTATCTAGTGGAAAGAGCAGGGGTCTGGGAATCGGTAGACCTGGGTTCTAGTTTTGGATCTCCCACTGCCCTGCTGGGGGTGTGAGAGCAGATCACATCCTCAGTTTCTTCAACCGAATAATGATACCAGCATCTGACATCACAGAACTGAACAGTAATAAAGGTTTATTCACAAAAGAGATGTCGTGAGGATCAAATGAAATAATGAACTTAAATGCTTTGAAAAAATAAAAGCACTCTACAGACTGTTCCAAATGTAAGGCACTGTGAAGGAACACTAATATAGTTGTCTTTGCTTTTTTGTAAAATAGTATTTGTTAAGTGCTTACCTCTTGCCAGGCATTGTATTAAGTGCTGGGGTCGTTACAGGCGAATCAGGTTCGACACTGTCCGTGTCCCACCTGGGGCTCACAGTCTTAATCCCCATTTTACAGAGGAGGCATGTGAGGCCCAGAGAAGTGAAGTGACTTGCCCAAGGTCACACAGCAGCAAAGTGGCGGAGCTGGGATTAGAGCCCAGGTCTTTCTGACTCCTAGACCCGAGCTTTATCCATTAAGCCATGCTGCTTCTCAGCTTTGAATAGTGTCAGAGGCCCCAACTAGTTAATATGTGAAAAGGCCAAGGACAGGGTAATTGTAGTCTCAGTCCTTTACTCACTAAGGAAAAACTCCTCATTGTCCCTCTTTCTCATCCCTCCCACATCTGTCCCCTTGCTTATGTCCTCCCTGTTCCTGAAACTCCCAAATCTGACAGCCCCCGTGAAATCACATCTCCTCCAGGAGCTCTTCCCTGATTCATTTCCTTCTCCCCAACTAGCTCGCTCATAGCCATCCGCAGCCAAGCTGAATATATCGATGAGATTACTATTTAAATGCTTATTCCTTCCCTTATCTATCTTCCCATTCTCTTTTTCCTCCACTCTGTAGATCATTTTATATCTGTCTTCCCCACTGGGCTGTAATGTCCTTAAGAGAAGAGACCAAGCCTCTCTTGTACTGACCCAAGTGTTAAGTACACCACCTTACAATGACTGATTGATTTATTTACTTATGTCGGTGCAAATGCCGTGGAAATTGTCAGGGTCGAATCTGGGGAAATATTTCTGGGACTTGCAGGACTTCCAGCACTTGAATTTAGCAGGCAGTTGTCGTAGATGGGTTCGTGAAGGTTTATTTAATCTCAGCTCTGCCACATGTCTGCTATGTGACCTTGGGCAAGTTACCTTGTTCTCTGTGCCTCAGTTACCTCATCTGTAAAATGGGGATTAGGACTGTGAGTGAGCCCCATGTGGGACACGGACTATGTCCAACCTGATTAGCTTGTATCTAGCCCAGTGCCTGGAACAGTGCCTGGCACATCGTAAGAGCTAACCAAATACCACAAAAAAACTTCTTAAAAGAAGCAAGTTTTCCCCCAACCCACCCCCACACAAACCACAGTATTCACACTCTTTCTGTCCCGTATCGTGTAAACCATTATCACAGTATTCAGTTGCCTCAGTTCTGATGAGCGTAAGCACCTTCACATTCGCTCCATGTATCACCACTCAGCAGATAATTCTGGGTCCATCTGCTGCGTGACCTTGGGCAAGTCACTTCACTTCTCTGGGCCTCGGTTACTCCATCTGTAAAATGGGGTTTGAGGCTGTGTTCAACCCAATTTATTCCTCTCCACCCCAGCGCTTAGTACAGTGCCTGGCAGTGTGGCCTAGTGGAAAGAGCCCAGGCTTGGGAGTCAGAGGTCATGGGTTCGAAACCCGCTTCCTCTACTTGTCAGCTGTGTGACTTTGGGCAAGTCACTTCACTTCTCTGTGCTTCAGTTACCTCATCTGTAAAATGGGGATTGAGACTGTGAGCCCCATGTGGGACAAACTGATTACCTGTATCTACCCCAGCGTTTAGGTCAGTGCTTGGCACATAGTAAGCGCTTAACAAATACCATCATCATTATTATTATTATTATTACCACAGTCCCTTTTGTTGTTGGTTCTGGGTTGAGCTGTATTGTTCAATTGCAAGGAGGTTCCCTAGAGAACCAGAGAAATGCAAAATAAAAAATAAAAAAACCTCTGAAAACAATACCAATGTTCCCAGTAGTTTATCTATTTCATCCTCTTGTTTCCTTGGAATACATGTAGCACTGAGGCTCTTGAGTTGAATTTTCCAGTTGAAATTGAAAATGTACTTGGTCTTTGAGGCTATTAATTAGCCTGCTGATGTATTCAGAACAAACTGACCAAAATGAGAAAAAGAGGAAATTAAGGTCCCCTTTTTCTTGCAAGGTAGTGTGGTCTAGAGGGAAGAGCTAAATTCTGTCAGGAATGGGAGTCAGGAGAGTTGAATTCTAATCCCAGCTCTGCCCCTGGCTAAATGTGTGACCTTGGACAAGCCAGGTAGCCTCTCTGGGCCTCAGTTTCCATCTATGCAAAATGGACACAAGATCCCCACTCTCCCCAGCTCTTAGATTTTGATTATCGTGTATCTACCTCAGTAAAAGTTTAAAAAAAACCATAATTATGATGAACTCTTTTAATCCCCCTTTTATAGATGAGGTATCTGAGGCCTAGAGAAATTAAGTGATCTGCCCAAGGTTGCACAGCAAATGTCAGAGCTGGGACTGGAACCCAGGTCCTTCTGACTCCCAGGTCCATGCTCTATCCACTAGGCCATGCTGCTTCTGACTGATTTGCCAATTGTGGCTAAGTTAACTTGGATTTAGTCTCCATCCCTTGGGACAGTGGAATATTGCTTAAAAAATGACAATTATGGGGAAGATTTCCCTTTGGCCAAATGAGGAATGGAGCAGCAATATCCCATTTCACTTAACTTTGTGTTCAGACTTCAAATAAGCGTGAGAAAACATCAACTGGGCCTGGCTTTTAAGGACCAGATTTTACCAAAAAATCGAACATTTGGGCAGTGAAGTATTTGCACACAGTGGAATTACTTTACATATTGATTTAATTTGTGCTTTTTTAAGGGTTTGGTCTTCCTGAGTCTGCATCCATTTTATCTTTAGACTGTTGACCTTTAGACCTTTTCTCTTTTTAGATAAAATTTCCTTTTCACAGAAAGGTGAAACAGGCATCCTGTATGTATGGGGAATTATTATTATTTTAATGGTTATTATAATTGCTATATTATTCATAATAGTAATGATGATGATATTTATTAAGTGCTTACTATATGCTAAGCACTGTTTTAAATGCTGTGAGCCCCATGTGGGACAGGGACAATGTCTGACCTGATTTAACTTGTATTTGCTCAAGCACTTAATACAATGCTTGACTCCTAGTAAGTGCTTAACAAATGCCACAATTATTAATGTTGTTATTATTATACAAGATAATGAGATCAGACACAGTTCCCGTCTCACATGGGGCGCACAGCCTAAGAGAGAGGGAGTACGGGTATTGAATCCCCATTTTATAGATGAAGAAATTGAGGCCCAGATAGGTTAAATGACTTGCCCAAGATCACACAGCAAGCAAGTGGCAGAGCCAGAACAAGAATCCGAGTCTCTTGTCTCCTAATCCCATGCTTTTTCTACTAGGCCATAATATTCTCCCGCTGTGTTCAAAGGGGGGGGGAGGTGTGTGTGTGTGTGTGTGTGTGTGTGTGTGTGTGTGTGTGTGTGTGTGTGTGTGCGCACGCGCGCAAAATCGTTTCCTCCAACCCCGTGTCGCACTGTAGCCAGACAGATATGCGCTGTCAGAAGAATACTCCTTAATTCCACTATTGCATCTGGTTAAGAAGCATAAGTGAAAGCACATGTTCTGGCAAAACTGAGTTTAGTTCCTTTTTGGCATTTTCTCTTAAATACCTTTTTGTAGGCCTCCAATGCATAATATTCCCAGAATTCAAACCCAAGAACAATTCATTTTACTCTCTAAACAGTGGAGAAACTTTCAATTTTGCGATGAATTTGCACTTAGATACCATCATTTATATTTTCCATCCCTTACAGCAAGAATAACCAAGGAGATTACTTACTGCCTGGGCTGAGAGATGTGTTATTGACCTTAATTGCAGTGATGAATTTGAAGAGCCAAGGCAGGAAGGAATGAAATTCTAGTAGTTTTGTTTGGACAAACTGATCTCAAATTATGGCTTTAATACTCTTTCCAGATACGTAGGTGACTGTGACACCATTTGAATATTTAACAGCAGGGAAAATTGGACTAAAACATGCTTGATTTGTGTTAATCATTAATATGCCCAGTTCTGAATGCTGTTAATAATTGAAGCTAGTCCTCAGCTTCCTTCTGGGCAGAACTGGGAGATCTTTTAATGATTGGAACATATATCATAGATATATTGATAATAATAATAAAGACAATAATGATAATAATAATAATATTTGTTAGGCACTTACGATGTGTCAAGCACTGTACTAAACACTTGGGTAGGTTCAAGATAATCAAGTCAGACACAGTCCCTGTCCCATAGTGGGGCTCACAATCTAAATAAAAGGGAGTAGAGGTTTTGAATCCCCACAAGCCTGGGAGTCAGAAGGACATGGGTTCTAATCCCAGATCTGTCAGTTGTCTGCTGTGACCTTGGGCAACTCACTTCACTTTTCTGGGCCTCAGTTCCCTTATCTGGAAAATGGGGATTGAGACTGTGAGCCCCATGTGGGACAGGGACTGTGTCCAATCCGATTTACTCCTGTCCACGCCAGTGCTTAGTAAAATGCCTGGTACATAGTAGGTGCTTAACAAATACTACAATTATTATTGTTATTATTTTACAGATGAGGAAATGGAGGCCTAGAGAAGTTAAGTGACTTGCCCAAGGTTCCACAATAGGCAAGTGGCAGAGATGGGATTAGAACCCAGATCTTAATTATTTTTTTAATGGTACTTGTTAAGCATTTATTGTGTGTCAAGCACTGGTCTAAGCACTGGGTTGGACACAGGTCGAACTCAGTCTTTGCCCCACATGGGGCTGAGGGTCCAAGGAGGAGGGAAAACAGTTTTCGAATCCTATTTTACAGGTGAGAAAACGAGCCCCCGGTTCATACCAACCAGGATCTTCCTGGGCAGCGGAGCCTCGGTGACACAGAGTAGAGTTCGAATTACACCTGTGATCATCAAGATTACTGTGGAAAGTTTTTTACTTAGTTATACCAACGTGCAAGGGAGTGACACATACACACACTCTCACTTGCTCCGCTCCACCAAGGATCCAATACCAATCTGTGGTCAAGGGAGCCCATTCTGCCAATGCTTCTTTCTGTTTCCAAGTACTGCTGCTCTCCTGCTCCTTCAGTGCTCGCTTCTCTGTGCTTGTCTCTGATTATCTGCGTGTCTCAAGTGTGCCATCTGCATGTACGTGTGCCTCCGTCTATATGCCTCCACGTGCCCCCTCGCAATTCAAAGCAACCGCTAATAATAGTGATAATAATTGTGGTTTTTGTTAAGCGCTTACTATGTGCCAGATACTGTACTAAGTGCTGGAGTCGATACAAGATTATCAGGTTCAACACAGTCCCTGACCCACATGGAGCTCCCAGTCTTAATCTGCATTTTCCAGATGAGGAAACTGAGGCCCAGAGAAGTGAAGTGATTTGCCCAAGGTCACACAGCAGACAAGTGGCGGAGCCAAGATTAGAACCTAGAACCTCTGACTCTCAGGTCCCTGCTCTTTCCACTAGGCCATGCTGCTCAAATCAAGGTTCTTAAATACTTCCAGCTTTCCTCCCCACATGGCTCTCTTCCAACACTTCTGAAATGGAGTTCAATTCCTTCTCCTAGGTCTTATAGGCATTCTTTCGCTTCCAGCCATCTGACTCAATTCCCGAACTGGTATTGCTTCCGTTCCAGTAAGGTCATCAATCCAAGGTTCCTGGCCCCTTCCCCTGCTTTCAAAAACCTCTCTCAATCAGTTAACTGCAAAGAAACCTGAGAATCAATCAATAAGATTCACTGAGCGCTTACTCAAGAGGAGGAGCAGAGTGGCCTAGTGGAAAGAACCCGGGCCTGGGAGTCAGAGGACCTTGATTTTAATTCCGGCTCCATCACTTCCCTGCTTTGTGACCTTGGGCAAGTTACTTCACTTCTCTGGGCCTCAGTTCTCTCATCTGTAAAAAGAGGATTCCATACCTCTGCTCCCTCCTACTTAGAATGTGATTCCCGTGTGGGACCTGATTATCTGTAAAATGGGGATGAAGACTGTGTGAGCCCCATGTGGGACATGGACTGTGTCCAACCTGATTAGCTTTTATCTACCCTGTTGCTTAGTGCAGTGTCTGGCATGTAGTGAGAGCTTAACAAATATCATATTAATAAAAAAGGTTTCAGGCTTGAGAGAGGGGAAGGAGGGTGGTGGTGTCAACTATGATGGAAAAGTTAGGTAGATGAGAGGATTTGGGAGGGAAGTTAAAGAATTCAGTTTTGGACATGTTGAGCTTGAGATGGTGGCAGGACATCTGTGAGGAGCTTGTTGATGGGCAGAGAAATGTCCACCAACTCTGCACACAGTAAGGGCTCAACAGATACCATTGATTGATCGATTGAGGTCCTGGACCTGGGAGGAAATGCAAGATTGCAGAGGAAGTGAGGGTTCAGGACGAGGGAATTAGACTCAGGGGTTCATCTGCATGAAAGTGTTGGGTGAAGCCAGAGAATGAGTGTAAATTGAGAACTGTACTCTCCCAAGCGCTTAGTACAGTGCTCTACACACGGTAAGCACTCAATAAATATGATTGAATGAATGAATGAATGAAGAGGAGGGGATCCAAAACAGAGCCTCTGCCATCAAACTCCTGCCTCCCTGAGCAAGTATTCGATATGGCCTTTTAATTAAGCTAGGCTCTCCAACTGGAAAATCAAGTTAGGCTCGTGATGGAATATTTGCTCCAAAACCGAAGGGCAGAAAAACCTCAAACTTGGAAGCAAGATAATTTGGTCTGGGGATTTTTTTTCAATGTATTTCAGCAACTTAATTCCAAAGATGCTTGTTTCATATGGAAAAATGTAGGTAGTCTTTGGAACAAATAGAAGGGGGGTAGGGAGTGGGGGTGAGGGGGCGTTCCTACATAACTTGCCCTAGTTGTCCTAGTTAGATCCGGGAAAGGTTGTGAAAAGAAAGATGATTATGTTTGACGTGGTGTTCTTCCCCCGTTGTGTTTTAAACAATGCGTCTTCTCCAACTGGGCAGCTCTAATTTAGTGGTATTATGTAGTGTCACTTCTGTATTAGTAAACACTGAGGACCTGCTGAGTAATTATAGAATAACTTCATAATGAAATGCAGCAAAAATTTCTAATTACATTTTAAAGTTGTTTGAGAACTATTCTATTTAAAATGAGAATTTTTCCAACCATGTGTCCTAATGAGTTCTCAGAATACATTACCCCCCACAATGTGCGAATGATCGGGTAAACATGGGATATTGCCTCCTCTGTTCATGGGTGTATAAAGAACATTTCTAATCCAAATAAATATGCTATAGAAAAAATGAAGACTATGAAACCTCATTCAAATGCTCCAAAAAGGGCAGGGTAAATCTTTCTGAACTATTGAGCTTCACTTCAAGAAAGGCATGAGAAGCAGCGTGGCTTAGTGGAAAGAGCATGGGCTTGCGAGTCAGAGGTCATGGGTTCTAATCCCAGCTCTGCCATTTGTCAGCTGTGTGATTGTGGGCAAGTCACTTAACTTCTCTGTGCCTCAGTTGCCTCATCTGTAAAATGGGGATGAAGACTGTGAGCCTCACTTGGGACAACCTGATTACCCTTTATCTACTCCAGTGCTTAGAACAGTGCTGTGCACATAGTAAGCGCTTAACAAATACCAACATTATTATTATTATTATTATTGTTAAAAGTATTGCAATCAGTCTTCAATCAAGTGCTCTACCTCAGGAAATCTTTCTCAACTCTTAGAGTGGCTGTGAAAGAATTAATGGTATGTCTTCAAGGAAGGCCCTGCATAACCTTACTGAGGAGAAAATAAAAATCAAGATGACTGGAAGAATTTTCAAGGTCTCTGTACCATTTTATCATCCTGAGATTATCATAATAATTATTATTATTAATAATAGTGGTATTAAGCAGTTACTACTACTCCACAGCTGCTGGAGAATGTTCTCTGAGCAGTTAAAGGTAATTGATTGGCGATTCTTGAGTTTCTGTATCTTTTTGGCCATTAAAGCCCAAGCAACCTGTGCTTTCTGCTGTCACTTGTTTTGAAGTATGTATATATATATATATATATATATAATTATATTCATTTATATTGATGCTATTGATGCCTGTCTCTGCCCTCTAGACTGTGAGCTCATTGTAATCAGGATTGTCACTGTTTATTGTTGTATTCATTCATTCAATAGTATTTATTGAGCGCTTACTATGTGCAGAGCACTGTACTAAGCTCTTGGAATACACAATTCGGCAACAGATAGAGACAATCCCTGCCCAGTGATGGGCTCACAGTCTAAACAGGGGAGACAGACAGCAAAGCAAAACAGAGCAAAACAAAAACAAGACATCATCAAGATGAATAGAATCAAGGGGATGTACACCTCATTAACAAAATAAATAGAGTAATAATATATACAAATGAGCACAGTGCTGAGGGGAAGGGGAGGAGCAGAGGGTGGGGGGGAGAGGAGGGGGAGCAGAGGGAAGGGGGAGCTCATTCTGGGAAGGCCTCTTGGAGGAGGTGAGCTCTCAGTAGGGCTTTGAAGAGGGGAAGAGAATGAGTTTGGCGGACTTGAGGAGGGAGGGCATTCCAGGACAGCGGTAGGACGTGGGCCAGGGGTCGATGGCAGGATAGGTGTGAATGGGGGACCGTGAGGAGGTGAGCGGCAGAGGAGCAGAGCAAGCGGGGTGGGCAGTAGAAAGAGAGAAGGGAGGTGAGGAAGGAGAGGGCAAGGTGATGGAGACCCTTGAAGCCCAGAGTGAGAAGTTTTTGTTTCATGCGGAGGTTGATAGGCAACCATTGGAGGTTTTTAAGGAGGGGAGTGACATGGCCCAGAGCATTTCTTCAGGAAGATGATCCGGGCAGCAGAATGAAGAATTTACTGGAGTGGGGAGAGACAGGAGGAAGGGAGATCAGGGGGAAGGCTGACACAGTTATCCAGCCAGGATATTATGAGAGCTTGTACCAGTACGGTAGCCATTTGGATGGAGAGGAAAGGGCAGATCTTGGAGATATTGTAAAGGTGAGACCGGCAAGTGTTGGTGATAGATTGGATGTGTGGGGTGAATGAGTTGTATTTTCCCAAGTGCTTACTACAGTGCTCTGCACACAGTAAGCGCTTAAGAAATACGATTGAACGATTGAATGGATGAATGAAGTCAGTGGGCCGTCTGCCACCGACAGGGTCTAGTGGTACTTTCCTGTGTAGGCTGCTGAACTGCTGTAGGACTTTTGGGGTCTTTATTTAGTAATAACAATTGTGGTATTTGTTAAGTGCTTACTGTGTGCCAGGCACTGTTCAAAATCCTGGGGTAGATATAAGCTAATCGGGTTGGACACGGTCCCTGTCCCACAGGGTGCTCACAGTCTTAATCCCCATTTTCCAAAAGAGGCCCAGAAAAGTGAAGTGACTTCATTCATTCAGTCGTATTTATTGAGCTCTTACTGTGTGCAGAGCACTGTACTAAGTGCTTGGAAAGTACAATTCAGCAACAAAGAGAGACGATCCCTGCCCACAACGGGCTCACAGTGTAGAAGGGGGAAGACAGACATCAAGACAGGTAGACACATATCAATAGGATCAATATAAATAAATAGAATTATATATGTGTATATATATATATATATATATATATATACATATCAAAACAACTGACTTACCCTAGGTCACCCAGCAGATAAGTGGCAGAGCCGGGATCAGAACCCAGGTCCTTCTGACTCCCATGCTCTATCCATTAGGCCGTGCTGCTTCTCTATTTCAGAGAGCATTCATTCATTCATTCATTCATTCAATAGTATTTATTGAGCGCTTACTATGTGCAGAGCACTGTACTAAGTGCTTGGAATGAACAAGTCGGCAACAGATAGAGACAGTCCCTGCCGTTTGACGGGCTTACAGTCTAATCGGGGGAGACGGACAGACAAGAACAATGGCAATAAATAGAGCAATGAAACTCACAAATACAGGCTTTGAAAAAAGTTCCAGAAAAGTTGAGAAACACCATGGCCGGCCCTCAGAAACGGAGAGGTCTCCTCTGCATGTCTAAGCAGCGTGGAGTAGTGGATAGAGCACAGGTCTGGGAGTTAGAAGGTCACGGGTTCTAATCCCCGCTCTGCCACTTGTCTGTCGGGTGACCTCGAGCAAGTCACTTCACTTCTCTGGGCCTCAGTTCACTCATCTGGCAAATGGGGATTGAGACTGTGAGCCCCACAAGGGACAGGGACTGCGTCCAAACCGATTTACTTGTATCTACCCCAGCGCTTGATACAGTGCCTGGTACATAGTAAGCACTTAACAAATACCATAATTATTATTATTACTACTATTCATATTTCCTCTTAATAGGGCTTTATTTCTTTCTAGCAAAACCAAATATCAATTCTCCTCCTTCCAGTAGAATGAGGGCCACCCAGAATTCGTGACTAGCTGCTCTTCTGTCTTCCTCCTCCTGCTGGCAATGAAGGCTTTTCTGGGCAAGACCTGAGGTAACAATAGAGGCTTGATCAGATTCACACGAGCACATCATCTCCGTGAGCACATATGGCCGGCCCTTCACGGTGGCTCCTCTCTGGAGAACTGCGGCCAACTTTTCCACTCTGGTATTTGCAGCTCCCGCTGGTTTGCTTCCTCTGGGCAGTGGACTAATTAAATGGTGAAAGGAGGATTGGACTTTTTCAGAACCAGGATGGATGGAGGATGGAGAAGCAGCGTGGCTCAGTGGAAAGAGCACGGGCTTTGGAGTCAGAGGTCATGAGTTCAAATCCCAGCTCTGCCACTTATCAGCTGTGTGACTGTGGGCAAGTCACTTAACTTCTCTGTGCCTCAGTTACCTCATCTGTAAAATGGGGATTAAGACTGTGAGCCCCACGTGGGACAACCTGATTCCCCTGTGTCTACCCCAGCGCTTAGAACAGTGCTCTGCACATAGTAAGCGCTTAACAAATACCAACATTATTATTTAGAGGCAAATTCTTTCCTCATTGCTCACCTAAATCCCCAGGCCAGGAGTTCAGGCTAAAATAACTCATTTAATTGAGAAAGGAAGCTAAAAGGTCTGCTGGCGGGCTTTGAAAATGCTAAAGCCTGTTGTCCTGGCCCAATTCCCATTTTCCTCATGTTAATAATTTTTCTCTTTCCTTGCCTGCTATTGCTGGGCCCTGTTATTGGAGAAGGTATCAGTTTGATTTCAAAACATGGGAAGAGCTTTCTATAAAGTAAGTAAAGAAAAACAATTGGAAAAGTTTACTTCTCTGCCTTTTCTTGCCTCTACTTCCAATACTGATGTACTGGACTGTGAAAATGTGTTTTGTTTTTTTTTTAATGGCATTTGTTAAGTGCTTACTATGTGCCAGGCACTGTACTAAGCACTGGGGTAGATATAAGCTAATCAGATTGGACAGAGTCCATGTGACTTGGATCTGTCTAAGCAGTTCTAGAGAAGCAGTGTGGCTTAGTGGCAAGAGCCCGGGCATGGGAGTCAGAGGTCGTGGGTTCTAATCCCGGCACTGCCACTTATCATCTGTATGACTTTGGGCAAGTCACTTAACTTCTCTGTGCCTCAGTTCCCTCATCTGTAAAATGGGGATTAAGACTGCGAGCCCCACACGGGACAACCTGATTACCTTGTATTTCCCCTAGCGCTTAGAACAGTGCTAGGCACATAGTAAGCGCTTAACAAATACCATCATCATCATCATCATCATCATCACTGGGGTAGATACAAGTTTATCAGTTGTCCCACGTGGGGCTCACAGTATCAATACCCATTTTACAGATGAGGTAACTGAGGCACAGAGAGAATTGTACTTTCCAAGCGTTAGTACAGGGCTCTGCACACAATAAGCGCCCAGTAAATATGATTGAATGGATAAGGCTTTGAAGAAGGGGAGAATAATTGTCTGGCGGATATGTAGAGGGAAGGCGTTCCAGGCCAGAGGTGGGACATGGGCGAGAGGTCGGTAGTGAGATAGATGAGATGGAGGTCCAGTGAGTAGGTTGGTGTTAGAGGAGCCAAGTGTGCAGGCTGGGTTGGAGTAGGAGAGTAGCGAGGTCAAGTAAGAGGGGGCTCTCTCCACTTCTCTTGCTCTGTCGTGGTTTTGGGCTTTTCCTGTCTCTGACTCTTTTTCTTGCCTTTTTCTCTTCTCCCCGTTAGGACTGTCTGCACCCGGAGGCCTTCAGTCCCCCTCTCACTGTGAAATTGAAAAACTCTGCCCAGTTTATCTGTTCGCAACTGAATATGTGATTATGCTTACTATTATGAGACCTCAATTATTTTTCCATTATTAGTTAACATAACAGAAACAACTCATTAAACTTTGCTGAAAATTAAATTTAGAAACCCTTATTGAAAGTACCTCTTCAGAAAAATTCAGTTCCAATTACTGAAAACAAAGATTTAATAAACTCAGACTGGATTTGGGATTTTCTTTTTATAAGTACAGCAAGGTAGGAAGGCTCTCCTTTCTGGTCTTAGTGGCTTTTAGCCGAGCGAGACACTACATCCTGTGTTTCTGACACAACTGTCCGCAGTTTGGTGGCGGAATAATTGTTGAAAAGCCCAAATTACGCTTCCATGACAGGTTTAGGAAGAAATAATCTGAGCATGTAGCCTATGGCAATCCAAGAGACGGAATTCATGAGCAGTTTAGCAAAAATGAATGTATAAGAGCTAAACAGAACAAGCATATTCCCAAGTCTTTACCAAAATGATAGCTCATACCAATCAATCGATCAGTTATATTTATTGAGCACCTACTGTGTGCAGAGCACTGTACAGAGCACTTGGGAGAGCATGGTACAATAGAGTTGGTAGACACGATCCTTGCCCTCAAGGAGTTTGCAATCTAATGGGGGAAACAGGCACAAAATAATTTCTGGAAAGAAAAGAAAAATGGATATGTGGATGAGAAAGCGCTTCAGTAGTAGGTTATGTAAGTGAATATATACAGAAATGCTATGGGTGGGTGTGAGTTCAAAGTAGTTGGCACAGGGAGTACTGACATAGTGGTTGTGGGGATATGACCTAGGGAGAAGAAAACTTAGTCAGGGAAGACCTCCTGGAGGAGATGTGATTTTAGAAGGGCTTTGGATGGGGAGAGCTGAGGTCTACTGGATTGGAATGTGTCTGCTAACTCTCTTGTACTCTCCCCAGCGCTTAGCACAGTGCTCTGCACATAGTAAATGCTCAATAAATATCACTGATTAATTGGCTGTTTGAAGGGAGAGGGAGTTCCAGTTAGGAGGAACGGCAAGACCAAGGGGTTGGAGACTGGAGAAGAGAGAGCCAGGCACAGAAGAGTAAACACTCACACAGCACTGTAGTTGTGTTCTTGGAAAATGCCATGTCATTAAATCCTTCTTCTGAATCACCAAACCATTGGGAAACAGGGGATTAGAGTTTCACGGTCTCTGACTTTTTATAAAGATTTCAAACAGTAACTTTTGGGGCAAGCATTTAATAAAATCACAATAATTATATTTAATTAATTCAGGGTGTTTACAGTGTCCACTGGGGAGAAAAAAAAAAAAAGGAAAGGTTGCCGTCTTCTGTCCTCTAGTCTCGGGCCCCTATTTCTGTTTCTTTTGTCCTAAGAGGACGACTCAGTTTTTTTCTCTAGAACTCCCTCGCTCCTGTCCTGAACTGTGAGCACACTGGTTGAATTGCTCAGGGATGCTGCTGGCCTGGTCTGAATACTCAGCTGCCTGGGAAGTGCCTTGCCCCCATTTCCATTTCCCAGTTTCTTGGAACTAGAGAATTGGATAATAATAATAATAATTTGGGCATTTTTAAAGCACTTTCATGCCAAGTGCACCCTCTAGACTATAAGGTTGTTGTGGACAGGGAATATGTCTGCTTATTGCTATTCTGTAATAATAATAATAATAATAATGTTGGTATTTGTTAAGCGCTTACTATGTGCCGAGCACTGTTCTAAGCGCTGGGGTAGACAGAGGGGAATCAGGTTGTCCCACATGGGGCTCACAGTCTTAATCCCCATTTTACAGATGAGGGAACTGAGGCACAGAGAAGTTAAGTGACTTGCCCACAGTCACACAGCCAACAAGTGGCAGAGCTGGGATTCGAACTCATGAGCCCTGACTCCAAAGCCCATGCTCTTTCCACTGAGCCACGCTGCTTCTCGCGTGCTCCCAAGCATTTAGTACAGTGGTCTGCACACGGTAAGCGCTCAATGAATATGAATGAATGAAGGAAGCAGCATGGACTAGTGGAAAGAACACAGGTTAAGGAGTAAGAGGACCCGGGTTCTAAAAATAATAATGGTATTTAAGTGCTTACTATGTGCCTGGCACTATAATAATGATGGTATTTGTTAAGGCTTACTATGTGCCAAGCGCTGTTCTAAGCGCTGGGGTATATACAAGGTTCATTCATTCATTCATTCATTCATTCAATAGTATTTATTGAGCACTTACTATGTGCAGAGCACTGTACTAAGCGCTTGGGATGAACAAGTCGGCAACAGATAGAGACGGTCCCTGCCGTTTGACGGGCTTACAGTCTAATCGGGGGAGACGGACAGACAAGAACAATGGCAATAAATAGAGTCAAGGGGAAGAGCATCTCGTAAAAACAATGGCGACTAAATAGAATCGAGGCGATGTACAATTCATTAACAAAATAAATAGGGTAACGAAAATATATACAGTTGAGCGGAGGAGTACAGTGCTGTGGGGATGGGAAGGGAGAGGTGGAGGAGCAGAGGGAAAAGGGGAAAAAGAGGGTTTAGCTGCGGAGAGGTAAAGGGGGGGTGGCAGAGGGAGTAGAGGGGGAAGAGGAGCTCAGTCTGGGAACGCCTCTTGGAGGAAGTGAGTTTTAAGTAGGGTTTTGAAATGGGGAAGAGAATCAGTTTGGCGGAGGTGAGGAGGGAGGGCGTTCCGGGACCGCGGGAGGACGTGATCCGGGGGTCGACGGCGGGATAGGCGAGACCGAGGGACGGTGAGGAAGTGGGCGGCGGAGGAGCGGAGCGTGCGGGGTGGGTGGTGGAAAGAGAGAAGGGAGGAGAGGTAGGAAGGGGCAAGGTGATGGAGAGCCTCGAAGCCTAGAGTGAGGAGTTTTTGTTTGGAGCGGAGGTCGATAGGCAACCACTGGAGTTGTTTAAGAAGGGGAGCGACATGCCCAGATCGTCTCTGCAGGAAGATGAGCCGGGCAGCGGAGTGAAGAATAGACCGGAGCGGGGCGAGAGAGGAGGAAGGGAGGTCAGAGAGAAGGCTGACACAGTAGTCTAGCCAGGATATAACGAGAGCCCGTAACAGTAAGGTAGCCGTCTGGGTGGAGAGGAAAGGGCGGATCTTGGCGACATTGTAGAGGTGAAACCGGCAGGTCTCGGTAACGGATAGGATGCGTGGGGTGAACGAGAGAGACGAGTCGAGGATGACACCGAGATCGCGGGCCCGAGAGACGGGAAGGACGGTCGTGCCATCCACGGTGATAGAGAAGTCTGGGAGAGGACCGGGTTTGGGAGGGAAGATGAGGAGCTCAGTCTCGCTCATGTCGAGTTTTAGGTGGCTGGCCGACATCCAGGTGGAGACGTCCCGGAGGCGGGAGGAGATGCGAGCCCGAAGGAGGGGGAGAGGACAGGGGCGGAGATGTAGATCTGCGTGTCATCTGCGTAGAGATGGTAGTCGAAGCCGTGAGAGCGAATGAGTTCACCGAGGGAGTGAGTGTAAATGGAGAACAGAAGAGGGCCGAGAACTGACCCTTGAGGAACTCCAACAGTTAAAGGATGGGAGGGGGAGGAGGCTCCAGCGAAGGAGACCGAGAATGACCGGCCAGAGAGGTGAGAGGAGAACCGGGAGAGGACGGAGTCCGTGAAGCCAAGGTGAGATAAGGTATGGAGGAGGAGGGGATGGTCGACGGTGTCAAAGGCAGCAGAGAGGTCAAGGAGGATCAGAATGGAGTAGGAGCCATTGGATTTGGCAAGAAGGAGGTCATGGGTGACCTTAGAGAGAGCAGTCTCGGTAGAGTGGATCAGGTTGTCCCACATGGGGCTCACAATCTCAATCCCCATTTTACAGATGAGGTAACTGAGGCCCAGAGAAGTGAAGTGACTTGCCCAAGGTCACACAGCAGACACCTGGCAGAGGCGGGTTGAGAACCCACGACCTCTGACTCCCAAGCCTGTGCTCTTGCCATTAGGTCATGCCGCTGCTTCTAATCCTCATTCTGCCATGCACCTGCTGTGTGACCTTGGGCAAGTCACTTAACTTCTCTGTGCCTCAGTTTCCCCAACTGTAAAATGGGGATTCAGTACCTGTTCCCCTTCCCACTTAGACTGTGAGTCCCATGAGGGACAGGGACTATGTCCAATCTGATTAACTTATATCTACCCCAACATTTAGAATTATGCTTGACACATAGTGTTTAACAAATACCATAAAAAATGCTGATATAAAAGATAGAACAGGCAGAGTCCCCATCCCACCCAGGGCTCACGATCTAAGGCACAGGCAGAGTAGATATCTTATCTCTATTTCACAGATGGGGAAACTCTATCACCGTGGATGGCACGACCATCCTTCCCGTCCCGCAGGCCCGCAATCTCGGTGTCATCCTTGACTCGTCCCTCTCGTTCACCCCACACATCCTATCCGTTACCAAGACCTGCCGGTTTCACCTCTACAATATCGCCAAGATCCGCCCTTTCCTCTCCACCCAGACGGCTACCTTACTGTTACGGGCTCTCGTTATATCCCGGCTAGACTACTGTGTCAGCCTTCTCTCTGACCTCCCTTCCTCCTCTCTCGCCCCGCTCCGGTCTATTCTTCACTCCGCTGCCCGGCTCATCTTCCTGCAGAAACGATCTGGGCCTGTCACTCCCCTTCTTAAACAACTCCAGTGGTTGCCTATCGACCTCCGCTCCAAACAAAAACTCCTCACTCTAGGCTTCAAGGCTCTCCATCACCTTGCCCCTTCCTACCTCTCCTCCCTTCTCTCTTTCTACCGCCCACCCCGCACGCTCCGCTCCTCTGCCGCCCACCTCCTTACCGTCCCTCGGTCTCGCCTATCCCGCCGTCGACCCCTGGGTCACGTCCTCCCGCGGTCCTGGAACGCCCTCCCTCCTCACCTCTGCCAAACTGATTCTCTTTCCCTCTTCAAAACCTTACTTAAAAATCACCTCCTCCAAGAGGCGTTCCCAGACTGAGCTCCTCTTCCCCCTCTACTCCCTCTGCCATCCCCCCTTTACGTCTCCGCAGCTAAAGCCTCATTTTCCCCTTTTCCCTCTGCTCCTCCACCTCTCCCTTCCCATCCCCACAGCACTGTACTCGTCCGCTCAACTGTATATATTTTCGTTACCCTATTTATTTTGTTAATGAATTGTACATCGCCTCGATTCTATTTAGTTGCCATCGGTTTTTATGAGATGTTCTTCCCCTTGACGCTGTTTATTGCCATTGTTCTTGTCTGTCCGTCTCCCCCGATTAGACTGTAAGCCCGTCAAACGGCAGGGACTGTCTCTATCTGTTGCCGACTTGTTCATCCCAAGCGCTTAGTACAGTGCTCTGCACATAGTAAGCGCTCAATAAATACTATTGAATGAATGAAACTGAGGTCCAGAGAGGTTAAATGACTCTCTCATAGTCATACAGCAGGCCAGAGGCAGACTGGGATTTTTTTATGGCATTTGTTAAGCACTTACTACGTGTCAGGCCCTGTACAAAGCCCTGGAGTAGGTGCAAGCTAATCAGGTTGGACACAGTCCCTGTCCAGTTGGGGCTCACAGTCTTATTCCCCATTTTACAGATAAAATAACTGAGGCACAGAGAAGTGAAGTGACTTACTCAAGGTCGCACAACAGATAGGTGGTGGAGTCAGGATTAGAACCCAGGTCCTTCTGGCTCTCAGGCCTGTGCTCTCTCCATTAGGCCACGCTGCTTCTTTTGACCCTGGGCTTCCTGACTCCAAGGCCTATGCTCTGTCCACTGAGCCACATTTCCTACTCCAAGATGGGAGTCAGCAGGTAAGTAGAGGTAGGAGCCCACTGGCCACCACTACATTTGCCTCCTTTATTGTCTTTCAGTCCTCCGGGCTCCTCTGTCATGGTTCTACTCATTACTTAGGTTTCATTGTTCTCTAATCACTTGAAGCTTTTGGTTAGATAGATTAGTGTAAACTGAGGCTTAGTGAATTTGTATGGCTTGAACAACGAGATTTTCCCCTACTGCTGAAAATGAAAAGGCTCACTGTGGAAACAGACTTGTGTAATCATGAAGGACACACTTTCCCACCTCTCATCGAGGACACCCTGGTCATTACTCTGAGGATCAGAGATGACAGGGTATCGTACTTTCATCTGTCGTAAGCTCAGTCGCTGGACTTCCTGCTCTTCCTTTCCTTCAGTTCAGGAGAGAGGGACTTTTAAGTAATAATAATAATAGTAATAGTACTTGTTAAGCGCTTACTACGTGCCAAGCACTGTTCTAAGCACTGGGGTAGGTACAAGCTAATCAGGTTGGACAGTCCACGTCCCACATGGGGCTCATTCTCTTTAGCCTCATTTAACCGATGAGGTACCTGAGGCCCAGAGAAGTTAAGAGACTCGTCCAACATCACACAGCAGACATGTGACAGAGTCAGAATTAGAAGCCAGGTCCTTCTGATGCCCAGGCCCATGCTCTATCCACTAAACCACACTGCTTCGCTCTCTACCGAAGTCTTCTCACCAGGCTAGTGGCCTAGTGGAAAGAACACGGGCCTGGGAGTCAGAGGACCTGGGTTCTCATCCCAGCTCTGCCAGCTGCCTGCTGTGTGACTCTGGGCAAGTCACTTCACTTCGTAGCTCAGCTTCCTCATCTGTGAAATGGGCATTCAATGCCTGTTCTCCTTCTCCTTCTTAGATTGTGAGCCCCAGAGGAGACAGGAACCGTGTCCAGCTTGATTCTCTCCTCCAATTCTCTCCTTGAACTCCTTCGGTCATCTCCTTGACCTCCTCCAGTCTAGCTACTGTCCCCTTCACCTCATAGAAACTGCCCTGTAAAAAGGTCACCACTGACCTTTCCAAATCCAATGGCCCTTACCCCATTCTATTACTCCTCCACCTCTCCGCTGCCTTTGACACTGTCTTCATAAGGCTCGCAGTCTAAGCGGCGTGGGTCAGTGGAAAGAGGATGGCTTGGGAGTCAGAGGTCGTGGGTTCTAATCCCGGCTCTGCCACTTGTCTGCTGTGTGACCTTGGGCAAGTCACTTAACTTCTCTGTGCCTCAATTCCCTCATCTGTAAAGTGGGGATTAAGACTGTGAGCCCCATGTGGGACAAGCTGATTACCTTGTATCTACCCCAGCGCTTTAGAACAGTGCTTGGCACATAGTAAGCGCTTAACAAATACCACCATTATTATTATCATTATTAGGTAGAAGAACAGGTATTGAATCCCCATTTACAGTTGAGGAAACTGAGGCCCAGAGAAGTCAAATGACTTTCTCAAGGTCACACAGTAAGCAAGTGGCAGAGGCAGGATTAGAACCTAGGTCCTCCGACTTCCAAGTCTATGTTTTTCCATTATGCCATGCCGCTTCATGCTCCCATCCCTGTGAAGAATGAGACACGGATTGCTACCCACGGGTTTGGTGTGGCACTTGTAAGCCCACAGACTTGTCTGCCTCCCAGGGCACATGCTCTTCGCCCTGTGTGGGACTCCAATTCCCAGAAGGCTTTGTACCTTTGAACTTACAATTTCTTCTTCTTTCCCATTCCTGGACCCTTACCTCAGGACCCATGGCAGATAATAATAATGTTGGTATTTGTTAAGCGCTTACTATGTGCCGAGCACTGTTCTAAGCGCTGGGGTAGACACAGGGGAATCTGGTTGTCCCACGTGGGGCTCACAGTCTTAATCCCCATTTTACAGATGAGGGAACTGAGGCACCGAGAAGTGAAGTGACTTGCCCAAAGTCACACAGCTGACAAGTGGCCGAGCTGGGATTTGAACCCGTGACCTCTGACTCCAAAGCCCGTGCTCTTTCCTCTGAGCCACGCTGCTTCTGTTTCACCTTTGAAGGTGGCAGAACAATGATTTATCTCCCCCTCTAGACTGTAACCTCTCTAGGGGCAGGGAACGTGTCTGCTAATTCTGTTGTAGTGTCCTCTCCCAAGCGCTTAGTACAATACTCTGCACATAGTAAATGCTCAATATATACCAATGATTGATTGATCGATCCATTGACGAAAGGGCTGTAAAGGCAGATTTACATCGGCTAGCCCCGTAGGGGGAGAGTGAGTTCAATTTTGCATTCGTCCAGATTTTTTTTTTTTTGGAAGACTCATCCAAAGACTCTTCACCACCAGTGCACCTGGTGGCCTCGTGTTCTTTCAGATTCAAGTACATCGAGTAGAGTGGCATCCTCTCCACGTTTCTGAATGTATGATTTTGGTCAATGGGAAGCAGACTGACTCATTACATGGGAAGCAGCCTGGCCTAGTGGATAGAGCATGGGCCTGGAACTCAGAAGTTCCTGAGTTCTAATGCCGCCTCTGCCTCTTGTCTGCTCTGTGACCTTGGGCAAGTCACTTCATTTCTCTGGGCCTCAGTTACCTCAGTTTTGAAATGGGGATTAAGATTGCAAGCTCCATGTGTCCAACCCGATTTACTTGTATCCACCCCAGTGCCTGCCACATCGTAAGTGCTTAATAGATGCCCAAATTATTATTATTATGTCTTATTTGGCCAGGGCCCTTAGCAAGTCCTTTAGCAGAAAATACCTCTACTTAGTGTTCAGGAGGATCTCGTGCTCCTAAACTAACCCATAGGTCACAGTTTATGTCGGGTTATATAGAAACTCTTATCTGCTAAACATCAAACCTTCCCCCTGGATAATTCTGGGACAATTTCAGATTTCTAAGCATCCCCAAGTGGTTAAAATCCACAGCAAAGGTTAATCAATATTAAATAGCAGTTAGTTGCTGCTAATTACAAAGTGTGAAGCTTCATAATAGTTACTTGAAACTGTTGGATTCCATCAAATACAATTTAAAAATAAGCTGTGGTAATCTATCTTTCCCAACACAAACTCCCCCGTACTCTCAAATTAGCATTTTGCCAAGAAGCTGGAATTTAATGCTTGTGGGGAGATACTGTGTTTTAAAGTGGATTTCCATCAGAGAAAGGCGTACCTAATTGCTTTTTAAAGTATGGTGTTTAAGCACAGAGAATGTTATTGGCTATGTTGAAGAGTCAGGTCGGGGTGCGGTCATTACATAGAAATGAATTGGAATTTATCATTTCCTTTCTAATCTCCCATTCTCTGGTTTGAATATCTCAGCCATTTCATAAGAGTCAGGCTGAACTTCGATAGATAGGATGTTAGTTCAAATGCAGTTTGCTCTCCATCTGCTCCTCCCCAGTGCACTCTCTTGGTTCCTTCCAAGTTCTTTCTGACAGACCACAGCTCTCCTTACATTCAGAGCCCTCCTGAATCCCCCATCTTGCCTTCCCCAATTAGTTCCCAGCATTCTAAGTCATATACTCCCATCAACCACCTCGGGCACCTACAGAATTTATGTATACGTGCTTATTCAATCGTCCCTTTATTTATTTTGATTACTCATTTTTTAAATACTTTTATGTTTCAATAATAACGATAATAATCACTATGTGCCAAGCACTCTGCTAAGCATTGGGGCAGATACAAGATCATCAGGTCTCACAGTCTAAGTAGGAGAGCGACTAGGTATTGAATCCCCATTTTATAGATGAGGGAACTGAGTCACAGAAAAGTTAAGTGACCCACCAAAAGTGACACAGCAGGTAAGTGGCAGAGCCGAGATGAGAACCCAGGTCCTCCGACTCTCAAGCCCAAGTTCTTTCCACTAGGCCATGTGGCTTCCTAAAATTCATACTCCTTTTGAGCTTGCTGATATTTTTGGTCTTCACCACTTCCTGTAGTAATGAATTCCAAATGCTTACCACCTCCTTGTGAAGAAGTATTTCCTTTCGTCTAGAAATGCTCACCTTCAAGCTTCAATGGGTGCCTTCTTGATTACTGTGGGGTTTGATGGGCAATCACTGTGCCTTCTCCTGTCCACACTTTTCGTGATTTTAGACTTCAATTCTGTGCTCCCTTAGCCTTTCTCTTTGCAGACTGAAGAGTCTTAATCTTTTTTTTAATGGCATTTGTTAAACGCTTACTCTGTGCCAGTATTTATTGAGCGCTTACTGTGTGCAGAGCACTGTACGAAGAGCTTGGGAGAGTGCAATAGAATCACATAACAGAGTTGGTAGACACATTCCCTACCCACAATGAGCTTCCAGTCTAGAGGAATTGGGTGAAAGAAGGATTAGGGATTTTACTTGGCTTGCCAGTGATTTAATCTTTGGTGGCTACCAAGGCAACCACATACCACATGTTGTATTATAATAATAATAAGAATTATGGTATTTGTTAAGTGCTTACCATGTGCCAAGCACTGTATTAAGCGCTGGGGAGGATACAAGCAAATCAGGTTGGACACAGTCCCTGTCCCATGTGGGGCTCACAGTCTCAATCCCCATTTTCCAGATGAGGTAACTGAGGCAGAGAGAAATGAAGTGACTTGCCCAAGGTCACACGGCAGAGGACCGGCGGAGCCGGGATCAGAACCCATGACCTTCTGACTCCCAGGCCCGGGCTCTACCCACTACGTCATGATGCCACGGCCCAACATCAGCACCTCTGCCTGCCTACTCGCATGACACACTCTGTGCCCCAGTGGGAATTCATTTATTTCATTCAGTCATATTTATTGAGCATTTAATGTGGGCAGAGCACTGTACTAAGCGCTTGGGAGAGTACACTATAACAATAAACAGATGCATTCCCTCGGCTGGTGGGATGAGAGAGTGTGAATGGATGGCACTGCCCAAACCAATAGCACCAGCATTAAGTCCACCGGAATGTAAGCGCCTCACCGGCAGGTGGAGAAGTAGTGTGTCCTAATGATTAGAGCACAGGCCTGGGAGTCAGGAAGGACCTGGGTTCTAATTCTGGTTCAGCCACTTGTCTGCTGTGGGACCTTGGGCAAGTCACTTCACTTTTCTGGGCCTTAGTTACCTCATCTGGAAAATGGGGATTAAGACTGCGAGCCCCATGTGGGACAGGGACTGAGTTGGACTGTGTACAACCTGATTATTTCTATTCATGTCTGTCTGCCCCTCTAGACTGTCAGCTTGTTGTGGGTAGGGAATGGGTCTGTTTATTGTTATACTGGACTCTCTCAAGCGCTCAGTACAGTGCTCTGCACACGGTAAGCACTCAATAAATGCAATCGACTGAGCGACTGACTGATTAGCTTGAATTTACCCCAGTGCTTAGAACAGTGCCTGCCACGTAGTACAGGCTTAACAAATGCCATAAAAAAAAGTAAACATGAGATAATCTGATCAGATATAGTCCCTGTCCCATCTGGGACTCACATTCTAAGAGAGGGATCAGGTACTTTACTCCCATTTAACAGATGAGGAAGCTAAAACCTAGAGAAGTTAAAGGACTTACCCAAGGTCACAAAGCAGGCACATGGTGGGGCTGGGATTAGAACCTTGGTCTCTTGGCGATCAGTCCTGTGCTCTAGACCACATTGATAGAGTTTGCCCCGATACAAAACCATGCTGCATCTTTCCATTTGGTTTTGAAAATTAACGTCATTTGATTTGAGAGCAATTTTTCCTTTATTTTTCTAAGCAATAAAAATACCTCAGACCCATGCTGTCTTTAATTAACTTGACTCTTTCTTGTCCTGGAAGTTATTTTCAAAACAGAATCTTTTCCAAAATGTGGTCCCCGGAGCTATGGGTGGCAATTATTAAGTTTTTGTGACAGAGGAAATATGTTATTTTTTCATCCCATAAAATGTGGATTAATTAGACCTTTTATCCAACGATTTGGTTTTAGCCTACATTATCAGAAATTAGAGAGATTGGCTAATTATGCTTTTTTTAAATGTTCATCTACTCTGAAAAATTTTAATGTGGACCTTTATTATAGTTACAAATTTGTGTAAAGCAGCATTGCCCTCGTAAAATAAGGGTCACAGGTGGAACGAAGCAGGGATGATAGGAATGGTAATGGAAAAATTCACTACTTGTGCTTGCTTCTTAAATGTCATGGTTGGGTAAATGGATTTCTCTACTTCCTAGGAGTATGCTTCTATGTTATTTTAGCAGCAATTAGAGAAAAGAGGTTGCTCTACAAATTGGTTGGGCGAGCCATGTAGTTCAAATTTTTATTGTGTAAAATAGAAAAAATTGCTCCTAATCCATCCACTTCAACTTTCAGCCTAAAAGCGATTTTCAGGCTGGACCCCTCACAAAATGTTTTCCTTAAATTAACTCAAGGGAGGAGGTATGCGTTATCAGTTGTCGGATTATGGTCATGCAGAATAAATCTTACTCTGGTCGAAAGAAGGAGACCGCGATATCACCAAGGAGTTCTTGTCCAATTGATGAATGCTTTTAGAATAATTAATTCACATTTCAGGTGTAATCATACTCTCTGATTAATTAAATCAAAGACGAGCTGCTTCACAGCCATAATTCGAAAATAAGGCTGTGTTCTGAAAAATGCAAATTAACTTGTCTGGGGCTTTTCTTTAGCAGCAGGAAGTTAATAAACTTGGTAAACCTGGAGCGGTTTGGCTAGTCGAGGCCCGTCTATCTTTTCCGAGTCCTCTGGGTCGGGGTAGTTCGGTTGCAGGGGCGAATAGTGCTATTCCCACTTCTTTGCACCTTAAGGTTAAGTCCCTTCACTTCTCTGGACCAGTTACCTTATCTGTAAAATGGGGATTCAGACTGTGAGCCGCACGTGGGACATGGACTGTGTCCAAGCTTGTGTCTACCCCAGTGCTTAAAACAGTGCCTGGCACACAGTAACCACTTAACAAGTACCATTAAAAAAAAACCACCAAAAAAAAACCCCAAACAAAAAAACCCAGCAAGAGTATGGAACTAGTAGAGTACGTAAATCGATATGAACCCAAGTGCTAAAGGTGGTAGTTGGGATGTCACGACCCCGGGGCAGTGGAAATTAATTGGGGAATGTCTCCTGAAGAAGGTGGGATTTCAGGGTGGTGTTGAAGATAGGGAGAACTGTGGTCTGGTGGATTTGAAGAAGGGAGTTCCAGATGGGGGGGAAGAGGTGTGTGAGTTGAAAGAAAGGGACAATTATAAAGTGAGCTGGGAAGGAGCAAAGATTGTGAAATGGGAAGAAGTAGGTGAAGACAGAAGTTGTGGAGGAAGAAATGAGAGCAGGTGGAGAGTTCCATATACTCCTCTAGACTGTCAGCTCACGTGGGCAGGGAATCTGTCTGTTTATTTCTACATTGTCCTCTCCCAAGTGCTCCCAAGCGCTTAGTACAGTGCTTTGCCCACAGAAAGCACTCAATAAATATGATTGAATGACTTAAGGAAACTGAGGCACAGAGAAATTAAGTGACTTGCCTAAGGTCATCCAGCAGGTATCTCTGCCTCTTTCTGTCTCTGCCTCGGTGTCTTTCTTTGTAATAGTATTTAGTAAGCCCTCGCAGTGTGCAGTGTGCAAAGCACTGTACTAAGCACTATCTATATCTTTTGGTCTCTCCCTTCCTACTCCCCTTTCTTTTCACACCCTAAGATGGAAAATGAAATTGCTAGCCACTAGGCACTGGGGTGGATACAATCAAATCACACAGTCCCTGACCCTCATAGTCTCAATCCCCATTTTGCAGATGAGGGAACTGAGGCCCAGAGAAGTGAAGTGACTTGCCCAAGATCACACAGCAGACAAGTGGCAGAGCTAGGATTCGAGCCCATGACCTTCTGACTCCCAGACCTGTGCTCTATCCACTATACCACGCTGCTTCTCCTAACAGTTTCTAATGAATGTGAATGGGTAGAGACAGGAGCCTTCCCTTCCCCAGCTGGCACCGTTATCTGGGAGAGAGGAGGGTCTCAGACTTCCTTTCAACTTTCTTCTTTCCTGTCATCCATGCCAAAGGCTATAATCAAGGAAGGAAAAGAAAAAACAACCCCAAACGCACCATCTATTTCACTAGCATTTAAACCAATTTAAAGTCTGAGAGGGGTCTTTTTATATTTCAACATACACGCCCTCCTCCTCCACCACTACACCACCATCTGCCTCCTCCCCCTCAGACCTACCACAGAGAGAGGGAAAAATTCACTTGTTTTCAGAAATAAAGAATTGAAGTTAAAGACTCACCAAAATGGCCTTCATTTTCTTACGGAGATTTCCAAAATTTGGTCTTCGGTTTTTGGATAACTTTTTTCCTGATTGAAACACAGTCATTATATATAAATATGTGTCATTCTAGGTGTGGGAATCTTAGGTAATTTAAAAAATCATGATAAACCATAGAGAAGCAGTCAATCAGCCAGCCGATTATATTTACTGAGCCCTTACTGTGTGTGCAGAGCACTGTACTAAGTGCTTGGGAGAATGCAATATAACAAACAGAACTACTCCTTGCCTACAACAAGCTTACAGTCTAGAGGGATGAAGTGTGGCCTACTAGAAAGAGCCCAGGCCTGGGAGTGAAAGGCTCCTGGCTCGGCCACTCACCTGCTGTGACCTTGGGCAAGTCACTTAACGGCTTTGTGCTTCAAATACAGTGCCTATCCTTTTTAGATTGTGAGCCCCCCCAAAGAACAAGGACTGGGTCAAATTTTCTCATCTCAAACAGTTAATACAGTGCTCTGCACACAGTAAGCGCTCAATAAATACCACTGAATGAATGAATTTGTAAAATGGGGATTGAGACTTCCATCGGTCGGTAACGAATGAGTGGCTCAATCAATCCATGGTATTTATTGAGCACTTACTGTGTGCAAAGCACCGTTCTAAGCAGTTGGGATGATACAACACAACAGAATTGGTAGACACATTCCCTGCCCACAACAAACTTATAGTCTAGAGGGGGAGATGGACATTTAAATAAATTATGGATATGTAATTTATTTTAATGGGGCTGAGGTTGAGGTGAATACCAAGTACTTAAAAAGGTACAGATCCCAAGTGCATAGGCGAAGCAGAAGGGAAAAGGAGTAGAGGAATTGAGGGCTTAGTCAGGGAAGCCTCTTGGAGGAGATGTGATTTTAATAAGGCTGTGAAGATGGGGAGAGTGATGATCTGTCATAAGTGAAGGTCAGAGGGAGGACACGGGCAAGGGGTTGGCGGTGAGATTGATGAGACTGAGACACAGGGAGTAAGATGGCACTAGAGGAGTAAAGTGTGCAGGCCGGATTGTAGTAGGAAATCCGTTAAGTCAGGTAGGAGGGGGCAAGTCGATTGAGTGCTTTAAAGCTGATGATCAGGAGCTTCTGTTCGATGTGGAGGTGGATGGACAACCACTGGAGTTTTTTGAGTGGGGAGATGTGAACTGCATTTTTTTTAGAAAAATGATCCAAGCAACAGAGTGAAGTAAAGACTGGAGTGGGGAGAGACACGAGGCAAGGAGGTCAATGGGGAGGCTGATCCAGAAATCAAGGCGAGATATGATAAGTGCTTGGATCAGTGTGGTAGCAATTTGGATGGGAGGAAAGGGCAGATTTTAGAGATGTGAGAGTAGAACGGACAGGGTTTGGTGACAGATTGAATGTGTGGGTTGAATGAGAGAGATGAGTCGAGAATAATGCCAAGGTTATGGGCTTGTGAGACAGGGAGGATGGTGGTGCTCTCTACAGTGATGGGAAAGACACAGGGAAGACCACGTTTGGGTGAGAAGGTAAGGAATTCTGTTGTGGACGTGTTAAGTTTGAGGTGTCAGCGGGACATCCTAGTAGAGATATCATGAAGACAGGGGAAAATGTGAGACTGCAGAAGAGAGATGTCAGGGCTTAAGTATTGCTTGAAACTCAGGACTCCCGAGGTTCTTGGAGTCCTAAATTCTGAGGTTAAGACAGTTCTTTTGAAGTGAGAGTCCGTCCACCATTTGGGGATCTTTAATTTCTCTTCCTTCATTGTTCTTGGGCCAAGCAGGCAGTTTTGAAAGTTTGAAAGGCCCGGTTGGAATACCCCAGGGGGAATGTGACATCTGTCTGCAGACCCGTGGGCTAAGCTGAACCGTTTGCTCTTTCCCAGAGAGGGAATGAGGTGTCTCAGCAGGTCTGGCCTGTCCCTAAGATACCCCCCTCCCTACCTCCTCCCCTGCCCCCTGCCACCCAGTAATGTTACACGGGTTAGCCCTAAAGCAGGGCTCAGTATGTAGAAGAGCCATATAAAATGAAACCTTTGAGAAGTTGCTGTGCAAACAGCCAGTCGTACAATTTCGACAGAGGACCGCCGGGGAAGAGGTGTGGAGGAAAGAAAAAAAGGGGAGGGGGGAATGAGGGAGAGGAGAGAGAGAGTCGAGGGAGTGAGAGAGAGAGAGAGAAAAGGAGAATTGACCCTTCTTCCTTAGGATGCAGTGCTGCAATGCAGTAGAGCATGACTAGACACACGATCTTGCAGGACATCCACAGTTAAGGAATCAGTGTGAAACAGGAGCCAGTGAGTGAAGATTGAGAAGGAGCCGTCAGAGTTGGAGAAGAAGGTTGGAGAAGGTTGATACTGTGTCTGTGAAACCAATAACAGCAACAGTAATAATAGTACTATTTGTTAAGCCCTTATTATGTGTCAAGCACTGTTTTAAGTGCTGGACTAAATCAATCAATCATATTCTGAACCTGTGACCTTCTGATTCCCAGGCCCGGGCTCTATCCATAATGCCATGCTGCTTCTCTTAAGAGATCTGCTCTTGAGGGACATCTGGAAAGGGCCTTATAGCCTAGAGGACATCTACCTGGATGTCCTGCCACACCTCAAATTAAACATGTCCAAAACTGAACTGCTTATCTTCCCTGTCTTTCCCATCCCTGTAGACAACACCACTATCCTCCCCACCTCACAAGCCCGTAACCTCGGTGTTGTCCTCCACTCATCTCTCTCTTTCCACCCATATATTCAATCTGTCACCAAATCCTTCCAGTTCTACCTTCACATCACTGCTAAAATCTGCCCTTTCCTCTCCATCCAAACTGCTACCATGCTGATCCAAGTGCTTCTCCTCTCCTCGCTGCCTCCCAGACTCCCGTCTCTCCCCACTCCAGTCCATACTTCACTCTGCTGCATGAATCATTTATCAACAGAAATGCTCAGTTCATGTCTCCCCTCTCCTCAAGAACCTCCAATTGCTACCGATCCACCCCTCCATCAAACAGAAACTCCCTACCATTGGCTTTAAAACATTCAATCAGCTTGCCCCATCCTATCTCACCTCACTAATCTCCTACTCCAGCCCCGCCCACCCACTCCACTCCTCTAGCGCCAGTTCACTCACTGTGACCCGATCTCACCTATCTCTGTGCCGACCCCTTTCCCACATCCTCCCCCTAACCTGGAACTCCCTCCCCCTCCACATCTGCTAGAGCACCACTCTCTCCATCTTCAAACCCTTATTCAGGTGACATCTCCTCCAAGAGGCCTTACCCTATTAAGCCCTCTTTTCTCCTGCTCGGTCTCCCTTCTGCTTCATCTATGCGCTTCAGTCTGTGACCTTTGGACACTTGTTATTTGCCCCACCTCCAAACCCCACAGCACCTATGTACATATCTTTAAATTATATGCTATAAATTATTTATTTATATTAATGTCCTTCTCCCCCTCTAGACTGTAAACTTGTTTTGGGCAGGGAACATGTCTGCTAATTCTATTGCATTGTACTCTCCCAAGTGCTTAGTACAGTGCTCTGCACATTGTAAGAGCTCAATATCATTGGTTGGTTCTCTGTGCCTCAATTTCCTCATCTGCAAAATAGAGATTCAATGCCTGTTCTCCCTCCCACTTAGCCTGCGAGCCCTTTGTGGGATCTGATGATATTGCCCTATTTATTTTGTTAATGAGGTGTACATCCCCTTGATTCTATTTATCGTGATTAAGTTGTCTTGTTTTTGTCCGTCTGTCTCCCCCGATTAGACTGTAAGCCCCTCGATGGGAAGGAATTGTCTCTATCTGTTGCCGTATTGTACATTCCAAGCTTTTAGTACAGTGCTCTGCACATAGTAAGCGCTTAATAAATACTATTGAATGAAATGAATGAAAGGACCCTGGTGCTTAGTACAGTGCTTGGTACATAGTAAGTGTTTAGCAAATACCACAGTTATTATTATTATTACTATTATGTACTCTCCTCTTGATGACAATTTCCATCCCATGTGGGACCTGATTATATTGTATCTACTCCAGAGCTTAGTACAGTGCTTGGCACATATTAAGTCCTTAACAAACACCACAATTATTATTATCAATATTATGATCTATGCAGCAGCATGTAGTATTTATTTGAGTGCAGGGAGAGGCTGGGGGCTGGGAGACCGGTGAGGAGCCGGCCAAAACCTTTTCGAAGGCACCCCTCCTCCAAGAGGCCTTCCCTGACTAAGCCCTCCTTTCCTTTTCTCCCACTCCCTTCTGCATCACCCTAACTTGCTCCCTTTATTCATTCCCCCTTCTGGCTCCACAGCACTTATGTCCATATCTGTCATTTATTTCTATTAATATCTGTCTCCCCCTCTGAACTGCAAGCTCATTGTGGGCAGGGAATGGGTCTGTTTATTGTTCTATCACACTCTCTCAAGCACTTAATACAGTGCTCTGAGACTAAAAGCTTGTTGTGGGCAGGGAATGTGTCTGTTTATTGTTGTATTGTACTCTCCCAAGTGCTTAGAGAAGCAGCATGGCCTAGTGGAAAGAGCCCAGGCTTGGGAATAAGAGATCATGGGTTCGAATGCTGGCTCTGACACATGTCTGCTGTGTGACCTTGGGTAGGTCACTTAACTTTACTGTGCTTCAGTTACCTCATCTGTAAAATGGGTATCAGACTGTGAGCCCCATCAGGGGCATGGATTGTGTTCAACCTGATTACCTTGTATCTACCCCAGTGCTTAGAATAGTGCTTGGCACATAGTAAGCACTTAAATACCACAATTATTATTATCATTATTATCAGTACAGTGCCCTGCCCTTGGTAAGCACTCAATAAATACATATGAATAAATGAATGAAGTGCTCAATAAATATGATTGACTGACTGACTGAGGAAGCTAATGTAATAATCTAGCTGTGGTAAGACCACAGGGTGGTTTGTACCAGGATGGAAGCATTTTGGGTGGAGAGGAAGACGCAGATCCAGGAGATTTTGTGCAGGAAGTTTCAGCAGGATTTGGCAGCAGATTCACTGTGACAAGTTGAACCATAGCCATGAGTCGAAGATGATACGGAACTGCTGGCTTCTGGGATGGCCGAACGGTGGTGTTGCTGACTGAATTGGGAAAGTCAGGGATGGGGACTGAGTTGAGGGGGAAAGATGAGGGTCTGGTGTGTTTGAAGGAGCAGAGGGTTCCAGGCAAGAGGGAGGGGTTGAGCCGGGGGTGGAGACAGATTTGTTGAGAACAAAGTCCTCCTGCCTCCTCTATGTACTTGACTCTGTACCCTTTGGGTATTTAGTATTCAATCAGTCAGCCAATCATATTTATTGAGTGCTTACTGTGTGCAGAGCACTGAAGTAAGCGCTTGGGAGAGTCCAGTAGAACAGAGTTGGTAGACATATTCCCTGCCCACAATGAGCTTTGAGTCTAAAAGGGGAGACAGACATTAATAACATTGACACTCTCAGCCCACAGCTTCAAGGAGCCACAATGTGATCTGGGCGATTACTTGTCTCAACCGCTGTTCTCTTAAAGTAGAAGTCGATGGCCTTTCCGGTCAGGACCATCTTGGAGGGGCAAAGACGTGCTTCATCGGAAGAATCTAACTTCTATTTTCCCTTTCCTGCTTTGCACGTTTCAGTTGGGTTGAAGTCCTCATACCTTTTCCGGATTGGGTAACCAATTGGCCACAGTGTTCATCTGGGCAATGTGATTTGCTTGTGACTCTACCCTTCATTAGTGAAAGTGGAACAGATGCCCAAACCACACCTTTTGAATCTCCTTCATGTTCTAGCTTGTTTTCTCCTTGCTAGATGCCTGAGCTCCTCACCCTACAGGGAAATACTCAGCAGCCATAACAACAAACTCAGTTCTCAAGGAATTAACCAGTTGTTTGTGCCTCTCAATGCTCCACCCTTCTTCTTAAATGGAACGAAAATATTCAAGCTTAACCATCTGAACCATCTGGGGGAAGACTGACTAGAATACTTAGAATCCCACATTCCACATGGTCACTCGCGTGAACAGATCGTCATTTATTTTCCCCTTTTGCCTTTTCCTGCAGATGGTCAATAGCAGATCAAATCAAGTGCTGATCAATTATGGTGAGGCTAACACTGCTAGTTCTCATTTTGTTCAATGTCCTGGACCACTTTCCAACCATATAGTGTTCAGATAAGTCAAAAACACCTTTAGCCACGGGCAGTTCCTCCTTAATTTTTCAAATCTATGCTTATTTTCTGGGAAATTCAATCTTTATATTTTCAATTTATTTATAATGATCTCATCCGAAAGTTATTGCATAAGAACCACTCAGATTCCAAGAATTTAAACGAGGCCTTTCGGCCTCCTTTTCTCAGAATCAGGACATTACATTCTCATCAAGCATCAGCTTACTTGAACCTCAAAAAGTTGTATTTCAGCCTGCCTCTGTGCACTCATGTTGGTTCAAGTGGCTTCTGGGACCATCATGCTATGTCCTCCACTCACCAGCTTTCAAAGGGACTTTTCCTTCACTCTTACATGTTCAGGAGAGGCAGTCTTGGGAGATTAAGAAGGAGAGGTGAGGAGAGAGAGGGGGAAGAGGCCAAGAGAAATGCCCAGAGACCTGAACCCAGCTCCCTGCCTTGCAGGGGATGCTGGGAGGAGAGAGGAGAGTGGGCCACAATGCAGGAGACTAAAGCATGCTCCCAGAAATTCCTTGGCCTTCTCAGGTGAAGATCATCCGACAGTAGGGCCTTGAAAACCTGGGCATAGTGAGAATTATGAGGTGAGGGCAGGAGAAGAGAGCCTCTAGGGTTTCTGGGATTGTGGTCGATCATCCGACAGTAGGGCCTTGAAAACCTGGGCATAGTGAGAATTATGAGGTGAGGTCAGGAGAAGAGAGCCTCTAGGGTTTCTGAGATTGTGGTCCTAATGGACGAACGATTTGCTAGGAGAATTGGGGGCAGGAAGGAAAGTGGGGGAAAGTCAAAAAGCATCATGCGGTGTTCTTGTCACAGGTCACACTTTGTTCTGCATTCTCCGTGCAAGCGCCCCAGAGCAAGATAAAACACTGAATAGAAAACCTAGCCTTATTCATTCATTCAATAATATTTATTGAGCGCTTACTATGTGCAGAGCACTGTACTAAGCGCTTGGAATGTACAATTCGGCAACAGATAGAGACAATCCCTGCCCATTGATGGATTTACAGTCTAATCGGGGGAGACAGACAGACATAAACAATAACAATAAATAGAATCAAGGGGATGTACACCTCATTAACAAAATAAATAGGGTAATAAAAATATATACAAATGAGCAAATGAGCACAGTGCTGAGGGAAGGGGAAGGGAGAGGGGGAGGAGCAGAGGGAAAGTGGGGCAAGGGGGCTTAGCTGAGGGGAGGTGTGGGGGGGGCAGAGAGGCAGCAGAGGGAGCAGAGGAAAAAGGGGAAGCTCAGTCTGGGAAGGCCTCTTGGAGGAGATGAGCTCTCAGTAGGGCTTTGAAGAGGGGAAGAGAGTTAGTTTGGCGGAGGTGAGGAGGGAGGGCATTCCAGGACAGCGGGAGGACGTGGGCCAGGGGTCGATGGCGGGATAGGTGAGAACGGGGGGCGGTGAGGAGGTGAGTGGCAGAGGAGCGGAGCCTACGGGGTGGGCAGTAGAAAGAGAGAAGGGAGGAGAGGTAGGAGGGGGCAAGGTGATGGAGAGCCTCGAAGCCTAGAGTGAGAAGTTTTTGTTTCGTGCGGAGGTCTATAGGCAACCACTGGAGGTTTTTAAGAAGGGGAGTGACATGCCCAGAGTCTTTCTGCAGGAAGATGATCCAGGCAGCGGAATGAAGAATAGACTGGAGTGGGGAGAGATGGGAGGAAGGGAGATCAGAGAGAAGGCTGACACAATAATCCAGCCAGGATATTATGAGAGCCCGTACCAGTAAGATAGCCGTATGGATGGAGAGGAAAGGGCGGATCTTGGCGATATTATAAAGGTGAGAACGGCAGGCATTGGTGATGGATTGGATGTGTGGGGTGAATGAGAGAGTTGAGTGAAGAATGACACCAAGGTTGCAGGCCTGAGAGATGGGAAGGATGGTTGTACCATCCACAGAGATAGGGAAGTCAGGAAGAGGACAGGGCTTGGGAGGGAAGATGAGGAGCTCAGTTTTGGACATGTTGAGTTTTAGGTGGCGGGCAGAAATCCAGGTGGAGATGTCCCGGAGGTATTAGACTGTAAGCCCGTCAAACGGCAGGGACTGTCTCTATGTGTTGCCGACTTGTTCATCCCAAGCGCTTAGTACAGTGCTCTGCACATAGTAAGCGCTCAATAAATACTATTGAATGAAAGGAGGAGATACGACTCTGCAGCGGGGGGCGGAGAGAACAGAGAAGGAGCTGTAGATTTGTGTGTCATCTGCATAGAGATGATAGTTGAAGCCTTGGGAGCGAATGAGTTCATCAAGGGAGTGAGTGTAAATGGAGAACAGAAGAGGGCCAAGAAGTGACCCTTGAGGAACCCCGACAGTTAGAGGATGGGAGAGGGAGGAGGAGCCTGAGAAGGAGACCGAGAATGAACGTCCAGAAAGATAAGAGAAGAACCAGGAGAGGACGGAGTCGGTGAAGCCAAGGTGAGATAAGGTGTGGAGGAGAAGGGGATGGTCGACAGTGTCAAAGGCAGCTGAGAGGTCAAGGAGGATCAGGATAGAGTAGGAGCCATTGGATTTGGCGAGAAGGAGGTCACGGGTGACCTTTGAGAGAGCAGTCTCGGTAGAGTGGAGGGGACGGAAGCCAGATTGGAGGGGGTCCAGGAGAGAATGGGAGTTAAGGAATTCTAGGCAGCGAGTGTAGACGACTCGTTCTAGGAGCTTGGAAAGGAAGGGTAGGAGGGAGATAGGGCGATAACTGGAAGGGGAAGTGGGGTCGAGAGAGGGTTTCTCTCTCTCTTTCTCTCTCTCTTTTCCCTCTCCTCATCTGTCTGTTGGTCTATGTGCCTGCCTGTCTGTCCCTTGAAATAAATCAAAAGAACAACAGTTCAAGAAAATAGAGATGCACATGGAGCAGTGTAGGAGTGGACCATGTCAGAATTAGGCAATATTAGAGTTTTCTTGGGCCCAAGGACTCAATGTACCAGTACAAGTCTGCAATGTAATGGTAGAGATTTTCATTGTTCTGTTTGGCCTCGTTTTTCCAGAGACCTTCACCAGGCTACAAATATCTAATAACATCATGACTGAAACCTCCTGTTACGTGGACCATTTTAATACACTGTGACCCAAGCCCTCCGAATCAGGCTTCAGAGATCAGTGAGCTTTCCAAGGTCCAGTGATTAGATTTTCTACATTTGTTTAGCTCTTCTGAAACTCAAGAGAATGAGAGTAATTTTCTTTTTTCTAATGGCACAGAATGGAAATTTCTGAAGCTCAGTTCCTGATTCATTTGGTTTGCGTTTCAAGGACCCTGGGCTTGCTCTCCTGCTAGTTTGGGTCCTCATGGCATTGTTATTTGTTCTAGGCTCTTGAGGGAGAGGGAATTGTATGGACAAGTGATACTTCCAGACTCTCCAGGGACTCTTCAAAATTGCCTGGTTTCTTGGGCTGGATCCTGGCTTGTCCATCCACGTTGAAGAAGACTGTGGGGAGAGTCTCCACTCTTTTGCAACATCAGCATGGCTTAGCGGATAAAACACATGCCTGGAGTCAGAAGGACCTGGGTTCTAATCGCAGCTCTGCCACTTGTCTGCTGTGTGACCTTGGGCAAGTCACTTCACTTCTCTGGGCCACAGTTCTGTCATCTATAAATTGGGGATTAAGACTGTGAGCGCTATGTGGGACAAGGACTGCATTCAACCCGATTGTCTTGTATCTACCCCAGCACTCAGAACACTCAGTGCCTAGCACACAGTACGTGTTTAACAAATACCACAACTATTAGAGAAGCAGCATGGCTTGGGAATAATAATGACCAGGAGTCACAGCTCTGTTATTAGAAAGTTCTACTCTTTCCCCAGCCACCCATCGATCAGTGGTATTTATTGAATGCTTACTATGTGCAGAGCACTGGACTAAGCACGTGGGAGAGGACAGTGCAATAGAGTTGGTAGTCATGGTCCCTGACCACAAGTAGCTCACAGTCTACATATGCTGAAACAGGGTAGTGCTGATATAACAAATGAAATATTTCTAATAGTTCTGTGGATAATAATAAAGTATTTACCTATAGGAGTGTGCTGTTGGGGCAATCAAAATAAGATGTACTCCTTAACAGTTTACTTGGTGCTTGAAAGGGGAATTGTTGCCATGGTAACACAGATACAAACAAGAAGGAATTGCATACAGATGAATCATGACATTATATGCGAGACAAAGAATTGAATGTTTTCTAAATAGAGCTGGTTTTATTAAACTTCAAAATGATGGCAAATATTTTTAATTGTTTGACATGAAAAATTAAGGGAGTGGGCAGGATAGGAGGCAAACTGAGCTGCAGGCAATAATAATAATTAAGCAATAATCGGTGGGATAGATGCTCCCCCCCCCCCACCCGCCAAAGACTCCACCCACACAAATAGGTGAGCTGCGGACCTGTATTGCTTAATGGATGTAACTGTACATTGTCTGTCTTCTCTAATCAGGTAGGTGAGAAGGCCTGTTGATGGGATGCTGGGGATAACCAATCAATCAATCAATCAATGGTATTTATTGAGTACTTTCTGTGTGCAGAGCACTGTAAGAGTACAGCATAACAGAATTGATAGACATGTTCCCCGCTCACACGGAGCTTGCAGTTTAAAGGGGGAGACAGATATTAATAGAAAGAAATTATGGATCTGTACAAAAGTTCTGTGGGGCTGAGGGAGGGGTGAATAAAGGGCGCAAATCCAAGTGCAAGAGTGACCCAGAAGGGAGTGGGAGAAGAGGAAATAAGGGCTTAGTTGGGGAAGGCCTCTTGGAGGAGATGTGCTTTAAATAAGGCTTTGAAGGAGGGGAGGGTAATTCGGGTACGAAGGGGGAGGGCATTCCAGGCCAGAGGCAGAATGTGGGTGAGGGGTCAGGGGCAAGATAGACGAGATCGAGGTGTAGTGAGAAGGTTGGCTTTAGAGGAGTGAAGTGTGAGGGCTGGGTTATGGTAGGAAATCAGTGAGGTAAGGTAGGAAGGGAGGAGGTGATGGAGTGTTTTAAAGCCGATGGTTAGGAGTTTCTCTTTGATGTGGAGGTGGATGGGCAGCCACTGGAGGTTCTTGAGGAGTGAGGAGTCATGGACTGAAGAGTTTTGTAGAAAAATGATCTGGGCAGCAGGGTGAAGTGTGTACTGAAGTGGGGAGGGACAGGAGGCAAGAAGGTCAGGGTAGTGGAGTAAGAGCAAGAAGACTAGAAGCCTCAGTGATTTGGGAGGGTCTTTAGTAGACATCAGTGACACACCAAGCTCTTTCTTCAGAGAAGTGCTACCGACCTTCAGAGGAAGAGAAAGTGAAAGTATGAATGGAAGTGTTCTCTCCAGAGAGCAGAATGGAGTCAGTGCCTGAGCCCTTCTCCAATCAGTTAATCAATTAATGAAATTCATTTAGTATTTATTTGTTTTTATGGCATTTGTTAAGCACTCATTATGTGCCGGACACTTTACTGAATGCTGGGGTAGATACAAGATAATCAGATTGGACACAGTCCCTGTCGCCCCAGGGCTCACAGTCTAAGTCAGAGGAAGGAGGATTTAATCCCCATTTAACGGATGAGAAGACTGAAGTAGTTATTGCAGTCATGGTATATGTTAAGCGCTGATTATGTGCCAGGCGCTGCCCTAAGCGCTGGGATAGAAACGAGACAATCGGGCTAAACGGAAGCCCAGAGAAGTGAAGCGACTTGCTCAAGGTCCCTCGGCAGGCAAGTGGCAGAGCTGGGATTAGAACCCAAGTCCTTTGACTCCCAGACCTATGCTCTTTCCCCTAGGCCGTGCGGCATATTTCTCTCCCCATAGTTTGGGTTTCAAATCCCAGGTGTCTGCTGGTAGGTGAGAGATTTGAAATCGAGCTGCTAGTGTCTTGGGTGTGTTAGGTTCCCCTTCCTCCTTCCCACCTCTACCCGCATCCCTTCTACCCTCACTCCCCCATACTCTTCCCTCCCCACCGTGCCCCACTCTGTCTTCATTTCCTGCTTTCCTGGCTGCCTGACCTGCCCTTTGATTGGCTCGGAGCTAGGGCCAGTAGCCTTCATCCCAGGACACGGAGACTGGGGTGGCAAAGGTGCAGAGGCAACCCTGGCTGCTTGGAACTGAGCAAGAGCCAACCAAGGCAGAGAAATGGCTCTGAAATAAATATGATTGATTGATTGAGAGGGGAGGTGCAGAATGCAGGCCTTTTTTTCCTTTTCAACAGGAAACTAGACTTGGGTGAGAGAAAACACGAAGATGACATCTTTCCTAATTGATTCTTCAGGGAGGTTAAAGTTGCTTTCAGGTTTAGAAGATGGCCCCAGGATGTCAGGTGGATCTGGGATGAAGGAAGGAAGAAATAACAGAAAAGCCCTTGTGAAACGTGTGTGAATCAAGACTACATCATTTTGACTCTCCCTCAGGGGTGATTGGAAGTCCTGGTGAAAGCAGGGGAACCTGGGTAAATTGGGGGGATGAGCTGGGGGGATGAGAGGGGTGGGGGGCATCATTCCAGGGGCTGTAAGGCTTTGGGGCACCCTGTCTGCACTCCTCTGAGGGTCTTTATGTTTCTGGGTACATCCTGGGGTCCAATCTGCTTCCAGGCTAGGAATATCAAGGCCTTTCCCTTCAAGCTTGATTGCGAGTATACCGAAGAGTCTGAAAATTTCCCGAGATTGAAGGGGCGTGTGTGCGGGTAGGTATATATGTGTGGGCGTGGTGTTTGTGCCTGAATCTCTCTACTTTTCCTTCTTTTTGATGTTTTCATGGCATTGTTCTTAAAAAAAAGGAAACCAGGAATTCTCGCAGCCAGTCTTCGTTTTAGCAAGGTCTCACAGCAGGAAGGAAAAACAGATGGAAGGCTTAATTTTCACCAGTAGGGCTGAGGTGTTTTGTGTGAGTGAGTGAGAGAGGAAGAGAGAGGAGAGGAGGAGAGAGAGAGAGAGAGAGAGAAAATGCATGTGTGTGTGGTTGGCTGTTGTGTGTAGAACACAAAGTAACCATAATTCACTCTATTAGTTCCATGGCTTTAGGATAGTCTAGAGACAACCCCACACACCCCTTTTTCCTCATTCACTTCCATGATGACTAATTGCTTTCCATTTTGTCTCTCCCTCAGCTCTTTGGACAGCTGCTCCCAGAACTTTATCTCTGAATTTCCCTGCTGCTTTAGCTCCCAGCCTTGATCTGGGGGACACAAAGATATCTAAGGAAGTCTGGTTTGCCACTCACTGGCTGTCCTCGTCTCAGGGTCCTGGCCGCCTCCCTGGCCACTCATGTTCAAGTTTATAAATATTCAGGGATGGTTTAGCATTCCTTTTGGGAAACCAAAACAAAACACAAGCAGTGTTTTGTTGCACCAGCAACTGAGGGGCACGTTTGTCTCAGAGAAAAGTCAGAAGAGGATGCTGGAGGAGCGGGAGGCCTCTTGTTTGAAAAGCTACCCTCTTGTAGAGAAAATAATGAAAGGGAGAGAGGCAGAATTAGAATTTGGTTCCCTGTTGCTCTTTAACGAAACCCCGAGAAGTTTGGGAACAGACATGGATTAGGACAAGGCTTGGCTTCCCTATTTGCCACTATTTTCTAACCCAGTTACAAGCAAACATGATTTTTACTCTGTTGGTGTCCGGACCCAGCAAGGCTCTGGACTGAACAAAGAAACTGGTTTGTTATCGGAGTTGGGGAGGTAGAAGATGGCAGGATTTCTGCAGGGGCAGTAAAAAGCAGCCACATAGATTTTATAGGGGATGCGAAAGCAAGATAAACTTTATCTCAATTGGTGAGAGGCAAACCCAAGGTTGGAGGCCATTCCAGCCCAGCTGGGATTTGTAATTGTCATCATAATAATGATGGTATTTACTAATAATTAGGGTCTTTATTAAACACTTGCTGTACTGGTGCTAAACACAAGGGTAGATGTGAGATAATCGGATCAGACATCCTGGCTCCACCACTTGTCTGCTGTGTGACCTTGGGCAAGTCACTTAACTTCTCTGGGTCTCAGTTACCTCATCTGTATAAAATGGGTATTGAGACTGTGAGCCCCCCATGAGACATGGACTGTGTCCAACCTGATTTGCTTGTGCTTAGTACAGTGCCTGGAACATAGTAAGCACTTAACAAATACCACTATTATTATTACTAGGCACAGTACCTATCCTAAATGGATTCACAATCCTAGAGTCAGAGTAGGTATCTTCTTCCTATTTTATAGATGAGAAGCCTGTTGTTGGGTAGGGATTGTCTCTGTTGCCAAATTGTACTTTCCAAGTGCTTAGTACAGTGCTCTGCACACAGTAAGCGTTCAATCAGTAGGATTGAATGAATGAATGAATGAAATGAAATGAAATGAAATGAAGCCCAGAGAGGGTAAGTGCTTTGCCTTGCCCATGGTCACCCAGCAGCCTTGGGGCAGAGCTGGGATTAGAGCCCGACTCTCCTGACTAGTGCCATTTTCTTGCACTTTCAGTGTCTGAAACAGCGCTGTGCCAGGGTCAGGGGAGAGATGTGGTCCTGCCCTTCAGATTGCACCAGTCTGGACTGGGATTTCCACCTTAATGGCCCAGGAATGGCTGAAGCCTTCAGGTGTGGAAAATGTTTGTGAGGTCTGAAGATGTGTTTGATTCTATCTGCAACGCTGGTTTAGATTTACACCAATCCCCTTTGAAGTGAAGCTCTCCAAAGTGCTCACATACCCGGCTTCAAAAGGATTGTTTTCCTGCCTCCCAAACCCTTTATATGAAGCAGAAACAATTTTCTTTTCACATTTTGGGGAGAAGCATGGGTAGGTAGGTAATGCTTGGTTCAAACCAGGATTTTTTGAGGCACAGGCGCTGATAGGAAGAGGCCAGAAAATGTTTCCTGTTGTGTGCACAAGAAGCACTTCTATTTCCTTCCTTGGACATCTTTAAGAATTACTCATTTATTGGTTTGGGAAAGGTTAGGAACAGTTCTACTAAGTACTCAGCTGTTTTCTATCTTTACCTAGGACAGGGAAGGAGAAAGTACACTCTAAATTGTAGTTGGGAAAATTGAGATTAGTTATCAAAAAACACTTCCAGACTCTGGGAAACTCACTTTTTAGGAGAATAGACTGACAGACCCTTTTTAGCAAATCAAACAGTACCAGAACTAGAGGGGTCATCAATTGAAACTTGAGTTGGGGTGAGGGAATAATAATAATAATATTGGTATTAGTTAAGCACTTACTATGTGCCAGACACTGTATTAAGCGCTGGGGTGGATACAAGAAAATTGGGTAGAACACCGTCCTTGTCCCACGTGGGGCTCACAGTCTCAATCCCTATTTTACAGATGAGGTAACTGAGGCCCAGAGAAGTGAAGTGACTTGCCTAAGGTCATTCATTCATTCATTCATTCACTCATTCATTCAATTGTATTTATTGAGCGCTTACTGTGTGCAGAGCACTTTACTAAGTGCTTGGAAAGTACAATGCAGCAATAAAGAGAGACAATCCCTGCCCACAATGGACTTACAGTCTTAGGGTGGGGGAAGACAGACATCAAAACAAGTAAACAGGCATCAGTATAAATAAATAGAATTATAGATACATACATGTGTACATGAGTGCTGTGGTGCGGGGAGAGGGGGGAAGAGCAAAGGGAGTGAGTCAAGGTGATGCGGAAGGGAGGGGGAACTGAGGAAAAGGGGGCTTAGTCTGGAAAGGCCTCTTGGAGGAGATGTGCCTTAAGTAGGGCTTTGAAGGGGGGAAGAGTGATTGTTTGGAGGATTTGAGGAGGGAAGGCGTTCCAGGCCAGAGGTAGGACACGTGCCAGGGGTCGGTGGCAGGTCAGGGGAGATGGAGGCACAGTGGGAAGGTTAGTACTGGTTAGAGGAGCAGAGTGTGTGGATTGGGATGTAGAAGGAGAGAAGGGAGGTGAGGTAAGAAGAAGCAAGGTGATGGAAAGCTTTAAAGTCAGTAGTGAGGCGTTTTTGTTTGATAGGGAGGTTGATAGGCAACCACTGGAGATTTTTGAGGAGAGGGGGGTGACATGCCCTGAACGTTTCTGTAGAAAGATAATCCTGGCAGCGGAGGGAAGTATGAACTGAAGAGGGGAGAGGAAGAAGATTGGGAGGGCAGAGAGGAGGCTGATGCAGTAATCCAGTCGGGATAGGATGAGGTCACGCAGCAGACAAGTGGAGGAGCCGGGATTAGAATCCATGGTCTTCTGACTCCCAGGCCCGTGCTCTATCCACTATGCCATGCTGCTTCCCATAATGCTTCTTTAGCCAAGGGGAGGGAAGAAAAGGGAATTTACAATCACAGGAATTTCTGCCGCCTGAAGATATGGATAGACTCAGGAGGGGTTTGGTTAGATTGACGGATTGAGTGGTCCACGATGGGCAGGGTGACCATACGTCCTAGCTTAACTGGGAGTCTTGGAGTGTGTAGTCTGCACAATGCGATTTTAAAATATGCAGTGTTCCAGAACTGGGACTATTCTGGTCTACCCAAAAAGCCCTACCTTGTGCTGACCTTGAGCTGCTCTTGCTCACTTTAAATCTTTGGAGTTTTGTTTGGGGGCTCTGGCACTGAATATAGAGCTTATTGTCCTCTCCCAAGCACTTAGTACAGTGCTCTGCACACAGTAAGTGCTCAATAAATGCAATTAATTGATTGAATAATTAATGAAAAGTATTTATTGAGCACCGACTGTGGGCGCAGCACTGTACCAAGCACTTGGGAGATCACAATAGAGTTGATATATATGAATCCCTGCCCTCAAAAAGTTTACATTCTAGTGGGGGAGAAAGACCCTAAAATAATTTACAGATGGGAGAAAGAAGGAAAGTAGATACTTAGAGAAGCAGCATGGCCTAGTGGATAAAGTACAGGCCTGAGAGTCAGAAGGATCTGGGTTCTAATCCTGCCTCCGCCACTTGTCTGCCCCATGACCTTGGGTGAGTCACTTCACTTCTCTGTGCCTCAGTTCCCTCATCTGTATAATAGGATTAAGCCTGTGAGCCCTATGTGGGACAGGGACTGTGTCCAACCCGATTATCTTGTATAATAATAATAATGTTGGTATTTGTTAAGGGCTTACTATGTGCCGAGCACTGTTCTAAGCACCGGGGTAGACACAAGGTAATCAGCTTGTCCCACATGGGGCTCACACTCTTCATCCCCATTTTACAGATGAGGTAACTGAGGCACAGAGAAGTTAAGTGACTTGCCCAAGGTCACACAGCTGACCAGCGGCGGGGCCGGGATTAGAACCCAGGACCTCTGGCTCCCAAACCTGGGCCCTTTCCACTGAGCCACAGTACCTTAGTGCTAGGAACATTGCCTAGCACATAATAAGAGCTTAGGAAATGCCATTGTTATTATTACTAGTAATAATAATAATGACAATAATAATAAATACCTCAATTATTACTTAGGTTAGTGCTCATGAAATAGGGTAGGTAAAGAAGTGCCACAGGTCAATCAGTCATGGTATTTATAGAATGCTTACTCTGCACAGAGCACTTACTGAGCACTTGGGAGAGTACAATAGAGTAAGTAGACATGATCCCTGACATTAAATGACAGGTAGGGGAGGCAACTTACTATGAGGTTTTGTATATATGTGCCCTGGAGGGGCAGAAAGTACCTAAGGGCTTAGGGAGTTATGCTTACAGATAGTTACAAATACATAAATAAATGGACAGCGGGCACAGAGGGGCTAAGGTGGTGGTTGGAGAATTAAAACTAGGAAAGTGGAGAAATTAATCAGATCAGGCCATAATAATATTGACGATCATAATTGTGGTATTTGTGAAGTGGTTACTATATACCGAGCAGTGTTTTAAGTGCTAGGGTAGATACAAGATAATCAAGTCAGACCCAATCCCTGACCCCCATGGGGCTCACTGTCTAAGGGGGAGGGAGAACGAATATTGAATCCCCATTTTACAGATGAGGAAACTGAGTCCCAGAGAAGCGAAGTGACTTGCCCAAGGCCCCAGGGCAGGCAAGAGGCAGAGCTGCCATTAGAACGCAGGATCCCTGACTCCCAGGCCTGCACGCTCTTTCCACTTGGCTTTTAAGATGCGAAGAGTCACCGTCTGGCAGATTTGAAGGGGGAGGGAGCTCCACTCAGGAGAAAAGCCACCACGCTCCATCTGGACGTTTCAGCTATAGAAGTGGAAGTCAGGTGGATTTTGAGTTTGGGAATGGTCAAGATTCTCTCTTTGATGTTTAATTATGGGTGGTGTGCTGCTTCCCCAAACTGATTTAAACTCGCAGGGATGCTGTGGGGATGAATGAGAGAGCCCACAGGGTGCTGAGGAGAAAATGAAAAAATCCCCACTCCTTGTCAGGCCTTCAGAGAACACAGTTCCCAACTCCCGGAACCAAAAAAGATCCCATCCGAAAAGCAGCGGAGCTATTGAACTCCAGGTTCTTTCATTTGAATTTCTCTGAAAAACACTGATTGCAAAAATTACAGGTATCTTTATAATTATCTGGAACACCAAGAATCCACTCTCTGCTTCCAGGACGCTACATGGACACATCCTCCCACACCTAGACAGTTCACCTTCTAAAGCGCTGCCCTTGAAAACATTTTTCTGGTAGCAGAGGAATTGCCATTTAAAAGCTCATCAATGGGCAGGGATTGTCTCTATCTGTTGCCGAATTGTACATTCCAAGCGCTTAGTACAGTGCTCTGCACATAGTAAGCGCTCAATAAATACTACTGAGTGAATTGAATGAAATAGATTTACAGATCAAAAGAATCTGGAGGATAGTTGCTGGACCAAGGGTGAGCTGTCATCCCTGTAATAAACGTTTATATATACACCAGAGAGCACTGTACTGAGCACTTGGGAGAGAACAATATAACAGAGTTGGTAGACTAGTTTCTTGCCTGCAACGATTAGTACAGTGCCTGTAATATACCAACTCTGTTATATTGTTCTCTCCCAAGTGCTTAGTACAGTGCTCTGCACACAGTAAGCACTCCATAAATACTGACTGAGAGTGAGGTTAGCTACCCTTGGCTGGCTACAGCATCTAGAAAAACACAATGACTTCTCCTTTACTATGGGTGTGCAAGTGATATCAAGCACCTTTCTTTGTTCTCCATACTCTGTGATCATCACGTGAGGCTTAAAATATAACAGCCTTCAGGAATCCTTTCCCGCCAGAAATCATCCTCAGTTCCACAGGGCAGATCTGCAAAGACAAATATCGCTTCCCCCGACTTTTCCTCTGCTCCTCCTCCCCTCCCCATCGCCCCGACTCCCTCTCTCTGCTCTACCCCCCTCCCTGCCTGACATCACTTGTGCATCTATGTACATATTTGTTATTCTGTTTATTTTATTAATATGTATATATCTATAATTCAATTTATTTATATTGATACTATTGATGCCTATCTACTTGTTTTTGTTTTGTTTTCTGTCTCCTCCCTTCCAGACTGTGAGTCCACTTTTGGGTAGGGATTGTCTCTGTTGCCGAATTGTACTTTCCAAGCGCTTAGTACAGTGCTCTGCACACAGTAGGCGCTCAATAAATACAATGGAATGAATGAATGAAATATCCCCAAGTCACCCCTCCGTGTAGTTAGCTGTGGCATTTACCCATATACTGTACTGTCACTGTAATCTTTACTCCCTCCAAAGAGCAAATGGATTTAGTTTTTAACTGCACCTCTTATCTCCTCTATCCAGAGATGGAGCGGGGAGAGTCAAGGGTGTTGGATGGTCATGCCGGGCCACTGAGGAGAGTCAGGAATGGAGAGGGGAGAGTCAGCGAAGTTGGATGGTCTGTGTTGAGTTCGTTAAAATGGAAAAAGTGGCTAATGACACATCTAAGTGCATTGATCAAACCAGACCTCTCTTTATATTGCGAAAGAGGGGTCATTTGAGACAAGGTGTAGGTTTTTCAACTCTTCTTATTCATTAATAGGGAGCTGTCGGGGATCCAGGCTGTACTACCTGGTTACAATAATGGAGTGTGACACTGCATGAAATTCTAATTAGAGTTGACCAGGGCCAGGATACAGTTGCTGTAATCAGTATCACTCCGAATTAATTCCACACTTGTGAAAGGATAGGAGGTGAGATTAATCTAATGGTCACCAAAGCTACCCATCTTCCTCCACCTCTCCGAGCTTTCAAAAGGGGAGAGGAAAAAAAAATGAAAGAGATGGTAGAAGAAAAGAGAAAAACGATCATTTTAGCAGGATAACTTGGCATCTGGGCTCTTAGGAAACAATGACACATTTGATTGGGAGCAGAGAGAATACTTAGAAGGGTCATTAGCGTCTACATTTCTAGACCCTTGAAAAGACCCATTGCGCTTTCATCTCTTAATACGTTTGCCAAGTATTTGGAAATGCTGCCCGGGGAGGAGGAAAGTTTGGCTCTGGTAAACGAAAAGCTGGAACATCAATCGATCGATCCTATTTGTCAAACTAAGCGCTTGGGAGAGTACAATTTAACAGAGTAACAGATAGCTGTTGCCAGAGTATTCCTTTTCAGGAAACGGTCAGTCCATTTGAATCTATTGAGCGCTTACTGTGTGCAGAGTACTGTATTAAGCGCTTGGGAGAGTATAATGTACAGTCCAGCAGACTCGGTCCCTTCCCACAGTGAGCTTACAGCCTAGAGGGGGAGACAGACGTTAGTATAAGTAAATTATGGATATGTACATCAATTATGGATATGTACATCAATTGCGGATATGGAATTCAATTTGCTTGACTATGGAAGGCGGGTCATCTCTCTTTCGTTCATTGAATGAATTGAATGATTGAATCTATTCAGGAGGGAAACTCAGGAACACAAACATAGAGCACATATAGACTCTCTCCCGTGCCGCTGCCGTCCAGCACGGGTGAGTTTTGACTCGTAGCAGATGGCCTGCCACTCGCTAGCCACTGCCCAAGCTAGCAATGGAATGGGCAGGCCTCTGCTCGACTCTCCCTCCCGTAGCCGAGACTGGTAGAGGACCGGAAACTCCCCAGGTACGACCCTGAGAGGGGGACAGTAAAAGAGAGATGGCTAAAAAGGAGAAAAGGGAGAAAAGCCGAAGAGTGTGAAAAGGAAAAGGGGATTTTTTAAAGGCTAAAAAAGTCACCAAGTACATACTGTAAAACGGGGATTCGATCCCCGTTCTCCTTCCTACTTAGATGGTGAGCCCCATGTGGGACAGGGACTGTATCCGACCTGACTGACTTGTAATAATGTTAATAATGTTGGTATTTGTTAAGCGCTTACTATGTGCCGAGCACTGTTCTAAGCGCTGGGGTAGACACAGGGGAATCAGGTTGTCCCACGTGGGGCTCACAGTCTTAATCCCCATTTTACAGATGAGGGAACTGAGGCACAGAGAAGTTAAGTGACTCGCCCACAGTCACACAACCGACAAGTGGCAGAGCTGGGATTCGAACTCATGAGCCCTGACTCCAAAGCCCGTGCTCTTTCCACAGAGCCACGGCCCACTGCTTAGAATGGTGCTTGTCGCTAAGAACAGGCTTTGAATCCCCATTTTGCTGATGAGGAAAGTGAGGCCAGAGAAATTAAATGACTTGCCCAGGGTCACACAGCTGGTACGTGGTGGAGTCGAGATCAGAACCGAGGTCCTCTGGCTCCCAGAAGAGTGCTCTTTCCACTAGACCGTGCTGTTTCTCTTCATACGAAACTGTCCTCCAGCAACCACGGTTGATTGATTGATTATTGATTGCATAGGGGAGGGTTGGTCCTCTTGACACTCCTTGACTAGGAAATGGCCTGTGGAGGGAGAAGGGATCTTAAAGAGCTGACTTGGGGTGGTTGTCACCATCATTATCCTGAAGTACAGCCATTCCACTGGTTTGCAACTCCAGCATATTCCGGTGCCAAATGGGAAGGCTTTTATGCCAGATGATCTCGGGGTAGCGTGCTGATAAAGCGTTGTCGGGGGAAAAAAACGGTTTTAGCAGCACGGCGTAGTGGATAGAGCATGGGCCTGGGAGTCAGAAGGTCATGGCTTCTAATCCTGGCTCCACCACTTGTCTGCTGTGTGACCTTGGATGAGTCACTTCACATCCCTGGGCCTCAGTTACCTCATCTGGAAAATGGGAATTGAGACCGTGAGCCCCACTTGGGACAGGATCCGTGTCCAGTTTGATTTGCTCGTATCCACCCCACTGCTTAGTAGAGGGCCTGGCACATAGTAAGCAGCATGGGTTAGTGGAAAGAGAACGGGCTTCGGAGTCAGAGGTCGTGGGTTCTAATCCCTGCTCCGCCACTTATCAGCTCTGTCATTTCAGGCGAGTCACTTAACTTCTCTGTGCCCCAGTTACCTCATCTGTAAAATGGGGATTAAGACTGTGAGCCCCGCATGGGATAACCTGATTGCCTTGTATCTACCTCAGCACTTAGAACTGTGTTTGGCGCATAGTAGGCGTTTAACAAATACCATCATTATTAAAGCTGCGTGGCCTAGTGGAAAGAGCACGGGACCGGGAGTTAGAGGACCTGAATTTTAATACCAGCTCTGCCACTTACCTGCTTTGTGACTTTGGGCAAGTCACTTCACTTCTCTGTGCACCAGTTTCCTCATCTGTAAAATGGAGATCATGACTGTGATCCCTATGAGGGACAGGGACTGTGTTCAAAACGATTATCTTGTATCTATCCCAGGATTTAGTAGAGTGCCTGGAATTTAGTAAGTCCTTAACAAATACCAAAAAAAAGTACCCAAAGCATTCAGATCCAAGTACATAGATGAGACAGAAGGGAGAGGGAATCAGGGAAAGAGGGCTTAAAAGGGGAATTCCTCTTGGAGGAGATATGACCTCAATCAATCAATCAAACAATCAATCAGTGGCATTTATTGAATGCTTAGTCAATCAATCAATTAATTAATGGTATTTATTGGGCACTTACTATGTGCAGAGCATTGCAGCATGGCTTAGTGGGAAGAGCATGGACCTTGGGAGTCAGAGGACATGGGTTCTAATCCCAGCTCTGACACTTATCTGCTGTGTGACCTTGGGCAAGCTGCTTAACTTCTCAGTGCTTGTTACCTCATCTGCAAAATGGGGATTAAGACCCTGAGCTCCATGTGGGACAACCTGATTACTTTGTATCTACCCCAGCACTTTGAACAGTGCTTGGCACATAGTAAGCACTTAACAAATATCATAATAATAATAATAATTATTATTATAATTCAACAGAATTAGCAGACACATTCCCTGCCCACAGTTAGCTTACAGTCTAGTGGGGGAGAAGGTGCAAAGTAGGATGTTGGAAAAACCATTCAAATATCATACACTCACTTTACAGACTAGATAGAATAAAATGGGCCATTATGGCTCATAAAAGAGAGGCTTTCATCTTAAATTTGTATTTTAGGCTGCCTCATTCGGGGAAAGGACAAAGAAATATCTCCAGCGATTTAGTGAGTACTGTGTGCAGAAACAAAATTACATTCTCCCCTGAATATAAGATTTTCTTTTTCTTGCTCTCTTCGACATAAAACTGCTGCTGTTAAAATGACACATGACAAAGAATTTGAGACCAAGATGATAATGGCCATTATTGCCTGGGTTCCTAATTAGTACTATGTGAAATACAGTTTGAGAGCATGATGCTATTAAATAAACTTGAGATTTGAATGGAATAATGAAGTTTGTTGAATTCCCTCTCAACTTTTTGAGAGGTTTGAGTTTTGTGGAACTTCTAAATCCAATTTTTCAAGTCCTTTTTGCAAAGATAGATGGTTTCTAAGCTTGGATAATGGTGAAATAGCTTAAGTAAGAGAGGTGTCATTACCAGTGTTGTGGCCCAGTGGAAAGAGCATGGGCCTGGGAGTCAGAGGATTCTAATCCCAGTTCTGCCCGTTGCCTGTTGTGTGACCTTGGGCAAGTCACTTCACTTCTCTGTGCCTCAGTTACCTCATCTGTAAAATGAGGATGAAGACTGTGAGCCCCAAGTGAGACAGAGACAGCCAAGTCACCTAATTTCTCTATGCCTCAGTTTCCTCAACTGTAAAATGGGGATTCAAACCTGTTCTCCCCCCCAACACTTAGCTTGTGAGCCCCATGTGGGACAGGCTGTGTCCGACCTGATGATCTTTTATCTACCCCAATGCTTAATACAGTGCTTGGCACATAGTACGGTGTAGAATCTAGTTACACTCTAATACACTCATTCCCCCTCCCAGCCCCACAGCACTTACGTACATATCTGTCATTTCTTTATTTATATTAATGTCCATTTCCCCTTTTAGACTGTAAAGTTGTGGTGGGCAGGGAATGTGTCTATCGTTATACTGTCCTCTCCCAAGTGCTTAGCACAGTGCTCTGTACCCAGTAAGTGCTCATTAAATATGATCGATTGAATGAATGAATAGTAAATGCTTAAAAATGCCATAAAGAAAATGCAGTCAATAAAATTCCAGGAACCTTCTGGTATAGGAAGAGAGAGAGGGGTTACTATTCAAATACCAAGAGCTGGGGTCATGCCTTTGATCTCTTCACTGTCCCTTGATTGCCTGCCAGGGCTCTGGACAACCAATTGAAGTCTATTGATTGAAGTCAACCAATCAATCAATCAATCAACCATATTTATTGAGCACTAACTGTATGCAAAACACTCTACTAAGCACCTGGGAGGGTACGGTATAACACGGATGGTGAACACACTCCCTGCCCACAAGGCGTTAATACTAGAATGGATGCTTTCTCTGTACCCTGGGCTAGAAAGCGACGGCAGAATTAGGGAACGTTCTTCTGACACGGTGAGCCTGCCTGGATAGAGTGTAAATTGGGGTTGGGAGAAATGGAAAATGGGGAAAGCTGAGGTGTGACAGTTTGAAGGGGGAGACTGTCGCTTACTGGGGACAGGGAATGCATCCTTTATATTGTTATAGCATACTCTCCCAAGCGCTCAGTACAGTGCTCTGCATCCAGCAAGTGCTCAATGAATACCATCGATTGATTGGTTGGGGGAGTTCTGGTCCCAGAGAACACTGTGAACAAGAGGTCGAAGGCGGAAGAGCCAAGAGCCAGGCGCAGTTAGTTGGGGAGCTTGGCAGGAGTGAAGAGAGCTGATATATACAACGGAGAGAACTGGTAGAGACCTTTGAAACCGTGGGTCAAGAGTTTTTGTTTGAAGCAGAGAGAGATGAGTAGCCACTGGATCCGTTTGAGGAGTGGAGAGATGTGTGTAAATGAGGTTTTCAGGAAGATCTGTGGAGGAGGTACTGATGGAGGAGAAAGGCCGGAGACAGGAAGACCAGTGAGGAGACTGATACAGGAGTCTAACCGTGACATGTCAAGACTTTGGAACAGGCTGAAAAGGACAGAGCAGATAGAGGAAATGATGGAGAAAAACAACTGTCTGGAGTTAGCAGGAAGTCAAATGAGAAAGCTGAAGGACAGTGAGACGTCAAGGATGCCACCAAGGATGTGGAATTCTCGGCCAGCCCCACGTGGGATAGGGATTGGGTCTGACTCGGTTTGCTTGTATCCACCCTAGCGCTTAGTACGGTGCCCGGCACACAGTAAGCACTTAACAGATACCACCATCATCAATATCGCCAAGATCCGCCCTTTCTTCTCCACCCAAACGGCTACCTTACTGCTACGGGCTGTTGTTATATCCCGACTAGACTACTGTGTCAGCCTTCTCTCTGACCTCCCTTCCTCCTCTCTCGCCCCGCTCCGGTCTATTCTTCACTCCGCTGCCCGGCTCATCTTCCTGCAGAAACGATCTGGGCATGTCACTCCCCTTCTTAAACAACTCCAGTGGTTGCCTATCGACCTCCGCTCCAAACAAAAACTCCTCACTCTAGGCTTCAAGGCTCTCCATCACCTTGCCCCTTCCTACCTCTCCTCCCTTCTCTCTTTCTACCGCCCACCCCGCACGCTCCGCTCCTCCGCCGCCCACCTCCTCGCCGTCCCTCGGTCTCGCCTATCCCGCCGTCGACCCCTGGGTCACGTCCTCCCGCGGTCCTGGAACGCCCTCCCTCCTCACCTCCGCCAAACTGATTCTCTTTCCCTCTTCAAAACCTTACTTAAAAATCACCTCCTCCAAGAGGCGTTCCCAGACTGAGCTCCTCTTCCCCCTCTACTCCCTCTGCCATCCCCCCTTTACCTCTCCGCAGCTAAAGCCTCATTTTCCCCTTTTCCCTCTGCTCCTCCACCTCTCCCTTCCCATCCCACAGCACTGTACCCGTCCGCTCAACTGTATATATTTTCGTTACCCTATTTATTTTGTTAATGAATTGTACATCGCCTTGATTCTATTTAGTTGCCATTGTTTTTACGAGATGTTCTTCCCCTTGACGCTGTTTATTGCCATTGTTCTTGTCTGTCCGTCTCCCCCGATTAGACTGTAAGCCCGTCAAACGGCAGGGACTGTCTCTATCTGTTGCCGACTTGTTCATCCCAAGCGCTTAGTACAGTGCTCTGCACATAGTAAGCGCTCAATAAATACTATTGAATGAATGAATGAATGAATTATTATTACTGTCGACTGAGATGGCAAGTTAGGGGGAGAGAGGATGGAGGAGAGGGAAGCCAGAGGTTTCCATTTTATTGCCCCATGTAGATTCAGGTGCAGATTTTTCTTCTGAAAAAAGATCTCCAAAAACAGGCTTTTCCCATGCAGCTACTGTTTGAGACTTTAGAGAAGAGGCATTATATCATGTGTGTACTGGGATATTAATACGTTGATAGTTTTCCTTAATAAAACAATAGATACAACAGTTTGAAAATGGTGGAAATTAAGCAGGCTTCAAAATTAACACGTTTATTTGAATATCCTTAAGGCAGCTGCAGAAAGGGAGGGAGAGCAGAGGACTTCGACTTTTTTTTTTCAGATTTCAAGAAAATTGGGCTATTCTCCTGTCATACTTGGTTGATGAAAAATACTTGGCTAACTTTTGTGATAAAGACCGGTACCCTTTCCAAGAATTTAGTACAGTGCATGGGACACAGTGGTGTTCAATAAATACCATTACTACTGCTATTACTAAACAGTGCTTGGCACATAGTAAAGTGCTTAACAAATACCATCATTATTATTACTGCTGCTATTACTATTACTATCACCACCATCCTGCCCTCAGGGAGCTTAAAATCTAGCCACACACTTTATTTCTCTGTTCTTGTGTTTCCTGAAGGGAGGGATCATGTCTTCTGCCTTTATCGTACTCTTTCAAGTGCTCAGTACAGCGCGCTGCACCTAGTAAGTGCTAAATAAATGCTATTGATTGACTGAAGGCACGATCATGTGAGTGAATTGATAATTGAAAAAGAATGACGTAGACTATATTTTGCACATAATAAAACTCGACCTAACTTTTAGGTAAAAGTATCGGTTGGAAGTGACCAGTGCATTTTAATGATAATCGTGCTATTTGTTAAGTGCTTACTTTGTGCCGGTCACTGGACTAAGCACTGGGGTGGATACAAGCAAATTGGGTGGGACACAGTCCCTGTCCCACATGGGGCTCACAGTCTCAATCCCCATTCTACAGATGAGGTAACTGAGGCACAGAGAAGTGAAGTGACTTGCCCAAGGTCGCACAGCAGACAAGTGGCAGAGCTGGGATTAGAACCCATGACCTCTGACTCCCGGGCCCGGGCTCTAGCCCCTGTGCCTTGCTGCTTCTCAAAGTGGAGGCCAGAGGAGAGAAAAAGAAAGGGCCTGTCGAATCATTCATTCAATTGTATTTAATCGAGCGCTTTCTGTGTGCAGAGCACTGTACTAAGTGCTTGGGAGAGTACAATATAACAATAAACAGATACATTCAGTTATAGTGGCAGATTTCCTATGGCTGTGGGTAGCTCTCTGTTGCTACTATGAAAATGGGAACCATCACACTGTTCCTCAGAGCATCCTGTTGCTACGGAGACAGGATCTTTCTGGACTGGGGAGCATTGCACATGGCAATAGAGTCTCATGTTCGTATAGTGCCCTGCACACAGTAAGTACTCAATAAATAACACTGATCGATGCTCTTATGAGGGTCCCGTGCAACTGCCCGGTGGTTAAAGTGATCCTCTACGGGCCCTAGGTTAGTGGCGTATTTCTTTATTTAATCGATCAACCGATCAATCAATCGTATTTATTGGGTGTTTACTCTTTGCCAAGCACTGTACTAAGCTCTTGGGGCAGTACAGTAGAGTTAGACAAGATCCCTGCCCTCAAGGAGCTTACAGTCTAGAGGGGACGACAGACATTAAAATAAATTTCAGGTAGGGGAAGGAACCAAATATAGAGTTTTGGACTTGACAGCTGTGGGGGTGGGGTGAGTACCTTAGTGATTGGGGGTATTCAATAGTATTTAATAGTATTTATTGAGTGCTTACTATGTGCGGAGCACTGTACTAAGCGCTTTGAATGTACAATTCGGCAACAGATAGAGACAATCCCTGCCCAATGATGGGCTCACAGTCTAATCGGGGGAGACAGATGGTAGAGCAAAACAGAAAGAAACAAAAACAAGACAACATTATCACAATAAATAGAATCAAGTGGATGTACACCTCATTAACATGGACTCAAGTGCTTAGGGGATGCAGTAAGAGGGGCATAGGATGGAGAGATGAGAGGCTAGTCAGGGAAAGCTTCCTGGAGGAAATGGGATTTCAATAGGACTTTGAAGATGAGGTGAGCGGTGGGCTGTTGGATGTCAAGGGGCGGGGGAGTTCCAGGGAGGAGATGGGCGGTGTGAACAAGAGGTCGGTGGGGAGAGAGATGAGAGCAAGGCATAATGAGTAGGTTGGTGTTAGTGGGGGTCGGGTCGCAGGGGAAGAGGAGCAAGGATAAGTAGGACTCATTTAATGGTTCCTAAAGCACCTATCTGACACAAATCACCTCAGCAGAATGGCCAAGGCTTGTTGTCACAGAAGACTGGATGGATCCTCAGGCCTCGAGAAGCTAGTATCAACCCAATTAGAAGCAGTGTGGCTTAGTGGAAAGAGCATGGGTCTGGGAGCCAGAAGGACCCGGGTTCTAATGCCGGCTCTACCACTTGTCTACTATGTGACCTTGGGTGAAGCACTTAACCTCTCTATGCTCTAGTTCTCCTGTTCTCTCTCCTACTTAGACTGTGAGCCCATGAGGGACTGGGACTGTGTCCAACCTAATTCACTTGTATCTATGCCAGCTCTTGGAACAGTTTTTAATAATAATAATGATTATTATTATGGTATTTTTTAAGTGCTTACTAAGTGCCAAGCATGGTTCTAAGCACTGGGGTAGATACAACTTAATCAGGTTGGACACAGTCTCTGTCCCACAGGGGGCTCACACTCTTATCCCCATTTTTAGGATGAGGTAACTGAGGCACAGAGATGATGCGACTTGCCCGAGGTCACACAGCAGACATGTGGCAGAGCCAGGATTAGAACCCACATCCTTCTGACTCCCAGGCCCGGTATCTATCTACTAAGCCACACTGTTTCTACACATAGTAACGCGTGGTGACTCATAGTTAGCGCTTAAGGGATATCATTTTTAAAAAAAGTAGCAAGCTGATGGCACAGTTCTCAGAGGCCCAAACTCCCCCAGAGGATAAATCTGTTCCAGGAGTGAGCCAAAATGTTGGATTTCTAGAGGGTTACGGTGGTAGCTTTTATGAGCACTCAACTTCCCAAAATGAACAATAAAGATCCCTATAAAATCTAAACACCTTTTGTGAAAGCTATTTTTAGAATGCTCACCCAAGCAGATGCTACAGTGCCCTTTGAAGTTTTATCCAATTCTATTCCCGGAACGTCAACAGAACTGAAAAAGGATACTCATTAAAGGAGGAAGGGGACTACATCCAGAAGATTTTGCAGCTAGTTTTTCATGACCCCGCAGATCAATTCTGTCAGTGGGTTCTCCAGCTTGTGCGTGACCGATCAATCAGTCAATCAAAGAGCACTATAGTAAGCTCTTGGGAGAGTACAATAATAACAGAGTCGGTAGACACGTTCCCTGCCCACAGTGAGCGTGATGAAAGGGTATGCTCCTAGAAGAAACAGCCAGCAGGGAAAGATTTAGTCACAGAATGTCGCTGGTATTTTCACTTGGAAGTTCTTTGAGTAATGGTGAAACTATTCTAAAAACCAGGGCAGGTCAGGCTGGAGAAGCCGCATGGCGTAATGGATAGCGCACAGGCCTGGGAGTCGGAAGGTCACGGGTTCTAATCCCAGATGTGCCACTTGTTTGCTGTGTGACCTTGGGCAAGTCACTTCACTTCTCGGTGCCTCAGTTACCTCATCTGTAAAATGGGGATTAAGACTGTGAATGCTGCGTGGGACAGGCTCTGTATTCACCCTGACTTGCTTGTATCTACTCCAGCACTTAGAATGGTGTGGGGCACATAGTAAGCTCTCAACAAACACCATATTTATTATCATGTTTGCTGCTGCTTTGTTCCCCAGATCGGATCGATTGATCAACCGTATTTATTTTTTAATGGTTTTCGTTGAGCGCATATTATGTGCCAGGCACTGTACTAAGCTCTGGGGTATATACAAGCCAATCAGGTTGGACACAATCGGTGTCCCGCAAAGGGCTCCCTGAATTTATATAGAGAAGCAGCGTGGCTCAGTGGAAAAGAGCCTGGGCTTGGGGGTCAGAGGTCATGGGTTTGAATCCCGGCTCTGCCGCTTATCAACTGTGTGACTTTGGGCAAGTCACTTAACTTCTCTGTGCCTCAGTTACCTCATCTGTAAAATGGGGATGAAAACTGTGAGCCCCATGTGGGACAACCTGATCACCTTGTAACAGCGCTTATAACAGTGCTTTGCACATAGTAAGCGCTTAACAAATACCACCATTATTATTATTATTTACTGAGCACTTACTGTGTGTGGAGAGCTTAGGAGAGTACAATGTAACAGAGTTGGTAGACACTTTACCCGTCCACAGTGAGGTCAGGGCTTAGAAGGATTCCATTTAACCGAACTGTCCTTCCTTAAGAAGCCAAACAATGACAAGAATTTTTACATTCCCACTAGTCCGGCTGGAACAGCTGCTCCCACGTAGGAGAAAGAGAGTACTGGAAGCTTAAACGTTAAAGACCAAGTAACAGTACGTGCTCGAGTTGCTTTTGGATGTAAACAGAGTCCTGTTTTTTTTTTTTTTAAAAAAACCCTGTCAAAAGCTCTAATTTGTTTCTAATTTCTGTCTCTCCCGAAGGAACACTCTGCAGCTTTTGCCTTTCAAAGTTTTTCATCTCAGACTAAACACGTATTTTTGGTCATTAAGAAAAAGCTCATCTCGCATTTGGATGTCTTTTTTGTTCAACAAAGTGGAATTCTTATTATGCTCCAGGTACAATTTATGTTGTAGGCAGTAAAGTGGTAGCAATCCAGAAACATGGGTTCTACATGGTTCCCCTGCAACAATTCTGCATTTAAAGTAATAATAATAATAGTGATAGTATTTGTTAAGCGCTTACTATGTGCCAGGCACTGTACTAAGTGCTGGGGTGGATACAAGCAAATCGAGTTGGATGCAGTCCCTGTCCCATGTGGGGCTCACAGTCTCAATCCCCATTTTACAGATGAGGTAACTGAGGCCCGGAGAAGTGAAGTGACTTGCCCGAGGTCACCCAGCAGAAAAGTGGCAGGGTCGGAATTAGAACCCATGACCTTCTGTCTCCCAGGCTCGTGCTCTATCTACTACGCCATGGATCGTTCGACTTAAACTGTGAGCCCAATGTGAAAGAGAGACTGTGTTCAACCTCATTATCTTGTATCTCCCCCCAGTGTTTAGTATAGTGTTTGACAAGGAGTAAGCAATTAATAAATACTAAAATTATCATAATTATTATTTTCCCAGCGCTTAACACAGTGTCTGGCACCCAGTAAGTGGCTCAGTGGAACGAGCACGGGCTCGGGAGTCAGAGGTCACGGGTTCGAATCCCGGCTCTGCCACTTGTCAGCTGTGTGACTGTGGGCAAGTCACTTCACGTCTCTGTGCCTCAGTTCCCTCACCTGTAAAATGGGGATTAAGACTGTGAGCCTCACGTGGGACAACCTGATTACCCTGTATCTCCCCCAGCGCTTAGAACAGTGCTCTGCACATAGTAAGTGCTTCACAAATACCAACATTATTATTATTATTAATTACCATAAAGCCCCCAGCAACCATTGATTCAGTGATTAATGGCTTTTCAATGATTCTATGCTTGAGACCCTACCAAGAACTGAGACTCATCTAGGCATGAGTAATAATAGTATTAGTACTTATTAAGCACTTACTGTGTGTAGAGCACTGTGCTTAGCTCTAGGAAAGAATACACAGGTGGGAATTGGACATAAAACCTGTCTCTCTAGGAGCTCACAGTCTATGAATGTAAGTGGGAGAGAAAAAAAAATTGGTACTCGTTAAGCACTTACTATGTGCCAAGCACTCTTCTAAGCGCTGGGGTAGATAAAATTTAATCAGGTTGGACACGATCCCTGTCCCACATGGGGCTCGCACTCTTAATCCCCATTTTACAGATGCGGTAAATGAGGCCCAGGGAATTGAAGTGACTTGCCCAAGGTCACACAGCAGACAAGTGGCGAAGACAGAATTAGAACCCAGGTCCTTCTGACTCCCAGGTCAGTTCTCTATCTACTAAATCACTCTGCTTCCCTGGAGGCAGACACATCTGGAACAAAGAAACAATAAAACACTAAAACAGGAAAAGGGACAAGCACAACTATTTATATACCCCACATCCTTAGAATTATTGAGCTTTCACTGCATTTGATGAACAAGGTAATGCTCGAAAAATTTTGTGAGTTTATCTGAAGGAAAGTGCTCTGAATAGCAAATTATTATTTGTCTTATTATTATTTACAATGTAATTTTCTAGGCCCAGGCAAAGAGTTAAAGATGTTTTCTTCAAAACATTCTCTGTGCTTGGAGATCTCTAAACTAACAAGTGATTTTCCAAAGCTCCAGAGAAACGTTCATTTTTGGGTTGAGGATGAACTTGATAAGTTTTCAGCTGAAAGGATTATTTTCTCCCTTCAAAAGTTGCGTGTCTGGAAAGAAGATTAGAGAGTAAAATATGCTTCAGCCAACCCTGTAGCACTGTCTCTCTATTGGTTCTTGCCATTATCTGGTGAAATGGTCACAATTTTCTTCTCCATTACAGCAGATAGCTGTATCTCTATCTCTATAGAGAAGCAGCGTGGCTTAGTGGAAGGAGCCCGGGTTTAGAAATCAGAGGACATGGGTTCTAATCCCAGCTCCGCTACTTGTCAGCTGTGTGACTTGGGGCAAGCCACAACTTCTCTGTGCCTCAGTTACCTCATCTGGAAAATTGGGATTAAGACCGTGAGCCCCACGTGGGACAACCTGATAACCTGGTATCTATCCCAGCGCTTAGAACAGTGCTTAGCACAGAGTAAGCACTTAACGAATACCATTATTAGAAACTATTGTAAGAAACCACAGAAAAGGTAAACCTCAATTAGTGAAGGAACAAAAGTAGCTTCCAAACCATTTAAAGGCACGGTAGTTTTCCGGAAGTCAAAAGCAATTTTATGCTATGCACGTTTTCCTCTCTTTTTCTGAGGGGAATGAGAAACCTTGCATTCCTTCTGTCAGTCAGACTGCCAACTCCTTGAGGGGAGGAATCATGTCTACTAACTCTACTGTTCTCTCCCAAGGCCTCAGTACTGTGTGGCCTAGCGGATAGACCGCAGGCCTAGGAGTAAGAAGGACCTGGGTTCTAATCCCGGCTCCGCCACGTGTCTACTGTGTGACTTTGGGCAAGTCACTTAACTTCTCTAGGCCTTAGTTACCTCATTTGGAAAATGGGGATCAAGAGCGTGAGCCCCATGTGGGACAGCGATTGTGTCCAAGCCGATTAACTTGTATCTACCCCAGCACATAGAACAATGCTTGGCACCTAATAAGCATTTAACACATATCGTAATTATTATTATTATGAAGTGCTTGAGGGATACGGAGCCAAGTGTGTTGGTGACACAGAAGGGAGGAGGAGTAGGGGAAATGGGGGCTTAATCAGAAAAGTCCCAAGAGAATCATGGTTAGCTTTTCAGCAAGCTGTCTGGCTGCTAGACAGTAAGAGGTTTTAGAAGAGTATATAGCCACCCAGAGATGTTGGTAATAGTTTTATTCTCTGCTGCACTCCGGCTGGTATCTAAAAGTGCTCTACTTCCTCTAGACTGTAAATTCATTGTGCACAGGGAACGTGTCTACCAACTCTGTTGCACTGTACTCTCCCAAGCACTTAGTACAGTTTTCGGCACATACTAAGCATTCAGTAAGTATATGCTTGATTCACCAGGACTCTTTGTCATGCACTAGCCCTTATTTCCCTAATATTCCTTTGGCATGCTCACCTCCGATCTGCTGGCATCAACACCCATCACCCGTACAGACCACCCAATAAATGTTTTAGGAAGAAAATTCACGTAAGAGTTGAAAACCAAAAGCAGTAAATATTCATTAGCCACTTAAACGATTGTGTTAAAGCAGCCTCTGTGGTACGGAGGGCTTGTTTCCCTGTCAGCGGCTCAGTACTTACTTTAAATGTATTAAACCACCTCAGAACTATTCACTGCACGGAAACCTCTTTGTATTTGTGTGGATTAAATTTACAAACCCAAATTAATGTTACAAATTACATTTGCATAATTCATTCTCCACCAAGTAATATATGCATTTAAGGATTCTGTCTTGTCACCTACATTACTCATTTGATCTAAGCAGAATTTATGATTCATTTCAGGGTTTCTCAATCAATCAATTTAATGATGCGCATACTACATGCAGAGCACTATACTAAGAGCTTGTGAGCGTACAATGTAACAGAGTTGGTAGACGTGTTCCCTGGCCCTAAGGTGTTCATAGTCTAGAGTTTCCGCATTTCTCTTGTCCAAATTTTTCCCTTTGCAATGTCTGAATTTTCAGTTAAGCAGCATGTGCATGTGGTCTCCAACGATGAGGCAGAATTTGCTAAGGAAACTCAAACAGGCCTTAATCTTTTCTTTGCATGTTGCTGATTAGTGCAAATAAGAAAAGAAGATGAGGGAGACCAGTGAAAACACTGAAGTGCAGGTCAGAAGCACTTCCCAAAATCCAAATGGGTTTAAAATTGCAATTGCCAGTTACAAGAAACTAAGAGCAACCAGTCCACTTGGTAAACTGATGATCTAGCAGGATGGGTTATTTTTGGCCTTCCTTTTTTGCATAATATGTGTTTTCCCAGATGAGGCGGAGGGGCATTAGTGCATTTACTGTTGCAGTTTGGTTCAAAACAATAAAGTCCAAATCATGCCTGTTAATTAGAGACCCCTCACTGTCTCGTGGTTCGCCATTAACGGTGTTACGGACACAGGAGATAACAGAACACAGGTGACTTGGTTTTGTGTAGCTGGCACAGAAACTGACATTGTTACCCTTTTTTTTCTCCTTTTTTTGTTGTCCCCCATTAAGCATTTTTGTTAAGTGATGCAGCTACTTGTTTTCACCAAAGATAATCGCTGAAACATGCCTTTAAAAACCAGCCACCTGGGAGAAAAATGGTTTTAGGAAACTCTGTCGCTCCTTATGGTCCTCTCATCTGGTTGCTGATGACTTCATATAATCCTGGGGTAATGACAAATATTCAGTTCGACATCTCCACACCAAACATGTAGGTTTAACATCCATAAAAAACACAAAACATCAATCCTCTTCTCCTCCCCTCTTACCCCCCCCCCCCCCCCCTTCCACCTTACCTCTTTGCTTCTGTCTCTTTTTCTCTTTTTGAATCATGGCTACTGGAAGCACTGAAGTCTTGTGAGGTGTTAAGATGCATTTTGAGATGACTGGGATGGCTAAGGTAAGGATTACGGTGTCGCGAAGCTTCTGGAACATTTGTCTGATTTGCTTTTACTGGGCAAACATGACACCTGTGTCTCATTTTGATCAGCACACTGGGAAGAAATATAGTCGGCTGTGCTAGATTCTCTGCTGCTTAAGATGAAGGGGGGTATGAGCTACCTTACGCAAAGCTCTCTGGGAAAGGAGGCTTTAACCACTTTTTCCCTTCTTCATATCCATATTCAGGAGGTCCAGCCCTAAGACATTGTTTTGGAGTCATTTTTCTGAATTCTCATAACCATGGAAGGATGCTTGATAGTGTGTGCCCCTTTGAACTGATGAGGAAATTGAGGTGTGATTTGCCCTAACCCAGTACTTAGTAGAATGCTCTATACATGGTAAGTACTCAATAAGTATGATTGAGTGATAATAATAATAATAATAATGGTATTTGTTAAGCACTTACTGCATGCCGGGCACTGTACTAAGAGCTGGGGTGGACACAAGGGAATTGGGCTGAACACGGTCCCTGACCTACATGGGGCTCATGGTCTCAATCCCCATTTTCCAGGTGAAGGAACTGAGGCCCAGAGAAGTGAAGTGAGTTGCCCAAGGTCATGCAGCAAACAAGTGGTAGAGCTGGGATTGGTTCCCTAACATTCTCCCTGTCCTCTTTTTTTCCCACCCACAGGGGAGCTTGGGAGCCGTTTGTTGTAGACTCTGCTGACCACTTTGACAACCGCTGCCTGAAGACTAACAGGCTCCTACTGGTGAGGAATCACCCGCGACTGGCTTTCCTGCTTGTTTCAGCAAAGGGAGAAAACCAGAAATGGCCGACCTTACCTTGGCTGGCACTGGGCTCGGCTTCATTCCAGCTTGGCAGAGTGGATAGAACCCGGGTCTGGGAATCAGAAGGTCACGGGTTCTAATCCTGGCTCTCCCACTTGTCTGCTGTGTGACCTTGGGCAAGTCACTTCACTTCTCTGGGCTCCAGTTACCTCATCTGTAAAATAGGGGTCGAGACGTCGAGTCCCACGTGGGACAGGGACTCTGTCCATCCTGTTATGCTTGTATCCACCCCAGCACTTAGTACAGTGCCTGGCACACAGTAAGTGCTTAAGAAATACCATAATTTTTATTACTGTCATCTATGAATACAGATCCCTTATATTCTCACCTCTCCCCATGCAAGCTCCTCGTTGTTTCCCTGGCCTGGAACTCCCTCCCCACCCCCAAATCTGACAATCAGTCCATCGATCAATGGTATTTATTGAGTGCTTACCGTGTGCAGAGCACTGTACTAAGTGCTTGTGAGTGACAGAGTTGGTAGACATGATCAGAGCCTTCCTGAAAATCCCACTCCTCCCCCTCCTATGATCCTCTAGATTGTATAAACTTGTTATGGGTGGGAAATGTGTCTACAGACTCTGTTATCCTGTACACAGTAAGCGCTCAATAAATATGATTGAGAAACGTTCTACATTTGCAGATTCGAAGGGCATCCCAGATGACATCAACCTGTTGTGTGATGAGGAAGCAGCATGTTCTGGTGGAAAGAGCATAGGCCTGGGAGTCAGAGGATGTGAGAACTAATCCTTGCTCTGCCACATGTCTGCTGTGTGACCTTGGGCAAGTCACTTCACTTCTCTGTGCCTCAGTTACCTCATCTGTAAAATGGAGATTGATTGTCAGCCCTGTGTGGGGCAGGGACTGTGTCCAACCTGATTACCCTGTATTTACCCCAGCGCTTGGAACAATGTTTGGCACATAGTAAGTGCTTAATAAACACCATTATTATTATCGGACCATGGGTGCACCCAGTGTAATGTAATGACATCATATGAGGCAGGAGGGAACAGCCAACTTTTCCCTGCCTCAAGGTAGCCAACGGGGGGAGAAAGTGTGAAGATAATCGTTAGGGGAGGAAAAAAAAAGAAAAGAAAGGGAGACAAGACTAGGACAAAAAGTACTCTTGATTCTGGTTTGATGACTGTTGATTCCCTAAGGTCTCTGGAGGATTCAGAGAAGGCCAGCTAAGTCCCTGGGGGAAGAGGACTGATCATGAAACCTTCAAAGGACAATTTGTAGTCAACACAAGATTCAAAGATAAAGATTATGTTGTGGGAACTTCAACTAAAAAGTCATTAGAAATTTCTCACAGAGATATTTTTTAGGGTTTCAGATTCCCTGTGATGAAAGGAGGAGGAGGAGAAGTAGGTGGCCTAGTGGAAAGAATCCAGGCCTGGGAGTCAGAAGACCAAGCTTCTAATCCCTGCTCCGCCACTTTTCTGCTGTGTGAATGTGGGCAAGTCGCTTAACTTCTTTATGCCTCGATTTCCTCATCTTTTAAATGGAGATTAAATACTTGTTCTCGCTCCTCTTTTGACTCTGAGTCCCATGGAGGACAGTGACTTAATATAGTGCTTGAAATAGGAAATGCTTACCAAATACCATAATTATTAAGCTTCTTGTGGCCAGGGTACCTGTCTACCAAATCTGTTGTATTGCACTCTCCCAAGTGCTTAGTTAGTGCTCCATACCCAGTAAACACTCAGTAAATACCATTGATTGATGATAGTAATTGTAGTAATGGTATTTATTGATATTTAACAAAAATGATAAATTGATATCAAATTGATATTTAATGGTATTTATAGCTCATTGTGGGCAGGGAACGAGTCCACCAACTCTGTTTTACCTCCCAAGTGCTTAGCGCAGGGTTCTGAAACACAGTAAGCGCTCCATAAATTTGATCGATCGCTCGATTCATTATCTAGTGACCAGAGGGTACGAGGCTAAGCATTTGGGCAAGTGGTGTGTAAATTTTAGGAGTGGGACAAATTGGTTTTTTAAGAAAATGCAACCTGGAGAGTCCTCTAGACTGTAAGCTCGTTGTGGGCAGGGAATGCGTCTGTTATAGTGTTGTGTCATACACTCCCAAGCGCTTAATTCAGTGTCCTGCACACAGTAAACACTCAATAAATACAATTGATTGGAGAAGATGATTCAGGACTGCCTGGTGAACCTTTAGCAACACTATAGCAGGAGGAAGATGAAGGCAATTTAACAAGAAAAGAAGGGTTTGGTCCACAGAGAGGCAAGACCAGTTAACAATATGATAGGAAAAGCACAAGAGAGAGAGAGATATTGGTATTAAGCGCTTACTATGTGCAGAGCACTGTTCTAAGCACGGGGGTAGATACAGGGTAATCAGGTTGTCCCACGTGAGGCTCACAGTCTTCATCCCCATTTTACAGATGAGGGAACTGAGGCACAGATAAGTGACTTGCCCAGAGTCATACAGCTGACAAGTGGCAGAGCCAAGATTCAAACCCATGATCTCTGACTCCCAAGCCCCTCCTCTTTCCACTGAGCCACGCTGCTCCTCTTATGGGCAGTCACACTCCTGCCAAGAGCCTGCCTTACCCATAAATACTTCCAGCTTGAAGAGTGGGGACTCAGACAACAGGGTTAAACTAGCATCATGTGAAACCCTACCAGGCAAGAGAGAATGGATCATTTCCTGTTCTCCATGGGGTGAGCAGAGAGGGAGAGAAGAAAGTGGAGGCAGCTGGGTTAACCAGAAGGCCTCTGGGTTCCGGAGACCCGGCTACATGAAGTCTAAGGGGGAAATGGTTTCACGAAAGGATTGAGAGGTGAAGGGGAGGGGGCTACAGGAAATGGCAGGGGAGAGAGAGTAAAGGAGAAATTGAAAGCAGAAGCAGGAGGAAAGAAGGATAGAGCAGAGGAAGGCATGATAGGAGAGCAGGATCCAATGAATGGAGGTGAGTAATCCTGTCCCTGTGCAGACCTGAGTCAGTAAAGAAGCAAGGGGGTGTGAGCGAAAGTGTTTGCCTGAGGTTGGCTGGGAAAGGGTGGGGCCGGAAAGCAAAAACAGAGAGATAAAGGAAAACCACCTGCTCAGAGAAAAGGGAAGTGAAAGTGAACGTAAAGAAGGCAAAAGGTTTAGGAGGAAGGTAGACTCTGAAATCAGCATTGGAAATGGGCGTTGAGTGGGGCAAAGGAAACCCAGGACAAAGGTGAAACGAAGTGGTGGGACATTGAGTGTAAACCAAATTTAGGTCCAGGAAGCTGGAACGTAGCCCAGGGAGACTTTCCAAGAAGAAAAACGCTACAGGTTTACTCCCACAGAACAGTCAACCTTCTTTCCGGTCTGTGAGGGAATCAGTCAATCGATGGTATTTATTGAGCATTTACTGTCTGCCGAGCACTGTAGAGACCGCTTGGGAGAGTACAATCTAACAGAATTGGTAGACACATTTTCTGCCCACAGCGAGCTTACAATCTAGAGAAGAAAGTACTTATGGTTATGGCTGTGGTCTTAGCTTTTTTTTTGTCTGGAAGATGGGGGCGGGTAAGATTTTCAAGCTGATCCTGGACATCCAAAGAGAGGGAAAAAGATAAGTAAGCCTCTTTTCAGCAGAGAGGGAGTTGCCGAAGAAAAAAAAATGGCAGAAAGAAAAATGCTGTGTAAGAGTAGGTCCCTTCCTGTTTTCTCCAAGAAAAGTAATATTTGGAAGGGAACACGATTACATAACGGCAAAAGCCGTCAAGGGAGAGAGATGCCAAAAAGAATCAGATACCAGGCAAAGGATTGGAAGACTTCATGGAAGAAAGCAAGGATGAAGGATTAATTCCTCAGAAACACAGCCTAGGGTGACAGAATTCCTTTATGAGAGGAGAGAGAGGTCACCTCTGAATCAAGATGAGCAAGCAGCAAGAAAGCAGTGCTATGATGGACTGCCGAGGAAAGTAAGTAGTTTTCATATCACGTGGTGGGAAGGATTACAGTGAACCTTGGAAAGGAAGTAGGGAGGAGGAGTAAATTTTGTTTAGAATAGAAAGAGACAGAGGTGATAATGGATTTAACATTAAAGGCTGTTCTCTTTCCAAAACATCTGGGAATGGCTAGGGAGGTGAAAAAAACACATAAAAATGTTCAAAAGAAGTAGAAATAAAGCTGGATGAGAGAGAGAGAGGGCAGAGGAAAATATGCCAACTATGCTATATTGTACTCTCCCAAGCACCTAGTACTGTGCTCTGCATTCATTCATCCAGTCATATTTATTGAGTGCTTACTGTGCAACGCACTGTACTAAGCGCTAGGGAGAGTACAATATAACAGACAAATTCCTGCCCACAATGAGCTGCACACAGTAAGTGCTCATTAAGTATGGTAGATTGAAAAATACGATGAACTGAAGAGTAACAGGGAGGAAAAAAATCACAAATAATTCAATCGTTTCCAATTGTTTTTTCAAAGGAGGACAGTGTACTAGGCCTCAGGGAAGTTAGGAAGACATCAAAGAAGACATGTCACACATTGTTGGGAGATGGAGGGAGAGAGGCAGCTCACACAGAAATGGAAATAAATTTAAAAGAGCAGCAAAGAGGAAAAAGCTTGCAGCAGAGTGGCTTAGTGGAAAGTGCATGGCCCTGGGAGACAGAGGACCTGGATTCTAATCCCAGTTCCATCCCTTGTCTGCTGTTTGACCTTGGGCAAGTCACTTCACTTCTTTGTACCTCAATTCACTCATCTGTAAAATGGGGATTCAATCTCTGTTCTCCCTTCTATTTAGAGAGTGAGCCGCAGGTGGGACAGGGACTGTCTCCAACCTGAAGATCTTGTATCCTATCCCAATCCTTAGTAGATACTTGGCCTATACTAAATGCTTAACAAATACTATGAAAAATAAATGAATAAACCTCCTAAGAACCAGTGGGCAGTTGGAGGATAAAAGGTGCCAACTTGTTTTGGTACACTAAGGCTTCTCCTGGCACAGAGACTCCAAGTTTTGACATTTACCTCATCATTCCAAACCGGTTTGAAGACATGTTTCTGGCACTCCCGATCCCTGCTCCAGGAAGAGGTGGAGCTGAGATCCCAAGAGATAGTCGTATTTATTAATTGCTTACTGTGTGAGGAGCACTGTACTAAAGGCTTGGGAGAGAACAATAGAACAGACCCATTTCCTGCCTACAATGAGCTTACAGTCTAGAGGTGGAGAGAGACATTAGTATAAATCAATAAATTATGGATTTTTTAAAAATGTGTTAAGCACTTACTATGTGCCAAGCACTGTTCTAAGTGCTGGGGTAGATACAAGGTAAGCAGGTTGTCCCACATGGGGCTCACAGGCTTCATCCCTATTTTACAGATGAGGTAACTCAGGCACAGAGAAGTTAAATGACTTGCCCAAAGTCACACAGCTGACAAGTGGCCGAGTTGGGATTAGAACCCACGACCTCTGACTCCCAAGCCTGTGCTCTTTCCACTAAGCCACACTGCTTCTCTGTACATAAGTAGAGAGAAGTACATATGTACATAAATGCTGTGGGGCTGGGAGGGGAGATGAATAAAGGGAGCAAGTCAGGGTGATGCAGAAGGGAGTGGGAGAAGAGGAAAAGAGGGCTTAGTCAGGGAAGGCCCCTTGGAGGAGATTGAGCTTCAATAAGGCTTCGAAGGGCGGGGAGAGTAAGTGTCTGTCAGATATGAAGAGGGAGGGCGTTGCAGGCCAGAAGCTGGATGTGGGCGAGGGAGCGGCGGAGAGGTAGCTGAGATGGAGATTGGAGGGGACTGAGCCTTCTATATTCCCATTTCTCCTTCCTCTCCTGCCCACCTTTGGTTTAAAGGGCAGAGGAGAGAAGACTGTAGAAAGAGAGAAAGAAAGGAAGATGAGAAGCACAGCTTTACTTTAGTCTAGAAGGACTCAACTGTAAGCTCTTCCATTAGACTGCAAGTTCCTTGAGGGCAGGTATCATGCCTTGAACTTCCATTTTCCTCTCCCAAGCACTTAGTACAGTGCCATTCACGCAGAAGGTGCTCAGTAAAGATTACTGCTACTTCTACTATTACCTACTACTATTATTATTATTATGGTATTTAACTGCTTACTACGTGCCAGGCACCGTACTAAGCGCTGGGGCCGGTACAAGCAAATCAGGTTGGACACAGTCCCTGTCCCACATAGGGTTCACAATCTTATTCCCCATTTTACAGATGAAGCCCAGACTCGTGAAGTGACTTGCCGAAGGTCACACAGCAGACAAGTGGTGGAGCTGGAATTAGAACCCATGATCTTCTGACTTCCAGGCCCCTACTCAATCCACTATGCTGTGCTACTACTCTAGTACTAGTATTATTGCTATTACTACTATTAACTTACACCAGCAGACAGAGGGAAAGTATCTCTCGGTAGAGCACAAAACTAGAGCGAAAGAAAAATGAGAAACAAAGAGAGCACTTCTCTCAGAACTATTCGGACTAAAGAAAAGAGAGCAGGAAAGGGGGAAGATTTCTCCTGTCGGTGCTGCTACTGATAGGAGAAACTGAGGATTTGGAGTCAATCAATCAACCATATTTACTGAGTGCTTATTGTGTGCAGAGCATTCATTTATTCAATCGTATTTATTGAGCGCTTACTGTGTGCAGAACACTGTGCTAAGCACTTGAAAGGTAGAATTCAGCCATAAAAGACAATCCCTGCCCACACCAGTCTTACAGTCTAGAGGGGAGGAGACAGACATCAAAACAAGTAAGCAGGCATCAATAGAAATAAATAGAATTATTTAGAAGTGCTGTGGGGCGGTGGGGAGAGAGCAAAGGGAGTGAGTCGAGGTGACGAGGAAGGAGGGGGAGCTGAGGAAAAGGGGGGCTTAGTCTGGAAAGACCTCTTAGAGGAGTTGTGCCTTCAGTAGGGCTTTGAAGTGGGGGGTACAGTGATTGGCAGATTTGAAAAGGGAGGACATTCTGGGCCAAGGGTTCTAGTCTTGGCTCTGCCACTTATCTGCTGTGTGACCTTGGGCAAGTCACTTCACTTTACTGTGCTTCAGTTTCCTTAACTGTTAATTGGGGATTCAATGCCTGTTCTCCCTCTTACTTAGATCGTGGGACGGAACTGTGTCTAATGAGATTAATTTGTATCTACCCCAGTACTTAGAACAGTGCCTGACACACAGAGCTTCCAGCCTGGCCCTAAAGCTCAGCAGCTCCTGGACGTCGTGATCTCCATTACAGGGCCAGGCTTTGATCTTGTTGCTCAGTCAGTCCCCAGTATTCCAGCTCCTTCATCCTTGAAGAAAAAGCCTTTGACCGTGAAGTTCGCCTATGGGTGCACGGGTGGTGGATTAGGCTGATCTAGGATCGTCTGTCCCTACCACGCAAAGAATGTCCTCGCCGGTGCTGATGTGTTTACTCTGCAGAGCCAGTGGCCTCGAAAAGAGCTTTTCTTTCCTAATTGCAACACACCTGGCTGGCACAGCTGTCTCTCGGCTTTTCAATAGTATTTATTGAAAGCTTACTATGTGCAGAGCACTGTACTAAGCGCTTGGAATGAACAAGTCGGCAACAGATAGAGACAGTCCCTGCCGTTTGACGGGCTTACGGTCTAATCGGGGGAGACGGACAGACAAGAACAATGGCGATAAATAGAGTCAAGGGGAAGAACATCTCGTAAAAACAATGGCAACTAAATAGAATCGAGGCAATGTACAATTCATTAACAAAATAAATAGGGTAATGGAAATATATACAGTTGAGCGGACGAGTACAGTGCTGAGGGGATGGGAAGGGAGAGGGGGAGGAGCGGAGGGAAAGGGGGAAAAGAGGGTTTAGCTGCGGAGAGGTAAAGGGGGGGTGGCAGAGGGAGTAGAGGGGGAAGAGGAGCTCAGTCTGGGAAGGCCTCTTGGAGGAGGTGAGTTTTAAGTAGGGTTTTGAAGAGGGGAAGAGAATCAGTTTGGCGGAGGTGAGGAGGGAGGGCGTTCCGGGGCCGCGGGAGGACGTGGCCCGGGGGTCGACGGCGGGATGGGCGAAACCGAGGGACGGTGAGGAGGTGGGCGGCGGAGGAGCGGAGCGTGCGGGGTGGGCGGTGGAAAGAGAGAAGGGAGGAGAGGTAGGAAGGGGCGAGGTGACGTAGAGCCTCGAAGCCTAGAGTGAGGAGTTTTTGTTTGGAGCGGAGGTTGATAGGCAACCACTGGAGTTGTTTAAGAAGGGGAGCAACATGCCCAGATCGTTTCTGCGGGAAGATGAGCCGGGCAGCGTAGTGAAGAATAGACCGGAGTGGGGCGAGAGAGGAGGAAGGGAGGTCAGAGAGAAGGCCGACACAGTAGTCTAGCCGGGATATAACGAGAGCCCGTAGCAGTAAGGTAGCCGTTTAGGTGGAGAGGAAAGGGCGGATCTCGGCGATATTGTAGAGGTGAAACCGGCAGGTCTCGGTAACGGATAGGATGTGTGGGGTGAACGAGAGAGACGAGTCAAGGATGGCACCGAGATCGCGGGCCCGAGAGACGGGAAGGATGGTCGTGCCATCCACGGTGATAGAGAAGTCTGGGAGCGGACCGGGTTTGGGAGGGAAGATGAGGAAGATGAGGCTTTTAGCAGACATCAAGCACAGGCTGGGCTGAGGCTGGGATTTACCTTTCGGTGGGTTGTGTGTTTTTTTTAAATGGTATTTGTTAAGCAGGCATGGTGTGTGCAGGCACTGTATTAAGCACTGGGGTAGATGCAAGCTCATCCAACCTGATTATCTTGGATCTCCCCCCCATACTTAGATCAGTGTCTGGCACATGGTAAGCGCTTTAACAAATACTATAAAAAAAAAAAGGTCAGACACAGTCCCTGTCCCACACGGGGCTTGCATTCTTAATCCCCATTTTCCAGATGAGGGATCTGAGGCCCAGAGAAGTGAAGTGACTTGCCCAAAGATCACCCAGCAGACGTGTTGTGGAGTCGGGATTAGAACCCAGGTCTTTCCGACTCCCAGGCCTGTGCTCTATCCACTGCTTCCAGATGCCTAGAGACGTCTGTGTGGATTGTGGTGTCGTAAGGCTGTTGGCCTGACTCTCTCCTAGACCTTTGGTGCCTGTGGCTTATGAAGCGTTTTAGTAACAAAGTAACATCTCTTTAAAACCCACCTTGGGATGAGAGGAGATGCTGATGCATTCAGAAGGGACCCAGAGGAAATCAGAGCAAATCAGTGAGGCCAAACAGTCCTTAAATGTTACACTGCTGGCCACCAGAGGAAAAGGTTTTTGACATTTAAGTCAATTTTGGGGGGGAGCAAAGAGGTTCTATCGAGTAAACTCCCCAAAAAGCTTCCGTCGGTCTGCTCAATCGCAGCCCCCTCAGCATCACTGCCTGCCAGGTGATGAGAGTTTGGGGTTCACATGTTCAGGGATACAACTCTGTGAGGTGGGGTTGGGGGTGGTGGGGGAGATGGAGTCGGTGGGGGTGAGGGAGTTGCTTCCGCTACCCCCGCTCCGCTTTCTCCAAACCCAGTCCCCCTGAAGCACGTGGCGGAAGGGTGAAGGGGCAAGAAGCTAGAGGCTAGAAGTAGACACAAGCCAATCGGGTTGGACGCAGTCCCTGTCCCACGTGGGGCTCACCGTCTCAATCCCCATCTTACAGATGAGGCAACTGAAGCCCAGAGAAGTGAAGTGCCTTGCCCAAGGTCACACAGCAGACAAGTGGCAGAGTCAGGATTAGAACCCATGATCTTCTGACTCCCAGGCCTATGCTCTAACAACTATGCCTTGCTGCTTCTCTGCCAACAATCTATCCTCTACACTGTGAGAGAGATGAGATTGAAGCACAGTAAATAATCATCTCTTGATTGTTGCCTCTCCCTTTGTCTCTCTATGCCTGCCTTTAACTCTCCCTCTTTCTTTCTCGGACTCAGCTTAAACCCTCTGTCCTTCTCTCTGCAATTTTTTTTACTGCAGTTGATAAGCGCTTACTATGCGCAAGCACTGGTTTAAGTGCTGGGGTAGATACAGGTTACTCAGGTGGGACGTGTTCCCTGTCCCACATGGGGCTCACGGTCTAAATGGGTGGGAGAACGGGTACTGAATCCCCATTTTACAGATGAGGAAACTGAGGCCCAGAGTAGTGAAGTGACTTGCCCAAGATCACACAACAGGCAAGTGGCAGAGCTGGGATTAGAACCAGTTCCTCTGACTGGCAGACCCATGCTTTAGCCACTAGGTCATGCTGCAATCTTGCTCCTGAACGGTCCTGGATTAGCAGGCTGCTCTTTCAAATAAACTCGGTTTGACCACATGCCGAAGTGCTGTTGTCCTTGGTAATAATGACAATAATTGGGTCGCACATTTGAAGTCATAACAAGTTCAAAGTGGGAAATTATATAATCACTTGAGCCCTCTGCAGCTAATTCGGTGCAAGGTAAATATCATCTCTCCTCTCTGGGAATGCTTTAGCTGTGGTCTCTGTATTTTAGAGAAGCAGCGTGGCTCAGTGGAAAGAGCCCGGGCTTGGGAGTCAGAGATCACGGGTTCAAATCCCGGATCTGCCACTTGTCAGCTGTGTGACTGTAGGAAAGTCACTTCACTTCTCTGTGCCTCAGTTACCTCATCTATAAAATGGGGATTAAGATTGTGAGCCTCATGTGGGACAACCTGATGACCCTATATCTCCCCCAGCGCTTAGAACAGTACTCTGCACATAGTAAGCGCTTAACAAATACCAACATTATTATTATTATTATTTCAGTGGTATCTGTTAAGCGTTTGCACTGTGCCAGGCGCTGTACAAGCCTATTGGGATGGACACAGTCCCTGTCCCACATGGGGCTCACAATCTTAACCCCCATTTGACAGACGAGGTAACTGAGGCCCAGAAAAGTGAAGCAACTTGCCCAGTGTCACACAGCAGGTAAGTGGCGGAGTCAGGATTCGAACCCAGGTCCTTCTGACTCCCAGGCTCATGCTCTATCCACTAGACCACACTGCTTCTCTTGGTCCCTCTCTCTTTTTCTATCTGACCATTGTTCCTGGCTCTCTCTGTGGGACTCCAGCTTTGTGGCCACCTCTGGCTTTACTTCTGGGTCTCTTGCTGGACGTCATTCCTGGTTCATTTGGTTTCCTTATCGCTCACTGAGCGCCAACCGCTGATGACAACTCAGGCAACCCCTTGCTTAATCCAGAACTAAACTCACTTCTTTCTGGACACATGTTTTTGCCACCCATTTTGGGTAGAACTCAACAGCAGAGTAAGGTAACGTTCGTCGGACAATGCGAGCCTGTCTGGATAGAGCGCCACGTGGAGTTGGAAGAAACACACCCCCGACCAGCCAAATGGTGGCATGCTAGAAGCAGCATGACTTAGTGGAAAGAGCACGGGTTTGGGAGTCAGAGGACATGGGTTCTAATCCCGGCTCCGCAACTTGTATGCTGTGCGAACTTGGTCAAGCCACTTAACTTCTCTGTGCCTCAGTTCCCTCATCTGTAAAATGGGGATTAAGACTGTGAGTCCCATGTGGGACAAGCTGCTTCCTTTATATCTACCCTAGTGCTTAGAACAGTACTTGGCACATAGTAAACACTTAACAAATACCATTATTATTATTATTATGTTGATACCAAATATTAGGGAGGAGTAGGTGCAGGTGGAAACCAGGGGGAAGTGGGACACCATTCAAAGTGAAACATGTCATTGCCCTCAACCAACTGTCAATCACCCATACATTTATTTATTCAATTGTATTTATTAAGCACTTACTGTGTGTAGAACACTATACTAAGTGCTGGGGAAAGAACAGTACAATAATAAAGTGACAATCCCTGCCCAAATTGAACTCACAGTCTAGAGGGAGGAGACAGACATCAATACAAATAAACAAAATGATATATATATAAGTGCTGTGGGGCTGGGAGGAGGGGGGAAGAGCAAAGGGAGCAAGTTAGGGTGACGCAGAAGGGAGTGGGAGATGAGGAAAAGTGGGGCTTAGTCTGGGAAGGCCTCTTGGAGGAGAGGTACCTTCGATCCATTCATTCATTCATTCAATAGTATTTATTGAGCACTTACTATGTGCAGAGCACTGTACTAAGTGCTTGGAATGAACAAGTCGGCAACAGATAGAGACAGTCCCTGCCGTTTGACGGGCTTACGGTCTAATCGGGGGAGACGGACAGACGAGAACAATGGCGATAAATAGAGTCAAGTCATCACCACAGGAGATGGTGCTGGTTTAGCCAAGCTGGACAGGAAACAGTCTAATGATGCTCAGTCACAGATAAAGAATTCCTATGTATCCAGGTCCTCTAGAGAAGCAGCTTGGCCTAGTGGATAGAGGACGGGCCTGGGATGCAGAAGGACCTGGGTTCTAAACCCCGTTCCACCACTTGTCTGCTGTGTGAACCTGGGCAAGTCATTTCACTTTTCTGGGCCTCAGTTCTCTCATCTGTAAAATGGGGATTAAGACCGTGAGCCCCATGTGGGACAGGGACTGTGTACAACCCAATTTACTTGTATCTTCCCCAGTGCTCAGTGCAGTGCCTGGAACATACTAAGCGCTTAAATACCACAGCTATTATTATTGTAGAATAGCCTGCTGTGGGAAGGGAGCGCACCTACCAACTCTGTTGTATTGGACTCTCACAAGCACTTAGTACGGAGCTCTGCTCACAGTAAGCGCTCAATAAATACCATTGATGATGGTGAATGTGGAGAACCAGCGTTTAAGAAAGCACAACCATTTCTTCCAACTCCACGTGACATTCTATCCAGACAGGCTCGCATTGTCGGACAAAAGTTACCTAATTCTGCCCTTGCGTTCTAGCCAAAACGGGTGGCGAAAACACGTGTTTGGCCAGAATTGAGTTCGGATCTGGAATAAGAAAGGGGTTGCTAGGATTGGCATCAGTTGTTGGCGCTCAAAGACCAAATAATGATCTTGTCTGCTAATATTTACCTGGGGAGATAACCTTCCGCATTCTCTTCTCCTGCTTTTCTCCACTTGTAGTTTTCCCTCAGGAACGCTGGCCCATTTAGAAGGCTGGACACGCTGAGTTGTTCTTTCAGTACTGTGACTTAATTGTTTTATTTTATCATTATCCGTATTCGTTTCTATTAAGGACACTACCTCCAGCAGAGTGCCGTCCTAGGCACTGGGGAAAACATATGTAGAAAGCAGTAATAGACATGGCCCCTGCCTTCAAAGAGTTTAAGATCTAAATTGGGGAGGGGACATAGATGAGAAGCAGCGTGGCCTAGTGGATAGACCAGGGGTTTGGGAGGGAAGATGTAGTGGGTGGGAAGATAAGGAGTTCAGTTTTGGACAGGTGTAGTGTGACTGGGACAATCAAGGTATAGATGTCCAGAAGGCAGGAGGAAATGGGAGATTGCAGGGAAAGAGAGAGATCAGGGCTGGAGATGTTGATTTGGGGATCAACTGCATAGAGATGGTAATTGAAACCATGGGAGTGAATGAGTTCTCCAAGAGAGTTGGGGGTAGATGAATAGAAAGAGACCCAGAACTGAGTCTTGAGGGACCCCACCCCTCCATCAGAGGGTGGGAAGCAGAGAAGGAGCCAGCAAAAGAAACTTGAGACAGAGCAGGCAGAGAGGAGGAGAATCAAGAGAGGACAGCATCAGTGAAGCCAAGGTTGACTAAAGTTTCAAGGAGAAGAGGGTGGCCTACAGGATCGAAGGCAGCTGAGAGGCTGAGGAGGATTAGGATGGGGTAGAGGCCATCAGATTTGGTGAGAAGAAGGTCGTTGGTGACTTTAGGGGAATGAGAAGGAAGCCGACTCCTCCCCTTTTCCCAGTGAGTCTAGGGGAGTGGGAGAAGAGGGAAAACCCCCCGCTCCCGGAGAGAGCGGCAGGGGAGACTGTATCACCTGGGGAGAGTCAGGTTTTAGTGATGGCGAGGAGAAGCGGTGATTAGGTCAGGAACAGATCTAGGATGAAGGGATGCTTTCCCAGAATAGAGTGGGAGTTCCACAGGCCAAACGTGGCTGAGTTTTGGGGGAAAAGGAGGGGTCCCGGTGATGATGATGGTACTTGTTAAGCACTTACCGTGTGTCAGGCACTGGGGTGTGTCTGGTATGTCTAAGCGCTGGGGTGGATACGAGCAAATCGAGTTGGACCCGGTCCCTGTCCCATGTGGGACTCACAGTCTTAATCCCCATTTTCCAGATGAGGGAACTGAAACCCAGAGAGGTGAAATGACTTGGCACCTAGTAAGCAGTTATCTGGCAGGGTCCAGTGAGGAGGCAGGGGGAAGAGGAATGAGGGGCAGAGCTGGGACAGGATGACAGGGATGGAATGAAAGGGGTGGGGGTTGGCACAGGGGGTGGGGAGGGGTTAGATGGAAATGATCTGAGAGGGGAAGGGGATAAAAGGGGTTCAGAGGGAGGGGTCTGAGGGCACATGGGGGGAAGCTAGAGCGTAAGAGAAAGAAAGAAAATCCGGAGGTGCAGCCTTTGATCTGTAGACCTAGTGGCCAATGCGTGTCCCTTTAGAAGCAGCATGACTTAGTAGATAGAGCTCGGCCCTGGAAGTTGGAGGGTCATGGGTTCTAATCCCCACTCTGCCACATGTCTGCTGTGTGACCTTGGGCAAGTCATTTCACTTCTTTGGGCTTCATTTCCCTCATCCGGAAAATGGGGATTAAGACTGTGAGCCCTATGTGGGACAGGGCCTGGGTCCAACCTGACAACCTTGTATCTACCCCAGCGCTTAGGACAGTGCTTGGCACATAGTGCTTAAAAAGTACCATGATTATTATTATTAGCAGTAGTAGGTGGAGACTCTGCAGGTCCCAGCTGGCTAATTAGGAAGTCATTATAGCGGCTGTCTAGAGTGAGTGTGCAAGTGCTATCAGTGATGGGTGATGGGTGAACAGGTGTTATCTCCTTGGTCACTCGCTGTCCTGCTTCTTTGGCGGGTGTGCAAACGGGGTGGGGATGGACACTTACCCTGCGCAGAGCGCTAAGAACTTTTTATGGTATTCATTAAGTGTTTTCTACACGTCATACACCGTTCTAAGCGCCGGGGTGGATACGAGCGAATTAGGTTGGACAAAGTCCCCGTCCAGCAAGGGGACTCACAGTCTCAGTCGAAGGGAGAGCAGGAGAACTGAAGCACAGAGAATTTAAATGATTTGCCTAAAGTCACACAGCAAGCATTTGGCAGAGTCAGTTCTAATCCTAGGTCCTCTGGCTCCCAGGCCTGGGCTCTTTCCACCAGGCCACACTGCTTCTCTTGGGAGACTACAGCAGATATCCCCATAATCTGTTCTGTAGTGGACTGTGGGACAACCCCCTCAGTTCTGCCGTAACACATTTCTTTGTTTTTCACTACACGTCTGGCTAGAACGTTGTTAGGGAGTTAGGGACTGTTTGCCTGACAACATAAACCTGCTTGGTTTTGGCGAAGCCTGATCTTGGGAGAATCATTTCTTCCAGTGCACTACAGCACGAGTTTACCTGAACGCCCTCCTCGCTTTATAGGCAAACTGGATATATGTGAACTAGATGCAACTGTTCCAACAGGATAAATCTGCTAGCCAAATGGTTCCCTTTGTTAGAAAATTCCCTGCAATAGAAGTCAGAACTGTTGAAAATAAGAGCAGTGTAAAGAACATGGGATGAGGAACCAAGAGACCCAGATTCTAGTCATTCATTCATTCATTCAATAGTATTTATTGAGTGCTTACTATGTGCAGAGCACTGTACTAAGCGCTTGGAATGGACAATTTGGCAACAGATAGAGTCAATCCCTGCTCAATGACAGGCTCACAGTCTAATCGGGGGAGACAGACGGCAGAGCGAAACAGAACGAAACAAAAACAAGACAACATAATCACGATAAATAGAATCAAGGGGATGTACACCTCATTAACAAAATAAATAGGGTAATAAAAAAATATATACAAATGAGCACAGTGCTGGGGGAAGAGAAGGGGGAGGAGGAGGAGCAGAGGGAAAGGGGGCTTAGCTGAGGGAAGGTGAGGGAGGAAGGAGGAGGAGCAGAGGAAGCAGAGGGAAAAGGGAGTAGCTCAGTCTGGGAAGGTCACTTGGAGGAGGTGAGCTCTCAGTAGGGCTTTGAAGAGGGAAAGAGAGTTTGGCAGAGGTGAGGAGGGAGGGCATTCCAGGACGGCGGGAGGACGTGGGCCAGAGGTCGATGGCAGGATAGGTGTGAACGGGAGACAGTGAGGAGGTGAGCGGCAGAGGAGCTGAGTGTACAGGGTGGGCAGTAGAAAGAGAGAAAGGAGGTGAGGTAGGAGGGGGCAAGGTGATGGAGAGCCTCGAAGCCTAGAGTGAGAAGTTTTTGTTTCATGTGGAGGTTGATAGGCAACCACTGGAGGTTTTTAAGGAGGGAAGTGACATGCCCAGAGCGTTTCTGTAGGAAGATGATCCAGGCATCGGAGTGAAGAATAGACTGGGGGGGGGGAGAGACAGGAGGAAGAGGGAAGCGGCGTGGCTCAGTGGAAAGAGCACGGGCTTGGGAGTCAGAGTTCATGGGTTCGAATCCCTGCTCTGCCGCTTGTCAGCTGTGTGACTGTGGGCAAGTCACTTAACTTCTCTGTGCCTCAGTTACCTCATCTGTAAAATGGGGATGAAGACTGAGCCTCATGTGGGACAATCTGATTACCTCGTATCTACCCCAGCACTTAGAACAGTGCTCTGCACATAGTAAGCGCTTAATAAATACCAACATTATTATTATTATTAGATCAGAGAGAAGGCTGACACAATAATCCAGCTGGGATATTATAAGAGCTTGTACCAGCACGATCGCCATTTGGATGGAGAGGAAAGGGTGAATCTTGGCGATATTGTAAAGATGAGACCGGCAGGTGTTGGTGATGAATTGTATGTGTGGGGTGAATGAGAGAGTCCCAGCACCACCACTGACCAGCTGTGAGGCTTTGGGCAAGTTACTCAGCTTCTTTGGGCCTCAGTTTCATCATCTGTAAAATGGGGCTAAGATACTTGCCCTCTCTCTCCCTCTTATTAGACTATGACCCCTGTGTGGGACAGGGACTCTGTCCAATCTTATCGTGTATCTACTCCAGTGCTTGACACTTAGTATGTGCTTAATAAATAGCATTATTAACAATCTCGTATCACCCAGTGACCATATATGCTGCTCTCTGGCCCGACATCTGGCTGTTTTCCCTGTAACTCTGTAAAATGCATCACTTTCGCTGGGGCGAAGGGCCAGGGTCACTCAGCTTGTTACTGTAATCTCCGTGGTTGGTGCTTTACTAGAGACAGATACTTCACAGGAGGAAGACTTTTTATTAGACATATGGTGAGTCGATTTAGAAGTCAGGGATGATGACTCCTGGGGGTGCTGTGCCTGCTGAAGTTTTCTGTGCCTGTGGTATTTGTTAAGCACTTGCTATGTGTCAAACACTGTTCCAAGCACTGGTACAAGTTAATATAGGTCGTACACAGTCCCCATCCCTCATGAGGCTAACAGTCTAAGTAGGAGGGAGAATAGGGTTTTAATCCCCATTTTACAGTTGAGGAATCTGAGGCACAGAGAAGTTAAGTGACTTGCCATAGGTTACACAACAGGCAGGTATTAGGTCTTAGGCTGTTACTTTGTGCCAGGCAGTATACTAAGCGCTGGGGTAGATACAAGCTAATCAGGTTAGATACAGTCTGTGTCTCACGTGGGGCTCACGGTCTTCACCCCCATTTTACAGATGAGGAAACTGAAGTACAGGCTGGGCCATAAAGAAATCCAACTGCTGGTCTAAACTGATGAGGAAATTTGACTCACGGGGCAAGTACCATACTTCTGTCGAACGGTTACCAATTAGAGTGATCATCCAAAAGTGATTTCCAATTTCTTCTAGGGGGAAATAATCCTCTGCCATTAAAATGGTGGCATCTTTAGTTAAAGGAGAAGAGAAAATAAAAAGAAACCTCTGCTCTCTCTCAAAAAGCCCTTCAAGCCAACTAAGCAAGAAAAGCAGCTGAATAGGGGAAAACATTTCAAGAGAGACAGTGCTCTCTTTCCCCCTCGGCCTTCCTCAGCTTCTAAATGAACAGTCGATTGGGTGTTTAAAGATGGCAGAGTCTGGCTGCTGTTAGTATTCATAAGAGAAGAGAACTATAGGGTTTTTGTCGGAGATAAATAAAAGGCTCAAAATTCTGTTTTGGATCTTTTCACGGATCCAGGTTTGCCAACGTTGACCATTTCTTGGGGCAATGGGCAGACTTCCCGGGAAACTGGTTGAAAGAGGCTCCTGGACTTAAAAGCCTGGTCTTCAGAGTTAACCTGCAGATGGACCTCCTTTCCTGCCCATTTGGCCATAGATTTCTTGAACTCCGGGATCCATTAGAAGCAATACAATCTGGCCTTCGAGGGTCATTTAGGGTCATCTAAGTTCTGGGCCAAATCTTGGATCACATCTGTCAGTCAGTCAGTCATATTTATTGAACACTTACTGTGTGCAGAGCACTGAACGAAGCGCTTGGGAGAGGTCAAAAGAACAATATAATAGATATTCCCTGCCCACAACAAGCTTATGGTCTAGAAGGGGAGACAGTCATAGAAATAAATCACAGATCTGTACATAAGCGTATATATGCTTGTGTATATGCCTTATGTACATAAGCATAAGCATACATAAGTATATCTGTCACTACATGGACTTCCCGGGTCACACAAGTGTATACTCAGAGGGAGAATTAAGGCGTCTGTTGTTTTAAGGAGAACTCCTGTAATCTCTCTAAAGTCCTTTGTATCAAGGCAAGAAATCATATTTGACTTACCCAAGCCCTAACTTTAGCCCTCACCTTTTTTTTAATGATATTTGTTAGTCAATGGTATTTATTAAGCGCACATTCATTCAGTCATATTTATTGAGCGCTTACTGTGTGCAGACCATTGTACTAAGCGCTTGGGAGATAGTAAGCCCTAAGTAGTCATTATAAAAGCAATAACTTAACAACAAGGACTTCCTGACTCTTGCCCCATCTCCAGGGTGGTCTATTCAGATGATCCATCCAGGCTCTTTATTTTGGAGGTGGTGGGTGTTTGGATGGCGTGTGAGTTAGATTTCAACTCAGCTTGATTTCCCCACCCACCTCTAGCACCAGGCTGATTCCTTGAAGAACCGTCAGTCAGACAAACCTTATTTAAATCTGTCAACTGAATTATTTGGTGTCGGGGGAGAAGAAATGAAGAACAGCAAGTTCTGGGCAAGTCACTTCAACTTCTCAGTGCCTCGGTTCGCATGTTCTCCATCTTACTTTGACTGTGAGCCCCAAGTGGGACAGGAGCTGTATCCAACATAATTCACGCATCCCCATCCCAGAGTTTAGTGATGGACACATAGTAAGTGCTTAAATATCATAAAAAAAGAACACGAAGATGTCCCATCTTCCCAGTTCCTTTTCCTACCCTGCGGTTGACCTGGAAAAATGGATTTTGTGCCCCCACCCAATTCCAGCTGTCTTGCCTGTTTCCCAGATCCTCTTTTAAAATAATAATTGTGGTATTTGTTAAGCATTTACTATGCGCCAGACACTGTACTAAGCGCTGGGGTGGATACAAACAAGTCGGACTGGACACAGTCCCTGTCCCACATGGGGCTCACAGTCTCAATCATTCATTCGTTCAATCATATTTATTGAGCGCTTACCGTGTGCAGAACACTGTACTAAGCACTTAGGAGAGTGCTTAGTTCTTCTCCTTGACTCTATTTATCGCCACTGTTTTTGTCTGTCCATCTCCCCCGATTAGACCGTAAGCCCGTCAAACGGCAGGGACCGTCTCTATCTGTTGCCGACTTGTTCATTCCAAGCGCTTAGTACAGTGCTCTGCACATAGTAAGCGCTCAATAAATACTATTGAATGAATGAGAGTACAGTGCAACAGTAAGCACACACATTGCCTGCCCACAAAACCCATTTTACAGTTGAGGTCACTGAGGCTCAGAGAAGTGAAGTGACTTGGCCAAGGCCACCCAGCAGACAAGAGGCAGAGAGGGAATTAGAACCCATGACTTTCTGACTCCCCGGCCCGTGCTCTATCCACTCCACCGGGCTGCTGCTTTGGACAACCCGTGTGGCTTCTCAGTGCTGCTCGCACTACCAAGAACATGATGGCCGACTGGTTTTGAAGAGAAGAAACAGATGACCGGAAAACACCCCCAGTCGACTGGGCCTTGCTGGGCTGACTCCCTGTGGAAGAAGGTCTGGTTTGGTGAGGGCGGATGGGCCCAGCAGGGGAAGAGTCAGCAGTGCATCCATTCATTCATTCCTATGTATTGAGCACTTACTGTGTGCAGAGCACTGTACTAAGCGCTTGGGAGAGGACAATAGAACAATAGAGTCATTCCCTGCCCACAACGAGCTTACAGTCTAGACGGCAGAGGGAAGTCCTCTCTCCTCAGGTGGAGGCCCAAGCTGATCCTGCACAACTAGGGTGCCAGTTGTCTAGTTTTCTACTGGACAGTCCAGTTTTCAGCCATTTTGTCCCCTGTCCTGACCGACGTAGCACCGGATTCCTTTATGTCTAGTATCTTTACCTTAAGAGCAAGAAGCGGCGTGGCCTAATGGAAAGAGCACAGGCCTGGGAGTCAGAGGATCTGGGTTCTAATCCCGGCTCCACCACTTGTCTGCCGGGTGACCTTGGTCAAGTCACTTCACTTCTCTGGGACTCAATTCCCTCCTCTGTATATTGACGATTAAGACTGTGAGCCCCATGTAGGATAGGGACTTTGTTCAACCTGATTTGCTTGTATCCACCCCATTGCTTAGTAAGGTACCTGGCACATAGTAAGAGCTTAACAAATACCACTATTATCATTATTATTATTAAATACCATTTTAAAACAAAGAAACAAAAAATGTAATAAATCATGGGGGTGGGGAGACTGGAAGGTGATAAAAACGGGTACAAAAGGTGATAAAGAAGGTAGCTGGTTCTAATCCAAACCCTGTGACTGACTGGCCTGCTGTGTGACCTTGGGCCACTCCCTTAACCTCTCGGGCCTCAATTTCCTCATCTGTAAAATGAGGATCAGAAGTAGGGCAGGAACTTGGTCCCACCCGATTGTAGTTAACCCAGTGTTGGCACGAAGCAGCGTGGCCTAGTGGATAGAGCATCGGTCTGGGCGTGAGAAAGGCCTGGGTTCTAATCCCGGCCCCGCCACTTGACTGTGTGGCCTTGGGCAAGTCACTTCACTTCTCTGGGCCTCAGTTACCTCATCTGTACATCTCCGCCCTGTCCTCTCCCCCTCCCTTCAGGCTCGCATCTCCTCCCGCCTCCGGGACGTCTCCACCTGGATGTCAGCCCGCCACCTAAAACTCGACATGAGCGAGACTGAGCTCCTCATCTTCCCTCCCAAACCCGGTCCTCTCCCAGATTTCCCTATCACCGTGGATAGCACGACCATCCTTCCCGTCTCTCGGGCCCGCGATCTCGGTGTCATCCTCGACTCGTCTCTCTCGTTCACCCCACGCATCCTATCCGTTACCGAGACCTGCCGGTCTCACCTTTACGATATCGCCAAGATCCGCCCTTTCCTCTCCACCCAGACGGCTACCTTACTGCTACGGGCTCTCGTCATATCCCGGCTAGACTACCGTGTCAGCCTTCTCTCTGACCTCCCTTCCTCTTCTCTCGCCCCGCTCCGGTCTATTCTTCACTCCGCTGCCCGGCTCATCTTCCTGCAGAAACGATCTGGGCATGTCACTCCCCTTCTTAAACAACTCCAGTGGTTGTCTATCGACCTCCGCTCCAAACAAAAACTCCTCACTCTAGGCTTCAAGGCTCTCCATCACCTTGCCCCTTCCTACCTCTCCTCCCTTCTCTCTTTCTACCGCCCACCCCGCACGCTCCGCTCCTCCGCCGCCCACCTCCTCGCCGTCCCTCGGTCTCGCCCATCCCGCCGTCGACCCCCGGGCCGCGTCCTCCCGCGGTCCCGGAACGCCCTCCCTCCTCACCTCCGCCAAACTGATTCCCTTCCCCTCTTCAAAACCCTACTTAAAACTCACCTCCTCCGAGAGGCCTTCCCAGACTGAGCTCCTCTTCTCCCTCTACTCCCTCTACCACCCCCCCTTCACCTCTCCGCAGCTTAACCCTCTTTCCCCCCATCTCCCTCTGCTCCTCCCCCTCTCCCTTCCCATCCCCTCAGCACTGTACTCGTCCGCTCGACTGTATATATTTTCATTACCCTATTTATTTTGTTAATGAAATGTACATCGCCTCGATTCTATTTAGTTGCCATTGTTTTTACGAGATGTTCTTCCCCTCGACTCTATTTATTGCCATCGTTCTCGTCTGTCCGACTCCCCCGATTAGACCGTAAGCCCGTCAAACGGCAGGGACCCTCTCTATCTGTTGCCGACTTGTTCATTCCAAGCGCTTAGTACAGTGCTCTGCACATAGTAAGCGCTCAATAAATACTATTGAATGAATGAATGAATGAATCTGTAAAATTCACTCATTCAATTGTATTTATTGAGCACTTACCGTGTGCAGAGAACTGTAAAATGGGGATCAAGACTGTGAGCCCCATGTGGGACAGGGACTGTCTCCAACCTGATAAGCTTGTATCCACCCCGGTGCTTAGTAAAGTGCCTGGCGCATAGTAAGCACTCAACAGATACCATCATCATTATCATTTTTATTATTATTATTATTACCTAGTCAATGCTTAATAAATACCAGGGTGAAGGCTGGATGTTCCGTTCTGTGGAGAAGCCTCTTGGATAGCCCGTCCCCAACTCTACATCAAGCCTGGGTTCAGATGCCCCAGGGACCTGGAATGACCATTTCCCGGTATGCAAATGATCGCTCCTGCTTCTCTCCCCAGAGAAATGGACCATGTATCCGACCCAGGATTGGCACCGTCTCATGTGCTCATGACCTAAAGCCATGACTTGGCAGATTCTAGGCCATCTGAACCAACTCCTCAGCATTTTATTTTTAGATGTTTACAATTGGAGTAACTCTATCTGATGGTTTTCCTCTCCAGAATCCCAGGGCCAGGAACGTCTGCTGTCGTCTTGAAGCGTGAGCCTGCGATTCAGTCATATTTATTGAGCGCTTACTGGGTGCAGAGCACTGCACTAAGCGCTTGGGAGGTTGGGAGAGTACAACAGAACAATAAACAGACGCATTCCCTGCCCACGACCAGCTGACAGTCTAGAGGACGAGCCTACAGTCTGGATGATGAGTTTATTGGTCTCGTTGGTCCAGATTATAAACTCGGGCTGGGCAGGGAATGTGTCTTATCAGACGCATTGTTGTGTTGTACTCTCCCAAGTGCTTAGTACAGTGCTCTGCACAGAGTAAGCACTCAGTAAATCCGATCGACTGACTGATGCTTTTGCTTTCAAAACTGCAAAATGCACCCGCACATCCACACCCACACACCAGAAGAAAGCCATGACAGTTGGCAATGAGGTGTCTGGTTGTCTGTGTTAAAGCAGCAAAACAGTAGATTTCCACAGGGTCATTTCTAGCAGGCTGGGCAAGGGCCTTCCTGAAACTGGGAGAGGACGAGCCTGTGCCTGTCTCATGTGTGTACATGCGCCCAGTCCACGTGACTTGAGCTGGCAGGGACTGTGACTCCCCAAACAGCCAGTATCCCCCAGTTTGCCAATAAAAGTTGTTCAAGAAATACTGTTGCTGCCGCTTATTTGCTTGTCGTGAGCAGGGAATGTGTCTGTTTATGGCCGTACTGTACTTTCCCAAATGCTTAGCTCAGTGCTCCGCACACAGTAAGCACCTAATAAATATGACTGAATGAATGATTTAAAAAAAAATGGTATTTGTTAAGCACTTACTATGTGCCAGGTACCGTCCTAAGCACCGGGTAGATACTATCTAATCAGGTCGGACATAATCCCCGTCCCATATGGGGCTCACAGTCTCAATCCCCATTTTCCGGTAATAATTTAAGCACTTACTATGTGCCAAGCACTGTTCTAAGCACTGTTCTGAGCTAATCAGGTTGGATACGGTCCCTGTCCCGCGTGGGGCTCACGGTCTCAATCCCCATTTTCTGGATAAGGTCACTGAGGTCCAGAGAGGCGAAGCGACTCGCTCAAGGTCACCCAGCAGACGCCTGGCAGAGCCCGGATCAGACCCCGGGTCCTCCGACTCCCGGGCCCGGTCACTTGCCGCTGGGCCACTTCTCTGCCGCCGCAGCCGGCGCTAACTGACAGCCTCGGCTGTCATCTGTGGAAGAGCTGGAGGTCTAGCCAAAGAACCAAGGCTTGTCACGGTTTCTGCGTTAGCTTTGCATGAACAACTGTCTGTCTGGGGGGTCGGACGAGATCAAATGGGGCGCGGAGATCCCTCGAGGCACACGGCTTTGCTCCACGAGGGGCGTTGGCTAAGGAAGATCTTTGGTTGAGGATCTTCTGCCACCTTGTGGCATTCGCTGAAACCTAGCCAGACGACGTCAGATCCAATCTTGAGATGCTCTGCCGCACCTTGGGCCTGAGAGAACGGGGGGTGGCAGCACTTGCGGTCTCTATGATAATAATAATTGTAATCACGGTATTTTGTAAGCGCTTACTATGTGCTGCCCTCCTCCCTTCCTTAACTTCTATCTTTAACCACTCAATCTCCAATGGCTCCTTCCCCTCTGCCTTCAAACATGCCCACGTCTCCCCCATCCTAAAAAAACCCGCTCTCCACCCCACTTCCCCTTCCAGTTATCGCCCTAGCTCCCTACTACCCTTCCTTTCCAAACTCCTAGAACGAGTCGTCTACGATCGCTGCTTAGAATTCCTTAACTCCCATTCTCTCCCGGACCCCCTCCGATCTGGCTTCCGTCCCCTCCGCTCTACCGAGACTGCTCTCTCTAAGGTCGCCCGTGACCTCCTTCTTGCCAGATCCGATGGCTCCTACTCCATTCTGATCCTCCTTGACCTCTCTGCCGCCTTTGACACCGTCGACCATCCCCTCCTCCTCCAAACCTTATCTCACCTTGGCTTCACGGATTCCGTCCTCTCCCGGTTCTCCTCTCACCTCTCTGGCCGGTCATTCTCGGTCTCCTTCGCTGGAGCCTCCTCCCCCTCCCATCCTTTAACTGTTGGAGTTCCTCAAGGGTCAGTTCTCGGCCCTCTTCTGTTCTCCATTTACACTCACTCCCTCGGTGAACTCATTCGCTCTCACGGCTTCGACTACCATCTCTACGCAGATGACACGCAGATGTACATCTCCGCCCCTGTCCTCTCCCCCTCCTTCGGGCTCGCATCTCCTCCGGCCTCCGGGACGTCTCCACCTGGATGTCGGCCCGCCACCTAAAACTCGACATGAGCGAGACTGAGCTCCTCATCTTCCCTCCCAAGCCCGGTCTTCTCCCAGACTTCCCTATCACCGTGGATGGCACGACCGTCCTTCCCATCTCTCGGGCCCACGATCTCGGTGTCATCCTTGACTCGTCTCTCTCGTTCACCCCACGCATCCTATCCGTTACCGAGACCTGCCGGTCTCACCTGTATAATATCGCCAAGATCCGCCCTTTCCTCTCCACCCAAATGGCTACCTCACTGCTACGGGCTCTCATAATATCCTGGCTAGACTACTGTGTCAGCCTTCTCTCTGATCTCCCCTCCTCCTCTCTCGCCCCGCTCCGGTCTATTCTTCACTCCGCCGCCCGGCTCATCTTCCCGCAGAAACGATCTGGGCATGTCGCTCCCCTTCTTAAACACCTCCAGTGGTTGCCTATCAACCTCCGCTCTAAACAAAAACTCTTCACTCTAGGCTTCGAGGCTCTCCATCACCTTGCCCCTTCCTACCTCTCCTCCCTTCTCTCTTTCTACCGCCCACCCCGCACGCTCCGCTCCTCCGCCGCCCACCTCCTCGCCGTCCCTCGGTCTCGCCCATCCCGCCGTCGACCCCCGGGCCACGTCCTGCCGCGGTCCCGGAACGCCCTCCCTCCTCACCTCCGCCAAACTGATTCTCTTCCCCTCTTCAAAACCCTACTTAAAAGTCACCGCCTCTGAGAGGCCTTCCCAGACTGAGCTTCCCTTCTCCCTCTACTCCCTTTACCGCCTCCCATTCACCTCTCCGCAGCTTAACCCTCTTTTCCCCCCCTCTCCCTCTGCTCCTCCCCCTCTCCTTTCCCATCCCCTCAGCACTGTACTCGTCTGCTCGACTGTATATATTTTCATTACCCTATTTATTTTGTTCATGAAATGTACATCGCCTTGATTCTATTTAGTTGCCATTGTTTTTATGAGATGTTCTTCCCCTCGACTCTATTTTTTGCCATTGTTCTCGTCTGTCCGTCTCCCCCGATTAGACCGTAAGCCCGTCAAAGGGCAGGGACCGTCTCTATCTGTTGCCGACTTGTTCATTCCAAGCGCTTAGTACAGTGCTCTGCACATAGTAAGCGCTCAATAAATGCTATTGAATGAATGAATGAATGAATACTAAGCGCTGGAGTGGATACAAGCAAATCGGGTCGGACACGGCCCCTGTCCCATATGGAGCTTATAGTCTTGATCCCCATTTTACGGATGAGGTAATAATAATAATAATGGTAATAATGGTGGTATTTGTTACGCGCTTACTATGTGCCGAGCACTCTTCTGAGCGCTGGGGTAGACACAGGGGAATCAGGTTGTCCCACGTGGGGCTCACAGTCTTAATCCCCATTTTAGAGATGAGGGAACTGAGGCACAGAGAAGTTAAGTGACTTGCCCACAGTCACACAGCTGACAAGTGGCAGAGCCGGGATCCGAACCCATGACCTCTAACTCCAAAGCCCATGCTCTTTCCACTGAGCCACGCTGCTCAGGTAGCTGAGGCCCAGTGAAGTGACTGGCCCAAGGTCCAGACTGAGCCCCCCCTTTCCCTTTACTCCTCCTCTCCTCCCATTCCCTCCCTCCCACCTTCTGCTCTTCCCCCCTTCCCCTCAGCACTGTGCTTATTTGTATATATTATTTATTAACCTATTTTTTTGTTAATGAGGTGTATATCTCCCTGATTCTATGTATCTTGATGATGTTGTCTTGTTTTGTTCTGTTTTGCTTTGCTGTCTGTCTCCCCGTTTAGACTGTGAGCCCGTTATCAGGCAGGGATTGTCTCTATCTTTTGCCGAACTGTACATTCCAAGCGCTTAGTACGGTACTCTGCACATAGTAAGCGCTCAATAAATACTACTGAATGAATGAATGAGCAGCAGACAAGTGGCGGAGCCGGGATTTAAACCCATGACTTTCTGACTCCCAGGCCCGTGCTCTATCCACTAGGCCATGCTGCTTCTCCAAGCAAATATATAGCAAATTTATTGCAAATTCACTCAGACTTCAGAGAAACACCGTGGACTGGTAGAAAGAGCCTGAGCCTGGGAGTCAGAGGACCTGGGTTCTAATCATAGCTCTGCCACTTTTTTTTATAGTTTCTTAAGCACTTACTATGTGTCAAACACTGTTTTATGCACTGGGGTAGATAAAAGTTAATCAGGTCAGTTGCAGTCCCTGTCCCTCAGGGGGCTCACAGTCTAAGTAGGAGGGAGAACAGGTATTTAATACCCATTTTGCAGTTGAGGAAACTGAGGGAGAGGGAAGTTAAGTGACTTGCCAAGACCACATAGCAAGCAATTGGCATAGCAGGGTTAGAAGCCAGGTCCTCTGATTCCCAGGCCTATGCTTTTCCCACTATGCCATTTGCCTGTTGTGTAACCTTGGGTGAGTCATTTTTCTGGGCCTCAGTTTCCTTATCTGGCAAATGGGGATTCAGTACCCGGTCTCCCTCCCCATTAGAGAAAAAGAGAAGCAGCATGGTGTAGTGGATAGTGTAGGGGTCTGGGAGTCAGAAGTCATGGGTTCTAATGCCGCCTCCGCCACACATCTGCTGGGTGACTTTGGGCAAGTCACTTCACATCTCTGGGGTTTATCAATTCCCTCCTCTGTAAAATGGGGGTTGAGAATGGGAGCCCCATGTGGGACAAGGACCGTGCCCAACCCGATTTACTTGCATCCAACCTAGCGCTTAGTACAGTGCCTCCACATAGTAAGCACTTAAATACCTACACGTGAGCCCCATGTGAGACAGGGACTGTGTCTCACCTGAATGACTTGTTATATTGTTCGACCTAATGCTCAGTGCTGTACTAAGTGCTGTGGAACTCATGTATGCAGTATTATTCATTCATTCAGTTGTATTTATTGAGCACTTATTGGGTGCAGAGCATTTGGGTGCAGAGTACTAAGCGCTTGGGAACTACAATTCAGCAACAGAGCCAATCCAGAGTACACAGATCAGAGTTCCCGGGATCAATCAATCATATTCATCCATCGGTCGTATTTTTTGAGTGCTTACTGGGTGCGGAGCGGAGCACTGTACTAAGCACTTGGGAGAGTACGGGCAGGGGGTGTGCCTACCGACTCTGTTCTATTGTACTCTCCCAAGTGCTTAATAGTGCTCTGCACACAGTAAGTGCTCAGTAAATACTATCGATTGTTTACAAGATAACAGAGTTGGTAGACACGTTCTCACCCTCAAGGAGCTTACAGTCTAGAAGGAGGAGCTTACAGTCCTTACCAATGAATGTTACAGAAAGATGCCTGGGTTCTGGGCTCTCCAGGTTACAATAGAAACCGGGGCCCACTTCATCCCAAACCCTGGCATCCCGGGGACCAGGCAGCGGAAGAAAGAGGGGGGAGTTTGGAGAGATGGCAGAGTCGTGCAACTTAGAGCTGTCAACACTCCTAGCAGGAAATGAGAGAAATGAGACTGTGTGGGAGAACAAAGGAAATTTCATTCATGGTGGTGGTTTGCAGCATCCTCACCCAGATAAGGCCCAGAAAAAAGTCCTTCCAAGCAGTATGTGTGAGAGGACTTCCTCGCGTCTACCAACTCTATTATATTGTACTCTCTCAAGAGCTCAGTTCAGTCCTCTGCACACAGTAGGTGCTCAGTAAATGCGATTGACTGATTGATTGATTAAGCTCTCTTTTCCCTGGCTCGCTTTCCCTCTGCATGGTTTATGCACTTGGACCTGCGACCTTTGGACATTTGATATTTGCCCCACTCCCAGCCCCACAACACTTGTGTGCATATCTAATAATAATAATAATAATTATGGTACTTAAGTGCTTACTATGTGCCAAGCACCGTTCTAAGTGCCGGGGAATGAGACATTATGAATTGTTTATTCGTGTTAATGTAGGTCTCGCCCTCTAGACTGAAGGCTTGTTATAGGCAGGGAATGTTTCTGCTGATTCTCTTGTATTCTCCCAAGCGCCTAGTACAGTGCTCTGCACATAGTAAGCACTCAATAAATACCGATTGATTGAGAGGGGCAGAGGGAGTGCTGGACACGGGACTCTTTTCTGCATTGGCTTCCTCTGAGTGTTTTTTCCCCACAGCCTTCCTACCCTCCTTTTCCCTCTCCCCCCTGAGGCTCTCGATAATGTGTCTGTTTACAATAATAATTAAGGTATTTGTTAAGTGCTTACTATGTGCCAAGCACTGTTCTAAGTGCTACTCTCCCAAGCACTTAGTACAGTGCTCTGCACAGAGTAAGCGCTCAGTGAATACTATTGAATGAATGAAAGAATGAATTTTGGAAAGATAAATTCTGTGGAGAATTGGTCAGCACTAAAAGCTTGGGTCCTCTCTTTCTGCAGGCCTTCAGAGGCCGGGGCCCTTTGCCCTATACTTTAATGAGACATTGTACTAATCGGAGCAAATTGGCTCTCACATCTTCATGCGTCAAGGAAATTAAATGGCTTTGTTAACCGGATGGCAATTTCGCTTGGACAAATACTTCACTAAAACCTTGAATTTGCAATTATAAAGCAAAAATGTTCCCAAGCACAGTCGTCGGTCCAAGTATGAATAATAATAATAATTGTGGTATTTGTTAAGTGCTTACAATATGCCAAGAATAGCACTAAGGACTGGAATAGGTACAAGATAATCAGGTCCCACATGGGGCTCACAGTCTAAATAGGAGGGAGAATGGGGATCGAATCCTCATTTTCCAGAATTCAGAGGAGCAGGGGTTTAGGGAGGCAGTAAATTTCAGGTGAATTCAAGGCATAATGTCCCTATCTTGCCTTCATGGAAATGTGTCCCTGGAGAATAAGTGATCTGAGAGAGTATAAAACTGCAAGCGTCTGAGTTGTAAATACAGAGTTTGTCCCTTTATACTGTCTGCAAAGGAAATCAGTCAATAAATCAATCTTATTTATCGAGTGCCTACTGTGTGCAGAGCACTGTACTAACCACTTGAGAGAGTACAATATTAGGGACACATTCCCAACTCTCAATGAGCTTACAGTCTAGATGGGGAGACAGTTATTAAATAAATAAATGACAGATATGTCCATAAGTGCTGTGGGGCTCGGGGAGGGGGAGATGAATAAAGGGAGCAAGTCAGGGCGAGGCAGAAGGGAGTGGGAGAAGAGGAAAGGAGGGCTTCATCGGGGAAGGCCTCTTGGAAGAGATGGGTCTTCAATAAGACTTTGAACAGAGAGGGAGAGAAACTGTCTGTCAGATATGAAGGAGGATGTATCAGGCCAGAGACAGGATGTGGGCGAGAGGTCCATGAAAACTTTCAACTGCCCTCTTACTTTATAGGCTTTGGGTTTTCCTCGTTTCTTCCATACAGGACTCTCTCTTTTCCCATAGGGCAACTAGAAGATGTCCGTGTCGATTTAGGGCCACCGAATTACTTCCTGGCCGGATTTATTTCTGTGCAAGGCTGCAGGCCGCTCTGTTTCCACTTGCCCTAGCCACAGCCGGGTCCTGGTCGGCCTGGTGATTTGACTTCCTCTCGACCGCCTCTGCCCTTTTGCCCTGTGCTGGCACCTTTGCCAGGTGGTTGGGTTTGAATATTGGACTCCTGGGCCGTTCCTTTAGTAATAGTAATCATCATCGTCGTCATCGTAACAGTACTTGGTAAGCGCTGATGATGTGCCAAGCACTGTTCTAAGCACTGAGGTAGATAGAAGGTTATCACGTTGGACGCAGTCCCTGTCCGACGTGGGGCTCACGGTCTTAACCCCCATTTTGCAGATGCGGTAACTGAGGCCCAGAGAAGCAAAGTGACCTGCCCAAGGTCACACAGCAGACAAGTGGCAGAGCCAGGACTAGAACCCAGGTCCTTCTGGCTCCCAGGCCTGGGCTCTATCCCCTAATCCACACTGCTCTTCCAATCAATCAGTCTTTCTTGAATTTGCCACAAGCAATTTTGGCCCGAAGTACTTATGTCCATAGCCGTAATTTCTTTATTTATATTAATATCTGTCTCCCCTCCACACTCTAAGCTCGTTGTGGACAGGGATGGTGTCTACCAACTGTTAGATAGCACTCTCCCAAGCGTTTATTACCGTGCTCTGCACACAGTGAGTGCTCCAATAAATATCACTGACTGAGTGGTATGAGTGGGCTGGGGGGCAGGAGGTGCTTTCAGACTTTAAATCAACCCCAAACCTCTAGGCTGTAAACTTGTTGTAGGAAGAGAATGTGTCTACCGACTCCTGCGCTTAGTACAGTGCTCTGCACATAGTAAGTGCTCAATAAATAATAGTGGTATTTGTTAAGCCCTTACTATGTGTCAAGCACCATTCTAAGTGCTGGGGTAGATACAAAGTAATCAGGTTGGACACAGTCCTGTCTCATATGGGGCTCACAGTCTTGATCCCCATTTTACAGATGAGGTAACTGAGGTACAGAGAGGTGAAGCGACTTATCCAAGATTCCAAAGCAGACAAGTGGCGGACCTGGGATTAGAACTCAGGTCCTTCTGACTCCCAGGTCTGTGCTCTTTATCCACTAGGCCATGCTGCTTCCCCTTTGGTACCATTAACTGATCGATAAACCACTTTATTAGGCCTCCGTAGGGAAAACAGGCTATCATTTCTCCTATTCCGTGGGACGCTCTGCTTTCAATCCATCAATCAATCGAAGGTATTTATTGAGCGCTTACTGTGTGCAGAGCACTGTACTAAGCTCTTGGGAGAGGACACTACGACAGAATTGGTTGGCACATTCCCTGCCCAGAGTGATTTCAGAGATGGTAAACCTACCATCTCCTGAGGCTCTGAGCATTTTCTGCTTGAATGTCAGGTGCAGACATTTTGGAGAGTTCAGAGAAAGTTTGAAAAGAGTTCCCTCCTCCCTTCCCGAGATGTAAACTCCAAACTAAGTACTTCATTCACAGGAGGCTGGCATTTCCATTGTGCCAAGAGAACAGTTAAAATATCATTAAAAAAAATACCATTTAAATACCATTAAAAAAAAAAATGACACCCACCTGCAGAAAAACCAACAACTCCCCACCGAGGAGCTGTCCATCTCGTCCAGGGTCCCATGCTGTCCTCTTGTCTTCCACCCGAGGTGGAGAATGATTAAGCCCTTTCTTAAAGCCACAGAGCCAATTTGACTTCAACTTTCTTTCAGTGTCTATGTATTTCCATTTCTGTCTCCCGCTCCAAACTGTAAGCTCCTTGTAGCAGGGATCGGGTCTACTAAATCTATTGTACTCTCCCCACTACCGCATCCTCCCTCTGGCCTGGAACTCCCTCCTCCTCCATATACGCCAGACCACCAATCTCCATCTTCAAACCATTATTAAGGTCACATCTCCAAGAGGCCTTCCCACATCAAACCCTCTTCACCTTGACGCTATCTCCTTTCTGCGTCATCTCTGTGCTTGGATCCGTCTCCTTTAGGCACTTGATATTCACCCCACCCTCAGCCCCACAGCACTTATGTACGTATTGTAATTTATTTATATTAATTTCTGTCTCCCCTTTAGCTTTGCCAAACCACACCCATCCCCTCTTTCAAAGCCCTTCAAAAAAGCCACCTCTTCCAGGATGTCTTCCGTGATCAATCCTCCCCCCTTTCCCAACAGACCATATCGAATCATTTATTAACTTGTACTTTTATTATCTGTGTCGACTCTCACGCTCTCTTACCTACTGTCTACTGTGTTTGTCAATTTACACTCACTCATCTTTCCCCTTAGGCTCCTTGAGGACAGAGATAAATCAATCGATAGTCTTCTTACTGAGTGCTTCCTCTGTGCAGAGCACTACACTAGACTCTCAGAAAAGGACAATAGAATTAGTAGACACGAGCACCGTATTGAGGCCGCCCAGCTGAGTGGGGGCTACTGATCGGTTGATTTCTCGGCTCTCCAGTTTATGGATTCCAAGCCAGAGACCACGAGAGAAACTCCTTCAAAGCGCTTTCATTTATTTTAAAAAAAGAAATACAATGCAAACACATATTTGTGTCCTGGGATACAAATACGCACGATGTCATAAACGGAAAATTAATAACGAGAACCTGATTTGCTTCTCTTGGTATCCGAAGGCTGGAGTCACGATTAATCTGCTCTTGAGGACCCGAGATTTATTCTGGAAACCTGGATTTTAGTAGTGATAATAGCAGTAATAGTAGTATTTATTAAGTGCCTACTGTGTGCAGAACTCTGTATTAAGCAATGGGAAAATATACACAGGAGAGAATTAGACATGAAATGTGATGCCCGAAGGGTTCGCATTCTAATGAGGGGAGAGCAAATGGGTGCCAGATAAGGAACAATGAAACGATAGCAATACCCAAACGACACACAAGGCAAGGACCATGCTAGACGCGACAGGGACAGGGCACTGCTTAATTTGCTCTCCTGACTGGAGGAGGGGCTGATGGAAGGTTGTTACCGTCCAGTGACTCAAACACTGCATCAGTGTCATCAAAACCTGGAAAACTGGTTCTCTCAGTGGCCATTGGCCACCATGGGCCCTCAGCCTCTTCAGTAGAGGAGGCTCTCCCTCTTTTCTGAATGGAGCAACTTAGACCCAGTGACCTGTCCGACCCACTGGTGGGCGATGGATCCCCATGCAGCGGCCCACAGCTCCGTACGGTCACTGGGAGCGGAGTCGGAAGGCTGATAGCCAGAGAGGATGCCGGGTAGGCAATCCACTGGACGAGGTGCGGCTTCTTAGCCCTCTTTGGGTTCTGCAAGTTGTTCCCGATGGAAGACACAAACGGGTATAGGTCTGCCCCACTCCAACCCCCCGACCCTCTACTCCTGATATTTACTTCCCATATGTCAATCAATCATTGGTATTTATTGAGCGCTTACTGTGTGCAGAGCATCACACTAAGCACTTGGGAGAGTACAGTATAACAGAGTGGGTAGACACATTCCCTGACCGCAACAAGCTTACAGTCTAGAGGACAAGCTGACACATGACTCCAACAATAAGGAGACCCATTTAAAATAGGCAATGAGCAATGAAGCCTTTAAATGAGGGAATCCTTTCGAATGGGTCATTCGGAACGGCTGATTCCACCTGCGAACGCTTGGGGCCGAACGCTGGAGAGAAGGCCGAACTGAATCCACTGACGGCCCCGCCGGGTCTGAAGATGGGAGAATCGATCCATCGATAGCAACAGTGTTTTTGTTTATTACTTAGAACACAGCCATACTGATTTCTTTTCAAGCAAGTGAAAACTCAAAATGGGGTCCAGGCCCAGAAGAACTCATGCTCAGAATAACGGAGTGGTCCAACTGCAGTTAAACATAGGGAGTTTCAGCAACTGGCAGCAACCCCTCAAAGACCTGAGGGTATGGTTTCCTCCGGGAATGATTTCACTGGAGCTGTTGACAAGAGTGCTGGGGGAAAATCCAATGAAGAAAATTAAACCTCAGAGCGAGTTGAATTTTAGGGCAAGCAAGCCACTACCTTGATAGGAGAGCCAGGAAACTGAGCCATGGGATTGACCGGCAAGAGGGTCTGGAGTTGGGCAGGGCTGAAAAATCCCACGATGCAGTATACGGTTGGATGCTGCTTCTCCTCCTGGACTGGTTGGAAAGTTGTTGTTGGGTCCATGACAGCATGTCGGATCCGACATGGTGGGGACACACTTTTCTGAATTTTTCAGCATTCCAAGCACTGAGCACGTTATCACCCAGATGGAGAAGCAGCGTGACCTAGTGGAAAGACCATGGGCCCGAGAGGCAGAGGACCTGGGTTCTGATCCTGGCTCTGTCGCTTGTCTGCCATGTGACCTTGGGCAAATCACTTCACTTCTCTGTGCCTTAGTTACCTCATCTGTCAAATGGGGATTCAATATCTGTTCTCCCTCCTACTTAGACTGTGAGCCCCATGTGGGACCTGATGATCTTGTGATCTACCCAAGATAGTGTTCTTGTTTCTACCCCAGCGCTTAGTACACTACTTGGCACATAGCATTTAACAAATACCACGGTTACCTCGTGTAAAATAGGAATAAAGATGTGAGCCCTATGTGGGCCTGGGACTGTGACCAATTTGATCTTCTATCTACCCCAGCGCGTAGTACGGTGCCTGGCACCTAGTAAGCGCTTAACAAATACCATTTAAACAAAAATGGAGAGGGGAAAAATCAGTGGGAGTGGACAATCCATCCCTAAACATGGTTTCGCCAAGTGTCCTGTTACCACTTTTCCAGAGACAGAACACTGGACTGGCTGGACTTAATAATAATAATAATAATAATGATTTTTGAGGTAATTGTTAAGCGCTCACCATGTGCCAGGCACTGTACTAAGCGCTGGTGCGGATACAAGTAAATCAGGTTGGACACAGTCTCTGACCCATATGGGGGCTTAGTCTTCATTCCCGTTTTACAGATGAGGAAACTGAGGCATAGGGAAGTAGTGATTTGCCCAAGGTCACACGGCAGACAAGTGGTGGAGCCGGGATCAGAACCCAGGTCCTTCTGACTCCCAGGCCTGGGCTCTAGCCACTAGGACCACGCTGCTTCCTAGCCTGCATGCATGTGTGGCCTTGTGGCGTGGATTGAGGTTCTTATGGGCCCAGGGGCTCAGGGCTGGCTCTTCTAGCTGGGATCCTGGCCACAGACTTCTTGAACTGCTGGACAAGACTGGTTAGACTCTGGGCCTGAAAATTCAGATCCTCGAGATCCAACCTGGTTCTCTTTCCCAGGCTAAGTGTGGTTTTGGAATCTTCACCCTTTGGGCTGACTATATGGTCTCTGAGGCAGGGCAGATAGGGTTCCTGCAGGGATGAACCCTGGTTTTCTCCAAGACTTTGGACTCCCTGCCTTGGACATCCCAGGCTTTGTCAAGTCCGGCCAGCCTCTCACCTAAACATTTCATTAGATTGAGTTTCTCGGTGTGTTTTGCTGTAATGGGCTCTAAGGTGTCTAATAAATCAAGGTGGTGGGCTGGGATTTAGAAAAAAAAGTGTAAAAATGGGGTTGTTATAATGGGATTTTGCCTTGGATTTATAGAGTGTCTTTTCTCCTTAGAACTCATAGCCCTTTCACTTACACTGTCTGGTGTGTCCTCACATCCCGGTGAGGTGGGCCATTTCAGGGCGAGTTATCCCCATTTTACGGACTTGGAAACTGAGGCACAGAGAGGGATCCCTACTGTTAGGGATGGAGCTGGGGCTAGAATCCCAGCTCCAGGCACCTATTCTCAGGGACTCCGGTCAATGAATTCTACCTGTTCAACTCGAACTGAAGATCTCGACAGGGTTGGGAGCCAGCAGTGGCAGAGGAGAGCTAAAGGGAAAGTGGATCGATGCTTTACTGGAATTTACTCCCTCCCCCTTTCCAAGGATCTCCCTCTGCAACTTCCCAGAAGTGCCCATGATCACCACAAGCCTCTTTTACAGAAATCAGAGGTTGACAGAGAGGGCCCGATACCTGCGGAATAGGTCTTGGCAACAGGTTTCTATTTCCGGTGTGAAGCTGGGTAAGCTCGAGTTGAATGCATTTTCTAGTAAGCCATGGCACTCGACATCCAAAGAGGTGCCGGAAAGCATGCCTAGAATCGAACAGAACATTAGTGTCACGAAGAAGCAATGGAAAGCTCTCTGGGACTCCTGGCTGTATGCCCTCCAACTTTGGAATTTCTACCCATTCTCCACCCAAAGAGGCAGCTGACTCAGCCCATTACTCTCTGTAGTTGGTGTGAGGGAGATGTTACTTCAGCTGTCTGCTGGGTGACCTTGGGCAAGTCACTTAACTCAGTTGCCTCATCCGTAAAATAGGGGTTAAGACTGTGAGCCCCATGTGGAACATGGACTGTGTCCAACCTGATTATCTTGCACCGACTCCAGCGCTTTCTACAGTGCCTGGCACATAGCGCTTAACAAATACCATAAAAAGGCAAAAACAGAAACTGGAAAACTGGGCCCTCCGTTCGTTCGGGTAGAAAAGTGACGGTAGCCTAAAACACTGACTGCCTTCTGGGCGTTTGGTGGCATGACACGGAAAACACAATACTGTACCAGCGATGCAGGCCGTCATGAAGCAGGCGACAGTGCCAGCAATCAGGGCTCTAATGGCACCTTTGGAGATGTCGTGCTTTCTGGTAGGTGCCATGGAAGCTGGGAAATGGAGAGAAAAATAAGTGTAGGATGATGGTCTCTATGTTTTGCATCAGAGCCCGGAAGGTACGGTCTCCAGCCCGCTGTGGGTGACCGGAAATTTGAGTCTGGGTTCATTCATCCGTTCATTCGATCGTATTTACTGGGCCGTCTACAGCGATGGGAAAGTCAGGGGGAGGACAGGGTTTGGGTGGGAAGATAAAGCGTTCTGTTTTGGACATGTTAAGTTTGAGGCGACGGAAGGACAACCAAGTAGAGACGTCTTAAAGGCAGAAGGAGATGTGAGACTGCAGAGAGGGAGAGACATAAGGGCTGGAGATGGAGATTTGGGTATCATCTGCATAAAGGTGGTGGTTGAAGTCATGGGAGCGAACGAGTTCTCCAAGGGAGTGGATATAGATGGAGAATAGAAGGGGGCCCAGAACTAAACCTCAAGGGAGGGACAACCACCATTAGGGGGTGGGAGGCAGAGGAGGAGCCCGTGAAGGAGATTGAGAATGAACTGGGTGAGGGGACGCTACACTACACTTTCTGGACCGAAGCCCTAGACGGAGGTGTCTCTGGGCTTAGTCAGGCAAGAACCCAGCCTGGAAGTCATCCAAACTCTTCCACTTTGAGAGGGCCTTCGGGCTATGATGTTCAGACTGTTTGGGGAATGACCTGCTGAGAGCCAAACCCCTGGTGTCTACTGTCCTAGAAAGCCTCAAGGTTTCACCTCTTAGCCAGCCCCTGACTGCAGTTTGTCATTCATACATCCAACGGGAGTCCCTGCAGATTCGAGGCACAGGCAAAAATATAACCTCAGGGGAGTTCTTGGAAGATGAAAGGATAGAGAAGAGGATGCTGCTAGCACAGCCTAGTTATATAAATGTCTAGACTCTCTATTGGAGGTGAGAAGTCAGCCTCTCTGTCTCTCCCTGCCTCCTCTCTCTCTCTCTCTCTCTCTCTCTCTCTCACACACACACACACAATTCTGGGGGCTACATTTTCCAGAGTCCTCTGGCAGATGTGAACTTTGGGGAAGATGTGGGATTGGCCAATAGAGAGCTGGGAGGAGCTCAGCCAATCAGCAGGTCAGAGATTTTTTTTCTTAAATCAAAGACAGATGGGCCTCCATGTTCTGGCTCCTCTCCTCCCCCTCCCCGCGCTGTTTTGGCAAGCTGCTCTGCTATCACCACATGGATAGACTGTAATACTTAGGGTCCAATTAAGCTTGTAAATTCCCCGGGGTCCCCAGCCTCTTGCTATACACCATGTCTCTGTCTAGATAGCATCAGGCACTTTAGAGGTCTGCCTTGATCATCCATGTACAAGCTTCAGCTTTCAAAGGCAAAAATATGGAAGGGCAAACAGGGAAAATTTGGCATATCTGTGTTTTAAGGGCGTCGGACGCTGCGTCCTAGGATGTCGCCCCTCTTCGGGGCAGTTGAGGGCAACAACCTGCTGGAAGAGAAGGGGTGGCATCTCTTTAGGTGGCCCCAATGAAACCCAAAGGCCCAGAGTCAGCCGTTTCACTTACACAGTCCTCCGATCACAATCCCCAGAGAACCGAAATTGGCAAAGCCACAGAGGGCATAGGTGGCGATGATTTCGGAGCGGACCTACAAGCAAGGAGACACATTCAAACCCATTAGGTGTGGTTGGTTTGACTCAGGCCCTCCCCGCCTGATGTCTAACATGTACCCACCTCGTCCCCGGCTCAAGGGCTCAAGCCCTGGGTGGTGAGGGGGAGGGGAGGCGGGACAGTAAAAGCACTGTGGCCAAGAGGAAAGAGCCTGGTTCTGGGAGTCATAGGCTGCCGGTTCTAATCCTGCCTCTGCCACTTGTCTGCTCGGTGACCTTGGACAAATCTCTTCACTTCTCTGTGCCTCAGACACCTCGTCTATAAAATGGGGATTAAGACTGTGAGCCCTGTGTGGGACAGAGATTGCGTCCAACTTGATGATCTTGTATCTACCCCAGCAGTTAGTATAGTGCCTGGTACGTACTAAGTGCTTAACAACAACAAAAAAGGGTGGGGGTGGGGGACTTAAGTAGCTGTTCAGAGTGCTTCGGGTACACAAGAATCCTACTCCTGCTGCCCACGTCAGGTTGGAGTTTGGTTATGGAGGGAGGACAGACCAGCTCTTGGACATTGATCCAAAAAAAATATTTAAAAAACACAAAAAATGGTATTTGGTAAGTGCTTATTATGTGCCGGGCACTGTGCCATTTTGAGAAAACTAATGGAGCTTAAGACTTAGGGAAAAAGTCAGGAATGCAGGCTTTAAAACTGTCCAGAGTTCCTTTTCCTTCCTTTATTAACTTAGTTCATAAGTCTCTTATTCAAGGCTACTGAGTGGCTTAAGTAAGTTCCCCTTTCACCATATTTTCTGAGAACACTTTTGTGGCTATTTCTAATCACCATGCTTAGGGAAGGCATGAAAAGTGATTTCAAGAGAGTGTTCCATCAGCTTTTCCTGGAAATGCTTTTTGTTTCGCGGATCGCCCTCCTCTCTCCCCTCCCCCAGTTCTTGCTCTTCTTTTTGCCCAGTGGGTTTGGAGTGCGGGCGGGACTGGTTGGGAAGCCGTGGGGTTGCCGGAGCAGAACAGAGAGGCAATGCACAGAAGCTGCTGGGATTATATTGTACCTTGCTACCGGCCTCATTCGCTCCTGCAGGCTAGAAGTCAGGGGCCCTCTGGGCTAGGCCTTGTTTATTGTTACATTGTACACCCCCAAGCGCTTAGTACAGTGCTCTGTACCCAGTAAGTGTTCAATAAATACGATTGACTGACTGGTCGCGCAAAGCCCTAATTTCGGGTCCTAGGAAGGGTAGAGAATTCCGGTAGAGAATTTCAGAAGGCTGAGGGTGGATCCTAAAGGGAGCAGAGGAGACGGGGAAGAGGGGGAAGAAGGAAGGAGGATGGGAAAAAAGGTGCTTTTTCTACCACCAGTGTCCTATCAATTTATATATTCTAGTTTCAAAGCACTGATTCATTCACCTATTCATCTTTCCATTCCCTTTTCCCTTCTCTCTGTAACATATTCGGTATCCATCTCCCTGAGGGCAGGGATAGTGTCCCTGATCTCTGTTGCCAACTCCCAAGGGCTTTGAATATGGTAGGTCTTCAATAAATACTATTACTTGAAACCCCAAGTTCACGAAGCGGAAAAATGAAGATACTCACAGACATATATTGCTGTACACCGTCAATAAACTTTGGTCCGGCCTGCTTTCGTAACTTGATCAATTTGGACAGATGTTCATAAGCTACAAATTCATTGAAGAAAGTCTTGTAGCCGAGGAGCTCACCAACCATGAAACTGTCTTGCCAGTCAATCCCCATCAAAAAGGATAAGGGCATGAAGACATAGGAACAGATTATCTACGAAAGCAAGCATAGCATTTATGTACGTATTTGTAATTGATTTATTTATATTAATGTCTGTCTCCCCCTCTAGACTGTGAGCTCGTTGTGGGCAGGGAATGTGTCTGTTTATTGTTATATTGTACTCTCTCAAGCGCTTAGTACTGTGCTTTGCACATAGTAAGTGCTCAATAAATACGATTGACTGACTGACTGACAAGCACAGAATAACTCCCATTTGAACAAGGGAAGCAGCGTGGCCTTTTGGAAAGGGTGAAGTCCTGAGAATCAGGAGACTCCGGTTCTACTCCAGGGCTTAGTTACACAGTAAGTCCTTAAGTTCCATTATTAGTAGTATTATTATTATTAGGCCAGAATTTCTCCTTGGGCATCTACTCCAGGGCTTAGTGCAGAGTTTATCACACAGTAAATGCTTAAGTTCCATTATTATTATTATTAGGCCAGAATTTCTCCAGAATGGGCAGAATCCGATGGGATCTCCAGTGAGGCCTAGTGGTGAGAGCCTGGACCTGGGAGTGCTCTTCCACTTGCGTGCTGTGTGACCGTGGGCAAGTCACTTAACATCTCTGGGCCTCAGTTACCTCATCTGTAAAATAGGGATTAAACACTTGTTCGCCCTCCCCTTTAGATTGTGAGCCCTGTGTAGGATAGGGACTGTGCCCGGCCTGATTATCATATACTTACTCCAGTGTTTAATACAGTGCTTGGCACACAGTAAGTGCTTGATAAATACTGTTATTCCAGAATGGGAAGCAGCAGAACCTAGCGGCAAGAGCACGGGCCTGGGAGTCAGAGGGATCTGGGTTCTAAAGCCGGCTTCGCCACTTGTCTGCTGTGTGATCTTGGGCAAGTCACTTCACTTCTCTCTGCCTCAGTTACCTCACCTGTAAAATGGGGATTAAGACTGTGAGCCCCATGTGGGACAGGGTCTGTGTCCAACCTGATGACTTTGCATCTACCTCAGTGCTTAGAACAGTGCTTGGCACAAAGTAAGCGCTTAAGAGAGACCGTGATTAATAATGATTAGGATGGGAGTGGGGCTTTGGGGATAGGTCGGGATATGGATGAAGCTTCCAATGTCCCCTGAAGAGGTCAGGATTGTGGGTCTCCCTCACAAACACTAAAATTGTAACAACCCATCACCATAAGCACCAAGAGAGCCTAAAAGAATATTACCTTAAAACTCAGCTGGGGATAGTTGTACATGTTCCCCAGCCAGGAGAGTGCAGAGTCTACGAAAGCCAACAGGGACAGGAATGCAATCAGGTTTACTGTGATGTTCGCCACCAGGGAGATAGAAGAGGAGGCGCCCTGACTGGCTGCTTCCAGGAGGTTGATCGCGTCCCTTTAACCAAAAAAGTGGAATTTGAATGCTAAAGAGCCATTTCCAATCCAAAGACAGGGCTGTTTCCAACAATAACAACAGAATACCCAAAGCCTCTGCTTTGACCACAATATATCACAAAGAATCATAGGAAGGAATGTAAAAGTCGGCTCTTCCAACTTGGTATGAAGACATTTCCCTGGTGTCTGGTAGGCACTCTCACTTGGAAAGAGAACTTACTTCACAACCAGTGTCTGACTCGACCAGAAAAGTAAACGTTACTTCAGTTTGGCTATTGCGAATTAAGGGAAAAAAATCAATTCACACTCTTCTCCCCACCCCCGTTATTACTGTTGTCATAGTGTTTCTTCTGAGGGTAAAAAAGCGAATTATTGGAAGACAAATTCTTCACCTCAGGATTCTAATGGAAAAAAAAAAGCAGTCCCAATCTCTCTGTCTCCTGTCTTCCCAATCCATTTGCCCAATTTCATCGAGAAAGGTCCTGGATCAGAGATGCTGAGGAATCTTGCCTGATTAATCCCGATTTTACATTGCAATTAGCAAGCCAAGCTATTGAGCTTCTGCTCTTAATTCATCATTCCTCAACTGGGGATTTTCTGTAGGGAACGGGAAAATGTCAGTTGTAAAAGTGCACCTGTATCTGAACTTCATGGCATGGCCTAGTGGATAAACCATGGGCCTGGGGGGCAGCAGGACCTGGGTTCTAATCCTGGCTCCACCACTTGTCTGCTGTGTGACCTTGGGCAAGTCACTCAATTTCTCTGTGCCTCAGTTACCTCATCTGTAAAATGGGGATTATGGCCGTGAGCCCCATGTGGGACAGGGACTGTGTCCAATCTGATTAGCTGGTATCTACACCAGTGCTTACAGCAGTGCTTGACACACAGTAAACGCTTAACAAATACCATCATCATCATCATCATCATCATCATCATTATTCTTTTCCTGCGTGATACAGCAGTACGCCTGAGAACTTGTGTGGGAACTTGCCTTGTCACAGACAGATGGGTGAATAACGCTCCACTTACCCTTTCTCTATCTTCATGGAATCCTTGAAGATTATTTTAGGCTTCTTGGTCTCAGGCCAAAACAACTTAGCAATTGCCAGCGATGCAGGGGCAGACATTACTGAAGCAGTTAACAAATGTGAGGCTGGAACCTGGAATTCCCAAAGGAAAAATTTAAGGGAAACATTCTTGGTAAGTATGATATCCCTTCAGAAGGCAATGTGTCGTCACAGGAGAACTTAAACCTCGGCAAGGAGGCATTTAAAAAGTCAAGTTCGTGGGAGTCAGGAGAGCAAAAATAAATGATTTTATAGAGATAGAGTTGAGGTAGAGAAGGCCAACCCTACAATATATTAGAAGAGTGACTAGTACTGCACTGGCTATCATAGTCGCCTAGGGAAAGCGCTTAGTACCGTGCTCTGCACACAATAAGTGCTCAATAAATACCATCGGTGATGATGATAGAAACAAATAACTTCCTGCCTTGGGTGAGATTGTATCTAAACTACACCAGAAAATGGGATTCTGGCCTCAATCAATCAGTGGTATTTATTGAGCATTCTCTGTGTGCAAAGTACTGTACCGAGTGCTTGGGAGAGTCCAATAGAGTTAGTAGACACGATCCCTACCCTTAAGGAGCTTGCCATCTAATGGAGGAGGCAGACATTAAGATAAATTACAAGTCGGGAGAAACAACGGAGTGTAAAGATAATAATTGTGGTATTTGTTAATCGCTTACTATGTGCCAGGTACTGAACTAAGCACTGGGGTAGATACAAGATAATTGGGTTGGACACAATCCCTGTCCCACATAGAGCTCACAGTCTTAATCCCCATTTTACAGATGAGGAAACTGAAGGCCCAGAGAAGTGAAATTAATTGTCCAAGGTCAGACAGCAGACAAGTGGCAGAGCCAGGTCCTCTGACTGCCAGGCCCGTGCTCTTTCCATTAAGTCTCGCTGATTCTCAGTGTACATTAGTGCAACATGGGGGGGTGGGGAGGGATGAGTACCAAGTTCTTAGGTAACGTGGAAGTGCTGCAGTTGCAGCTGGGGGGATATAAGGTGGGGAATGGAGTAACCATCAAGGAAGGCTTCCTGGAGGAGGTGTGATTTCAGGAGGGACTCGAAGATGGGGAGAGCAGTGCTCTGCAAGATTTGAAGGGGGAGGGAGTCCCAGGCCGAAGGGAAGACATCAATAAGTGGTCGGTGACAAGAGCGATGAGAACGGGGTGCGGTGCGTGGCTTGGTTTGGCTTCAGTGGGTTCCCTTTAATTCTGGTCCTAAGGGATGTGGTAAACAATAATTCCCATTTCCCATGGCTTAACTTCCCTCCCTGTGAGAACAGTGTGAGTTTCCTTAATGTAGGTTTGCTGATCCTGGAACCCAGCTCTTTAGAGCTGTGTGTACTTAAAATAGGTTCTGTGATTAAATCTACAGGAATTCATTCAGTCTTATTTATTAAGCACTAACTGTGTGCAGAGGAATGAGTAAACCTAGCTCCTTGAGGGTTATTACTTCCAATTTTGTGGAACTTGGTAGCTCAGGTACTAAGCAACCTTGGGCTCTCAAAAACTTTCTCTTTCTTCCAAAAGTGCCTTTGACCTTCTCAGCCACTCTGACCCTGTCTCCCTTCCATCAGTCAATCGATCAATGGTAATTTTTTTATGGTATTTAGTAAATGGTTACTATGTGCCAGGCACTGTTCTAAGCACTGGGGTAGATACAAGCTAATCAGGTTGGACACAGTCCCTGGCCCAAATGGGGCTCACTGTCTTCATCCCCATTTTACAGATGAGGTAACTGAGGCCCAGAAAAGTGAAGTGACTTGCCCAAGGTCACATAGCAGATAAGTGGCAAAGCCGGGATTAGAACCCTTCCTTCCAGGCACTGTACTAAATGCTTGGGAGAGAGTACAATATAACAATCGGTAGACATGTTCCCAGCCCACAAGCAGTTTACAGTCTAGAGGAGGAGACAGACATTAATGTAAATAAATGTCACGGATGTATACATAAGTGCTGTGGGGCGGGTGTGTGTGTGTGTGTGTGTGTGTGTGTGTGTGGTGAAAATCCAAGTTCAAGGGTGACGCAGAAGGGAGTAGGAGAAGAGGAAATGAGGGCCTAGTAGGGGAAGGCCTCTCGGAGGAGGTGTATTTTCAGTAAGGCTTTGAAGGTGGGGAGAGTGATGGCCTGTCAGATATGAAGAGGGAGGGCGTTCCAGGTCAGAGGCAGAAGGTGGGCAAGGGTTCGGTGGTGAGATAGACGAGATCTAGGTACAGGAACCTTGCAAAATCAAGAGGCTCTCTGGCTGTCTCTATACAAGGAAAGGTGGAATGGGAGGGAGGGGAGAGGGGAGGTTCAGGCTGGCACAATGAAGAGGCTGAGAGCTGATAATCTTTCACTTCAGAAATACAACATCCATAAAGAAAACGACGCTAAGCCGTCTCTGACTAAGAATAAGGCCATCTCCTCAAAGCCAGCATTTTAAGATCACATTTGAAATGGGATAAGTGTGTATTTTTTTGTGAGTTAAGGTTTTACTTTGCTCTACCTAAGAATCATTATTAGATCATTTGTGGCCCATTTGAATTAGGTATGCATCAATTGGTGTCCTTTTCATGCATTTACACTCAATGTAACCATTTTGCTCTTTGGAATAGAGACTCTCTTTGTTTTGTCAATCTGTGTCGCTGCCTCTCTCTCTTTCCCTCTCCAGCCTCTTTAAAGACATTAACATTTGTTCATTAAATCTAAATGCAGGTGGAGAGGATTGCATGATGGAGACTGAGTTAAAATGGGCTCCGTGAGGGGATGGGAAGGTCAGGAAGGAGAATGAGAGGACTCTGGTGTCAACTGGAAATGCTAGAGGCTGCCAAAGGAAAATCCCCTGGGGTAACAATGTTAATGATCTCACCGGGTTTGGGTGTCAGGGAGAAATTCAAAGCACATTTTTGATGATATTCATCCATTCAGTTGTATTTATTCATTCATTCATTCAATCTTATTTATTGAGCGCTTACTGTGGACAGAGCACTACACTAAGCGCTTGGGAGAGTACAGTACAACAATAAACAGACACATTCCCTGCCTGCAACGAGCTTACAGTTTAGAGAGGGAGACAGACATTCATATAAATAAATCAATTATAGATCTGTACATACGTGCCATGGGGCTGGGATAGGGGAATGAATAAATCGGGGACATCAAAGATGTTCAGTGGTTTCCCAACCACCTCCCTCTCAAACAGAAACTCCTTATCATCGACTTGAAAGCTCTCAATCACCTACCTTCTTTCTGACCTGGCTGATTTCCTACTCCAGTCCAACCCGCACACTTAAATACCCTAACACCAACCTACTCACTGTCCCTCCATCTTGTCCATCTCACCCATGTCCTGCCTCTGGCCTGGAATTCCTTTCCCCTTCATATTCGACAGACCACCTCTCTCCCCTTCTTCAGAGCTTTATTAAAATCACATCTCCAAGAAGCCTTCCCCCATTAAGCCCTCATTTCCCCTACTCCCTCTAAGGATCCAAGCTTGTTGTGGGCAGGGAATATGTCTATCAACTCAGTCAGTTGGTCAATCGTATTTATTGAGCCCTCACTGTGTGCTGAGTGCTGTATTGAGTTTTATACTGTACTCTCCCAAGTGCTTAGTACAGTGCTCTGCACCCAGTAAGTGCTCAATAAATACATCTGATGGATCAAGGAGCTTTACGGTCTTCCTTGCATGCTCAAGAAGCAGCATGGCTTGATGCAAAGAGTTCGGGCCTGGGGGTCAGAGGACAGGGATTCTAATCCTGGCTCTGCCCCTTTCCTGCTGTGTGACCTTGGGCATGTCACTTAATTTCTCTGTGCCTCAGTTCTTTCACCGGTAAAATGGGGATTCAATCCTTGTTCTCCCTCCTACTTAGGCTGTGAACCTCACTTGGGGCCTGATGATCTTGTATCTACCCCAGTGCTTAGTACAGTGCTTGGCACATAGTGAGCACTTAACAGATACCACTATTATTATCACTCTGTGCAGAACACTGTGCTGAGCGCTTGGGAGAGTCCACTAGAGTAGGTAGGCAAGATCCCTGCCCTCAAGGAATTTATAATCTGCTGTGAACTAAGTATACAGTACTTACAGTCAGAGCACTGTACTAAGTACTTCGGAGAGTACGACACAATAGAGTTGGTTGACAGGATCCCTGTCCTCAAGGATTTTAAAATCAAGATGGGGAGACAGACCTTTCCCTCCTAAATTCCTTAAAAATCAGTCAAAGGCAGCAGCTTGTCATGGCGTATTTTTGTATGCTTAATTTATGCAAATCCAGGCCAATGATTTGGATATTGGTGAGGGCAGTGGGTCCTATTCCCCTTTCTTCCTCCTTGCCCCCACCTCCTCCCCCCATCTTTCTCCACAGCTGACTGTAGATGGAAAGGAATTAGCCAGTAGACCCCAGCCCCATAGTTTTTATAAAATAAGTTTTTCTTACCCCAAAAGAAATATAAGCCCCCAAGACACTTCCGGCGATGGTTGCAAATCCCGCAGTCATGATGGCATGGAGTTCGGAGTTGGTGAGATAACTTAAATAAGGTCGGACCAGGAGCGGAGACTCTGTCTGCAAACAAAAACCAACATCTGGGTGAATGATCTGGTATTTAAACACTGGGATAACACTGAGGGGTTATTTTTTTTAATGTTCTGGCCTGAATTCCTTTCTTACAAGCGCCTGACTCCATATTTGAGTTCTCTGTTACTCAACAGAGTACTGTTCTAAGCACTGGGGTAGATAGAAGGTAATTGGGTTGGACACAGTCCCTGTCCCACATGGGGCTCACAGTCTTCATCCCCATTTTACTTAGACTGTGAGCCCCACGTGGGACCTGATTATCTTATATCTACCCCAGCACTTAGTATTTAACGGAACCGCGATTATCATTATTATCATTATTAGTAAATGCCATAACTACTAAAACAGTATCAGTGGCAGTAACACTGACCGAATACTTACTGTGTGCCTTGACCCGATGACGAGCTACAAAAAGAAGGAAAAGATGGGATCCCTACCCTCAAGGGGCTTACGTTCAATCTGAAGAGACAGTACATCGGAATTGGCAACTATACCATAATTAAGAGAGTCCGAGGATTAGAGTTCATATTTGGGAGTTACCTTGAAAGGAGTTACCCATGTGTGAAACTGGATTGGAAAATCTCCTGGGCTCTTATTACCTTTCCACGTGGCCCAGAGATGAGAAGCAGAATAGCCTAGTGGATAGAGCACGGGGTGGGAGTCAGAAGGTCATGGGTTCTACTCCTGCCTCTGCCACTTGTCAGCTCTGTGACCTTGGGCAAGTCACTTCACTTTTCTGGGCCTCAGTTACCTCATCTGTAAATGGGGATTGAGACTGTGAGCCCCATGTGGGAAAGGGATTGGGTCCAACCTGATTTGCTTGTATCCACCCCAGCCCTCAGTACAGAGCCCGGCACATAGTAAGAGCTCAACAAATACCACAGTTATTATTATGTTTTTTATTTGTCATTGTTGTTTTTAATGGTATATGTTAAGTGCATGCTATGTGCCAGGCACTGTACTAAGGGATAGATGGATAGATACAAGTTAAGCAGGTTGGTCACAGTCCCTGTCCCACATGGGGCTCACGGTCTTCATCCCCCTTTTCCAGATAAAGTAACTGAGACCCAGAGAAGTAAAGTGAGTTGCCCAAGGTCACCCAGCAGACAAGTGGCAGAGCTGGGATTAGAACCCAGGTCCTTCTGACTCCCAGGCACGGCCTCTATCCACTAGGCCATTCTGCTTTTAGAAGGAAGATAGTCCTGACACAAGGGCAGGGTTTCCTACTCACCCCAACATGTGGAAAAGCGTTGAGGGGTCTCAAACAGCTTGCCCAGCTGAAAGGGAGGTGTAAGAGCCAGCAGGAACAATGACAGATTGTTTCAGGGTGATCATTAATATCAACTATATTTTTGAGTTATAAGTACCAAATTGAGGACCTCGGAAGCGTGTGTGCAATTTCGCGATTTTCCCCTCATTATTCCTAATTGTCCTGGAACAGCGAGTATGTTGAACTGTTCTTTAGGAACTAAAGATAAGCTGAGAGCATAAGCCCTTAAAAGTCCTATTACCCTGCATGGAGTGGTAATCAACTCAAGGGGCGGCTATAATTAGTATGGAGAGATTTTATTACTGGAATCATAATCATTTTTGGCTCCTAAAGAAGGAAGGATGGGGTTATGCTCTTATAGGCCACGGCACCTTCTAGGAAGTAATGCTGACCGACAATTGCCTGGAAGAGTTGTATTTCTGTGACTTTTAGCACTTTTCTGGATGACTCGAGCTTTGCCGCAAATTCAATTTCTTTAGCAACAGGCAACAGTCTTAGCAAACATTCATACTCCTTGTAATCATGGAACATGTCTACCGACTCTTATATTCTACTCTCCCAAGTGCTTAGTACAGTGATCTGCACACAGTGCTCAATAAATACCACTGAATGACTGACTTCATGTCTACTCCTCTTTGCTCTTGCTTGGAATGACATGTCCCCAAATTATCAATCAAATCAGTCGTATTGTTTGAGCTCAATGCTTGGGAGAGTGCCAAGTCTAAATGTTTCTGATAAATCTATGCCTAGGAAATGGTTACATCTTGGGTGGCTTTTCTTGATATTCCTCTTGGTGTGCCGAGGCTTCTGGAAATGGCAGCCTACATAGCCATCCTTGGGGTTGTTTGGTGGTGGGTGGTGGAGATAAATTAAGAGCCTAAATTCGCTTTGGTGACAAGCCAGAGAGGAATACTGAGATGATCATAGAGACCTGGAATTTCAAAAGGATCACCCAAGATAATAATGATGTTGGTATTTGTTAAGCACTTACTATGTGCAGAGCACTGTTCTAAGCGCTGGGGTAGATACAAGGTCATCAGGTTGCCCCACATGAGGCTCACAGTCTTCATCCGCATTTTACAGATGAGGGAACTGAGGCCCAGAGAAGCGAAGTGACTTGCCCACGGTCACATAGCTGACAAGTGGCAGGGCAGGGATTCGAACCCATGACCTCTGACTCCCAAGCCCGTGCCCTTTCCACTGAGCCACGCTGCTTCAAAAAGATGCCAACCTAGACTGCTCAGATCACCTTGGGTCTCAAGAGCAAGCTGCTTCTCAATAAAATGAGTCAAAACTCAGACCTTAGAGTCTGAGAGAAACAGCGTGACCTAGTGGATGGGGCACAGGCCTGGGAGTCAGAAGGACCTGAGTTCTATTCCCAGCTCTGCCACTTGTCTGTTGTGTGACCTTGGGTAAGTCACTTCACTTCTCTGGGCCTCAGTTACCTCATCTGGAAAATGGGGATTAAGACTGTGAGCCCCATGAGGGACATGGACTGTGTCCAACCTGATTACCTTGTATCTATCCCAGTGCTTAAAACGGTGCCTGGCACATAGTAAGTCCTTAACAAATACCATAAGAAGCCAAACTAAAACAAAAAGTATCCCTCCTGATTGTGTTGTTTCACATTTATTGAGCACCCACAATAGTCTAGAATCAATCAGTCAATCAGTCAGTGTTATTTATTGAAGACTTACTGGGTGCAGAGCACTGTATTAAGCACTTGAGAGAGTACAATAAACCAGAGTTAGTAGACACGTTCCCTGCCCACGACGAGCTTGCAGTGTAGAGGACCAGCAAACCCACCCACAGGCTGGTCCAGTGCTTCCAAGTGTTGATACGTAGTAAGCGCTTCACAAATATAATACCACAAACACACACGCACATTCAAAAAACAACAACCAACATCCAAATTCAGTGTGGGTATTTTTGATTCCACAACTCACCTGTCCCACAAATATATTGCCTGCAGCGACTACGGATTCAATAGGAGATGATCCCATGGTGACTTGCATGACCCAACCAACCTAAAAAAAAAAAAGACAGTGACAAGAGGAAAATACTGTTCTCATCTGCCATTCTCTTTTATTTACTGTCCTCCCTGCTTCCCGGTGCATTCTGTGGAAACACGGATACAGCTGAGCGACCTGGAATGCTTGACGTGGACCTCCACTTGAGCCAAATCTGGGTGCTGACACCCCTCTCCTGAGCCCTGCTCACCTTCCAGCCTCTGCTTTGCTAGGTCTCCCTGAACACTGTTTCACATTCAAAGGAAGCGTCTAATTGAATAGTGCCATCACCACGCTGTACCCAGGACTCAAGCCCTTTGTGTTCTGGATCCATTAGCTTGCCAAACTCCTTCTTCAGAAGGCATTGCTAAAACTGAATGATTTGTTGCTTAAGGTGTGGTGGATAGAGCACCGGCCTGGGAGGCAGAAGGTCATGGGTTCTAATTCCTGCTCCGCCACTTATCTGCTGTGTGACCTTGGGCAAATCACCTCACTTCTCTGGGCCTCGGTTACCTCATCCGGAAAATAGGGAATTGAGACTGTGAGCCCCACGTGGGACAGGGACTGTTTCCAACTCAATTTGCTTGTATCCACTCTAGCACTTAGTACAGTGCCTGGCACATATTAAGCTCTTAACAAATACCATCATTATTATTATCATTATTATTACAGAAGGCTGCTGGGAGCTTTCTTCTCTAGCAGGGTAATAATAATATTCATTCAATCGTATTTATTGAGTGCTTACTGTGTGCAGAACACTGTACTAAGCACTTGGGAGAGTAAAAATAATAACTGTGGTATTTGTTAAGCGCTTTCTATGGGTCAGGCACTGTACTAGGCGCTGGGGTAGATACAAGCTATTTGGGTTGGATACAGTCCCTGTCTCTCATAGGGCTCACAGTCTTAATCCCCATTTTATAGATGAGGAAATAGGCCTAGAGAAGTGAAGTGATTTGCCCAAGGTCACACAGCAGACTAATGGAGGAGCCGGAATTAGAACCCAGGTCCTTCTGACTTCAGCGTGGCTCAGTGGAGAAGCAGCGTGGCTCAGTGGAAAGAGCCTGGGCTTCGGAGTCAGAGGTCATGAGTTCGACTCCCCGCTCTGCCACTTGTCAGCTGTGTGACTGTGGGCAAGTCACTTAACTTCTCTGGGCCTCAGTTCCCTCATCTGTAAAATGGGGATTAAAAGTGTGTGAGCCCCACGTGGGACAACCTGATTACCCTGTATCTCCCCCAGGCTTAGAACAGTGCTCGGCACCTAGTAAGCGCTTAACAAATGCCAACATTATTCCAGGCCCGTGCTCTATCCACTAATAATAATAATAATGTTGGTATTTGTTAAGCGCTTACTATGTGCAGAGCACTGTTCTAAGCGCTGGGGTAGACATAGGGGAATCAGGTTGTCCCACATAGGGGCTCACAGTCTTAATCCCCATTTTACAGATGAGGTAACTGAGGCCCAGAGAAGTTAAGTGACTTGCCCACAGTCACACAGCTGACAAGTGGCAGAGCTGGGATTCGAACTCAGGACCTCTGACTCCAAAGCCCATGCTCTTTCCACTGAGCCACGCTGCTTCTCAGGGTGATTCCCAGGGCTTCATTTATGGATTCCAAATCCTTTCCAGACCCTCTGGAAGCGTTTGGAGCTATCATTAGTAAGTCAGCAAAGGGCCCCATGTGAATGCTGTCTTCTCCAGGAGAAACCACAACTAACTCTTGTCCACACCACACCCTCCGTCCTGAATTTATTTCCCAGAGGCCACAGCTCATACCTATAAGCTGCCTGCAAGTTACTGGAGTCACGAGTTGGGTAGGCGTGACTGTGGTTAAACGGATAAGACGAGGAAGAAGTTTTACCTTGAATTTTTCCCAATGGACATGCCCTCCTGTAGAACTTTTGCCAGTGTTCCTCGCCCTTCCCACTCCCCGTTCTAATTTCATGGATCTATGAATGCCGGTTGCACAAGCAAACTCTCTCCCATACTCCCTCTCTAGAATTGGACCTGCACAAATACCGGCATGGGTGAAGACGATCTGCGGTCCTCTAGACTGTAAGCTCGTTGTGGGCAGGGTACGTGTCTGTTTATTGAGAAGCAGCGTAGCTCAGTGGAAAGAGCATGGGAGTCAGGGGTCATGGGTTCAAATCCCGGCTCGGCCACTTGTCAGCTGTGTGACTGTGGGCAAGTCACTTAACTTCTCTGTGCCTCAGTTACCTCACCTGTAAAATGAGGATTAAGACTGTGAACCTCATGTGGGACAACCTGATTACCCTGTGTCTACCCCAGTGCTTAGAACAGTGCTCTGCACATAGTAAGCGCTTAACAAATACCAACATTATTATTATTATTGTGGTATCATACTCTCCCAAGCACTTAGGACAGCGCTCTGCACACGGAAGGCTCTCAATAAATACGACTGAGTGAATAATGTCCCTGGGGATTCCCCCCGGCTATACACCCAGTTTTGCTGCAACGTGGGTTTTCACGACGCGTTTTGGCTCGGATGTTTGTCTGGCAGGGTGGACTTGCTTGGTCAAGGCATGCCATCCTGTCAGAAGAAACAATTGTGCACAGTGTGTGGCAAAGGACTGGGTGAGTACAACAACATGGACTTTCCTTAAGGTGGTATTTTACAAGAAGACAACCCTCATGTTATGCTTTAGAAATACATCGCTAACATTCCATGTTGCATCTCCCAAATGGGCACGGTACCTTTTTAATGATCCACTGCATCACTCCAATGTAGTAAAGCATAGACATCACGGTGCTGAAGAAAACCACTATTGGCAAGACCTAGTTTAAAATAAAAAAGCAAAATTGCTCATGTAAGTCAGCTTTTTAAAAATTATTTATTTATTTTTTTTCTTCAACTCAAACAGGGAAAACAGTTTTTTTTCTTGAGGCAAAGCCTGAGAATGGCGTCTCATTTGCGAGTACTGTATTATAGCTTTAGTTATCTGGGAGTACGAGAGGAGTTTAACTCTGTTTTTTTGGGAATAGATTATTATGACTCTACCACTTCATAAAAGAGTCATCTCTTCTGGGAGTCGTGCCCTGATTTTCTTCCCCACCTTCCAAGTTGTGTTATCCCATCAGCCGCCTTAGCAGTCATCAATCAATCAATGTATTTACTGAGCGCTTACTGTGTGCAGAGCATTGTACTAAGCACTTGGCAGAGTAGCATACAAAAAAATGGGTAGTCACAATCCCTGCCTTTAAGGAGTTTACAGTCTAGTGGATATGAACTCATCTCTTCACTTGCCAGGCCAGCTGTGGAAATATTCCTTAGGCTCCTCTCTGTCCATCCAAGTTGCTATCATCTTTTTTCTTTTAATTGTAATTGTTAAGCGCTTTCTATGTACCAGGCAGTGCACTAAGCTCGAGGGTAGATACAAGCTAATCGGGTTGGACACAGTCCATATCCCACATGGGGCTCACAGTCTTAATCCCCATTTTACAGATGAGATAACTGAGGCACAGGGAAGTGAAGTGCAGCATGGCCTAGTGGATAGAGCCTGGACCTGGGAGTCAGAAGGACCTGGGTTCTAATTCCGGCTCTGCTGTGTGCTGTGTGACCTTGGGCAAGTCACTTCACTTCTCTGGGCCTCAGTTCCCTCACCTGTAAAATGGGGATTAAGACTGTGAGCCTCACACGGGACAGGGATTGTGTCCAACCTGATTACCTTGTATCTATCCCAGCACTTGGAACAGTGTCTGGAATATAGTAAGCGCTTAAGAAATACCATTAAAAAAACCAGTTGTTTTGTGCAGAGCACTACACTAAGCACTTGGGAGAATACAATAGAGTTGGTAGACACAATCCCTGCCCTCAAGAAAGCCTCTTGCTAAAAAAAATAGGGCTTTTAAAGAGAAAAGATGGGAGAGCCTGACTTGGTTCATTGAGCTCCTTGTGGGTGGGGATCAGGTCTACCTACTTTCTTGTATTTTCCCAAGAACAGCCTTTGAACACAGCAAGTGCTCAATAAATAACACTGATTGACTGATTTTTTTTAATGGCATTTGTTAAGCACTTACTATGTGTCAAACACTGTTCTAAGCGCTGGGGTAGATACAAGTTAATTAGGTAGGACACAGTCCCTGTCCCACATGGGGATCGCAATCTAAGTAGTCATTCAGTCAACTGCATTTATTGAGCGTTTACTGTGTGTGGAGCCCTGTGCTTAGTGCTTGGGAGAGTACAAGAGACCGATAAACAGGCACATTCCCTGCCCATGATGAGCTTACAATCTAGAGGGGGAAACTGACATTAATATAAATAAATTACAGCTATGTACATATCTGGAGGAGGAGGGAGGGAGAAAAGGTATCCCCATTTTACAGTTGAGAAAACTAAGGCACGGAGAAGTGAAGTGACTTGCCCGAGCTCACACAGCAAGCAATTGGCTGAGTTGGGATTAGAACCCAGCTACTTCTGACTCCCATGCCTGTGTTCTCTCCACTAGGCTTTTCCCAGTCTGGGTGGTTTATATGAGACTCCATCCTCCTACTATGCCAAAATGGGCAAACTGAAAACCCGATAGGTACCAATCAATCCATCAATCAATCAATGAATGATATTTACTGAGCACTTACTCTGCACACAAAACTGTACAAAGCGCTTACTGGAGGCGCAAATGAGCAAAATACAAAACAACTTGTTCTGGAACCTGCCATCCACTTTGGACAAGTATATTAATAATATATATTATGAAAAGATGCTTCCTTCCATTATTTAAAGGCTACTCTCTCACGCGCCTTTTATAACCCCGATTTTAATGCGTGTGCTGAGTATTCCTGAGACCATGAGTGAAGACAGAGTGCTTTCTTCGTCTCGCTCCGATTGAAACAGAGCTACAACCGCCACAGGCCACCGCAGGCAGAAGTTTGCTTGTAAATTGGGTTCACCAACCTTATCAAACAGGTAACACCTGTCCTTATTTTCCCTCCCCCAATCACCTGTGGAGAATGGGACACCTTCAGACCTCGACTTGTGGACACACAACTATTTAATGCCCACGGAAGCAGCACCTTCATGTGAATTCAGAGGAGATTTCAAACCAGCCTGATGTAAACCACAGAGATGAAACTCGGCAGCTCTAAAGCCAGAGAGTTTTTCTAATGGAAGGAATCACCCAGCACGAATCCAAAATGAGGGAGCGCCAGGTGAAATAGCTTAAATGCATTGCTCCCCTCACTTTCTCCCTCGTCTCCCATGAGGGTGGGTGGCAGAATCCAAAGCGGGTGACTCCGAGTCGGTCGAACTCAGTTCTCTGCCGTAAAAATGACCGTCTCCAAATGAATCCACTGGGCCTGGAGCCAGATTTGTTTTTCTCTTGAACCTACACACACACACCCCACTGCTTCTCTGGTTATGCTCACAACCCATCCCAGTTCAAGCAGTGGCTCTGCTCTGGGGCAGACCAGGAGATCGTCGACTCTCAGTGGATTGGGAGAACGGTCTGAGCGAGTGACCCCTGGCTGGCTGTGAGTAGAAAGCTATACTTTGACACTTATTTTCTAAACCAGTCTGGGGAAAACAAATCTACTCCTCCTGTTATCTTCTCTTCTCATCCCCATGACCTCTCTTCCTACCCGCTCCTTGCCATTCTCTCTTCTCCGTGGGCTTTTTGCGTGCATGTTTCTGGAAGCCCCCCCCAAATTCAGCTAAATGATAACTTGCCTCAGCTGGGTTAGTGGTGTTTCTGTAAATCTAGGCTGCCCTCTTTTTCCCTGTTAGAGAAATAGAAACTGGTAGCTTTGTGTTTCCTCGAAGGACTCACCATGCCATTCTGGCTGGGGGCATGGACTGGGAACCAGAGCACCTGTGTCCCACTGCGGTGCTCCTGACTGGGTGACCTTGACCCGGTCTTAACCCTGGTCTGAACTCCAGATTCCGCTCTCGGGAGTTTCGTGGGGAAAAAGGAGATGTTTTATAGGAGCTGCTTGGAGGAGATAAAGCCCAAATTGCTGCTGTCGATAGTAAAGGGCAACGTTTCTTATGGGTTGAAAGTTGTCAGGTATTTGACACGGGTTAGATACATCCATCGGTGGCCGGAGGATTTCATTTCCTCATCCACATCTCTGAGAGTTTTCCAATTCACTGGTCAGGCTAAGAGGATTCTACCAAAATGACCGGTCAAACTGCGCCGAGCTATTAACCCCACAGCTGGGGACTTGCTGCCAATTTTCAGCCATAGCCCCTTCCGAGACCCATTTTAGATAATGTGGATTTTGGTATATTTCCCTGGGAGTCAGAGGACCTGGGTTCCAATCCCAGCTCTGTCATGTGGCGTCTGTGGGACCTTGAGCAAGTCACTTTACTTATTTGGGCCTCAGTTACCGCATTTGTAAAATGGGGATTCAATACCTGTTTTCTCCTCCTACTTAGATTGTGAGCCCTTTATAGGACAGGGACTGTGTCTACCCTGGTTGTCTTTTATCTTCCTCAGTGCACAGAACACGCTTGACACCCAGTAAGCATTTAACAAATTCCACAGTTACTATTGTATGCTTCTCAGTTTAGGGGCTCAATGTGGCCCAGTGTTAGGTGTGTGGCCCTGGGAGTAGTCTCACTCTGCTACTTGCCTGCTGTGTGACCTTGGGCAAGTCGCCTTCTCAGTTTGCTCTTATCTGATGATGGTATTTAAGCGCTTTCTATGTACCAAGCACTGTTCTAAGCACTGGGGTAGATATAAGGTAATCAGGTTGTCCCACGTGGGGCTCACTGTCTTAATCCCCACTTTACAGATGAGGTCACTGAGGCACAGAGAAGTTAAGTGAGTTGCCCAAAGTCCCACAGCTGATAAGTGGCAGAGCCAGGATTAGAACCCATGACTTTTGAGTCCCAAGTCTGGGCTGTTTCCAGTAAGCAGTAAGTGTTCTCTCCCTCTCAGACTGTGAATCCCATGTGGGACAGGAACTGTTTTTTAAAATGGTATTTGTTAAGCGTCGACTATGTGGCAGGCACTGTACTAAGCGCTGGGGTAGATACAAGCCAATCAGGTGGGACACAGTCCATGTCCCACATGGGGCTCACAGTCTTAATCCCCATTTACTGTAAACTTGCTATGGACAGGGAATGTGCCTGTTAATTCTGTTCTATTGTACTCTCCCCAGTGCTTAGTACAGTGCTCTGCACATAGCGCTTAATAACTATTGATTGATTTACATATGAGGTAACTGAGGCACAGTGAAGTGACTTGCCCAAGCTCACAAAGCAGACAAGTGGTGGAGCGGGGATTAGAACTGTACATTCCAAGAGTTTAGTACAGTGCTCTGCATACAGTAAGCGCTCAAATACAATTGAATGAATGAACGCAGGTCCTTCTGATTCTCAGGCCCGGGCTCTATCCATTGGCCATGCTGTTTGTGTTTTAATTACCCCAGTATTTAGCAATAATGGTGGCATTTAAGTGCTTATTATGTGCAAAACCCTGTTCTAAGCACTGGGGGGGATTCAAGGTGATCGGGTTGTCCCACGTGGGGCTCATAGACTTAATCCCCATTTTACAGATGAGGTAACTGAGGCACAGAGAAGTTGTGACTTGCCCAAAGTCACACAGCTGATAAATGATGGAGCAGGGATTAGAACCCATGACCTCCGACTCCCAAGCCCGGGCTTTCTCCACTAGGCCACTCTGCTTCTGCTAGTGGCATATAGTAACCACTTAACAAATTACTATTATTATTATTAATCCTAGTAATTATAAACTGACATTATAAATGTCTCCCTCAGAAGTCAAGCTACCTGGCTCCATGAAACCACCTAATAATAATAATGGTATTTATTTAAGCACTTACTGGGTGTCAAACCCTGTTCTAAGTGCTGGAGTAGATACACGCAAATCAGGTTGGACACAGTCCATGTCCCACATGGGGCTCAAACTCTGCAGCCCCATTTTACAGGTGAGGTAACTGAGGCCCAGTGAAGTGACTTGTCCAAGGTCACACAGCACACAAGTGGCAGAGCTGGGATTAGATTATCCAGTGTTTCTCATAGTGGTATGAGCACCTGATGCAACTCCCTGACTGTCCCCCTTAGGTTTCTGGAAACCTCTGAATCCTTGGCTCCCTTAATAATGATGGTATTTCAGTGCTTACTATGTGCCAGGCACTGTACTAAATGCTGGGGTGGATACAAGCAAATCACTTTGGACACAGTCCCTGTCCCTCGTGGGGCTCAAACTTCCCATTTGTTTACAGATGAGGTAAGTGAGGCCCAGACAAGTGAAGTGACTTGCCCAAGGTCACACGGCAGATGTGGCAGAGTGAGATTAGAACCCATCCTTAATAATGTTGGTATTTGTTAAGCGCTTACTATTTGCCGAGCACCGTTCTAAGCGCTGGGGTAGACACAGGGGAATCAGGTTGTCCCACGTGGGGCTCACAGTCTTAATCCCCATTTTACAGATGAGGGAACTGAGGCACCGAGAAGTTAAGTGACTTGCCCAAAGTCACACAGCTGACATGTGGCCGAGCCGGGATTCAAACCCATGACCTCTGACTCCAAAGCCCGTGCTCTTTCCACTGAGCCACGCTGCTTCTCTCTGACTCCCAGACCTGTGTTCTAATCACTAAGCCACGCTGCTTTTCGGTATATACTCCTTCAAGCAAGGTTTTGTCTAAATCTCTGGCAATGGACCAAAAAAGCCATAACCAACAGGATAAAATATTCCCCGCTACTCATTCAGATGATTTGATAGCTCATTAATTCATATGGGATAATCTACTTTTGATCAGTCAGGTTGTGTACCGAACAGGTAGCCGAAAAAATGAGAAACCCAGAAGTACCACCTGAATGCAGTTAACACCTTTTTCAGATGTTCCAACAAATCAAATAAACTGGAGACTGCTGCATCTGAACTGGGAGGAAATGAGCATGGATAAATACTTCTCAATGAGGGGGGATTAATCAGCTAGAAAAATCAAAATCAATTCACTGGCTTGTTAGCGGGGACTCCCCTCATTCTCATCTGGGTATTCAAAAGGCTTTGCTGACCCATGGAGTGAGATTTTTGACAAGCACGAGTGATTTGGATTGCGTTTTTGGCTGATTAATCTTTCCACTGAGAATTGGGGCACACCCAAGCTCTTTGTGATTTCCACCCACTGATTGAAGTTGGCCTCACTAATCTCTGGGTTTTATCAGAATGCAGATTTTAAAAGAATAAACATGGAACGACCAGGGGGGTTTCATTTTGGATTAGGAAGCCATTTTGCCCTCTTCAAGCACTTCTTTCCGCACCCAAAGAGGGAGTCGCAAGTACCACAGTAAATGTTTTCTAGAAGGGGGATGGGCCACCCTGTAGGCCCTCGAAGAAATTTGGGTTTGAGGACTCCCCATTGGCCCTGGATTCCCCAGACAGATCAAGGATGGAGAAGGAAAAGCCTCGTGGCTCTAATAGCCCCTGGAGAAGGAAAAAAAGGTCAGTGAAGGCCACATCCGTAAGGCCAGTGATTCTACTAGCTTCCATCCAACTGAGAGAGTGGATAAAACCCGGGCCTGGGAGTCCGAAGGACCTGGGTTCTAATCCCGGCTTCACCTTTTGTCAGCTGGGTGATCTTGAGCAAGTCACCTAACTTCTCTGTACCTCAATTTCCTCATCTGTAAAATGGGGATGAAGACAGTGAGCTCCATGTGGGACAAGGCAGCGCGGCTCAGTGGAAAGAGCCCGGGCTTGGGAGTGAGCAGAACGGGGGCAGTAAATACCTCTACAGCCTCCAACCCAACAGAATCTTTGTACGAATTTTGTAAACTGTGGCCCCAGACATTGAACTATATATATAGTATAGTAAAAATATATATATTTTTAAATGATATTTGTTAAGTACTTACTATGTTCCAGGCACACTGTTCTAAGCACTGGGATAGATACAAGGTAATCAGATTGGACCCACTCCATGTCCCACAGTGGGCTCGCAGTTGTAATCTGTTTTACAGATGAGATAACTGAGGCATAGAGAATGAAGTGACTCGCCCAAGGTCACATTGCAGACAAGTGTCGGAGCCGGGACTAGAATGCAGGTCCTTCATGGCAGCTGAACTGTCAGTTTTTGAGGTCTGGAGCCCAGTGCTTCTTCTCCCAGAATACCAAGATGGAGACTGATGTTTAAAATAAAAAATAACTGTTTTGGAAATGCAGGGATTTTGAATGGGCCCTGTCTCCTACCAAAATATTTTTTATGGGTCTCTCTTGACCTACCGCCTAAGAAAGAAGTCTATGACCGAATCCGAAGGAAACGAACATATCGAGGAGGGATGGAGTGGCTGTGGATTTTATGGAAAGACTGGCGGGTCTTACCTTAAAAGCAAAAAAGTGATCCATGTAGTTCTTCCCGAAGACAAATTCAGCCCCGGCATCGGTGTATCCCAGGAACGTCTAGGTTTAAAAAAGTGAAGAAGCAGACAATGATTCAAACAGTCATGTTAGACCCAGAGCCAACCCAGGGATCATAAGAGCATTGGCAGGGAGGGAGGTCAGGTATGAAAAAATGCCCCCAAAGGGTAATGGTTTTGTTCTTCCATCTTCAGGAGATAGGCAGCACATTTCCAAACGGCTTCTTGCGCTTTCAATCTCTTAGTGCAACTACAAGATAGCGTCCTGTCCCCGTGGTCAAAGGTAAGGGATTGTTTGAAGATGGAGGGTTGGTCTGCCATCCAGAGGAAGTGCCAAGTCCCAGTGAGCAGCCCCTTGAGGTTTGCCAAAAGCATTCAAACTGTATCAGGCTGGTGTGGGGGGTTGGGCACCCAAAGGACCAGAGCTCCTTAATGTCTTCCCACCCAATTCTGGCATTCTGAGGGCACCTGAGAAGCAGGGTGGCTTAGTGAAATCGGCACGGGCCTGGAAGTAGGGAGACCTGGGTTTTAATCTCTGTTCTGACACTGGCCGGCCATGTGCCCTTGGACAAGTCACCTTCTCTGGGCCTCAGTTTCCTCATCTGTAAATTGGGGATTCAATACCTATTCCTCCCCCTTGGACTGCAAGCCCCTTGTGGGACAGGGGCCGTGTCTGGTTGGCTTGTAGTGTATATCCCCAGTGCTTAGCACAGGGTTTGGCTCATAGTGAGAGCTTCACAAACACCATAATTCTTATTAACTGTGGATTTAGGAGCAGACTAGAGATTACAGGGACTGAGACCCATATTGGCTCATGGTGGGCCCAGTGTGGCTTCCAAACGGAACCAAATGTATTCCTAGGGAGTTCCCGGATGGAGAATATCTAGCTTAGTATAAAATAAAAAAATGGGTGCGGCGATGGCTTAGTGGACAGAGCCCGGGCCTGGGAGTCGGAAGGACTTGAGTTCTAATTCTGGATCCACCACTTGTCTGCTGTGTGACCTTGGGCACATTGCTTCTCTTCCCTGGGCCTCAGTTACCTCATCTGGAAAATGGGGATTAAGAACGTGAGCCCCTTGTGGGATAGGGACTGTGTCCAACCTGATTAACCCGTACCTACTCCAGTGCTTAGAACAGTCCTTGGCATATAGTAAGTGCTTAACAAGTACCATAATTATAATTATAAATCCCAGTTTGGTTCTCTGGGTGCTTTATCCAAATACCTATTTTGTAGAATCCAAATTTGAATGAGATAAAGTGGGTGTTTCAATGACTTTGCCCCGTTTTAGGATATTAGGTTCATTTCAGAATCACAGCTTACTTTCAGGCTGAAGTTGTTGTTGGTTTTTTGTTTTTTTTTTTTTTTACCTGTACTTGGGAACCCAACCAGTTAAAAGCCTCAAAGCCGATTTTCGTTCTTAGAATAAGGAGACCGAGAAAGAACTGTAATGCTATTCCCCAAATGATGGGTCTCCACACCACCTAGGTCAGAAGAAAAAGATATAAATCACTGTGGAGAATGAAATGGATATGTAGCCAATACTAGGGATATGTTCAGAAATAGGAAAAGTTTTGTCTGATTATCTTGTCTCTATCTCAGCGCTTAGCACAGTTCTTTCACATGTAGTAAGTGCACAATCTATACCATAAGCTCAGTGGAAAGAGCACAGGCTTTGGAGTCAGAGGTCATGAGTTTGAATCCCAGCTCTGCCACTTGTCAGCTGTGTGACTGTGGGCAAGTCACTTAACTTCTCTGTGCCTCAGTTCCCTCATCTGTAAAATGGGGATGAAGACTATGAGCCCCAAGTGGGACAACCTGATTCCCCTGTGTCTACCCCAGCGCTTAGAACAGTGCTCTGCACATAGTAAGCGCTTGACAAATACCAACATTATTATTATTAATTGTTAGTGTTGCCCTAATTTAGAGAAGCAGCATGGTTTAGTGGAAAAAGTACAGGCCCGGGAGTCAGAGGACCTGGGTTCTACTCCCGGCAGCCCTACCAAATGCTTGCTGTTCATTCATTCAATTGTATTTATTGAGCACTTACTGTGTGCAGAGCACTGTATTAAGTGCTTGGAAAGCACAATTCAGCAACAGAGAGACAATCCCTGCCCACAATGGGCTCACAATCTAGAAGGGAGGAGACAGACATCAAAACAAGTTAACAGGCATCAATAGCATCAGTATAAATGGAATTATAGATATACAAACACATCAAAACAAGTAAACAGACTTATAGATATGTACATATATCTACACAAGTGCTGTGGGGTGGAGGGGCGGGTGAGCAAAGGGAGCGAGTTGGGGTGATTGTGGCGGGGGGGGGGGGGGGGGGGGCTGGTGAGCTGAGGAAAAGGGGCAAGTCACTTAACTTCTCTATGCCTCAGTTCTCCTGTTCTCCCTCCTACTTAAACTATGAGCCCCAGGCGGGACAGGGACTGTATCTAACCTAATTCACTTGTATCTACCCCAGAGCTTAGAACAGTGTTTGACCCATAGTAAGCACTTAAATACCATAAAAAAGTTAATGGCTGACAGCCTGTATTCTAAAGCAAGGCCTGGGGAGCATACTTAAGCTAAGCAGGTGATTAATATGCCTCCATCTTGTGTGTTTTGCCATTGACCCCTTGCTCACACCCTCTCTTCTGCCTTCATATTTGACATCTGCCACTCTCCCCATCTTCAAAGCCCAACTAAAATCACATCTCCTCCAGGAAGCCTTCCCTGACCAACCTCTCCTTTTCCTACCCAATTAGCCTTCCCTTCTGCGTCGCTTATGCTTTTGGGTCTGTACCACCTAAGCACTTGCTTATTCGTCCTTCTCCCACAGCCCTTATGTACATATCAATATATTCTGCTTGTTCTGCTATGTGTAGAGTGGAATCTGAGGAGTTTGATTGTTTAGGGGAAAAGTACTCCATACACTCTATCGCTAGTGATCAAATCAGTGGTGTTTATTGAGCACTACTGTGCATAGAGCCCAGTACAACAGAGTTTCCGGCTCTCATGGAAAAGATGGATAGTAGAGGTGCAGGAAAATAACTTTTGTTTTCTCCCTGTCTCCCCTGCTGTACTGTAAGGTTCTTGAGGGTAGGAAATGTGCATCTTGCTATTGTTTGCATTAGTCCTTAGTAGAGTGGAATCACGGATTGATTGGAAAAAGACTCTGAAGAGTATTCAGTACTTACTTTGGTTGGGTATTTGGAAAATATAAGCATCAGAACAATGAACACTATGAGCCCACCAAAGGATACCAGGTTCTGCTTCCCCAGTTTAGCTGTATCAAAGATGAGCCAGAAAATGACCCCTATTATCAGGGAGCTCCACAGAACCCTAAGAGAAAGGAAGAGAGACCATTGTGACCAGCGCTACGTACTTCTACATATATACACACACCCAGCCCCCCAACCCCCCCCTCCTCTGCCCCCCTCCTATCTCTAGCTCCTTTCACCCTGATCTTCAACTAATTAAGCAAGTTCTTGAAGGGGAATAGTGAAGCAACCTCAAGAAAGTGCCAACAGCCTGACTTAGTGGAAAGAGCACAGGACCGGAAGTCAGGAGACCTGGGTTCTAAACCCAGCTCCTCCCCTTGCCTGCTGTGTGACATTGGGTGGATGTCACTTCAGTAAGTCAATTGTATTTATTGAGTGCTTACTATATCCAGAGCACTGTCTCCAGAGCACTCTGGGAGAGTGCTTGGGAGAGTACACTTAACTTCGCCATGCTTCAGTTTTCACATCTGTACAGTGGGAATGAAATTCCTTTTCCTTTTCTCCCTCCTACTTAGACTATGAGTGTGGGACAGGATCTTATATCTACCCCAGCACTTAGCGAATGCTTAACAAATACCTCTCTTACTAAGAAAGGGCAACATGGGTTAAAGTGAAATATCAGTGAGAACTGAAGTCAAACAATTTGCAAACACGCAGTGGTTATTCATTTTCCACTGTACTGCTATGGTACTATGTGCACTGAGCCTGATTTTCCCAGCTTTAACACACCCCAGCTGCAAAAGAGACTCATCTCCTGGCACCATTTTGAGATTTAAATCAGTGGATTTTCTAAAACTATGCTCTATTCCCATGAGTCCCCATGCCTCTCTGCTTGTCCCCTGGTCTTTGGTCTGAAAATGAATCAGCATGGCCTGGAAGCAAGAGCACGGGCTTGGGAGTCAGAGGATGTGGGTTTGAATTCCAGTTCCTCCACTTGTCTGTTGTGTGACCTTGGGCAAGGCACTTCACTTCTCTGGGCCTCAGTTCCCTCATCTGTAAAATGGGGATTAAGACTGTGAGCCCCATGTGGGACAGGGACTGTGTCCAACCTGATTAGCTTGTGTCTACCCCAGGGCTTAGAACAGTTCTTGGCACATAGTAAGTGCTTACCAAATACCATTGATGTTAATTATTATTACTAATGAATCGTATTCCAGTACGGCTTCACACCGGAAGCCTGATGAAATATCATCAAGCTGACATGCTTTCCTCCCAGGGCCTAAACTTACTCATTGATAATACCTTAGGCACCTAGGGAAGCAGTGTGGTCTAGTGAGTGGCAAGAGCACAGGCTTGGGAGTCAGAGGACCTGGGTTCGAATCCCGGCCCTGCCATTTACCTGTCAAGTGTTTAGTACAGTGCTCTGTAATAATAATAATAACGTTGGTATTTGTTAAGCGCTTACTATGTGCCGAGCACCGTTCTAAGCGCTGGGGTAGACACAGGGGAATCAGGATGTCCCACGTGGGGCTCACAGTCTTAATCCCCATTTTACAGATGAGGTAACTGAGGCACAGAGAAGTTAAGTGACTTGCCCACAGTCACACAGCTGACAAGTGGCAGAGCTGGGATTCAAACTCATGACCTCTGACTCCAAAGCCCGTGCTCTTTCCACTGTGCCACACTGCTTCTCTCTGTACATAGTAAGCGCTCAAATATCACTTAAGGATTACCTACTGTGTGACTTTGGGCAAATCACTTCACTTCTCTGTACCTCAGTTCCCTCATCTGCAAAACAGGGATTCAATATTTGTTCTCCTGCTTACTTAGACTGTGAGCCCCTTGTGGGATCTGATGATCTTGGATCTACCCCGGCCCTTAGTACAGTGCTTGGCACATAGTAAGCATTTAACAAATACCACAGTTATTAGGCAGCGGCATTAACTCTTTCAGATTTTTGGAAGATGACTTAAGGCCCTGAAAAGGTTTAGGTGGGGATGTACTAAACCGTCTCCTAGCAGTCTGAAAGGCACCCCTCCCACAGTGCCTAACATTGGCCAGGGAGTAACTTTAGGCCCTGAGAAAAATTGCAGTCACTGGATGTTAATTTCTCTTAACTGGATATTTAAATGTCTTTTTCCTCCCCTGTGAGATTGGAAGCTTCTTGAAGAAGGGGCTTGTGTCGAAGTACACTGCTTCCCACTCTGTGACAGACCGATTAGATGGAACTGTTCCACTGCTGGCAGTTCTGCTCCAGCTGACATTCTGTCACACACTATTCCAATCAGTCATATTTATTGAGCGCTTACTATGTGCAGAGCACTCTGCTAAGGTCTTGGGAGAGTAAAGTACCACGGAGTTGGTAGGCTTGTTCCCTGCTCACAACGTACATTATGCCAACCTACTCGTTGTACCTCTACCTCGCTCGCTGCCCACATCTTGCCTTTGGCCTGGAATTCCCCCCCTTCTCATATCTGACAGACAGTGACCCTGCTTGGCTTCAAAGCCTTACTGAAGGCACATCTCCTCCAAGAGGCCTTCCCAGACTAAACCCTCCTTTCCACTTCTCCCACTCCCTTCTACATTGCCCTGACTTTTTCTCCCTTTATTTATCTCTCGCTCCCAGGCCCACAGCACTATGTACACATATTTATTTATATTAATGTCTGTCTCCCCCTTTAGACTGTAAGTTCATTGTGAGGAGGGAATGTGTCTGTTCATTGTTGTTTTGTCCTCTCCCAAGCGCTTAGTATTCATTCATTCAGTAGTATTGAGCGCTTACTATGTGCAGAGCACTGTACTAAGCGCTTGGGATGAACAAGTCGGCAACAGATAGAGACAGTCCCTGCCGTTTGACGGGCTTACTGTCTAATCGGGGGAGACGGACAGACGAGAACAATGGCAATAAACAGAGTCGAGGGGAAGAACATCTCGTAAAAACAATGGCAATTAAATAGAATCAAGGCGATGTACAATTCATTAACAAAATAAATAGGGTAACGAAAATATATACAGTTGAGCGGACGAGTACAGTGCTGTGGGGATGGGAAGGGAGAGGTGGAGGAGCAGAGGGAAAAGGGGAAAATGAGTACAGAGCTCTGCACACAATAAGCCTCAATATATATGCCTGAATTAATACATGATTGTCAAATTGCTACAATAACCTTAAAGATGACTGATATAGCCCCTGCCCTGTTTCCCCCTTGTGAGTCTGGTGGTCTCTGCTCCACTGGAATCCCAGGTAGTCTAAGGATTTGGAAGAATTTCTCTCACAGGACCGACCATCGTGATCTGTACTAAAGATCTCGTCATGATCATCTTTGGATTCTACTTTTGGGAAAATGTGGCTTGGTTTCAACAGGGCAACGAGGTCTCTCATTTTCATTTTTGAATCCAAAGAGTACCACTCCAACCAAAGGAATTCTTCAATGGAAAGAAATAAAGTTAGGAGGTAGAAGCCACAGGAAATGATTTCCCTAATGCAAATGGCGAATTTCGCAGAATGGGTGGGTTGGTGAGGCTCCAACAGGGCAGGGAATGGACTGGAACCACCATCTGTCAGAAGACCAAATGGTTTCTGCCAGAGAAGGGCAGGTGAATGTTGATGCGGAAAACCTTCTGGTACTATGGGTTACTCATTTACTCTTAAAAGAATTGGCTCCAGCTTCTTGCTATGCTGCTAATTCCTTGACCTCCAGGATCCTCACAATCTCTAGTCTTGTGTCCTGGTGCCACCATCAGCTCTTGGGAAGGTGAATCTTGTGGGCAGCAAACTGATCCTTTTTTTTACTGTAATAATGATAATAATCAAGCCTATTTATGGAGTGCTTACTGTGTGCAGAGCACTGTACTAAGAGCTTGGGAGAGTACGAAATAATAATTATTAAGGGCATACTATGTGCCAATTCCTGTATTAAGTGTTGGGTTAGCTACAAGATAATCAGGTCAGTCACAGCACCTGTCCCACAATCTGGAGGTGGAGGGGAGAACAGGTATTTGAGAAGCAGCGTGGCTCAGTGGAAAGAGCACGGGCTTGGGAGTCAGAGGTCATGAGTTTGAATCCCAGCTCTGCCACTTGTCAGCTGTGTGACTGTGGGCAAGTCACTTAACTTCTTTGTGCCTCAGTTACCTCATCTGTAAAATGGGGATGAAGACTGTGAGCCCCACGTGGGACAACCTGATTCCCCTGTATCTACCCCAGCGTTTAGAACAGTGCTCGGCACATAGTAAGCGCTGAACAAATACCAACATTATTATTAGGTATTTAATCCCCATTTTACCATTGAGGAAACTGAGGCAAAGAAGTGAAGTGAGTTGCCAAAGGCCACACAACGGGCAAGGGACAGAACCGGGACTACAACCCGGATCCTCTGACTCTCAGGCCTATGATCTTTCCACTAGGCCTCACTGGGTTAAAGCACTGAAGGAATTATCCACTGGACAAATGAAAGTAAAAGATAGGGAAGCAGCATGGTGTAGTGGATAGAGCACGGGCCTAGGAGTCGGAAGCTCATGGGTTCTGAACCCAGCCCCGCCACTTGTTTGCTTTGTGACCTTAGGCGAGTCACTTCACTTCTCTGTGCCTCAGTTACCTCAAATGTAAAATGGCGAATAAGACTGTGATCCCTATGTAGAACAGAGACTGTGTCCACCTCGATTTGATCGTATCCACCCCAGTGCTTAGTACAGTGCCTGGCACTTAGTAAGTGCTTAACAAATACCATAGTTGTTATGATTGTTCCCCGACTTTCTGCCTGCGTTTTTCTCCTGCCTTTGTTCTTCCCTACGGAGCCAAGCGGGGCTCTGCACCAGTGGTTGCTCAATACTTTCTGTTGGCTGACTTTCAGTCTTACTGGGAGAACAATTGTCCTTACCACTTCAGCCAGAACCACTGCTTGTTCAAGAATCCATGGCCCCGAGAGAAGAGCCCAGCAATTTTCTCTTCATATCTGGGCATCAGATAATCCCAGGACACAAATAGAATGACAGCCACCAAAAACAGGAAAAGAGGGAGGGCTCGTTTAAAATTCAGGACGCAAGCTGCGATGACCATAGCAAGAAAACCTGCAAAGAAAATAAAAACACATCAGGCTGAACCTTATTGACCCGGGGAGTAGATAACAGTTGGCTCTCTGTCCTGCTGGATAGGAGGGTGCCTTTTTTGCTTGGCAGCCCCTGCCCCCTTTTCCTTGGTCTGAGTCCCGCTTTCAGTGGCAAATGTTTGGCTGGCCGAGGTTTTGGATATTAAGAACAATTTCCTGACAATGGAGTCAGAAGGACTTGGATTCTAATCCCGGCTCTGCCGCTCGTCTATTGTATGACCTTGGGCAAGTCACTTCACTTCTCTGGGCCTCAGTTCCCTCATCTGGAAAATGTGGATTAAGAATGTGAGCCCCATGTGGGACAGGGACTATTTCCAACTGGATTAGCTTGTATCTACCCCAGTGCTTAGAACAGTGCTTGATACATGGTAAGCACTTAACCAATACCATTATTATTATTATTAGGATACGTCCATTGAACAACCTATAGAACTGGGTTGTGGAATGCCCTGGAGGCAGTCTGATCTGAAGGCAAGGGGATGAATTAGATGACCTTTTTATTTATTTTGTGTGTGTGTGTGTGTGTGTTTGTGTGTGAGAGAGAGAAAGAAAGAGAAGAAAAAGAGGATGGAGCTTTTAATTAAGGGAACAACTGGGTGGTGAGCTTCAAAGAACTGATGGGCCATGAAAACCCAGTCTGGGGTCTTTCCCACCGTGTCTGGAAGGTCAAGGGTCTTGACAGAGACCCGGGATGAGTTAATCTGGGAGTTCGGTCCTAACTGGTGCAAGGACCTAAATGATGGCCTCGCCCCTCATAGCTGGAGACATAGGGTATCGAGGCATGGTAGGGCATTTCCATGTCCCACTCAGAGTGGCCTCCAATGGGCTTTGTCGGCCCATCTACCGCCTGGCCCTCGATCTTCCGGTTGCTCACCAATCCGCCCCTCCGTACCCTGCGTTGGGGGATCCAAAAGCAGACCACCCTCCTCCCCCCACCCGCCAGTGGCTCAATGGCACAAAGGCTGGGAAGGATGTCCAGGAAACCGTCTCTACTCTGCCCAGCTTGGCATGACACGCCTAACCTGGTGGAAGTTGAGGGGGGGAGGAGGGCGGATCTGAAAGGAACTGAAGGGGCTTGGGGTCCCAGGCCTTTCCCAGTACCTGCTGATAAAAGGCCAATGATCACGTAGCGAATCACGGTTTCATGTTTCCTATAAAACGCACAACCTTCATCGTACTTGGTCTCCAGGAACCTATCACAAGACAGGAGAGGTCAAAAAAGGAGACAAGAAACAGGTGAGTGCTCGCATAGGAAAATGACCAGGAATCGGAAGGACGAGGTGTGGACCCAAGAAGGCATCTTGCCGGCTAGGGCTACCTCTGAGGGTAACTGAGGAAAAACCATCCGGGCATCCCTTCGAGACAGTGGGAGTAGTGGAGCTGTCTTGTGGACTTGAAGACAGATCATAGTCACACGTGCCTCCTGGTTTTCCCAAAGTTTCTGTTCAAGAAGAGCAAGCCCTTTCCAAAACAGGTTGCCTTGGCAAGCACCAGTCCTGAGATGGCTCGGTCAAGGGTGCAGTCTCAAGAGCTGGCTAAAAGATCAAACACTCATGAGGTGTCGAGAAGGCTCCGCTTTCTCCCGGCCTAATCCAGGAGAGATGGGAGGGAGGCTTATTGTGGGCAGGGAATGTGTCTGTCAATTTCTCCCAAGGGCTTGGTACAGTGCTCTGCACATAGTAAGTACTCAATAAACACCATTGTTGATGATGATGATGATGATGAGGCTCCAGGGATGATGTGCTTTCCTCAAGGGATAATCCTGATAAAAGATTAAAAAAAGCTTAAACACCTTTAAAAGGGGACATTTAGGCCACGGCAGGCTCCACCCCTCACTGTCTCTCCTCCGGTCGCTTGAATTTTAAATCTTGAACTGCCCTGGATTTCAAATTTGCCATGACCGGAGTCTGGGCCCTAGCTGATAATTGAAGCGTGGCTTGGGAAAAGCCAGATGCACACCGATAGTGACTTCTGACGGCCCGAATAAGACGTTCCTCCAGATGGATTTGGTGGGGTAATGGCCAACGGCATGATGGGTCATTTGAGCACCTTTTTCATAACTTTTTTTCTATCCTGATGGTGCCGAATAGCTTTGTCAGCTTCCAGAATGGGAGCAGGGTTATTAGCTTAGCAGGCTTTGGAGGTGTGTGGAGGCCGTGGCTACTCTGAGCCGGCCTCTGATACCCTCTGTAACTCCATGTGCCATTAGTCTCCAGGCCAGGCGGGTCAGGATGGTATTCCCTGCCCAGAGCCAGATTTGGTCCGAGGGCCGGGCCTCGCCCATCCCTGCCGTAGAGGGTTACACTATTGATAGAATCTCCCGTCGAGAACGACGGGCGAGCTTCGTCCCGAGGCTTCGGGACCAAGAACCCATGGCCGAGAATGGACGGTGGCTTGCCCGATACTTCACACGATCTCTTGTCCCTGCCCCATCAAGTTCCTGCTGGAGCCAGGATTTCAGCAAGCAAGTGGGCAGGCTGGGGGTGCAGCACATTGTAAAGTGCATGCAGAGGCCTTTAGCGTTCAGGACTCCCTGAAGGCCGCAGTGATCGATACTGTGACCCAGCAGGGGGTGGCCACTGAAATCACTCATGTTAATCAGCTAATTTTCAAGATTCCCGCCGGGCCCGTCCACTTCGGGGAACGTCCTGGACGGTTCTTTGCTCAGAAACCTTTCCCTCCGATGGCATGGCCCGGGCAGATCAAGCCGGCACTAGAACGCCGTTGTGCTGATTCCTAGGGCCCGACTCTTTCCACTGGGCCCACAGCAGGGCTAGCACTATTTCACCCATTACAAGGGAACTAAAAGGAGAAGTGAAATGGGGAACAAAGCAGTATGAGGGGCAATGTGGTCTAATGGTTAAAGCATGGGGCTAGGAGTCAGAAGGACCTGGGTTCCAATCCCAGATCCTCCACTCATCTGCTGTGAGACCTTAGGTAAGTTATTTCTCTTCTTTGGACTTCAGTTACCTCATCTGTAAAATGGAGATTAAGACTGTGAGCTCCTTGTGGGACATGGACTGTGCCCACCCTATTTACCTTCTATCAACCCCAGTGCTTAGAACAGTGTCTGGAACATAGTAAGTGCTTAACAAATGCTATTAAAACCCCCCTAAAAAAACAAAGCTTATGTTTTCATGGTTAAATGGGCAGGCAAGTCTGAAGGTAGGGAGATTTTTCAAATCTGTACAATTCTGCAGAAGAATTTCAATCAGCATCCTTGACCTGAATAGCCTTCAGAGCTGAGGTGGTCCCCTTGAGGGAGAGAGATTGGGTCTAATTCCCACCTGGGTAATTTTCCCCAGGACTTAATATAATGCACCACACATAGTTGACACTTACTATTGTTTTTAGGAATTTTCTGGGTTATTTTATGCTCTGAGACCTTCTCTGATTAAGCAGCATTACCTAGTGATTAGAGCCCAGGCCTGGGAGTCAGAAGGACCTGGGTTCTAATCCTGACTCTACCACCTATGTGACCTGGGGCAAATCACTTCAATCTCTGTGTCTCAGTTCCCTCAACTGTAAAATGGGGATTAAGACTGTAAGCCCCATGTGGGACGTGGACTGTGTCCAATCTGCTACCTTGTATCTACCCCAGTGTTTAGAACAGTGATCGATACAGAGTAAGTGCTTAACAAATACCATAAAAAACCCAAAAGAACAACAACAACAAAAACTAGACCCTCATTTCATCTCCCATTCCCTGTGCATCGCCCTTGCACTTGGATTTGCTCCCTTTCTTCACCCCTCCCTCCGCCCCACAGCACCTGCATCTATATCTGTCATTTCTTCATATTCATGTCTGTCTCCCCTCTAGACTGTAAACTCCTTGGGGGAAGGGAATGTGTCGACCAACTGTTATAATGGACTCTCCCAAATGCTTAGTACAGTGGTCTGCACACGGTAAGCACTTAATAAATAATGATTGGCTAAGCTGAGTTGGCTATTAGGGGGCCTATCCCCTAGTCACAAGGAGCCCCCTTGTGGGTGGTTGAAACAAGGAGGAGGAGGAGAAATGAGACCAGACATCCCACATTAAGCAAGACTCACAAGTTTTGGGGTTCCTTCCTGCCACCTGGAAGGCCCCCAGCAGGTCCATTAGAGCCCTGATATCTAGCAGGGACCTGCCAGCTGCAGAGACTAGAGGAACTGGAGCTTCAGGGAAAGATTTCTCCACTCCCACCACCACCTACCTCCTCCTCCTTGCCCTCCTCTTCCTCCTCCTGTGAATGCCTTGTGGGACAGGGACTATGTCTGACCTCTATCTATTCCAGCAGTTAGCACAGTGCTTGGCACAGAATAAGCATACGACAACCATCATAATAAAAATAAAAGTATTTGTTCAGTGCTTACTCTGTGCCAAGCACAGTTCTGAGTGCTGGAGTAGATACAAGGTAGTCAGATTGGACACAGTAATTGTATCCAGGTTGGACCCAATTATTAGAGAAGCAGCATGGCCTATTGAATAGAGCATGGGCCTACGAGTCACACGGACCCGGGTTCTAATCCCAGCTCTGCCACTTGTCTGCTGTGTGACCTTGGGCAAGTCGCTTCAGTTCTCCGGACCTCAGTTACCTCATCGGTAAAATGGGGATTAAGACTCAGCCTGATGAGGGACAGGGACTGCGTCCAACCTTATTTGCTTGTAGTTCCCCTCTCACCCCCACCTCCCAGCGCTTAGTACAGTGCCTAGCACATAGTAAGCACTTAAAAAGCACAATTATTATTACTCTTATTATTGGTATTATTATTATGAATTCTTCAGAAGGTGGGAACAGAGCAAGACCTTTCCTCCTTTCTTCTCCTGTCTCATCTAGGGACAGGGTGAAGTAATCAGAGTCAGGGAGGATTCAACTAGATAGGGGCCCTGGTGACCCCATCCTCACTGAATCTGGGGACTTCTGTCCAGGGGGTAATTCCAATTCCAGTTTAGAGTTTCAAAACCCTAGCTGGATCTGTGTTTCGAGGAAAGACAATCAATACTAAGGAAGAAGCCAAATAGCAACATCTGGTGGTCATTCAGAGGATTTCAGAGCTTAAAGCTCAAACTTCGTTCATTCAATCGTATTTATTGAGCGCTTACTGTGTGCAGAGCACTGTACTAAGAACTTGGAAAGTACAGTTCAGCAATAAAGAGACAATCCCTGCCCACACCAGGTTGACAGTCTAGAAGGGGAGAGAGACATCAAAACAAGTAAGCAGGCATCAATATAAATAAATAGAATTATAGATATAGACGTGTCTCACACTTTCCCCCGTGACTCCCCTGTACCCTTGAGTGACTTTAAAGGCTGAGATGAAGGGTCAGAGGGAGTCAGGGGGAGGTCCAAGAGACTGATTCCCCTTGTTAAGTATAGCTGCTTAGAATTTGGCAGCTCTAATTTCTTTGAGGATGCCACTTCCCACTCCCCAAATTCCCCCTTGACTCCCTGGGGAGCTCAACTCCCATGTAGCATTGGGAACAGTGCTGATGGCTAGAACCACTTAAATACCACAATTATTATTACACTTATTATTGGTATTATTATTATGAATTCTTCAGAAGGTGGGAACAGAGCAAGACCTTTCCTCCTTTCTTCTCCTGTCTCATCTAGGGGCAGGGTGAAAATCAGAGACAGCTCAGAGTCAACTCTGATTTCTTTGAGGACGCCACCTCCCGCTCCCCAAATTCCACCTTGACTCCCTGGGGAGCTCAACTCCCATTTGGCATTGGGAACAGTGCTGACAGCTAGAACCCCAACATCTCTCCTGGAATGGGAGAATCAATTAAGGAGCCAAGGTAATCAGGTTGGACACAGTCCTTGTCCCATGTGGGGTGCACAGTCTTAATCCCCATTTTACAGATGAGGGAACTGAGGTCCAGAGAAGTGATTTGCCCAAAGTCACATAGCAGACAAGTGGTGGATCTGGGATTAGAACCCATGACCATCTGCCTCCCAGGCCCATGCTCTATCCATCTGCACCATGCTGCTTTGTAAATCCTAGTTATGCAACTACACAGCTGCCCAAGTGTAAGATCACCTGGGCCAAAGGAGAAACTGCAATTTTTCCCCAGAATTGATCATGTGCTATCAAACTCAAATCCTTTGTAGATGTCAGCTTCCAGGATAACTGAGAATTGGCAGTGGGTCCTTACAGACATCAAGGGCAAATTTTAGAAAAGGTGTGAGCTTTATTCAAATAAGAATGGAGGCAAGGGCGGTGTTCTGCTTTTTCTCTAGACTGTAAGCTCACTGTGGGCAGGGAACATGTCTACCAACTCTCTACTCTCCCAAACGCTTAGTACGGTGCTTCACACACAGTAAGTGCTCAATAAATACCACTGATGGATTGATTTTTCTAAAGCCTCTCAGAGGAAAGAATAATAATTGTGGTATTTAAACATTTACTATATGCCAGGCACTGTACCAAGCCCTGTGATAGATACAAGATCATCAAGTCCTTCATGGGACTCACAGTCTAAGTAGGAGGGAGAACAGGTATTGAATCCCAATTTTACAGATGATGGAACTGAGGCACCCAGAAGTGAAGTAACTTGCCCAAAGTCACACAGCAGGTAAGTGGCGGAGCCGGGATTAGAATCCAGGTCCTCTGACTTCCAGACCCATGCTCTTTCCATTAGGGAAGACTGTTTTTCAGCTGCACAATACAGTGGTGTAGATAGAAGGTAATCAGGTTGGACAGACTAGACTGTGAGCTTGTTGTGGGCAGGGAATGTCCCTGTTTATTATTGTATTGTACTTTCCCAAGAGCTTAGTACAGTGCTCTGCACTCAGCAAGCGCTTAACAAATATGAATGAATGAATGACAGTCTCTGTCCTATCTAGGACTCACAGGCTAAGGGGGAGGGAGGATAGGTAGTGAATCCCCATTTTACAGATGAGGAAACTGGGGCACTTAACTTCTCTGTACTTCAGGTACCTCATCTGTAAAATGGGGATTAAGACTGGGAGCCCCACGTGGGACATGGTCTGTGTCCAACCTGATTGTATCTACGCCAGCACTTAGAACGGTGCCTAATACATACTAAGTGCTTAACAAATACCATTAAAAAATGGCAGAGCTGGAATTAGAACCCAGGTCCTCTGATTCCCAGTCTCATGCTCTTTCACTGGACAGTGGGAGAGGGACCAAGTTCCCGGAGTAAGGAACATGACAGTTGTACCCTTTATTGACAGTCTCAGTCTCATCAGTCTCTTCGTCGAGTTTGTTGTCAAGTGTATCAACTTCAATGGTGATGTGCTCTGTCTCCTGGAATAAAGACCGACAACAGAATTAGAACACTGGTCCTCTGATCGTCAAGTAGGCCGTAAAGCTTAAGGGAAGGGGCTGTGTCTACTGACTCTGTCCTCTCCCAAGCGCTCAGTACAGTAGAGTGTAAGCCCCTTGAGGGCAGGGATTGTTCATTCATGTGTTCAATTGTATTTACTGAGCGCTTACTGTGTGCAGAGTACTGTACTAAGCGCTTGACCTCCCAATACTTCCCTTCTCGGGTCCACACTTCACTTGGCTGCCCAGATCATTTTTCTAAAAAAAAAAAAAATCATTTGGTGTATGTCTCCCCACTTCTCAAAAGCCTCCAGTGTTTGCCCATCCACCTCTGCATTGAGCGGAAACGCTTCACCGTCGACTTTAAGGCACTCAGTCAGTTTCTCCGTCCTTACCTGCCTTTACTCGTCTCCCACTACGACTCCGCCTGCACATTTCACTCTTCTAACCCCAAACTACTTACTGTACCTTGATGTCACCTCTCCGGCTGCTGAGCCCTTGCTCATTTCCCTTCCTCCTACCTGGAACTCCCTCCCCCATCAACTCTGACAGACGACTGCTCTCCTCATATTGAAAGTCCTACTGGAATCACACCTCTTCCCTGACTGTTGTCTCATTTCTCTATTCTCCCTCCCTTCTCCATCACCTATGACCCTTAGCACTTTGATACCTCC